>NC_058371.1:74844396-75474396 GCF_018350175.1 Felis catus | reverse complement strand
TCCAAATGTCAAACACGTCAGGTAATTAGGTTCAATGACATTAATCGGCCAGGCTTCCCTCTACTGAGGTGGGACATGTGTTTCAAAGGCTCGTTCCTCATTGTCTCAATGGCCACTTCTGTATTTTAAGAACAGATCTCACTGTGAGTAATTGCAAAGCGTGGGCTTGCTTGGCGATTCCATTTCCAGCACTGTTCCTCTTGACCTGACCATGATGTCCCCACAGACTCCGCCTTGGCTCCTACAGAGCTCAGTTTCCATGAAGCTCCCAAAATTGCTGCATCCACCTCCTCGCTGTGTACCATCCTACTGGTGACTAACAAGTGACCTGCCACCCACCCAAGACACTTTTTCGCCAACCCCCTCCCTGCAAAATACTTCTACTAAATGCTTATAAAACTAACCCCATCTGAGATTACATCCCAAACCAGGCCTTCCTTCTCTCACCGGGCCCCCTGCCCCCGTGAGTGGCATATCACTCGATCACTGTGCTGCACTTTGGAGCTGGGGCAGGTCTCAGCATCAACTGGCCAAGGACAGGCAAGTAGGCAAGCAGGGTTAAAGCCCGGTCAGTGTGGATGACATTTTCCTTGCATCATATCTTCTAGGAGTTACCACAACATTTCTCCTGTCCAGGTTCTGTGTTGAATAACAAAAGCCAAGATGTATTGAGCAACTTCTCTCTGCCAAGCACTTTACATATGTTATTTCTAATCCTTATAACAGCTTGGTGGGGTAGGAACTTGGGGCAGATAGAGAGAGATGCCACTCAGGTCTCACTGCACAGCTGTGGGAGTGCAGTCAAGAAATAGCTTCTACCTGTTGGTTCCCTCAGAATCTCCCTCAGCTGTAGAGAGCTGCCTTACTGGAGGTTATGTCTTTCCTGGGGCAGTCTGCATCTAGTGACTGAGTGAGATGCGTGTATAATACCCGGCCATTTCAGCCCAATGTGGGGCATTCTGTCAGACAGTAGTCGGGCTCCAGATCTCCTGGTTGAGGATTTGTTCAGCCTTCATCAAAGTTTAACTTTTCCCTCTGCCAATTCTGCTTCCTTCCCTTTCCCTTCTTAGGTGCTGATTCTTCATTAACACCTTGTACCCCAAATTCTACCTCAGATTTGCTCCTAAACTTCAGCTTCCTATTCTAAAAATTGGACAGCAGCACCTTTTATTGGTTATTATGGTTATTATAAAGATTACATAAGATAATACATGTTTTGTATTTGAGTGCTTTGTACAATGCCTGGCATATAGAACATGCTCAATAGCATGTGGCTGTTACATTATTGCCCAGTCACACAGCTTAGAGGTATTGGATCCAGGATTCCAACCCATCTACCTATCCCTGGAGCGCAGCCACAAAGTTGGTTTGGAACTGTCCTATGATACTTTTCATTTGCTCCTCTGTTTCATGCTTATTTGCCTTATTTGTCATATCTCTACCTTCTAGACACCTAAGGTCCTGGAGCAGAAGTTACGCTGTATCCACTCTCAATTCCCAAGGCCCAGCAGGGGCCTTACACATGGAGAGATGCTTGATTGTTGATCAAATGGCTGTGTGACATCCCCAGTTATTTTAAATTTCTAGTGGATCCTGAACAAAATTTAGATCACTTAAGATGCCCAGGTTTTATTCAGTTTCTGGGTTTCCTAGTCTTCTCTATGACTATCGATGTGACTCCCTAATCTAATTCATCTAATTAACAACCGGAATAGGTCCAGGAGGTAACCATGTTGGACCAAGCAGCAGGGGGTTGAGGGAGAGGCTGGAGCTGGAAACATATCAATGGGCCACGTTGTGCACAGCTCAGACACAGCAGTGTCCGTTGAGCAGAGAACACTGGGCTGGTCCTGTGGCGGCACTTCGTGTGGTCCCCTTGCTCTAGGGTGAGGGGTATGAGGAAAACTTCCCTACCCTAGCAATTTCTATCCAGCAAAAGAGGCTTCCTGATGAGTTTTCCCACTCACGTTTATGAGCCAAGCGCATAAATGTAAGACTGGGAGGATTTGTCCAAATTCTGAAAAATTGGAACATAATAGCTTCTACAGAATAGACTCTGGCAGAATAATCTGAGAAAGCCTTTCTTAGGAGAAAGTAACATGAGCTTATCATGCGACAAGTCAGCTTTGGGGAGCCAATCTTCTCTCGGATCTTCCTGAGAGCCGCCCTTGCCACAACAAGAGATGGGAACTCAGTATCAGGTGGCCCTAGTCCAGATTTTGAGAAATTGTATTTTTCCTTTTGTCTGCCTCCTCTAGTCGCTTTCATTTACGAGGGAGATTCTAAACAGGAGAACCACTTAATGTCTTAGTCCCCTCCAGCAGAATTAAATCTTTAAAAGCAAACAAAGGAGGGAAATGCATAACTTAAAGATTTTAATGGTGGAATTTCAGATATGGGGATCCCTTCCGACGCCAGCAATTGCCTGCACTGTGTATTCAAAGCAGGCTCTACTCACTATTTCTCTGCCACACCATCTATCAAGGGCTGTGCAAGTGTGAGGTACTGCATTTTTAGGGAGAGGTATTACTATACTATTGGCTCTTTTCGACCAAAGTACGTCACATAATTTAGGGATGTAGTTTATAGGAAGGACAGTAGGAAAGATTAAAGCACATACCACTAAGGAATGGGGAAAAAATCATTTTCAGATGAAGAGTAAAGTCAGATGGAATGCATGAGGCAGAAAGCAGTTTGGACTGGCAAGAACTCCCTGGCTAGTTAGAATTCCTCCTTAAGGAAGTGGTGGGGTAACATGTAGTTGCTGTTTGGGCGTGGATCCAATGCCTTTCTTTTATTACAAAAAAAAAAAGCATGTTTCTCCCAGATTATAAAATACTACTGCTTATTGTAGAAAATTTGTAAAACAGATAAAGAGATGAAAATTAAAGCCATCCAGAAAAACTTTACTCCCTGGAGTAAGCCAATCCTGACATTTTAGAATGTTCCCTAATGGCTTTTAGAAACCATAACACGTGTCTTATTTTTTATTTTTTTCAGAAAGACTGTATTGTTTGTGAATAATGACAATATTTTCTCCTTTTAAATCCATTTATCTCTGATTTCCTTTTTTAAAAAATCTCACTCTTAGATAAGACTTCTTGTAGAACAATGCTGAAGACACCTTGGGATGAAGGACAAAGTGTCTTATAAAGCTTCTAAAGTTTCCAAGCTATAAAATTACTATCATTTATATAAAAACTGTTCACCAACTAAAATGTACAAGTTATGTTTCCTTAAGTTGATGAAGAGCATCTACCAAAAACCTATTAAAAATATCCTCCTTTTGAAACATAGTGCCCATGTCCCTGAGGATTAATGCCTGTCATGTTGTTGGAAGAGGCCTAGAAATCAAAGGGTAATGAATATTAATATTATTTAGATATTAAAATGGGCATTTTTTCTAAATCAAGGCCTTTCTGGAAGAAACTAACATATATTTATGAAATTTCTAAAGGCTGTTAGGGAACATTGTAAACTATCAAGAATGGTTGACTTAAGGTACTGAACAAAGGCAAAAAATTTTGTTGAAGAAAAGATAAAGGTTATATAATTATGGGGGAAAAAGTCAGTAGGAAGATAAAGCATATTTAAAAACAATCTGATCATCTCTGTGTTTTAATGAGTGAATTTAACGTTCATATTTGTTTTGAATATTTATGTATTTGGAAGTACATTGTCTGTTTCTATTCTTTTAGTTGTCACACTTGAACTTGTAGATTGTGTGCTTGATTTAAGAGAGCAAACATTAAATCAACATGTCTATTCTCCTTGGCACAATACAAGGATTTAGAGGGCTTTAATTCTGGTGACTGTCACCTATCATCCATGTCATTACCTAACATTTGGTTTGTTCTGTTTTTAAGCTCCTTAAAATTAGTCATTTTCATTATGCATAATTTTTTTGTTTTGTTTTCTATAGTTTCTACAGATGATACTTATTTAGATTTATCTTTAGATTATCATTAGCTCAACAATGTTTTATGTGTTCTCCCATTTTCTTTTTTTTTTAATTTTTTAATGTTTATTTCTGAGAGAAAGAGAGAGAGAGAGAGAGAGAGAGAGACAGAGCCAGAGACAAAGGCAGAGAGAGACAGAGAGAGACAGAAAGAGAAGGAGACAGGGAATCCGAAGCAGGCTCCAGGCTCTGAGCTGTCAGCACAGAGCCTGACAAGGGGCTCAAACCCACGAACTCTGAGATCATGACCTGAGCCAAAGTCAGACGCTTAACTGACTGAACCATCTAGGTGCCCCTCTGCTTCTATTTTCTAAGTTCACTTTATTTCTAACTAAATAACTTTCTTCAGTAGTTCTTTCAACAAGAGCATGTGAGTGATAAACTCTCTTTGTCTCTGTTTGCTTTGTTTTGTCCTCCTTCTAAGCAGTAGTTTCTCTAGGTATGTAATTCTTTGTTGACAATTATATTTCCTGAATACTTTGAGGATGTCATTGCACTGTATTTGGTATCTATTTTTGCTAATGAGACATCAGTCTATTTGTTGTTCTTTTTTTAGATATGTCTTTTCTATTTTTTAAATTCTTAAAATTTCTGTATTAGTTTTCATATATTTTTTCATGCTGCATTCAAAATAACTTCCTTATATTTGTTTTTCAGCTTACTAATTCTCTTCTTAACTGACTCTAATCTCAAGTTTTATTGGGTTCTCACTTTTGCTGGCCAGATTTTTAATATTAGAGTATTTAATTCTTTTAGTCTGTATTCTTTATCTGATAATTTAAAACATATTGATCTTATAATTTCTCCACGACTGTGCTAATTTTTTTCTGGTTGGGATGTAAATTCTTCTACTTCTTGAATATGTTTTGATTGCTTAGACTGTATACACACCTTCACTGGTTTTTGTTTTGTGTGGCAATCTGTGATAGTGTCTTTACAGGCTGGATTTTACATGTGATTTTTCTAAGACTAATTTTTCATTAATTTTTCAGCCCAGGATTATCACCATATACATAATATACATTTCGACATTGCTTCTCTGTGTGTAAGAGGCTTGAGAAGCTTTTGGAGGCTCCTCGCTTCCCATGATTGGGAAGAGACAAGTTTCATTTACTGTTTTCCCGGGCCAATGGATTCTATTCTTGCCATTAATGGAGGACGAATTCTGGTTTTATGCAGAGATTTCAGTTCTACTCCCACCTTGTCTAATCTCAGAGCTCTATCTTCTGTCCCAACATGGATGTAGAAGCCCCAGCTCTTAGCTGTTGGAGGAAGTATCTGGATCTGATGTTCTCCTGAACTTCCATGGTACTATTTCAAGAACTCACACCTCTGGCTTTCAATCCCTGTTTTATTTATGTCACCTGGGATTTCCCTTTGTCCTTTCCTCCTTTCTTCTCTTCCTTTCATTTTGATATCTCAGTTATATATTTAAAGTAATTAAAAAACTTAATCTTACATTTCTATTTTTTGTGGTAGAAAGAGGCTATATTAGTCTAGTTTACTGTTTTGTCAGAAACCGAATACCCATACTCAATTTTGCTTGCTGTTTTTTAAAGCTAATATTAAAAGCAAATAATTGTATAATTTTATCACAAACTATTATTTATTTATTTATTGAGAGAGAGAGTGCATGAATGTGGGGGAGCAGGAGAGAGAAAGAGAGAGACGATCTTAAGCAGTCTCCATGCTCAGCATGGAGCCCAATGCGGGGCTTGATCCCACAACCCTGGGATCATGACCTGAGCAGGAACAAGGAGTCAGACGCTCAATCAACTGAGCCACCCAGGTGCCCCTCACAAACTATTTATAAACATAATTGTAATTGCAGTATATCTAATTTTATGAATATAACATAACTTATTAAATTATTCCCTTAACAGCTGTATTTCTCACATTTTGAAATTAACTATTAATAATGCTGGGGCTGACATGAAGTATAAATTTTTTTCCATATTTTGGGCTATTTTAATGTATTTATTTATTGCCCTGTTTCTCTTATGAAGAAATTAGATGGACAAAAATTTACATATAATACGAAAAATTGAGTTAGGAGGAAAGGAAACTATTGATGGAAAAGCAATAAAACAAGGTATAGGAAAAACTAATATTATCTTTTCCTTTGATTAAACCACAAACCTAAGATGACTGGAGGCCTAAGAGGAGAGGGAAACATGGTTAAATATGTGTTTCACATTGTCTATAAGCCAAAATCAAATGAGATGCTCCTGAGAAGCACACATTCCCCTAACATTATTATGAACAATGAGGAGCTCCATAGCATAATGTTGCTGCGCAATTTGGCAATAGTGTTTCTAAGAGGGGTCAAAACAATGTGTTTCGTCTATACAACTTCTTGGAAGTCTGGCTTCATCCATGGATAACGTTCAGAATATCTTCCACCGCAAACCAAATCTGGGGACTATGAAACTTCTGACCTTGTCTGCCAGGTTTGTGTGTTGGATTTCGGCAAAAGGAGATTTGCTGCTGTTGCCATTAGTTTTGTCTTTTGGAGAACATTGGTTTTGTATGGGCAGCCAGCCCCAAGAGGGGCTCTTCATGGCCCTCCTCTGGCAACTGCCAGTGACCCACGTGTGGGGGTGTGAGCCGAGTGGCCTAAATATAACAAGGATGAGTTTATTTATGGCTCTCTTTCTACGTATGGACAGGAAGCACAAAGCTCTGGTTATCACCAGAAGCTAACCACCCCCCGGAGCCAGCCGCAGGATGAGCCCAATGCTAAGATGACAGAAGGACAACAGAGAGAAGTGGATTGTTGATGACACCATTCATTGATGATCACATCATGCCGGGAATCTGCTCACCTCTAGATTTCAGCTATTTTGTTAGATGTTTTCTTCTAGTTTAAGGCAGCTTGACAAGCATCCTAACTGATACAGAGATACCTCTCTGTCATCAAGGAATCTATTACCAAAAAGGTGTAAAAATCATTGAGCTATTGAAGTGGGTGATAATCCTAAGAGCTATCGCATATACAACATTTTCTAGGCACTAAGTACTCTTCTTAGCATTCTGCATGCTTTCATTTATTTTATCTTTACTTAGGGAGATTGGCATCATCACCATCATCATGCCCATTTTACAGAAATAGAAACTTAGTCATGAGAGCTAAGTAACTCGGCTAAGGTCGCTCAGCCGCTGAACTCAAGCAGCCTGGTTCCAGGGCCTGGACGCATACTCGCTGTACTATACTGCGTTCCAGTAAAGTGCATGGACCTCTGACATAAACAACATTTCTCCCAACTTGGGATTTGTGTAAAGACTGGACAACACAGAGGCATTGATATTAATCCTTGGCAAGTATCTGGAAGACAGCTATTCTGTGTTGCCAGGTGGTGGGCAGATATATGACTTTGATAGTTGGTGGTCCAGGGAGGACCACATAATGGTTAAGAGCAGGAACTGGTATCCAGATAACCTGAGTTGAATCCTGGCTTTGCAGCTTACTGGCTTTGTGATCTAATGGGAGGCATGGTGCCTGGAGAGTAGACTGAAAATAGTGGTTCAGGGCACCTGGGTGGCTCAGTTGGTTAAGTGTCTGACTCTTGGTTTCAGCTCAGGTCCTGATCTCACAGTTCCTGAGATTGAGCCCCTCATAGGGCTCTATGCTGACATCCCAGAGCCTGCTTAGGATTCTCTTTCTCTCTTTCTCTCTCTCTCTCTCCTGTCCCTCCACTGCTTGTGTGCATGCCCTCCCTCTCTCTCTATCTCTTTCAAAATAAATACATAAACATTAAAAAAAAAATAGGGGCTCTATGCATATGAGGTACTTAGCCCAGGCAAATTCATACAGACAGAAAACCAACAGAGGTTATTAGGAGCAGGGAGGCGGAAATAGGGAGTCATTGTTTGATAGGTACAGAGTTTCTGTTTGAGATGATGAAAAGTTCTGGAAATGGTGGTGATGTTTATGGAACACTGTGAATGTCTTTAATGCCACTGAATTGTACACTTTAAAATGGCTAGACTGGTAAATTTTATGTTATGTGTATTTTACCACAATTAAAAAATGTGGAGGGGAAAAAAAAAAAGAAGCCTGTGATGGTTGTTAAAAGACAGAGGGATGATGATGACTGGTTATGACCATCATAAGCAGAAACTCTGGTATGAAAATGTAAAACCCATAAAAATAATGAGATTACACTTTTCGAGCACTTTTTATACATAATGTCTATTTGATCATATTCATTAGTTGCATAATAAACACGTCAAAGGAATCCAAGAGAGCAAGAATATCTAAAGGTCATTTTTTCATTGTCATGCCCTTTGGAAACAGTATGCCTGGACCCCTGCCGTGGGCTTGTCTGTGGTAGAAGGGTTGTGAACTGTGTGTATGATCAAGCGGCACAAAGCTCCCAGCGTTGAGTGTCCTGTATGGACAGAGATAAAGCTCTCCTCCAGGGTCCCACTCGCATCCCATAGCCCTTATTGCACTGTTAAGCTTCAGCCGTAAAACTAAAAAACCTGTTAAGTTACAAAAGAAAGAAAAAAAAAAGCACATCACCTCTTGTGACTGAAAGAAGTTTAGGTCTAAACTTTTAAAAGAAAGTGCATCTTTATAATAACAATCAAATCCTCCCAATCAAGCCTTTAAGAGGCAGATTGCATCCCTATCTTTGCCTGGGGCCCATAACTATCCTTAGCTAATCTTTCTCTGACAGATAAAGAGCCGCTCTTATAGCTCAATTTTCAACTTTATTCAGAGAAGTGGGGAGAGGGATCCCTGGACAGGAATAAAGAATGAGTGTTTCAGACTGGCAGGGGGAAGAGGAAGATGGGGTCAATGGCTTGAAGGGCAGATGCTTCCAGGAAAAGAAATGTTAAGATCCACAGCCCTCTGATTTGCCCAGGGCTGGATTAGGGCTGTAGGTCACACTCAGGCCGGTCATCTGCAGCATTAAACATCCACACCAGTCTAGCTGGACACAAGCTGTGCCATCCCGGAGGCTTGTTCTGAGAGGTGGAATCCATAACCAACTGCTCACCCCCTTCTCAAGAAGAAGAAACCAAGAAAAGTTTTACATACGCTGTGGTCAGCACAAAGGTGAGGAATAAGAAGTGTCCTGAGGACTGTGAGCCCCACCAGTGGTCCTCAAGGAAAACCGTGGAGTGTTCTGTACAAAATGTCTTTAATAATAAGAAAAATATTTCCAAGCTCAGGATGACTTCAATTTGGTTCTATATTACAGGTAGATACTTCTGAAGGAGCTTTTGGGCCCTACAGTGCTGTGTCTTCAGGAAATTGATAATTTGTGTTCAATACAGACCGTGTTAGAAAGGCACTTTGGGGGGCTGTCTGCCCAGCTCTCGTAGACCCCTTTCTCTGTCACCTGCCCTTTCCCCAGGGAAGAGGGGAGGCAGCAATATTTAAATGATTTGGTTCTGTCCTCCTGACTGGAGTTGATTGGACAGACTCCTAGACCCAAGCAGCAATAGTTAAATTCTCACTCCCAGGGGGTTAGAATTGAGACTTAGAGGGTCTAGATTGGTTTAGTCTATTTGCTAGAAGTAATATAAACTCAGAAGCCATGGAGACACCATCCTTCATCACATATATAGGGAATCAGAAAAAGTGGTCTATTTGGGGATAGAGCTAAGAGCATTTTCTGGCTCCTGTTGGGTCCTCAGGGGTGTTTGTTTGTTCGTTCGTTTGTTTTGTTTTGTTTTTGAGTGTAGTTGACACACAATGTTATATTAGTTTCAGGTGTACGACATAGTGATCCACCAAGATTAAACATTATGCTGTCTATGCTCACAAGTGTAGCTCTAGTTCGTTTAAAAGGACTACACTTGAGAGGATGTAGAGAAACGGGAACCCTCTTGCACTGTTGGTGGGAATGCAAATTGGTGCAGCCACTCTGGAAAACAGTGTGGAGGTTCCTCAGAAAATTAAAAATAGACCTACCCTATGACCCAGCAGTAGCACTGCTAGGAATTTACCCAAGGGATACAGGAGTACTGATGCATAGGGACACTTGTACCCCAATGTTTATAGCAGCACTCTCAACAATAGCCAAATTATGGAAAGAGCCCAAATGTCCATCAACTGATGAATGGATAAAGAAATTGTGGTTTCTATACACAATGGAGTACTACATGGCAATGAGAAAGAATGAAATATGGCCCTTTGTAGCAACGTGGATGGAACTGGAGAGTGTGATGCTAAGTGAAATAAGCCACACAAAGACAGATACCACATGTTTTCACTCTTAGGTGGATCCTGAGAAACTTAACAGAAACCCATGGGGGAGGGGAAGGGAAAAAAAAAAAAAGAGGTTAGAGTGGGAGAGAGCCAAAGCATAGGAGACTGTTAAAAACTGAGAACAAACTGAGGGTTGATGGGGGGTGGGAGGGAGGGGAGGGTGGGTGATGGGTATTGAGGAGGGCACCTGTTGGGATGAGCACTAGGTATTGTACGGAAACCAATTTGACAATAAATTTCATATATTAAAAAAATAAATAAAAAATAAAAGGACTATACTTGGTTTCTGTGAGCCATATCATAATCTTTCCAAAACTTATTTTGATGTCTTAAACTAGTCAGAGTTGGCTTTTGTTGCATGCAATCAAAATAATCTTAACTATTTTGTTTGTTTGTTTGTTTGTTTGTTTATTTATAGCACACGAGTGGGGGAGAGGGGCAGAGCAAGAGAGAGAATCTCAAGCAGGGTTCTATGCCCAGCTCAGAGCCTGATGGGAGGCTCAGTCCTACAAACTGTGAGATCATGACCCGAGCTGGAATCAGAAGTCAGATGCTCAACTGACTGAGCCACCCAGTCGCCCTAACCTTAAGAATTAAAAAAAAAATTTTGTTTTAAAGATTTTATTTTTAAGTAATTCCTATACCAAAATGTGACCTGAGATCAAGGGTCACATGCTTTACTGCCTGAGCCAGCCACCTGCCCCAATCTTAAGTATTTTTAACTGACATGTGGGGCATGATGCCCGTGTCTACACAGAAGTTTATTAGGCTGACAATTGTAGTATGGATCATTTCTAAGTTGGCGATCTCAGGGGTAGCTCCTATGGCAGAGATGCTCCAAGTCCTTCCACCTTCTATTGTCTATGTCTATCTCATCGAGATGGGAAAATGGCTAAAGGACTCTAAACCAGGAGTTACCTTGATCGTTCTTTTCTTAACCTTCCTCCCAACCATCCAGTCCATCCCCAAATCTTTTTGGTTCCACTTTGCAAATTGATCCCAAATGTATTCACTTCTGTCAGTGTGTGGAGTGGCTACCATAATCTGTACTTTCTGTATCTTTTGTTTGGATTGCTGTGATGGCCTCTTGGCTGGCCTTTAGTCTCACTGAATCCACCCTTCTTCCCCCCCTTCCAACACTTTGTCCACATAGCAGTTAGATTGATCTCTTTGAAATATAAATCAGATCACGTTCTTTCTCTCTGAAACATTCTGTATTAGGATGCAAGCTAAGCTGATGTAATAGAAACTCAAAATACAATAGCTCAAACAAAGGAAAGAAGCTGGTTCACGGCAGGTGAGTGGCCTAGCTGCATATAGTCACGTAGGGACCCAGAGTCCTTCTCTCTTGTCGTTCGCCATAGTGTTGGGTGTTACTCTCATGCTCCAAAGTCAAAGCTGGCTGACCAGCCCCATCTGTGTTCTAGTCACTGAGATGGGGGGAAATGGGAGAATACATGCCCAATCCTTTTAAGAGCAAGGCCAGAAAGTTGCACATACCACTTTTGCTCACATCTCATTGACAAGAACTTAATTACACGGTGACTTATTTATGCAAAGACAGCTGAAAGATGTCCTTCCAACTGCGTGGGCATTTGCTGATAAAAACTCAAGGTTTTTAGGACTAAAAGGAAGGGGTGAATGGATATGAAGGACAACCAGTAGTCTCTTCTTTTTAAAAATAACTTTAAGTGTTTATTTATTTATTTATTTTGACGGGGGGGGGGGGGAGGGCCAGAGAGAGGGAGAGAGAGAATCCTAGGCAGGCTCTGTACTATGAGCATGGAGCTTGATACAGGGCTGATTTCACAAACCAGGAGATCATGACCTGAGCCGAAATCAAAAGGCGGACACTTAACCAACTGAGCCACGCAGGCGCCCCACCAGTAGTCTCTTCTGTACCTGTAATTGCTGCCTGTACTCGAATGAAATCCAAATCTTTTACCAGGGCCAGAGGCAATCCGGCACCTCTCTACCCCTCCTGTCACTCTGCCCCTTGTTCACTTGGCTGTACCAGGACATTTCTTCTTTATGCTCCTGGAATGTAACAAGCATGCTCTTGCCCAGAGGAATTTACGCCTGGTTGTTTCTACTGTCTAGAAAGCTCTAAAGGCAAATCTCCCCAGGTCTGCCTGCTTCTCATTATTTAAGTCTTAGCTCAAATGTTATCTCCTTCCAGAAGCCTTTTGTACTCACTCCGTCTGAATTGTATACACTGCTATTGGCCTACGTCCTGGTCACTTTCAGCATGGGTCTCTGTTTTCTTTTCTTTTCTTTTTTCTCCTCTTGGAGAAACCGAGACGGGGAGGGGCAGAGAGAGACAGAGAGAGAGAATCTCAAGCAGGCTCTGTTCTGTCAGTGCAGAGCCTGACTTGGGGCTCAATCCCACGAACTTTGAAATCATAACTTGAGCTGAAATCAAGAGTTGGATGTTTAATCAACTGAGCCACCCAGGAGCCCCAACTCTTTTCTTGAATGTATCTTTTTTTTTTTTTTTTTTTTTTTACCTCTCTGAATTTATCTTACACTTTGTTTGCTTGCTTTTTTGCTTATTTATCCTTTCTCTTCCCCCGTACCACACCCTAGAGAGTAGGGACTTGCCTGTCCTCTTCCTTACCCCAGGAACAGAGCACAGTTCCTGGCACACAGTACAGACTCAAATATTTGAGTGAATCGATGATAGCCTAGGATGTAGTACCAACATTTCTAAATAAAAACTCTTCCGTTAGATTTTGGTAATAGTCTACTCTCTCTCTCTCTTCTGCCCCTGAAGGTGTCCCATCTGACTATAGACACAGCCTCCCTGTGAAGGGTCCTGGTTTCTTATTCTGTGGCATGTCAGCGTCACTTGTTTTAGAACCTCATCTCCCACTGGGACAATTCAATCTGTTTTCCATTCCTGAGACGGGCATAAAACCTGCCTGCTACTTACATCCCTAGAGACTTGGGGAGTGAATGAATTACCTGAAATTGGGAACTTTCAAAATGATGTA
The DNA here is from genome assembly GCF_018350175.1 of Felis catus. Classification (NCBI taxonomy): domain Eukaryota; kingdom Metazoa; phylum Chordata; class Mammalia; order Carnivora; family Felidae; genus Felis; species Felis catus. Next base: position 75,461,222 of record NC_058371.1, on the reverse strand, counting down.
CAGAATGACTTTCAAATGGACTTCAATTAATGGATCTTCCAAATGATGCCCTTTTCCAACCCCCACACCACCTCATCCCCTATGCTCTTGGGGGAAGGTGAAACATATAGCATTTTGAACAAGCAAGTCTAAGCATTAGAATTCCCAGAGAGTTACCCAGGATGAGAACCTGGCCCAATAATAATAACCCTAAATGTTATTTATATGTCATTTCTCTGCCAAAGTCATCGAGGTAGCTCCCTAAAGGACCATGCAGGAAAAATTCCACTGTCAGTGTATGCAAAAGTCTTAATAAGTAAGGTTCAGGGGGTTTAATTAAAAATAGCTCATTTGGTGGCCTTTCCCCAGTTAAAATAAAGTCTGTTCCAGCAACGTGTGCTGCAGCAGTAAACCCTGGGCCAGCGTCATCTTCCTAGGACATTCCTTCAGGCCTATTTATCTGGGGAAGGCAGACTCCTGTGCACATCCTGAGATGTTTCTCTGCTCAAAATAGAATTCCATAATCAAGAGCCGACTTTGCTAAAACATTGTCAGCTCCTGTGGAGGCAGGGTGGCAAAGGCCCTGAACACTGTGGGGAAAGCCATACAGGGATGTTACTTTTCAAACAGTGCTTAATGCAGTATTAAGCAAAGAAGATTTCTTTGGATCACGAATAAATGTGGCTGTCAGTATCACTGTCACTATTGAGTGAATTGGAACATCAGAAAGAGCATTTAAAAAACCTAGTAATCATCTTTACCCATTACTTTACAAATACATTTCTACTTACTGATCCCTATGGGAATAAAAATGGCATAAGAAAAAAAAAAATAAAAAAAGCTCTTTAAGTCATACTGGAGACAGAGAGTGCCAGAATGTCCAGGAGACATATCCTCCAAGTTTCCAGCTCCATCTTAGATTTGCAATCTGATGTCTGATGGGGCCAGTCTAAGTGGCAAGACATGGCAGGCACTTTTTAGCTGGTCCCTGATGGACAGCCAGACCACGGAGCTAGACAAGGAAGCTTATGTGTTACCTGCCAGTTCTGGTGGACCAGACCACCAACATTTGCAGAGTCTGTATGTTAAGCTGTTGACCTGGTGACCTGTGGAGTTCCAGGGAGTCCGTTTCTGTTCAGAGAAAACAGCTCTGATTGGCAATAGTAGCTAATGAATTCTTACTTGGAGGCAAACATTGACTTCACCTTTGAGCCCCAAGGAGCCTTGGGAAAGCTCAGGCTACTCAAAGCTTTTTGAGAAATTTCACCTTAGAGCCGAGAATTTGGGCAAGATCTTGTCAGTGGGAGGACAAGAGGTCAGCATCCTACAGGCGGGGGACTTCACAGGTGGTGGCGTCCAGCTACCTACCACCTACCCCTCAAACAGGTCAGTGCCTCAACCAGCTGCTAATCCAGTTTAATGGAATTTCTAGCACTGAAGGTTCATGTGACCTTACAGAGGCACTCAATGTTAGAGTCGGGGTGGGGGGGCTAGTGACCATCTCCCCTCCTTTTACAGAGGAAGAAGCCAAGGATCAGGGAGGTGCCAAGGTCACTGAGCTCGTTAACAGTACAGCTCAAATGTTTTCTGGTCAGAAATTTCAAGGCCAGCTTTGGTGATGTGATGGATAAATATAGCCTAACATTTTGTCATGAAAATGATCAGAAGCTCTGAAAACTGGGAGCAGATGCAGCTCTACAAGAAGCATGATAAGAATGCCCCCGCACACCTGCTGTGGAATGCAAGGGTGGGAACATTCTTCAGCTCCCGCAGGGAACATCAGTGCAAAGACTGATGATGCCCTCTTGGCTGCCATGTCTTGGCATGGACTTCTGAGGGTTGGAGGGAAGGCTGATGACCTCGCAAGGAATGAAAAGGGATGTCAGTTGCAGATTGTAAGCTGATCAATGGGGGCAGAGCTGCCACTGTTCCAGCACCACCTCAGCCAGACATTGGGAAATAAGAGAAGAAAGATAAGGAGGCAAAGGTGAGGACCTGAAACTCTGCCACAGTCGTGGCAGTGGGGTCAAAGTCCAGAGAGAATTGCTCAGGACTCTAGCCTTTGTCACTCAGTAGGTTTACAGCCATTTATTTCTGAGAGTTTCTATTGTGTGTATCTATTTCTGGTTGAGCAAGCATTTCCTGGGGATCAATTCTTTCCAAAGCACTAGGCTAGAGCGGTGAATAAGACACAGCCCCAGTCTGGAGAATCTCAGTGTTCAATGGAGGAAGCCGAGACCAGTGAGACAATCCTCTGTAGAAAATGTTATAAAAGTAGGTTGGGTGCTATGGAATGACAAAAGGGAGGAAGTACTGAAGTCTAACTGTAAAAAGTGATGACTACCCTAAAGAGAAGGTGACACATGTACTGAGTCTTCTACTTCTTAGGGATAAAGAATGGAGCTCTTGTATTCTAAGCCAGGATTGGTCAGCAAACGTTTTCTATAAAGGATGGTAAGTATTTCAGGCTTTATGGGTCGTAAGATCTGTTTCAGCTAAACTCTGCCATTGTAGTGTAAAAGCAGCTGAAGGCAGTATATAAATGAATGGGTGTGGCTGGCTTCCAATAAAGCTTTATTTACAAAACAGGCATTAGGTCGATTGAATATAGGCCATAATTTACCAACCCTGTTCTAACCTATTGAGAGGCCAAAATCTATTCAATGCTCACAATAACTTTGTATGGTGGGTATAGATGAAAGAATTTAGGCAACGTTTCCAGTGAAACTAGTTAAGGGTGGAAGCAGAACTTGAACTCAGGCCATCTGCCTTTTGAGTTAAAAGCTCTTAACCACTCATGCTTCACTCCTCTCTAAGGTACACTTATGAATCACCATCATAAATTTTCCCCTTTCTCTTCCCTGTCTCTGTTAATTGTTCCTGTGCTCTTCGTCCTGAATATCCATAATATGCCCAGCACAGCTCCTGGCATTTTGGAGAAAGCATCTAAAGAAGATAATGCATAATCCCTGTGTTTGCTTGGTTTACAAGTCCATTGAGAAGACAAGACATATACAAGAGAGGAAAAAGAAAGTGTTGGGGAAGGCAGGAAGGCTTCCTTCCCACTCTGGGGGGCTCATCTCACATGGAGAAAGTCCATCACGTAACCCTGCTGGCTTCTCCCTACCTAACCCTCTCAAAAGAAGAGGAAGAACGTATTCTAATTGGAAAATTATGAAGGGGAAACTGGGTACACAGAGCCAAACTCCTTCACTTCCCCTTCTCCTTGGGAGCTAGGCTGCTCACAGGAGGCACTTGCTTTGCTCTACTTCTCTGTGACACAAATTGTGAAAGGCAGGCTCTGCCTTATAGAGAAAAACCTGTCCCAGCACTGCCTGTGATGGGACTATGCTGTGAATTCTGCTGGTCTAATAGCAGATTTCTCAGTATTGAAGATGCTGCAGTGGTCTCCATACGACTCTTTGCTTTGTTTGATTTCTCAACTACTTTGTAACTCGCTGTGCATGAAGGACATTATTAATTGGGTCTATTGAATCCCCTAATAGACAATACAAGACAACACAAGAGAAGTGACTTCTGCTTCTCCTCTTCCTTTAAAACAAAAGCTGAGATTTCTGGTGCTATGGATAGTTCAGAGGAGACAGAAGAGGCTACAGTGGACTTAGGAAGAGGGCAGGAGGAGTGGACACATTCACCAAGTCTTCAGGGATGAATATGGTTTCGATAGGCTAAGCTATTTACACATGTTTGTTGCTGCTTGGAATCAGGACCTTGGGGTTCCCACACTTAGAAATAATTTTTCCTGGGTTTTTTTTCTGGGCATTCACTGGATCATAAAAACTTAAAAAGAACGATAGTGATAATTGAGTCCAAGTCTACAGCAGCAGATCCCAAACATAGGCCGCCTCAGCATTTCCTGGGCAGTTAAAGAAAAAAAAAAGGTGTCCAGTTTCCACCCCTGGATACTTGGCAGGGATAGGAGTTGGCGGCGTGGTGGGGGGAGGGGCAGTATTTTCTCCAGCTTCCTAGGTGATTAGGCAGCATCATTTGGTGTATCTGGCAGGTGACTGTCCAACATTCCTTTCAACCCTGCCAGTGATTGGCACTCACCATCTCCCAAGACAACCATTTCTGATACTGTACTTGAATATGGTACTCAGTAAGTTCCATTTCCTGGATCTAATTAAAGTGCCTTTTAAGTGCCAGGGGGCATGAAGAAATCTGCAAGGAAAAAGCATCAAGCCATACCAGGTGTCAGAGACACAGTCATCTTGCTCACCCAGTAATGTCTCCCTCAGTCGTGACCTGACATCAGAACACTGGGGTCATGTCTGCACGTTTGCATTGCTTTCAGCTCTATTAACTTCCATCTCTTGCTGGAGTGACCATTAACATCTTTTCTCCTTCCCTTTTCTCCCCCTTCTTATCCTCTGCTTTCCATCTTTACTGAGGTGTAAGTGATACACACAAACATGAGTTTTGATGTACATATACATCCATGAAACTGTCACCACAATCAAGATAACTCCCAAAAGTTTCCCTGTGCTCCTTAGCTGTCCCTCCCTTCCACCTCCTGTCTCCAGGCAACCACTGATCTGCTCTCTGCTTGACTGTTTTCTGACCAAAAGCTCTTACCTGGTCTTGTCCCAGGCCAGTCATGCTCCTGACACCAATGTCACCTACCAGTGTGCAAGGGTCCCAGATTTAGACTTACCCCAATCTTACACTCTGACTTAGCCCTTCAGCTGGGATGTGACAAACCCAGTTCTGCCCTCCAGGTGGTACCGGATGCATTTAACTCAAATTATACATGATAGGTCTTCAGTTAGTACTTCAATTTCGGGGGCTAATATATAAAATTACTAATAATAACTACCACTTACAGAACAGCAATTCTCCACCAAGAATTGAATTATATAAACTAATAATAATAATCATTTTTTTCTCCCTGCGACCCTCACACCAGCTAGATGAAGAAGATCTTCATTTCTCCTTGTTGGCCATGAGAGGGTATCATGACTGACTTAGTCAAACGTCTTCCTGAAACCTGGATATACTGTGTCTGTAGATTTTTTTGCCATAGCAATTTGAAACCCTAGCCGTGACAGGTTTTCTTTTCTTTAGAAGTGCACTAATTCCCTCATTAGAAACTTTCCTGGTGCAGTATATTGTACTCAAGATAAAGTGTTCTGTAGATCCAGAGTCACTAACAATGTACTTTTGTTCTGTATTGATCTTGTTTCCAGTAGATAAGTAATTTTAGATATTTCATAGGCAGTCTGTATTTCAAATAAATATTGCTTGACTGCTATAAAAGCCTCTTGACATGGCTGATTTCCAAACTGATCAGAAAGGCACCTCTGTTTGCCTTGGCAGGGGATGTGAAAGGCAGGATAACTCCTGATCCCACATGGGCGACGTGCGAAGCGAATTCTCCCATTCGAAATTTATTTCTATCGGCCTTGAATCTGCGGAACATTCGATACGTTTTAGCATTTTCTTCTCGTGAAAGGTGATTTTCTGGGTAAAATGCAAGTGGAACATCACAGAACTACTAGGATTTGGTTTTTAAGCAGCAGAGATGTTATCTGAAGTCACAGTATATTTTACTCCCAAATGTAAAACAATACAAATTGGATCTACATTAGAAATTTTGAAACTATCAATAGAGATGAAAGCAAAATATGTTTCTTTCAAGATGCTTGAAGCTAGTTTTATTCAGTTTCGTAAACATAAACCATAAATGATTGTAGTGCCACTTCATTGTAGGACCCCCAGATGGTCTCCCCCACTGGGATATGCAATAATTAGCCTGTCATTGATGTCCACGTCTTTCCCATGAGGCCCTCTGCACAGCATGGTCTCCAGTTCTGTTCTGCATTTAGGCAGTTACTTCCTCCCTGTCAGTGGTATGTATACATTGGTTTTGTGTTGCTGTTGTTTTTCGGATTGAGCTCCTTTTCATATTCAGCTATTCGTTCCACAAACATTTATTGAGCAACTACTGCATTTTAGATGCTAGGGATGCAACAGCAAACAAAATAGAAAAAAATCATGAAGGTTATATTTTGACAAGGAGACAAACAGTAAATGAAATAAATTAGTAAATATATATGGTATAGTATATTATGGTAAGTGCTGAGATGAAAAATAAAGTCGAGGAGATAGGAAGAGGTGTGTGTGTGTGTGTGTGTGTGTGTGTGTTGGCAAGGAGCTCACAAATTTAGAAAGTGTACTTCACAGAACAGAGCACTTATAACTAAGGCTTATGTGATTTATTGGTGAGAAAATTCTGGGGAAGCAAGAGCAAGGGACAGGACTGGTAGGCAGGAGAGGGGGGAGAATCAATGCAAGGATGCATTCCACGGTAGTCACTGCTTGGAGTCAAGTGCAACTGAGCTCTACGTCCCACAGGACTGACTTCCGAGAGGCCATAAGAACCATTAGATTCTGTCTGAAGTGAGGAAGGGAGAAGACTTTGATGTGTGATCCTTTATCTCATTGGGGCATTATCTTCTGCAATTCTGGGTTGCATATGATGCAGGCAGCAAGCAGGTCCTGTGACATCTGCTACCTTGCACAGGTAGGGGAGCCCTGAAGTGTGAGGCAAGAGGCATATGGTGTGGGCATGAGGGGAGGTGGTGCTGGATTATGTGACGTTGGTGGGAGCCCCCATTGGGTCGGGTGCTACAGTGGCAACCAGGACAAAACTGGTGGCCAAGAGCCCTGGAAACAGGAGAGACCGAGAGGATCTGAGATGTGGTATACTGATGGCTGATACAGATTGAGTGGCAGAGGTAGTCCATCAAGAAGGTGACTTTTAAGTAAAGGCCTGATGCTATGTGATTATGTGGGATGAGAGCATTTCTGATAGAGGGAATGCATGCACAGTGGTCAGATGGGGGCATATGCGCCATGTTCAAGGGATAGGGGAGGCCCGGGGCAGCTGCAGCATGTGAAGGGAAACAAATGGTAGAAGAGGGGGTTGGCGAGGAAGCTCCTAGTCAGCACATGGGGCTATAGGTCACCGAAGGATTTGGGTTTTACTCCAAGTATGAGGAAAAACCATTAGGCAGGGGGAGGTTTCTGCAGATTTCTGGCATGATCTGACTCGCGTTTCAAAAGCACCAGATTCTGATTTGCATTATGGTTGTGACAATGAGATATCACTTTACACCTGTCAGAATGGATACAATAAAGGGGCGCCTGGGTGGATCGGTCGCTTGAATGTTTAACTCTTAGTTTCGGCTCAGGTCATGAGCTCACAGTTTTGTGAGTTCAAGACACTTGTCGGGCTCTGCGCTGATGGCAGCACGGGGCTTGCTTGAGATTCTCCCTCTTTCTGCCCCCCTCCCTCCCTCACACTCTCTCTGTCTCTTTAAAAATAAATAAATAAACTTAAAAAAAAGAATGGCTAAAATAAAAAAGACAAGAGATGACAAGTGTTGGCGAGGATGTGGAGAAGAGGGACTACTCATACACTGCTGGTGGGAATGCAAACTGGTGCAGCCGCTGTGGAAAACAGTGTAGACGTTGCTCAAAAAATTGGAAATAGAAATATTATACCATCCAATAATTCCATTACTGGGTATTTGCCCAAAGAAAATGAAAACACTAATTTGAAAAGATAATATGCACCCCTATGCTTCTGGCAGCATTATTTACAACAGCCAAGATGTGGACGTAACCTAAGTATATTCACAGATAAGTAAATGGGTAAGGAAGACGTAGTAGATATATATAAAGGAATATTATCCAGTATTTAAAAAGGATGAGATGATACCATTTGAGACCACATGGATGGACCCAGAGGGTGTTTTGCTAAGTGAAGTAAGATAAATAGCACATGATCTCGCTCATAAGTGGAATCTAAAAGAACAAATGAATAAACAAGCAGAAAGCAGAGCCAGAACTATCAATGCAGAGAACAAACTGATGGTTGCCAGAGGGGAGGTGGATGGGGTGTTGGGAAAAATGGGTGAAGGGGAAAGGGAGCCTTAGGCTTCCAATTAGGGAACTAATAAGTCACAGGAATAAAAGGCATTGTAGAGGGAATATAGTCAATGATACTGTAATTGCATCGTATGGTGACTTGAGGTGAGCACAGCATACTAGAGAGAGAAGCTGAATCACTATGTTGTACACCTGAAACCAACGTAACGCTGTGTGTCAACTCTACACAAGTAAAAAATTTAGGAAAAGGATCAGACTCTGGGCTGCTATATGGATAGTAAACTCAAGAGGCCAGGGCAGAAGCAGGATGACCAATCAGGGGGTTACTATGGTGCCCAGGTGGGATGGGGGTGACTTGGGCCAAGATGTAGTAGTGAGGTGGTAAGAGGTAGTTGGATTCTGGATACACTTTGAAGGACTTTCTAATGGATTGGAGATACAGGACGTGAGAGAAAGAAAGGAGTCAGACACGCCTTTAAGGTGTCTTCTGGGCCAAGTACAAGAATGGACTTGTCAGTAACCACATTGAGGAAGACTGTAAAAAGAAGTAAGTTCAGGGCAGAATGACAGCAGTCCAGCTTTGGACATCCAATGCTTGAGAGAGCAAGTAGGCAGCTGGAAAGTGGAGGGGTTCAGACTAGGGACGTAACTTTGGGAGCCACCAGTGGTTAGATCACACAAAAACCCACCACTCCAGATGAGATTAACCAGAGGGTGAGTGGAGGTAGGACAGCAGAGGGGTCGAAGGCCTAAGCTTAGAGGTGTTTAGAGGTTGGGAAGATGAGGGAAAATCAGCAAGATTAAGAGGCACGGCCGGAGAGAGAGGAAGAACCAGGGGTGCGCAGGAGCCTAGGCACCAAGTATAGACAAGGCTTCAAATGTTTGTTAATCGCAGAATAATAACAGTCTGCTGAAGGGCTGTCTCCTCCATTTGTGAGCACTTCTGAAAGTTAGACATACCCTGAGGTTCCTCTTCATTTCCTTATCTGTAAAATGATAATAACATCTTTCTTAAAAAATTGTTAAAAGAGTCTACAAAGACCCTCGTAAACGAGTATGTATTATACACAAAGAGGGCTTGGTATCACAAGTTAGTTACATCGATTGGTCAATGCTCAGTCTGGTCCTTTTCTCTCTCTCTCTCCTTTATCTCTTTTTTTCCTCTTTCTTTCATTTTCTCTTTTTCCTTCTTTCTGTCCTTTTTTGTCTCTCCCTCCATCCTTCCTTCCATTAATCACTTAATTGCATTAATTATTATTAATTACATTAATTAATTAATGTGGAGGAAGAAGAACCGGAAGAACAGAGTTATGCATTACAGAGTATTACCTGGCGTGCATTACAGGATGTTAAACGTGGCTTTTTATGTTCTTTCTGTGTTTTCAGTTTTGGCTGAAGCCCCACAAGGCTAAGAACAGTAGATGTCAGGCCACCAGAGAAGAAATGCTAAGAGCTTGTGAAGTAGATTTTGTGACTCTTAGCTCACAGCCCACTTTGGGGTATGTAAGAAGAGGAAGAAATCAGAGAGAGGGAATTTCTCTGGACAGGATTGCCAGGATGCGGGGAGTTTCCCCTCACACGAAGCTATGTGAGCCAAGAGGAACTTTCAGGGGGGTTGACATGTGTCCCTGGACATCTGGGGGCTCGTTCCTCACGCATGTCTGAAAATCTAAAGGCTAGAGACTGGCTGAGCAGCTGGCCAGCCACAGAGTAAGAAGAAAAGACTGCTTGACAAATAGCTGAATGCTCTGAACTGTGGTTACCTGAGCACCAGTCTTGACTGCACTGAAGAAGAAATCCAACAGACAGTCATCTCAAAAGGGACCCTGGCAGGGAGGACCACTGGGCATGGCAAGGAAATCCTAGCAGACGATGTGTGGTGTGAAAGTGGGGCGCTGTTGGATGTCTGGGAAGGTTATAAGGGGCAACATGGGGGCATCACTCAAGTCAAAAGGAACAGCTTCTCCTTTTGCCATTGGACTCCAGAGTTGGATTGCCCAGATTCAAATCCATTTTCTAATTTGGGCAAATGAGGTACCATCTTTGTGCTTTTATTTCTTCATTACGCTATAGTAGGTCTATTCTCGGCGAGAACCCACAGTGGATTGCATCTCTGCAGGTCTTTCAAACTCTTTCCTCTAATCCTTCTTACTCTGAGCTCAAGTCTGAGGGTCTTGAACCGGACACAATGAGTTGGAAAGGAAGGTAAGGAGAGAGAAGGCTTGCTCCCTCCTGACTGAGATGTTCAAGGCTCTTCTTCTTCCAGCTTTCCCCCAGTAAATTCCCTATCTAAGGCAGGCCCAAGTGGAGGAAAAAATAAACACACAAGGGAAAAATATACACAAGGTAAAAATGAAAATATGGGTGAAAGATTGCATTGGTCTGGTCCAGAACGGTTAGTGTCTGAGAGGGACTGGGAAGGCTATAAAACCTGCCAGGGTGTTACTCAGGGTGGGGGAGAAGCAAGGGCACAGTGGGCTCTAAGGGGGCACTTGCAGGAAGGAACCAAGTTACTTTCTGCTTATGGCCAGTCATGTTCAATAAACTCATTTAATATATACAAGGTTAGGGATTGTTTTAAAAATGGCTTTTCCAGCAATTACTTCCAATACTGCCCATAGGTCTTTGGAGCAGAGAAACGTCTTTCAATTCTCTCATTCCAGGGATTAAGTAAGCAGTGGTAGTCACTTCCCTTCCACGACTTCTAGATATTGCTTGAAATACTGGAGTTTCAGATTTCCCTGGGAGAAACCAGGGCATATTCTGAGATAAGGAAAGATGAGACACATTGCCCTCAATGCAAATGATCCACGAAGAAGACTTTAAAAGACTTTCTGAGTAGTTGTGATTTTTGAGAAAACACTTTGCTGAGTTATTCCCCAAGGTACAGAAAAGTTTCTGGGTTTTTCTAAGCATCTGGCAATTCCTTATTCTTGAGCAGCGTTCTAATTTTATTTATTACTCTTTGGTTATTATCGTATTTTTGTCTAGGAAATCCTCCTGCGGCTGGAAACTTCTTGCTAATATTTAAAGTTGCCCCCGGAATCATGTGTCTTCTTGGCCTTACCGTTCAGGTATCTTTCATTTTGGCAAATAGCAGTTCCCAGCTGTGATTAAAATATGGAGCCAATGCTTTGGGACTGACACAGAAGATGGTCTTCCTGCAGGACAGATGGTACCTCCGGCATTACTCAGACCGGCCATCTAAGCCCATGCGGCCTTGGATGTGTGCCTGAGGTCAAGGGTCAAACAAACTCGTAAGTGGGCCTCAGGCCAGCTTAACATACGGGCGAGGATGGAGATAGTCAGCAGACCACATACGGCCCAAACAGAGTCTGTGCACAGAGAGGGACTGTAGCATTTTACTATCTCCCCGAAGAGGCCCTGGTACTTAAACACGAAAATTATGGTTTACCACAGGAGTAAGGCATTAATAGAGAGATTTCTACACATCCCCAGTTGAATGCCCCCGAGCTTGAAATCAAGTGAGAGAACTCTGAATCTCAGCCTTTATCTGGATTGACCAAAACAGTTCCTGTGGGGCCGAACGCTGAGACTTTCTGTAGTCTGATAATTTTCTCTTTCCTGGTAAATCCTGAGGTTGGAGTGAGTGCTATTAGTCAGAGTGGCCCTGGGCAACTGGGACACCGGAGTAACGGCCCCTCGTGGCTATGGGACAGAATAGAGGGTGGGTGTGAGGCAGCTTGGCGGGCAGAAGATGTGAGTGTTCAGGACTTTCCCTCTGCCTCTTTTCTGACATTTTCCCTCTCTCTTTCTTTTGCTAAATGTGCCATAAATACCCTATCTGTTGTACAGCTGACATTCTGGCTCGTCTCTATCCGTGGCAGTTGGCTGGCTCTGGGTCCTGCCAGCCAAGAGTCACGGGAGCGCTTGCAGGGACATGGCTGGGACAATAAGGAATATCATGTACTGATATGTGGTCTAAGTATACTTTTGTTCCACAGACAACATGCTTACCTGGCAGGAAGGGAGGAAATGCAAATATTCCAATGTGTGCATTTTGGGACATATGAGCCAATCTCCAGGGAGAGCTGGAGGCAGCCTTGCTAGGTGGGACAACTAGGGGTTTGGTAGATGGAGAAGGAAAGGAAACGGACCCTGTGCAGACAGATGAGCTATTGATGGCGAAGGAAATGCACCATGACTGGCCTGTACTCTAAAGCAAAGAAGAGGGAGGACTGAGTGCACCAATGGCTGACTCTTCAGACTCAGATCTACCTACGATGCGTATCTGGTTTTGAGAGACACGACTTCCTTCCTCCAGAGAAGGTGTCTTACAGTTACGTGCAGCACTCAGAAGGATAATCAAAGAACCACTTGATAGAACAGTTGAGAGGCAGTTGGGTCCCAGCATCGCAGAGGTACCCCAGCTGGGCACCCTGTTTATAAAAATGCATGTGTGAGGGCACCCGGGGGCTCAGTCGGTTGAATGTCTGACTCCGGCTCGGGTCATGATCTTGGGGTTCATGAGTTGGAGCCCCACATCAGGCTCGCTGCTCTTAGCACAGAGCCCGCCTGAAATCCTCCGTCCTCTTTTCTCTCCGCCCCTCCCTCACTTGTGCTCTCTCAAAAATAAGTTTAAAAAACATTAATGTTCCATGGGGGAGGGGAAGGAAAAAAAAAAAGAGGTTAGAGTGGAAGAGAGCCAAAGCATAAGAGACTCTTAAAAACTGAGAACAAACTGAGGGTTGATGGGGGGTGGGAGGGAGGGGAGGGTGGGTGATGGGTATTGAGGAGGGCACCTTTTGGGATGAGCCCTGGGTGTTGTATGGAAACCAATTTGACAATAAACTTCATATATTGAAAAAACAATAAAAAATAAAAAAAAATAAAAAACATTAATGTTTTTTAAATGTGTATATGGAAAGGGGTTGGCGCCACATTCAATACTGCACTAATAGCCCTGGTTCCTTATCTCTCTTCAGAACCAACTTAATAAACCCTACTGTTCGTGAGACGGTATCCTCAGCACTTGACAACCGTCAATGCATTCAGTTCTCATAGCAACCCTGTGACATAGGTACTCTTATCATTTGTGTTTTATAATTGAGAGATTAAGGTCACACAGCTAGTGTGATGTAGACTGGGATCTTGAACCCTGGCGCTTAATTATTCAGCTTTGTTTTATATGACTCCAGCTGGTTAGCAATGCACATATCTTCAGGCCTCTCTGTTCCATGAGATAGGAGCTGCCTGTGGACAAGGATCGTGTCTACTTTACCTCTGTTTCCTCCCAGCGGGGGAACACAGTGCCAGGTACCCAGTTGGCCCTCAGTGAATACATGTTTAAACCACAGATCTTGGTCCCCTTGGCCATGTCATCATCTCTTCCGTGGCACAAATTCTAGAATAAATGGCTTTCATTTGTATTTTGTACCTGGCAGCCAATCAGACTGTTTGCCATACTTCTCCTGGGGCTCCGTGCCCTTGACTCTTCCTGAGTGTTTATTATGCAGGAAGCAGCCCGGGATGAACAGCCGGCTGCCAACTAGGTGTGACCCACCTCTCGGGTCTGTTTGTTCCGGCCACAGATAGCCACCCACAGCACAAACTGCACTTTTGAAAGCCTCTCCTCCCTCAAGATTTCTCTCCTCTGCCCTGGGAAGTTGCCTAGCAACCTCCCTCCTCCCGCTTCACGTGGAGCCATTCTTATTTCCATCGCCCCATCACCAAGCCCCCAAACCCTCTTCCACACTGTTAACCCCTTGCTTCTCTCTGTTTCATTATCCCATCACCAAACTTTACACGGGCTCTGTTTTCAAAACAAACTCAGCCTGACCCAGAAAGCATCCCTCCTTTTCTCATCTTTGAGATCTTTGTAGAAGTCTTTATAACATCCTTTTAATAGTAACCTCAAGATCAAACTACCGAAGAGAGAGGCGAAAACATCAATCAAACAAAAAGCCCACGGACTGGAATTTCCTAAGACGTTTACTCAAGCTTCAAATAACTTTCTTCCCCCTTAAAAAATGAGGTCATACCACATACCTATCATGCATGATACCATCACGTGCGTGGGATCACACATAGGACATAGAGACAGACTGGGATATGATATATGAACGTAACATGCAATTATTTGCATTTATCCCGGCAGGACCTGCAATCTAATCAGAGCAGCCTGGGAAAGGCACATGGGTAACTTCAAGGATGGTCTGGCTGGGTGTGACTTTGCCATTTGTCAAACAGGAGGGGATTTCAGACTCTTTCAGGATCACCATGTACAGTTGCGTAGGTGGCACACCCCATAGCCTACACAGCCATGTGGGGCAGCTCGGGACTATTTAAAGCTCATCGTTACTCAGTTGTAGGAGTGTCCTTCTCCACCTTCATCCTCCTGTTTTGTTGCCCCATGTATCATCCTACCTAAATATGTAGTCATTTGTATAAGCGCATTTACATCATATTGGACTTTGAAATCAATTTTAAAAATTCCAGTCTGAATCTCTTCTTTTCCCTGAGGACTTGTTTCCCAGTGAAAGAGAAGTAAACAGGGATAGAAACTGGGGTGCTACCAGATCCAAGCCCAGCTTCACCTTTCCTGGCTGAATCCAGACTCACAGGTTCTCTTTCTTCCTGTGTGTACACAGCCCTGTGTCTAAATCCAGCTATGACAGCAGAAGTGTAGGAGCGAGCAGGTGGGAAACGCAGGGTCCCAGGTCCAAAGGCATCTGCACAATTTAAAAATCAGAGTCTTTGTCTAAACTCCCCTTCCCCCCCCCCCCACCCCTTCCCGGTAGTGGAACTGGTTATTTCTTTGTTATCTCTTAGGCTCAGAAGACTGGGTTCTGTTAGAATTACTGCCACAATCCAGAAGAGGAGAACTAGAGGGCACAGTCATGGCAGGCGGAGTGAGAGCGCACACAAATTTATGTCACCAAATTAATTCTTCTCTACAGTTTGTCTTCCCTGCAGAATTTCTTTCAAGGTGTTAAGTGTCGAGCTTGGAGGAAACTTTGCTGAATGGAATGACTGGGAGAGAAATATCTTGTCGCTCTTGGGAGAGGTAGGTGTAATATTTTTTATATTATTGATACATTGATCATCATCATCACTATTATTTACTGAGTGCTCGCTCAATGCCAGGCACTTAGATAAATAAACGCTTTACAGGAACTTTCTCACTGGGTTCTTTCAACAACCCTGCAAAGTAGGTACCATTAACTTTTCCCATTACACACCTGAGAAAAGAGAGGCTCACAGAGACTAAGTAACCTTTGGTAACTGGTGATCATCCAGATGTCACAGCCCAAAGCCTCCTTCCAAAGGACCCAAAGTTAACTTTAATAATCCATTCCACTCTGAAGCAATTCCTCCCTGAAGCAGGAAAATCCACATCCAACAAAAGACCAAATCAAGAAACGCTGTTAATTACTAATATTGGCAGCAGCATCTGGGAATTATACCTCCCTGGATCCTTCAAGCTCCTGGGGACGCTTAGTGTTTCACACCACCTCCCCCCCTCTTCTCAGGCTCCTCCTGAGGCACTGTCCTAGAGCACAAATATCTGTTTGGTTAATTTCACGAATGTTCCGATGAGCCTTTATCCCTCCATTTCTCTTTCCAGTTTGCACAATAAAGGTGGAACACTGTGATCTCCAGATCAAGAGAGAATCTTGAAGGATGGCTGGGCTGCATTTGCCACTCCCTCTGTGGCTCCCAGCTCTGCCAGCCCACCAGCAGCTGCTTCCCTCCTATACTTGCCTAAGGTCTGTACTCTTGGAGCCACCGCATTTCTGGCAGAAGTAAAATCGACTGCATGGTCTGGGTTGCTACTCCTGAGGACCCAGAGTTCGTTCACAGGTAAGTAAAGGAACGCATGCCAAGAGAAACAATAAGGTAGTTCTCTCCTTGAGTCCTCTGTAAGCAGGTTTAGATCAGAATAGGGAGACAGAGAACCACAAAACTTCCACAAAATACAAGTGTCCCTTGGGCCCCAAGACTCAGCAGTAGAAACCAATCATATTAAAATTGAGATCACACTCTCTATGACAGTTTGCTATTCTTCCCCCAGGACAATCTCACGCTGTTGTGTAGGTTGAACACTGAACAATCTAGGGAGCATCATCATGAACATTATAGATATAGAAGAGTTGTATATTTGTTGCAACCAATTTCTGGCAGATAGCAGCAAGGTATCTTAATGAAGGGGAGCTTTGTTCTAATTTGTACAAAGGTGCCACTTGGGCTAGTGGTGACTCTATTACTCCTGGTGAAGAAGGCAGATTGGCTTAGTGGCACGAAAACCCTGAAGTGGAGACAGTCATAGACAGAAGTCTGTATGGAGAGGGGAAACAGAACCTGGGTCTGAGGCCTGCTTTCCCACCTACCAACTTTAACGCTGCATAAGCTCAGCTTCTGAGTCTTAGTTCTTATCTATATCATGGGCATAATTGATGGTAGTATCAGTATTGTGAGTTCATTGTTCAGATTAAGAAGATGCATGTATGACAGAAAAGCCTCAAGAAATGAAATGAAATTTTAAAACTCTCTAAACCCTCCACCACACACACACACACACACACACACACACAGAGAATATATGTATATATATATGTGTGTGTACATATGTCAGACTATCTATCTATCTATCACCTGGCATATTTTAGGCACTTGAGAAATTATAGCTGTTATTACTATAAACCAGAAGAGTCCAAATTGAAATAAAAATTCTTGGTTGGCAACATGCCACAACAGTTCTGCTCATGTTTTCCAGTTAGTCCCCAAACAAGAAAATGCCTTTCAGGTTATGGAATTGATCAAGAAATTCAATGTAACATCAAGGTCATCTATGATCAATACAAAGAACATTAAATACCAACACTAAAGGTTCTAGAGCATTCATTGTTTGCTATGATAAAATTATGTTGGGTTGCAAGAAGAAAATAAATAGAAGATGGCAGGATTCTGAATGGGTGCAAATATCCACTTACTCATTCTTTGACCAAATGCTTATTACTCTGTGATGGGCACTGGGCTAGGAGCCGTGGAAGCAGAAGAGAGGATGTTAGGATAAGTTAAGCTAAGGTAACAAATAGACCTAAAGAAGAAATGTCTCAACACCATAGAAGATTGCATTTTTCTTATGTAAGTATTCTGAAAGAGTGCTCAGGTTGAGGGAACTACTTTCTTCCCAAGCATGGGTTCCTTCCATCTGTGGCTTCTTCATGCCTGAAGACCTCATCATCATCTACAACTAGCCAGATAGAGGGGAAGAGCATAGAGGAGCAAGTGTGGAGAGTTTTTTATTGGCCAGGGCAGGAAGTGGCCCACATTGCTTCTGCTCACATTGCACTGGAGAGATCTGAGCCCTGTGGCCATACCTAACTCAAGGGAGCCTGGGAAATATTTAGCTTCGTGCCTGTAAAGGAGAGAACAAGTACTGTTGGACAGCTAGTGATGACTTCCCCAGTAGGACAATCCCAGGGGATGGAGCCATGCCATAAGATGACTTAGAATTGCTGGACGTGGAAAAAGAACCTCCGAACAAACTACGATTGGACATGGGGGAGGGCAGGCACAGTGTTGTGCTCTGAACACAGTCACTAGGAAGATTATGAAGTGAAGAAGCAAAGGATGCCAGCTTCCAAAGGGACTTGGCAGCTACAAACAAACAGGCCTACCTTTATCTGTGTACAAGGTGAAAAGATACTTCAGCAACTCAGGAGAATGTCATCATCAGTGGTGCTGTTCTCTGGCACTCAGGATACCTTCCTGGCCTATATCAGACTGGTCCCAACCAAGATCAAGTTGCTTGATCTTGGTCTTGCTGAACATATTTCAGCTATGTCCTCTCTGGGGGGGCAGGGGAAGAGAAATGGGTGTGATAAAGGGCAGGTGTGTAGGAGCTCAAGGCTCCTGATACCCCATCTCTTCAGCTCGCATGGAATACTGTTGGATCAGCTCGATCTGAATTCTGATCCTTGTAACTGATGTGCGGATATATGGAGGGCAGAGCCCTGATATGGCCCCCAAGATTCCTGTCCTCTGGTGTACACACCTTGTATGATCCCCATGTGTATGTGTTGGAGAGTAGCTCCTTTGAAAAGTTGTATTCAATGGCGAGGGTCCTGGGATAGGTACTCTAATTATATTACATTATACGAGACTCCCTCAAAACCACTGGCTTGGAAGAAGTAACCTGCCATTATTGTAAGATGGCCGTGTGTCTAGGACCCAACGAAGGCCTCTAGGAGGTAACGCTGACCTCTGATTAATAGCAAGAAAATAGGAACCTTTGCCCTAAAATTGCAAGGAACCAAGTTCTTCTAGCAACTGTGTGAGCTTGGAAGAGAATCCAAACCTCACATGAGACTGCAGCCTCTGCCAGCATCTTGATTTCAGGGCAGAAGGCCCAGTGAACTTGTGCCCAGCTAGACTCTTGATGCACAGACACTTTGATCTGATAGATTTGTGCTGTTTTAAGCCAAGTTTATAATTTATTTATTTACTTTTAATTTCTTTCAATGTTTATTTTATTTTTGAGAGTATTTCATTTTTGAGAGATAGAGACAGATCATGAGCAGGGGAGAGGCAGAGAGAGAGGGAGACACACAGTCTGAAGCAGGCCTCAGGCTCTGAGCTGTCAGCACAGAGCCTGATGTGGGGCTTGAACCCATGAACTGTGAGATCATGACCTGAGCTGAAATCGGACAGTCAACTGACTAAACCACCCATGCGCCCCGACAACTTATTACGCAGCAATAGAAAACTATTAGAGACTCCTTGGGTAAATCGCTTCCCTTCCCTGAGCCTCTGTTTTTGTTTTTGTTTTTGTTTCTTTTTCATTTTGTTAATCTCCAAAATGGGTGTTCCTTTTAGACTAATGGCAAGAATTACATGCGGTAACGTATCTAAAAGTGTTTTGTAAATTATCAAGTTACCGATACTGGTAAAAATGACTTTTTAGTAATAGGCAGTAAGGCCATAAATTAACATTGAAGGGGAAAACTAGGAACGAGGCATTTGTTTTAAAAAAAAAAAGTGTATCTATGGCGCCTGGGTGGCTCAGTCGGTTAAGTGGCCGACTTTGGCTCAGGTCATGATCTCGCGGTCCGTGAGTTCGAGCCCCGCGTCGGGCTCTGTGCTGACAGCTCAGAGCCTCGAACCTGTTTCGGATTCTGTGTCTCCCTCTCTCTCTGCCCCTCCCCTATTCACGCTCTGTCTCTCTCTGTCTCAAAAATAAATAAACGTTAAAAAAAAAATTAAAAAAAAAGTGTATCTAATTCGTATTTATTTTTAGAAACTGTTCTGGTTTTCTCTGCTATTTAATAATCTATTTTTATCCTCTTAGCAATCAGAGTTAGCAAGGCCTTCTGGCATGAGATACAGTGTAATTCTGGGGATGCAGAATGTCTCCAAGATGGATTGCATTGTGTAGGTTATTCCTATTTAAGAAGTAGTTGCAAGAAGGATCTGAACATATTCTGCCCTCTAGCCAACTCAAGCTCCAAATCTTGCTCGAGTTGTCTTAATAGTAGCAATAAGAACTGGCCTCAAGTCTTAAGGACAAGACAGAATCAACGGAAACGATCAGTGTCGTTGGCACATACTATTTGAATGATCTTTTAATTTGTAAAGTCCTCTCTGGCTATGTCTATTTGATTGGTCTTGGGGATCTCCAGGGGTCTACAGACCGCACTTTGAAAACTGCTGCCATACAAAGCCAATACTGCAAGAGATAGGGAAGAGGTGGGAATGATTTGATTGTTAGAAATCCAAGAGGCAGCTCCAGATAGCAAATACATTCTTGGGATAGACGAGACGAGACCTTTCAAGGAATCTGTTGAGGTCAAAACTATTTTCATAATACTACTAAGATATTTGCCTTTGTCTTGTCTTGACATTGGTCATGATACTGCAAAGACAGTAGTGGATAGAACTGCTGGGTCCTTAGCACGAATCAGGCAGATGCACCCAACTGCCAGGGACTCACAGCAACATGACCAAATGTTAAAAAACATGATAAAACCAAAGCCGTTTCCATTTAAGAATGTTCTTGATTAAGCAATACAAATTATTAATTTTGTTAATTCTCAACTCTCAAACACATGCCTTTTTACTATTCTGTGTAACAAAATGGGAAGTATGCATACAACCCTTAGGTGGCATGCCAAATCATGATGATTGTTTTGAGCAAAGACACTTTGTGCTTGTTTGAGCGGTAAGCTAACTAGCCACTGCCCCCCTCCCCACCACGGATCATATCCTTATTTGAAGGAATTGCGTACCAACTATGGCTATTTGTACCTGGGTATTAGGCAGACATTGTCTCAAAAATAAACTAAGCGAGGCTGTCACTTCAAGGGAATCGGCAGACAGTATTAGCTGCCAAAGAGAACATTTGAGTTTTCTAGCGAAAACTAGAAAAGTTAGAATTTTGGAAGACTTGTTGACAGCTTCCTAACTCCTAAAGACTTTTCTGATAAATTTGTGGTGATATTAATGACTGTGATTTTCAATCTTATATAGTGAAATGTGTCAATACGTGGAAGACCTGCATAACTTAGGGAATTAATATTTTCCAATGACCAGTATTTTGATACAATGTTATAAAGTCACACATGGATAAAAGAGCCAATCAATTGGGATGCCTGGGTGGCGCAGTCGGTTAAGAGTCTGACTTCAGCCAGGTCACGATCTCGCGGTCCGTGAGTTCGAGCCCCGCCTCGGGCTCTGGGCTGATGGCTCAGAGCCTGGAGCCTGTTTCCGATTCTGTGTCTCCCTCTCTCTCGGCCCCTTCCCCGTTCATGCTCTGTCTCTCTCTGTCCCAAAAATAAATAAACGTTGAAAAAAAAAATAAAAAAAAAAAAGAGCCAATCAAAATGGATTTGACGTAGCCCAATGGGTTTACTATAATAGAGTATGACAAGTTCACGGGTATGTTTTCAGATTCTATATTGCTCTTAACCTTTAGAAGTTGCCACGTGTTGAGTTTCAGTGTGGTACCAAAGAAGAATATCCACAGTTACGGGAAAAAGCTATTAAAATATGTCTTCCTTTTCCAGCTCCGTATCTGTGTAAGGCTGGATTTTCTTTATAGATTTCAACCAAAAAATAATCACAACACCTACCTTTCATTAATCTGGGCATTAAAGACATTCGTAAACATGCGATATAATGCCATTATTACTGACTTTACTTTTTGTTTTGGAAAATAAAATTATTTTTCATCATGAATTATTTTTCATTCATGAATTATTTACATGAATTATTTTTCATTAAACTATATTATTTACATGAATCTGTAATGGGTTGGTTATTTTTAGTGGATTAATAAATAAATACTGTTCACAGCTTTGCTTTAATTCCTAACATGGCAGACATTGGTAGATATAGTCCACGTAAACAAAAACTCTTTGAGATCTGTAGTAGACTGAAGAGCAGCCTGTTAAAATTGTTCACATCCTAATCTCTAGAACACGTGAAGATACTTTATGTGGCAAAGAGAACTTCACAGATATGATTAAAAATCTGAGATGAAGATTATCCTGGATTATCTGGATGGGGCTGATATAATCACACAGGTCCTTGTAAGAGAGGCAGGTGATCAGAGGGAGCAATAGGAGATGTCATGACAGAAGCAGAGATTAGAGCCATGGGGGACTGAATCATGAGTAAAGAAGTACAAGTGGCCTCAAGAAGCTGCAAAAAATGCAGAAACGGATTGTCCTCCAAGCCTCCAGAAGGAATGAGCCCTGTTGACACATTAACTTTAGCCCAGTGAGACTTATTTTGTACTTCCAACTTTCAAAACTGAAAGGTAATATGATCTCATTGTTTTATGCCATAAGTTTGTGGTAATTTGTTACAGCAAAAACAAGAAAACTAATATGGAGTCCTCAGTAATTTTTAAGAGTGTAAAGGGGTACCGAGACCAAAAAGTTTGCGAACCATTACTATGTGGTAACTCAAGGACAACTTCAGTGGAATAAGACCCCGGGCAGAGTGGAATGGCTCAAATACTTTCCCATGGGCCCCACGGTCCACAGGGGTCATCACGCAAGACTAGTCTGGTCTTCTCCGGAGCTCCTTTAGGACGTGGATGTAGATTGTGCTCCATAATCATATACAAATAAAGGAATAAAACCATAAAATGGGCCCTCTGCTTATTGTCACTTAAACAGCCCACACAACACAATCATCTGATTTATGGAGCTCCTACTCAATGCCAGACACTGGTAGGCTATTTAGCTCTATTACCTCTATTCCATTCAACAATGCTACTTGGAAGGTCCAGAAGGGCCGAGAGACTTGCGTGAGGGACACCTAGTAAGTGGCAGGGCCAGGTGTTGAGTCTGTGTTAATCCGGCTTACAAACCCATGTTTCTTTCCTCCATGGTCTCCATGGGTTTGGATGAACTTACCCAACATTGAACGGGCAGTAGATTACATGTGGTATTTACATGTAATCTACTGACATTTACAGGTCATGTTAATATTTTCCGGCCAGAAAGTAAGGATGAATCTCATCATAAAGATAGGCCTGGTTGAGGATGGGTAGATAGGGTGAATGGGTAATTAATGCTTTTTGAGTGCCCACTAGGTTCATCTACCTTTATTTCACCGGGCTCCCATGTTCTGCATTGGCAAAAACTCTTAGGCAATTTATTCAAAGTGTAACCTGTTTTCATGTGGATGAGTTTCTTCCCCTTGGATTTTAAATGAAAGGAATAGATAAGTTTATAGTAAGGAAACAATGGCTCAATTGCTTGTATATCTGTGACAAGCATTATCTAATACAATTTACCAGAAATTGTTACCATTATCGCTTGTCTTCTGGCTGCAGCACAGCATTCAGAATGGAGTGTTACCATGGTGCCTCTGATCTTTAGCAATTTTTTCTTTTGTTCTGTTTCACTGGTAAATATTTTCTTGCTTTGCCCTTAACCTAAAATAAAACAGCAGAGGACTGACCAGTCCCTTAGTGACCATTAGCACTTTTTCCACTGTTGGATGGCTAACAAGTTAATTAAGCCTCCTGTTAATTAACTTTAATAATTAGCTTTGGTATAGTCCTACCAAATGGTTATTACCTTGGCTACGGATTGGTAACTCAGCCTGTCAATCAGAATGTGTGCCCACATTGCTAAGGGGGCAACCTGACCCTGTTGGGCAAGAAATAAGAACTTGGCCAGATGTCTTTGTCTTTGGAAGAGCAGAACTCCAGAAATGGAAGAACAATTTGTGTCCAACCTCTTAACGTCCAAACTTCTGGCTTTCTTAAGATATCTCTATTTTAATGAGGCATTGGCAGAGTGAGTCATCTTGTCTTAATTTAAATCTAACTCCAGAAGACAGATCTGGTTAAAAAGAAGTTGACAGATTTTGGAGGTTTTTTTTTTTTTTTTTTTTTTTTTTTAAGAAACTTTCCTCTTTTAGAAAGACTGACTCACAAGAAGCCATCAATGGTAAATCAGTATCTGTGCTAGAATTGCCTTTCAAGTAAAATATTTTCCAATCCCGCACTTGCTTGGCTTGCTCACGCCTAGAGACACTAACTGCCCTGTAAGGGCACAGGCAGAACCAGCCAATGAATAATGAACGTGGGCTTGAAAGCAGCACGTAGCTCTCTCTGGCCACAATGCCTTGCTAATAACTTTTAGAACTGCTTGATGTCAGGCTGCACATAGAGTGGAGATGATACTTGTCAGCTAATTTGGCTTTTAATACTTCGAACATCCTGACTGCTCTGAGGGTTTTCTGTAGCCAAATTGTCTTGCCTGTTAAATTTGTAATGTATTTAGGGAACTTCATTTCAGATATTTAGAAAATCGGCCTTGAAAACTCGTGGGTGCTTTTGCGAGAGAGCTGTGGGTCTCCTGGAGCTGGTGCAGATATGGGGGCAGTGGGCTGGCCATGGGGCAGAGGGGGCCAGACCACCTCGCTTGGAGAACTTGCTGTGCTTCTGTTCAGGGCTTCAGGAGAAAAAAAAAAAAATCCAAAACGCTGATATTTTTAGTTCCCACTCACTCCTTGACTATGAATAGGAATATGATTGAAATTTCCACCAGTCTTCAAAGCAGACTTACCTTTAAAGCAAATGTCAAGAGTTTGAAAACTCACTCTAGATGGAATACTGTTCGCATAGACAGAGAAGCCCTTAACAAAAGAACCAGAGAAAACAAAAGGCCTGGAGCTTTCAGCAGAGTTGGGTTAAGGTCCTGTCCCCCACCCTGTGACCTCACAAGGGGAAGAACAGCTGTGGCCTCCATCCTGAATAACAAAGCACCTGTAGTGGTGGAGAGGGCCAGCCTTGCCCCAGGCTTCGGCTCTCTTCAGGGTCATCGGAGCACTTGCAAAACCAATGTAGGACTCAAGGAAATGACCCACGGGAACATGCTGGGGCGGATTCCAATATTTTCTTGTCACCTTACAGTACCAGGGACTGGAGCGAGGCACGGCTAGGGAAGAGGTGGGAGGAGAGGGAAAAGGGAGGGGAGAAGTGCAGAAAATGAAAAATGAGCACTAAAACATGGCCGAGAGGCAAGCACATGCCGCTGGAGTCCTGAGTGGGGGAGAGACCACTCAAAGCCCTTCCGGCTTTTCTACGTGACTGTCACTCGCAGGGCAGCTGAGTGCCAGCAAAGCCACATCAGGATGTGCCTTGTAAACGTTTACTAACTCAGCCCTTGTAGGGGAGTCACCGGGAGCTCATTTCAGCTGCCTGGGAAACCTACTAGGAGCTTCTGGCCAATGCCAGTAAAAAAGAAAAAGAAAATTTTGGCCATAAATACTAAATAGCACCAATACCAGATACATTGCGTTTCTTTCTCAGGTTTCACCGACAGGACAAATCACCATATTACGTGTATTAGTTTAAGAACCTGGAGCATATGAAAAGGTTGCCAACACCATCTAGAACCTGTCATAAAATGTAATACGTGGTCTCAGCATATTTTCACACTTTCAGCATGTTTTCAATTCCTTTGTTCCCTCGTTCTTCCAGACCCACCCGGGAAAGCCCCAAGCTCAGATCAGATCTGCTGTCCACATTACTTCTTCCTTCATCCAGCCTACAGAGACCGTCAACACCATGCAGCTTGGGGCCAATATAAGCCGAATTCACAGCCTGTCACTTCAGCTAGGCCCTTGCTGGCACTTTTTCATTCCCTCTCCTTAAGCCTTGGTCTCCAGCTACTTCCAAGGTCCTCCATGACTGTCGCACCCCCTCCCTGACCCAGGCTTCTCAATTCCCACTCTCTTCCTCCTGTGTTCTCGGGTTTACCCTCTGCCCAGGCAGCTCAGAGAGGCATTTTCAGCCTTGTTGTCCTGTCTCCCTTCACCCACATCGAAAATGCAAGGTCTACCAGTGTGCTCTCCAAAATAGCTCTCCCCGAAGCTTCCTCCTCTCTGTAGCCACAGATTAGGTGTGAATTCAAGTCCCTATCACCTTTGGCTAGATTAATGCAATGGGCTCTGAATTGTTTTCTCTTTCTTCTGTCTGGTCACTGTCTGGTCACCTCTTGTCCCTTGCCTCATATCCTTTGCCTATACCTTTTTTTTTTTTAATGTTTATTTATTTTTGAGACAGAGAGACAGAGCATGAACGGGGGAGGAGCAGAGAGAGAGGGAGACACAGAATCGGAAGCAGGCTCCAGGCTCTGAGCCATCAGCCCAGAGCCTGACGCAGGGCTCGAACTCACGGACCGCGAGATCGTGACCTGAGCTGAAGTCGGACGCTTAACCGACTGAGCCACCCAGGCGCCCCGCCTATACCTTTTAAATGAGCCACCTCTGTAGCAACCAGCTTCCCAACAGCACCACATCTCTGCTGCCCTAAGGCTTTTCCCACACACGTGTTTGGTGCCCGCAGAGAGCCCTGCACTGATGCACATCCCACGGGACCTGGAAGAGTGAGGGGTTTATTGCACTTCTTGACCAGTAAGGGGTGGGAGCACATATCTACACGCTCTCCCTCACCCAGTGGTGACCACATCAAGAACATACCCTTGCGTTGGTTTCCCTTCCTTCCCTGTTTCTCCCTCCCCACACTCCATCCCTACTCCTGGCATCGTTTTCTCAAAGTAAAGCACCTGCCTCAGCACCATCTCAGGCTCAGCACAAATGTAACTGAGTCTGAATCCCTTCCCTCTAGGGCTCACATCTGAAGTACAAACGGACCCTTTGTCAGATAAGCATAACACAATGGGCATTTATTATGCATAGGGCTCCTATGGATGCCCAGAGGAGGGCACAAAATCAGACTCAGGAGGCCTGGGAAGTGTCTTCTGCTGGGTCAGATGGTGGGCATGGTGGGGTGGGAGGTGGGCCAAAGGGTGGAGGTGGGTGCTGTGTGGTTAAATGCCAGTGAATGAACAAATTTAATGTCTGTAGGTAACTGGGTTTATTTTATTGTATTATTTTATTTTATTTTACTAATTTTATCTTATTTTAGAGAGAGTGCAAGCAGGGGAGAGGGGTAGAGGGAGAGAGAGAAAGAGAGAGAGAGAGAGAGAGAGAGGGAGAGAGAATCTCAAGCAGGCTCTGCACTCAGTGTGGAGCCCAGTGTGGGGGTTCCATCCCATGTCCCTGAGATCATGACCTGAGCCAAAATCAAGAGTCAGCTGCTCAACCACTCCATGCTTCATTCCATAATATACTCTCTGGCTGCCCATATTTTAGGCCAGTTAATTCCCACATAACAAGAATGTTACACACCTCATGATTGCTTAGTTGGTGTGTATTGAGGTATCTTATGGTAATTTGGCCAGAGCAAAGATGACTTTAAGTCGAAGGAAAACTTGACCGTCTTGTGAATCAACCTTAGCACTAAGGTGTTCAATCTCCAAAGCAAGCATATTAAGATGAGTTAGAGAGCTTCCCTATTTCCTGTTGCCTCTTGCACTATGAGGGGGAGATCTTTAAATTAATGAGAAGCTCAGTATCCCCACAGCATGGATCCAGAACAGCAGGGGGATATGCCAGGCACCCAGCGTCTGGCCAAACGGAGTTACTAGACTTTTCCTGGCAACATTGATCTACGACAATTTGAGCTGTGATTAATACCCCCCCGAGTCCCCATTCTCCAACACCCTCGTCACCTCTAGAGATGAACTCAGCTCTTATCAACCTTGCTTTCTGAGTCACCACTCATGTTTCTCACCTGGGGTCTAACTAGAAGGCTTGACAAAAGATGAAAGTAATTTTTAGACCCGTTAGACCTTGCCACCTTGGTCTTAGTGTTCTGCTGTGGTTTCCAGTGGGGCTGGCTGACTTTTAAGATTAGCTAGGAACATAGTTCCCTTTCTTCCCTTTTGAAATTTTGATCCTTCTCTTTCTTATTCCCACTCTTTTTGGGGTCATGTTCTCTCTCCCACGTCTGCCTGTGTTTGGAACTTCATGGAGCCTGCAGTTGTTGGATGTTGCTGGCAGCATATCAATTGAGGAAAGCATTTCTTTCTCATCCTCGTTTCTGTCCTACTTTGCATCTAGGTAAAGGCACACTGAATACCAAGCTGTGCCTTGGTTGCATGTACTTAAAAAAAAAATGAAAGCAGCTTCATATTCCGAACAGCGTTTTAAAAATATGTCCCCAATTCTTGGGGCGCCTGGGTGGCGCAGTCAGTTAAGCGTCCGACTTCAGCCAGGTCACGATCTCGCGGTCCGGGAGTTCGAGCCCCGCGTCGGGCTCTGGGCTGATGGCTCAGAGCCTGGAGCCTGTTTCCGATTCTGTGTCTCCCTCTCTCTCTGCCCCTCCCCCGTTCATGCTCTGTCTCTCTCTGTCCCAAAAATAAATAAATGTTGAAAAAAAAAATTTAAAAATATGTCCCCAATTCTTTCATACTCTTCCCGTCAAAAGGTAGAGCTTAGTTCCCCTTCCCGTGAGTGTGGTCGGGGCCTACTGACTCACTTCTGGTGAGTAGAATACAATGGAAATGATGCCATGTAACTCCCAAGACTGGGTCACAAAGGGCATCAGAGCTCAGGCCTTGCACCCTCTGGTCACTTGTCATGCAAGGGGGCTGAAGGTTTCCAGGAAGCAGACCCTCCGGCTTCAGTTAAGCTTTCAGATGACCGCAGCCCTGGGCGACATCTTGGCCCCAAATCTCATGAAAGACTCTAATCCAGAACCACCCGGTTTAGCTACTTGCACATTCCTGACTCACAGAAACCGTGAGACAATAAATGCTTGTTGGTTTAAGTTGCTAAGCTTTTCAAAATGTAGTAATGGGTAAATAATACGCTCTGAACTCAAATTATTATTTCCTGTGGGGGCCACAGGTACTAAGGCAATGTCTCTCTGTCATACCAGAGTGGCCAAGGCTGTTAAAGCAATGACCCAAACAGAAGTTATTTAGAAATTCTTAGTTCGAGAAGCTAGTTTTAGGGACAGATAATAGAACTTGTTTGGTTTTTCGTTTATACTCTCTTTCCCCAAAGAATGCACAGTAATTTCTAAGAAAAGTATGTGCAACGATGCCATAAGTACAGATAGGACAGAAAATCAGGATCAAACAATGAGAATAGTAAAAGCAGTAAAAACATCGTTGCAACAGTTGAAACTTAACCACAACTCTGAGTTTCCTGGTAGCCACTGTAAAAGGGGAAACTTAGTTAACTTCTGTAGCTCTTACGGCAGAAAAGGAAACAAAGCTTTTCCTGGCATCAAATTTCAAAACGAAGTTCTCTTGTGGACTTGAATACAGATACTGACCTAGCTAAAACACAAGGCTCAGTCACCCTTCAGGGATATTACGTTAGCAAAATTCATTTAGCTCTTACTTGTGCTCATCAGTAAAGGAGGAAGAGAAGTGATAGAGCTAAACACGATGCGAATAAAAGAAATTCCTTCTACCTAAGCGCTGCTGGGACTTTTGAAAGTGCCCTGTAAAGGTATGTTAAAATGTCTTTGACCTGAGCTGAGGCACTTGCTTTTCTCCTTTTCCGTTGGTATATGCATAGCACGAAAGCATTTCTTGGGCAGCCGTTTAAAATAGCCCCGTTTATCTCTCTGTTTATATTCTGGGTCTTCTCTTGGGGCTATAAACCTTTTCTGCTATCTTGGACTTTGCCCGGGAATGTGAATCCTCCAGCGCCCCCCTTCACATTCCACCGATTCCTGACCTCCTGCTGTCCTAGCCGGCTTCTGAGAGAGAGCTCCTCTCCCTGCTGCACAGGGGCCGGGTGGCCGGGCCACGTGAGGGGGACAAGTGTGGTGGAGCCACAGGGCCGGGGCTAGTATGAGGCATCTGTGGCGTAAAGCTGAAGGAGGCCACACTCTGAGGGGCCAGCAAAGGAGCCTCTCCTGCCTCACCCCGGTCCTGTGTAGCAGTGTCTTTTATGGTTGAGACGCGAGCTGAGTTATGCGAAGATGCCTAAGCACGTTGCCTGGCACATACTAGGTTTCATTAATGTTAGCTTTCTTCTTCTTTTTTTTTGTTTTTAATATTTATTTATTTTTGAGAGAGAGGGAGACACAGAATCTGAAGCAGGCTCCAGGCTCTGAGCTGTCAGCACAGAGCTCTACGTGGGGCTCGAACCCACGAACTGTGAGATCATAACCTGAGCCAAAGTCGGTGGCTTAACCGACTGAGCCATCCAGGCACCCCTGTCCAAATTCCTCTTCTTATAAAGATAGCAGCCATATTGAATTAGATAAACCCTAACAACCTCATTTAACTTAATTACCTTTTTAAAGATCCTATCTTCAAATAGAGTCACATTCTGAGGTAGTGGGGGCTAGGACTTCACCATATGAATTCAGAGGGGTACAATTCAGCCCATCACAGTAACTTTAAGGTTAAACTGCTATTGACCAGCTGAGTGACCGCAGGCAAGGTATTTAATCTCCCTGTGTCTCCATTTCCTCCTCTGGAGACAATGATAAGTACCACCTCATTGTGTGGAGTGAGGGTTAAAGGAGTCAAGGCCCATGATGTGCTTGGGACAATGGCATGTGGTGAGTACTCAGTAAGCACTTGCTATTATGATTGTTACTTAGCCCTAAGAAAATTATTGTGCACAATCCAAGTATAAGAATTGGGCTTTGTCCTCAACATGCTTACAGCTCCCTTAGGCTGAAGATGAAACTAATAAATAAAAACAGCATGAGGTATTTTTCTTAACAGATGCTTTCTGGGCCACCACTTCGGAAGGGACAGTTAAGGGGAGGAAGGAACCGGGGCCACCTTGGGTCTCAGGCCGAGTCCCTCCGGCCCCCCAGGGGTGCAACAGCCGACAGTGCCCTTGGCTTCCCCAGCAGGTTGCTGGCTGAGAGGGGCCTCGGTGCTCCCCAGGGCATTCAGCACTCTTAGTTCTTGCAGTCATCACCCCCCCATGGGATGGAGGCTCCTCTGCCCCAGGGTCAGAGCCACCTGGTGACTTTCCCTGGGCCTCGACCTTACCATCATTTATTTTACTTCTATTTCTGTTTTTTCTTTATAAATTCCACGAGAGCATGCATTTTTGTTAGCCTTGTTGATTGTTCTATATCCAGCTCCCAGATTAGTACTCAGTACTTACTAGGCAGTCACTAAATATTTGTTCAGTGAATGAATTAATGAATGAATGGACTATGGTACCGTGAGCTCTTGGCACTCAGGAATAGACTGAAGGTCAGAAACAGTGAGTCCTTCTGCCCACTTACAGGCTTTTGTTGATGGCAACAGGCAGTTGCATTTTCAGTCGGGTTCATCAGTCAGTAAGCTAGCGGACCATCCCCCAGGATCATGGCACTAGGCGGTCCAGCCCACTGCAAGGCATAGTTACAATAGCTAATGTTCAGGCCACTTATCCTGTTTATAATTATAATCCACTCATCTCTCAAACCCTAGGAGGTAAGTGTTACGATTATTCTCAGAACTGAAGCATGAAGAGGTTAAATAACCACTCCCCAAACTACACAGCTAGTTAGTAGGTCGAGAAACCGAATGCACGTGTGTCTGACTCCAAGTCCTTGCTTTTACCGTGAGCTCTCATCTCTTTTTGTGTTTGTAGGTATTTTAGGCTGTGTCAGGGGCTGCTCACCAGATGGCTTTTTAATCTCTCTCCTGTTGCTACATTATTAATCTCTAAATTGTTTAGTGGAGAGAAGAGCTGGTACAGAAAGGAGGCATCTACATGGGAGAGGCTTCCTGGGAGAGCGGCTGACATTTCACGTGGGCCTTGGAGGGTGGGCTAGGTTTTGGTAGAGAAAGGAGAGACAGAAGCACGCTATAGTTGGGGGAACAACACTGGAATCCATCAGCATGGCAGCTGCCACCATGGGGATCAAACAGACACACCCCTCTTACTAGCAACACAAAACTGAACCTGATTTAGTCAAATATTTTGCCGGTAGTTGCTTCCTGCCTTCGTCTGCTTAGAGGGAGAAAGAACTCCTTGCAATCCTCCATTTTCTGAAAACCCACATTGCACTGGATTCTTGGTACTCCTCGTGGAAAACGGTTGATGCTTCAGGCAGAGTTCCGCAAGCAGCAAACCCCACAGCCTGGAAGATTTCCTCGGGCTTGCTCCCTCCTTTGAGTATATCACACTAAGCTCACTGTGAGCTGCCACATGCCCTTTGAACAGGTCCCACGTAGGGAGCCAGTAGAGTTTGATGTGGTTCCTGTGGAAGCTGAGATCCTCTCTGGTCCTTACATCTCCACAGGATGGAGTGGAAGGTGCCCTGAGATGGGTAAAGTAGACGGAGGTTGGGAATCTGCAAGGCTAATTTATTCTGCCATGTAGAAAGCGTTTTGAACTTGCTCCGCCCTTCCTATTTTCCATCTGTCTTATTATTCATCACAGTAATATTTGGGCATTTTGAAAAGAGTGGTATTTTAACATGAAGCTATTCCAAGGAGAAAGAAAAATATCTTCGTTTGGCATAAACCAGTCATGCAAATTAGCCTAAATAAAAATAAGACTAAAGACAACTTAGAATATTATTGTACTTTCCCAGGCTCCTGCCAGTCACTGCTGTCAGCTGTAGGATCTCTCCATCCTGGTGACAATGTTGAGAAGTGGGGCTTACATTTCTGGAGAGGTCTATGCCAAAGAACCCATTCGAGAAGAACGGACGTCAAAGACCCTGCCCTTGAGCTGTGTTCAAAGCACCCATGAAGGGATTTCCTACAAGTGCATTCCCAAGAGGTTCTGTTTGTTTGGCTCATCACAGACTAACCCGTCAAGGACTCTGACATTCGTGCTGTTTAGTTCCTGGGAGACTGTTTAAGTACTGCCTGCGTGCGTGTGTGTGTGTGTGTGTTAAGGGCCAATGCTATGCAAGCTGACATAAAAATTAAAAATTTAAAAAAAAAGGTTTTGTGTTTTTTTTTCTTCTTCTTCTGGAGGAGAAGAGAATGCAGTATTTTAAGACTCCTGGTACAGAAGTTTTCAGAACATGGTTAGCAAATCGTTACTCTCATGCCATTGTCAGCAATGAACCAGTCTTTCTATTTCCTCTCCTTTTGTACCTCTTTCTTTTCTTGCCTTCTCTTTTCCTTACTCTTCTCTTTGACTCCTTCTTGCCTTCTCTCTTTCCTTCTTTGCTCGGTGTGTCTGATGTTTTCTCTGGAAACCAGAGAAAACATACTGGCTTGAACCAATATGCAAGTCCAGAATCGAGGGCACATTCCATGGCCACCAAGACATCAGACAGTGATTTTTATTATTAATTTCCTCAAGTCATGTTTTTTTTAATTAAAAAACTTTTAATGTTTATTTATTTTTGAGACAGAGAGACAGAGCGTGAGCAGGGGAGGGGCAGAGAGAGAGGGAGACACAGAATCCGAAGCAGGCTTCAGGCTCTGAGCTGTCAGCACAGAGCCTGACATGGGGCTTGAACCCATGAATCATGAGATCATGACCTGAGCTGAAGTCAGATGCTCAACTGACTGAGCCACCCAGGCGCCCCAAGTCATGTTTAAAATGGCCTCATTGGGGGCACCTGGGTGGCTCAGTCAGTTGAGATCCTGACTTTTGATTTCAGCTCACGTCGTGATCCCTGAGTTGTGGGATTGAACCCCGTATCTGGCTCCACACTGAGCATGGAACCTGCTTTGGATTCTCTCTCCCTCTGCCCCTCTCTCCTGCTCATGTGCTCTTTCTCTCTAAAATAAAATAAAATAAAATAAAATAAAATAATAAAATAGCCTCATTGGACACAATCTCAAAATCCTTCCCTAAGCCTAATTGTATTTGTGAACTATTCTGCAAGGGGAATCAGCCTGCTATATTTATTTCAAGGTTCTATTTTAGTCAGACATTAAAACAACTGGGACAACACCCTTACCAGACTTGTCACAAAAGAGACAAACATGTCACAACAGTCATTTCACATCTTTTATTTCAAAGGTCATAAGGATGGGGGTGGTTATATAGCCTACTGCAGCTTTGATTTGTCGGGGGAAATTTGCAATACTATGTGAAATCAACAATGCTGCCTTTCAAACTTCCTTCTATTAATCCTTTTTAAAAAACCTATGGAGACCTTGATCTTGCTATCTGACCTTGATCTAAGAACTTTTTCACTGAGGAAACATGTCAAGAGATATAGGGAGAAGTGCTGAGGTGTCCAAAGTAGAAAGTAAGTTTTCCAGTTAAGTCTGACAAAATTCCTGAAGTATCGTATGGACCCCATTCCTCAAGATGTTTTTGTGTACAAGCTAAGCATCAGCTCTCTTATTCGTCTCCCTCGCTAGTTGTGTTCTTCACATTCTTCTCAAACAGGCTCATTTGCTTCTTATCTTTCCTCTTATCTCAAATTCTCAATCTCTTCAGCAGATCAGATTCTAAACCTCAGCCCTGTGGCTGATTTGTAACGCAATTCGCCATTTTTCGTATCCTGGATCTAGTAATTCCACTCAGAATTACCTCTTTATATTGGTATGTGTGCAAATGTTTAGGCATAAATGTGACCATGGGAGCATCAGTAATGAGATAAAAATCGGAAACAAGAAGACATTTGTTGAATAAATTAGGAACATTGATGAAATGGAATATCATGTGGTCATTTCCAATGATGTCAAAGATTAATGACATGAAAAATATCCCTAATGTATTATTTAGCAGAGATAAAAAGAAAGTTATAAATAGTATTGTCCCATTTTATTAAAAACACGTACCTACAGGTTTTTTTCCAAAAGACCGTTAGTACGCATATCAAAATGGAAACAATGTCTGTCTCTAAGTGATAAGGTTAAAGGTGATTTTTATCTTTTTGGTTTTTATTTTTTCACTTATCTATTTTGTGATTTTTATTTTTTTGTTTGTATATGTCTTCTCAAACACATTCCTACACATTTACACATGTATTTAGTATAACCTAAATTTTATTCTAAAAATAAACTTTATCCTCTTATTAAATTATAATTTGCCATTCTTCAGGAAGTGAGGACTAAACTGAGGAAGGAATCAGAGGACTTTGCAGGACGTTCAAGGTTAAGCCACAAAAATGGTTTCGGCATGATGGGAGAGGAGGGTGGGTTGGGAAGAAGGAAGGCAGGAATAGAAAAGGCAAGCTACAGGGCTGTGTCACTCAGTTCTGCTGAGAAGACTGAGGAGAGATTTGGTCAGTCTTTGGGTCCATAAAGGCTCTCTCCCAGAACAGGATTGGTCTTTCTACAGCAACACAGAGAAAGGAGTGACTTCAAAGTCTAGTATAAGGAACAGGGGGAGAATTTCCTCTTAGTAAGCCCTGGAGGAGAATACTTAAAGGGTCCTGGGATGCTTGGGTGGCTCAGTCGGTTAAGCATCCGACTCTTGATTTTGGCTCAGGTCATGATCTCATGGTTCGTGAGTTTGAGCCCCACATCAGTCTCTGCACTGACAGTGACAGTGCAGATCCTACTTGGGATTCTTGCTCTCCCTCTCTATCTGCCACTCTCCTGCTCTCTCTCCCTCTCTCTCTCAAAAAATAGATAAACTAAAAAAAAAAAATTTTTTTTTAAAGAGTCCTGTAAGGCTGGGAGTTTCCACATGTCTGTGATGGTTTGTTACTTTGGAAATGGGACAGAACTGATGGTAAAAGCCAGATTTCTAAAGGGACAAGAAGTCTGGACCATAGAAGCTTACCAAAATCACATTAATAGAAGCTATCAATAGAAGCTTCCAATCAATAGAAGCTTGCCAGGAAATCACTCTAGGGATAAACAAAATTATGCAGGAAAAATCCACACAGGTTCAACCCTCTTTTCAAGATGTGAAAGCCAGTGTTCTCTGACCAATCTGTATCTGTGACAGACCCTCAATCATATTGTCCCCGGAACACCAAAGCGGGGCAGATCAATGTCCCTCACCTTCTTTCAAGATTATGAGAGGTTTAGATCACATTACTGGGGAACTTGGATTACACAGAATGTTTGAGAGAGACTTGTAGTTATTTCACCTAAAGAAATGATAGTTCAAAGAAGAATTAAGATAAGACTACCTAACCCCTATCAGGCTGACTTAAGAGAGTAAAACAATGTTTTGAATGAAAGTCCAGAGACTCATTTAATACAAATAGAAAAATCAGTTGGGAAAATTGGAAAAATACCAGAAGAGAACTCAAAATATGACAGTGGCAGAAAAAAAATTTTTTTAAGATGAAGAAATAAAATCTCTACTCACTGGAACCTAACTAGTTCATTCCTAAATTAATCACAGAGTTTATGCTTAAGGAAGAATGTAGAACATTTAGCCCTAGCAAAGAATACTTGGCAGCCTAACCTCCAGTCTGATCTGGTATGGCAATTCCATGTGTTTATTTATTTTGTTTAAAAACTTTCAGCGTCTTGAAAGTCAGCTCTGTTGCTGACACCTACAGTTTAGAATGACAGCCCTGAGTGTTGCTAGCTTCTCAGTCATCAAAGAAATATCCCTCATGCTTAGTGTAATCCTCTTAGAATGGTGGGAACAGCCAATGTTATACGTTAGGAAGAATTTTCAATCACGGGGGGTGAAGATCAAAGAAGCTTTCTGTGATTGTTTTTCTTTTTGGATAAAGCTTCCTTTGACAAGAAAATTACATAAACCAAAACATATTTCATTCACAAACTTATTTACTAACTTACCCAATCACTTAACAAATGGTTATTGAACATGTATTGTGTGCCAGCAATGGTTAGTTGTTAAGGATAAAGAATAAAGAACGGTTCCTGCCCTTAGGAAGTTCACAGTCTAAGCAAAGACACTTGCAGATTGGAGGCTTTTATGAAATGTATCACCAATATTAAATACATTATGCTAGAGTCAAATGGAGCTGATTTTGTCAATTTCCCCAAATGAATATTCTTACTCTTTTTGTAGTGTCTTTGAGGTACCATTAACATGACTTAATTTCTCAGTGAGGTGTGCTGGTTATCTCCTACCCTACAGGTCCCCTCACTATCCTCCTCCACCCTCCCCAGCCCCAGAAGCTCTGTGTGCTCTCTGGCTTTTGGTTGGATTCAGCCAAGGCGAGATGCAGTGGGAGATAAACAGGTGAGGGTTTTTATTTCCCCAGCTCTCCCTCTGAGCATCTTTCTACAAAGATCAGTAGGGAGCCCTCTCCAAACACCACTTTTCATGCCCCAGGGTGAAATGGCTCCCCAATCTTGACAGTCCAGGGCACTACACTATCTCTGTTGGTTTCCTAAATCCAGCCCTATTTTGTAAATAGTTCCTTTATTAAACTCTCTTCAAATTATCTAGCTTCAGGGTGCCATCTGTTTCATGCCTTCCTGATACAGAGGAAGAAAGATTTCTTCATTAAAGGAAAAAATCAAGATATCTAGATTATTTCTGGGATCAGTATTAATGGAATGCTTAAAGGAAGCCTTAATTCAAATAATCCTTGTTCATAATTGTTGCTTTTCTGATATGTAAATCAGTAGCACCTTACGAGATGTCAGTGGATCATAGATTTTAAAGCCTTTCTTTCTTATTTCTTTCACCACCGAGGAAGCTGTAAACAGGCTAACTCCGAGGCATTGCCAGGTTTTCAGCCTTAATGTAATGCTTCACGCCACAGCTAGGAACTGTGGTCTTTATCTTCAGGTTCAACCTGATCTGAGTTCCCACTGCAGATCCTGCCCTCAAGCACAGGGACTTGGATCAAGGCTTGCTGGTTTCTAGCCTGGCTGTGACCTTGTACTTGGCTCCTTATTCTAGCACCTCTGCCACCTTTCTCTCTGGGGCTTGAAATCCTACTGTAACCAGTACCCTCCCAGGAGTCCTGCAGCCCCTGGGTGGCTGCCCCCAGCTGGGCTACAGTGACTGGGTCCCCGCCCTCTGCTAACCAACCACTGGTGCTAACTGCAGGTGGGAATAGTCTCTGAATAGGGCCTGGTCTATAATTCCAGATCCCACCTTCATGATGGATTACATCCATCCTATGCATTCATTCATTGATTAGGTGACTACTTATTAATTCCCTCATTATTAAGTGGGTACTCTGTTCCAGGCACAGTTTCAGGTCCTGGGGAGACTGGTTTCATATTAAATTTTGAAAGTAGGAATAAATGAACCACTTCTACTTTTGGTAGCAAAAGGAATGGGGATAACTTATATTTAACTAAACCGTAGCTTTAATTCATAATGTTGGCATCTTCCTTTTTCTGTTTGAATACACACTAGAACATACCTCCTTGTTTTCCCTTAAAGATAGTTCACTTTTCCTTAATAGACAAGTAAAGCAATTGTATTTTTAAAAATTTCTTAATATTTATTTATTTTTGAGAGAGCAAGCGAGCATGAGTGGGGCAGGGGCAGAGAGAGAGAGAGGGAGACACAGAACCTGAAGCAGGCTCCAGGCTCCGAGCTGTCAGCACAGAGCCTGACGTGGGTCTCGAACTCACAAACCGTGGGATCATGATCTGAGCCAAAGTCTGTCGCTTAACTGACTGAGCCACCCAGGTGCCCCAAAGCAATTGTATTTTTAAATGATTGTATCCAAGGATCTGATTCCACTATAATTCTAGAACTAGTATTTGTTTTCAAAGACCATAGGCCTGAAGTCTTCAAAAACTCTGCTTTCAAACTCTCACGATGTAAATTGTGAGATGTATCCTCAATATTTTGCCCACCTCTGTGTAATGAGGATATTTCTGTCTTTTCACTGACTATACATACTGGCTCTGCTTTTCTAAGATGGAATTAACACATTTCTTTGGGTAAAATAGCTCATACAACAGCTTTGGTAACAGGTTGCTGTCCATTTAAAGTTTTATTTAATAAAGCTGTTCCAGAAAGTTCTTATGTACAGTGAGGGAGACACATTTTTGGTTTCTTAATTCTGTAACGGATGATTTGGCTTTTATAACCACTTGTTTTATTTTTCAAGGTAAAGACAAGTGGTGGGTGAGGAGGGTGTTCTGGCTATTGGTTCACAAGCTGGGGAGGGCAAGAAGGCCGGATCCTCGGACAGTCTGAGGCGTTCACAAGGCTATTAAAACATTAACAAGGTTTTACTACATCCCCCAGGATGGAAATAATTGCTTTGTAAATGGGCAACTGGCCTCGGAGTGAACATGTCAAGAGTATCTACTCTGAAGCTGGAAGAGACAGAAGCAGAAAACATGACTCCTGCTTCGTGTTCTATTACTTTAATCGCGAAACACCACTCCGTTTAAGCTAAAGAGATATAATGGTGCATTTGACAGATGCCTTCACATCAAGATTAGATAGGAGCCCTGAAAGTCTAATGCTGAACCTTTCTTACTTTCTGTGGAGGGTGTCACTCAAAATCTCTTCTCTCAATCCCTCTTCTCCGATTACGAAATTCAGAGCCATTCCTACTGCAACCCAACCCTCTCCCTGGGGTGAACCTTGCTTTACATGAAACACCTGTGTGTAAATAACGTGGTAATAATTCAAGTTGTATTCTAAATGCAACATAGGGATCTCGCTATTGAAAGGAACACTGAACTAAAAGCTTTTGTAAGGCGGAATACCTCTTTTGTAACGTAAACAATGTAAATGTAGATAAAGCTTCCAATTTACCTGAGTTTAGATTTTTACAT
The DNA here is from genome assembly GCF_018350175.1 of Felis catus. Taxonomy (NCBI): domain Eukaryota; kingdom Metazoa; phylum Chordata; class Mammalia; order Carnivora; family Felidae; genus Felis; species Felis catus. The sequence goes on along the minus strand of NC_058371.1, from coordinate 75,422,400 downwards.
ATTGGATTTCATTAAAGCAGAACCTATCTGTAAATGAAAATATTTTAAGCTTCAGCCCTTTGCCCATCATAATGGTTTTAAAAATCTCATTACAATAAAACCCATTAGTTTGAATAATTAAATACAAAAAAATGCTTTCCTCATGCATTGAAATTTCTGATTTTAATAGGAAAAAGCCCAACTGAATGCCTTGTTTTTAAGCTTCTATTTCAATCTAGTTTTAAAATGGCAAACAGTGTAATAACTAGCATCATGCAAAAAGTACAAAGCAGCATAGCAGGGTGACTGAGGAAAGGCAGCCAGTGTCTAGGTTTAAGACAATAGAGGCAGACACAAAGCAACACGGTCTGAATGCTCCAGACCCTGGAGAACGTACCAGCTAAGTGGTCAATGTGTATAACCTTACCTCAATCTTCACCACTAAGCAAGCGTTAGCATCCTCAGTTGTACAAAGAAATGGAAGCTTGGAAATGTGAACTAACTCGTTCAATGTCATGCAGGTTCTAAGCAGTGGTCAGAAACCAAATGCACATCTCTGCATCTCAAATACATGCTCTTAACCCCCCTGCTTATTGTTAGGTTGAAACTTAAATGGTTGATAAGAGTACATTTTTGACCAACAAAGATGGAATTTCATACGTTTCCACTAAAACCTCTCTACCATCAATATATCACAACAGGAAAAGGTAGACTTGATCCAAGGTGACTTCACCCTGTTCTGTAGGGTGGACAGAGCCCAGATCACTGCTTTTGCTCACGCTCCAGCCTGCCCATTTCATGCCCCTCCCACCCACTCTTACATGGACTCTGCACATCCTCCTTGTTATTCAAGAATCTTTGTGGGGCACGTATGCAGCTTCTGTGTTAAGTGCTGGAGATACCAACCTAGTCCAACTTGGTGCTTGACCTTGAGAATTCTGCAGCCTTACCATTAAGGGAGCAGATCAAAAGTATATAAATTGCATGAGCAGAAAATCATTTGGGGGACTTGATGAAATGCCTTTACTCCTGTGCAAGTGGCACACTGACCCAGCACGGGTAGTACCTCAAAGAGGAGGGGAGAAGAGGGCAGCTGACCCACCCTACATCCCTTCTACAACCTCCTGATTTCCAGAGTGTCTTCACCTGGAGGCAAAAGAAAATAGCAAGTTACACGCAGAGGAAGGAGATGAAAGGTCTAGAACTCAAAATGGAATGTTGGTCATTCTTCAGCTCATTTGTCACTCTTAAAGGCTCATCATTTCATGGCTTAAGTGAAGCCACATCTCACTGCAGTTTATTTCCTTGGAGGCTGGAGCCCCATGGTCTGGCTTCTATACCATATGCTGTATTCAATTTTCATAAAATCCAAAAATCAAATAAAATAAAATAATTTGAGAAAAACCTAAAGTGAGATTTGGCTTACATGTCCATATACTCATGCGTTCACTAAGGAAAGTTTACCAAAGTGAGCCGATAGTTCAGGTGATTTTTAAAACAAACAAACTAACCGGCTAATTAACCAACTAACGTAGTTATTTCTTCTAGAATATTGCCTCACAAAACAGTGGATGGCAAGTTCCTGTCTGGTGTACATGATTTCACACATGCCTCAGAGCCTTGAAATATTTTCCTTCAGAACATGGTCTTTTCAGATGTTTTCGGTCAGACATTAAATTTAGTCAGCTACTGAACTAAATTCAGAGCAGAAAACAAACTCACCTTGAATATCCTGGGAGATTTTTTTGGCTTAATGGAGAGAAATCCTTCATTTACAGCTGGCCCTTAGTACTAATAAAACAAACTCATTTATCCTGAGCAGTGGGGTGGGATGTCATGGAGTTGGTAATTATTAATGACAACTAATGGCTGCTAGTTATTGATGACATTTGTGAGAGTAGGATAAAAATAATAATTACAATAATGTGAGGTGTCATGAACAAACAGTAATTGCAATAATGATTGCTATTATAATAATGAGTGAGAAAATGATTTTGGGTTATTAAATCAATAAAGATAATGGCAGCCTGTGTGTGTGTGTGTGTGTGTATATATATGTATATATATGTATACGTATACATATATATGTATATATATGTATACGTATACATATATATGTATATATATATGTACACATATATATGTGTATATATATATATGTATATATATGTGTACATATATATATATATATATATAATTGTGGAAATTTGCCAGATAAAAATAATAGTCATTCTTGATTGAAGACTTACTATGTGCTAGGCACTGTGCTTAAGACATAAGTACATTATCTCCTTTAATTCATAGTGGCTCTATGAACAGACATTATTGCTAGCATTATTTTCCTAGCTATGCTAATGAGAAAACAGAAGTTTAGAGCGGTGACGTAATTTGACCATGGTAACCTAACAGCTGGTAAACGGCAAAAAGGAAATTTAAGTCTGGTGTAGCTAACACCAAAGTCCATGCACTTAACCAGTATCCTATAGCTTCTGAAAGGTAACAGATATATGCTGTTGTCTAGGACAATCCTGACACCTGGGGAACTGCTGGGTACCCCAAGGGTGTGGGTGCTACTGAAAAGTCATCTTAGACCCCTGAGTCCCAGCTGGCAGTAGGACCTTCCAGCAGATCAATATGCTGAGGACCCCACAGAGACACGCCTACAAAACTACCCAATGGAGAAACATTATTTCTATAAAGAGGTGGGACTTGGCTTACTCCCCTGGCTTGGGTACAAAGCCTCACGAAAATGTTCCTCCTTGGGTTTTTTTTTCATCAGAACTATGACCTGAGCCATCCCCTGGCTCTCTCCCTATGAGCGAGTGGCAAAATCACTGCCCCTCGAGTGATCGTGACTTGAAGGGTCAGAAAAGGCTATGTGTTTGTACACATCTATATTGTTTTCAGGAAGTGAATGCAGCTGTATCTTCATCGTGAATATAGCTACTAAAAGCCCAAATTCTGATTCTTTTGGTGATTTGTTTTAAAAGTGGCTCTCTTAGCTTCCATTTTTGAAAGATGTCAGTTTTTCTTTTTTCTTAGCTGGCAGTGAGATCATAGGATGGTGGGTTAATAATTTATCTAACCCGGAGTTTTGCCATTAATTACAGCCAAATGACGACCACTAACCCTAAGCCTGTCTCCTTGATGATTCCACAGGCACAGGGTCTCATAGTACTCAGAATCATCATTAAGAGTGTCACTTGTCACTGTGCAGGAAAAATATGGCCATTTGAGCATTGCACATGGACTTCAGGATAAATGGGTACTCACTACTGACTCTGCAAATAGACACATGGGAACTAATAATAAGAGCTTGAAATGGTTGAAAATTCACTTTAATGCAGATGAAATATAAACCTTTTTACAGAGAGCACAATAGTGCACCTGTTTCCCTCATGAAAATATGATTATGTTCCACAGCAAAGGGGCTTAAGTAGGAGTGACATATACCTCAGGGCTTCAGGGTCCATCCTGTTATTAGCTTTACAGCATATTCTGGGCTGGTGGAGTCACACAGTTGCAGGGCATAGTTGGAGTTCTTCTCCTTAGAGTTCATTTCCAAACCAAAGCAAAGCAGATAATCAAAATGACTTTTGGCTGGAAGCTGTGTTGAGCCATAAGAAAAGGGGGCCTAACTCACACTACTTTGCAGAGTGAATTAACTCGGAGGGCCAAATGGGAGAACGTGCCTCCCTCCCCTGAGTAAAGATGAGCACAGCTCTGGTAAGGTACCCGTACAGATTCTGAGCTGTCCCGCGCGAGGCTGAAGTTCCAGGACAGCGTGTTCTGGTTGCAAATATACAGCTTTCATAAAAATTTAAACAGAAGTGAAAGACACCGGATGATCAACGTTATGAAGTTTGCAACTGTCCCACCTCTTTGCATCCTGGGCTTAAATTTTGCAAGTTAATATTTCATGAGTGTTATTTCGGTCAGGTTTGCGTACATGTTTAAATACAACAGTGCTGGTGGAGAACCGTTCAAGACGTCAACACTCAGGAGGGTGGAGAGGACTCATGCTGAGGGCTTTGTTTTGTGGGGCGAGAGTGCTGCTGCTGCACATGATGAGCAGGTCTCCTTGCAGACGTGAAGTATTTTTCCGGCAAAGCACCTTTTGTCATGTGTTCTTCGCTGCAACCTCTGAGGTAGGCGGAGCAGGGATTATGTTTATGATGAGAGTGATGGGATACAAAGAACAGAAACGAAGAGGTTCTTAAAACCAGTGAAGCTCCGTTATAACACGGGGCAGAAACACATTGCAAGGCGTGGTCGATAAAATGATAGGTTGCATTTGGATAAAGTTCGCATTACCAAGTCTCCCACCTACGACAACTTCATAGATTTTACTGTTCCTTCTCTTATTGATCTCCAGTCGGAACATTTTCATCAAAACTGGGTATTTGGTGCTTAAGAGTTCTCCTGACATTGCTTCTTACTCACCAAATAGAGTCATAATCCTTAGTATGTAACTTCAAAATCCTTTACACAATAACCAATTGCTTCCCCAAAGAGGATTGTGACTTCAGATGAGAATAAGCTGCTGAAGGAAATTAACTCTCAAGAAATGAAAGTCCTGTTTCTGTGCACTTGGAGGCAGGAAAAGAAAAATCCAGAGGCTATCACACAAATGCCAAAGCGTCCTCTATTCTGCCTATAGAATGTCAGGACCAGACAGGGGACTCACAAGGTGACTCTGCCCTCTTATTCAAAGCTCACCAGGGGAGAGGGTGGGTGGGACTCATTCCCTGAAACCATCCATTCAACCCCTTTCAGCAAACTTACCTGGGAGGCCATGGCTCTTTAAGACCCCCTTAATTCCCTAACTGAAATGATACCTGAAGCATTTCATTTACTTTCCCCTTGAGATTTTTACACACTAGCTGAACTCTAAAAGATTTTCTGCTTTTTGCACTTGAAGGAGGGGGAAAATTTTCAGCAGTAAAAGGAAAGCAGCACGTCTCATTTAGGTTAGAAAAAAGGAAACACAGATACACTTTCTGAAAAGTGCTGCATGCACTCACACGATTAACATGTTTGGCCTCAAGGTCAAATTAGCAAAGATTATGAAAACAAATCCGCAGGAGCAGAAAAATGCCACATCAAGTCAGGCAAGTCCCCCGTCATGTTCTCTGCTCAGGCTTTCTGGGGGCACCTGTCAAGGGCGGGTGGGCAGCTACGGGGAAGTGTACGTGCCTGGGGAGCAGGGTCGCAGCTATGAGTCCTGGCAACATTAATGGATGAACTTCACCCTTCCGACCCCCGTTTTCCTCCTCTGGAGCACGAGGCATGGGAGAATACCTGCTCCTTCCTACTTAGGGAGTTGTTTTGAGGGCCAGATTTGACAAAGGATGTAAATATCCTTTGTAAGCAGTATGGTTAATGTCCTTGCCCAGAACGAGGGAGCCAAATATCTGGAGGAGGGGAGATGTGAAAGAGTGCTCCCAAGTGCTCCTCATGCCAGCACTGTGGATTCCCATCCAGTCCAGTGCTCTTCCATTCCATGGCTATTACTATATGGTTCAAGTTCTTGACATCCATTATTTCAGTTAAGGTAACTGTTCTGCTTGCCTTCCCTGAGGCAGAGCCTGAGCTGGAGATTCTTATGTAAGTGATTATGGAGGGGGCACTCTAAGGAGAGAAACCACTGAGGAAGTGAGGGCCACAGGATAAGGCGGGAGAGGAAGTGAAGCAAAAACATGGTTCCAGTGAAAGTCCAGACTCAGCCAGATCCTGTCCAAGCTCTGGAGTGTGGATGACAGACCATGCTGGGGGAGGGGCTGTCCATCTGTTACCTGTATCAGTCAGTCCTCGGCTGTGGGCTGCACCCACCCTTTCCACCTTCACGGAGCGAGGGCAGGATAGGGATGTCATAACCTCCTGAGTGTTGCCAGGTCAAATAGCTCTGCTGGCAGAGAACACATTCTCTAAAGAGGCAGCTCTGAGCTGTTGCATCCAACCTTCATGACAGCCAGGGGAGGTGCGTAATGGCCTGCTGTGAGTCACCCATGGCATTTACTACGGATAAGGAAACCAAGACCCAGAGATGGCAAGGAACTTGGCCTCAAGGCCTTCACTTCTGCCTAGAACTCTCCTCTCCTCCCTCTTCCCTTGCCAATTCTTACTGATCATGTAAATTTTAATTCCTATGTTACTCCTTTAAGGAAAACTTCCCCCTCTCACCCCAGATTGGTCTAATCCCTCCAGATGCTCTCCCAGCACCTTGGGCCTGACCTTGGAGGAATTTATCACAGTTTTAACTTAAATAATTATTTCTGCGATCATTTATTTGATATCTGCTTTCTGCACTAGACTGTAAACTCTATGAGGGCAGGGACCATGTACGTCTCGTTTGCTGCTAGAATCTGTTGTGACGCTCAGTGCTGGCACATAGTAGGTGTTCAATAAATATTTGTTGAATGTGTGATGGAACACAGTTAGAGAGCTTAAAACCAGGTCTCTCTGTCTTGAAACCACATTCTACTTCCACTCTGCCTTAGACCATGCAAACTCCTTGTTTCGTTATATTTAATGCCTGTGCAAATTGTTGTTAATTTGGTCTCAGAAGTCAGTTTTCTGCTATATTTATATTTACACTTATGCCATACCTCATGCCAATAATGAACCTGCTGTAGACAGTAGTACTGTGGTTCTCTATCTTAACACTACCTCTTTCAGGTTTCAGGCTATGCTCCTTTGTATGGTTGTGCAAGTTTGGGTGAGCCAGACCATCTCCTCCTCTTCCTCTGTCCCCTTCAGGGAAGAAACACCTTGATCACATCTTGTTCAGACCGTGCTTCCCGGCTGAAGGGTTCTAATCTTTTTCGCTTCTCTTCCAATAAAATTCACATTTCCTCGATCCTTTTAGTTATCCTCTGGACATTTTCAGGCTCTTTATAGTTTTCTTGAGGAGAAATTCAAATTTAGCCGGGCTCTAGGTGAGTAATCCCTTTAATGATCCCTCATTAACTCTCCAGTTAGCACAGGGAGGATGGCAATTGTTCTCTTGTGGTCTCTCCTGCAGCTCCGAGCCCACATACACCCAGAGGGCTCAGTGTTTACTAGATCATCTTCTGCTTGCCAAGAAGATTGGATCATGCTATGGAAACCCTCAGCCTTGACTCCTGCCCTCTCAGAGCTTCTTCCATTTCCAAAGGAATAAGTGCTTTTTCAAAACTCCATTCATTCCTGAATCCTGAAAAATGCCACTCTCAGACTTTCCCTTTCTCTCTCTTTCATCGCATCCTCTCCTTGGTTAGAGTGATTGACACAAGCTGTTTTATCAGACAACAGTCCCAATTTCATTGGCTTAACACAGCAAAGACTTATGTGTCATTTTCACAAAGTCTGGGAAGGATTTGGTTGCCCTCCATCATTCTGAAGTGATGCTCTCTGGAATGTAACATTCAGAGACACTGAGTCCGTGAAAGGGTGATGGAGAAGACTCATCAGCTCTTACTAGCCTCCACTAAAAGTTTCATGTCACACCCGCTCAGAGCCTATAGACAGAAATAATCACATAGCCCTAAAGCTATTTGCAAAGACGCCTGGAACATGTGGGAGGCTGTTTGGGCTATTCAGTGAACACCCAATCATCTCTGCTACATCTTCACAAATGCGCAAATTTCCTGTGACTTGAGAAAACATTGCCTGGTTCTCCTGGCCCTCAACTTCTTTTCAGTGAGAAGCTTCCCAAATGAGTTGTGTGTTTCTCTCTCTGTATTTTTTCATCAATCACTCTTTCTTTAAACTCTCAAAGATATGGCCTTTATCCATACAGTTTATCATGCACTCTCAGAGGTCACCAGTCACTCTTCGCACAGCCCGTTTCTTTGGTTTGTGGCAAATCTTGAATGTGTCATCCTTTACTAAGGAAATTCTCTTCTCCCTTGGCAGATGTCAGCACCCAGCACTTTTCCTGGTTTCCCTCTTACTTCTCCATTCACTCCTTTTCTCTCTGGTCCTCACCTGTAGGCAACTCCCCAAACTCAGTCGCTGGCCATTTTCTTCTTTGACTTTACATTCTCTGCCTTGAAAAACTCATTGATTTGTATGCCTGTGAATATTGCCTCTATGCTCCCAGTGCTTGGCAAGAATATGGGTTTGAAGTCAGGCAGACCTGACTCAGCCACTTACTTTGAACAAATTATGTAATTCCTCTGAACTTCAGTTTCATCTGCAAGAATGGAATAATAAAGCATACCTGAATGAAAGCATTAATGAAAGTGTTAAGTTCAAATGTCCATTGACTGATGAAAGGATAAAGAAGATGTGGTGTGTGTGTGTGTGTGTGTGTGTGTGTGTGTGTATACTTCATATAGTTCTCCCATTTGGCCCTCCGAGTTAATTCACTCTGCAAAGTAGTGTGAGTTGGGCCCCCTTTTCTTATGGCTCAACACAGCTTCCAGCCAAAAGTCATTTTGATTATCTGCTTTGCTTTGGTTTGGAAATGAACTCTAAGGAGAAGAACTCCAACTATGCCCTGCAACTGTGTGACTCCACCAGCCCAGAATATGCTGTACAGCTAATAACAGGATGGACCCTGAAGCCCTGAGGTATATGTCACTCCTACTTAAGCCCCTTTGCTGTGGAACATAATCATATTTTCATGAGGGAAACAGGTGCACTATTGTGCTCTCTGTAAAAAGGTTTATATTTCATCTGCATGATAAACGGATGAAGTATATATATATATATATATATATATATATATATATATACTTCATAAAGAAGTATGAAATCTTGCCATTTGCAATGACATGGGTAGAGCTAGAGAGTATTATGATAAGCTAAATAAGTCAGTGAGAGAAAGATAAATACCATATCAATTCACTCATATGTGAATTTAAGAAATAAAACAAATGAACATAGGAGAGAGAGAGAAACAGAGAGAGAAACCAAGAAACAGACTCTTAACTATAGAGAAGAAACTAATGGTTACCAGAGGGGAGGTGGGGGGGGGGTAGGTTGAATAGGTGATGGGGACACTTGTGATAGCACCAGGTGTCGTAGGTAAGTGTTGGGTGACTATATTCTATACCTGAAACTAATATTACACTGTATGTTAACTAACTGGAATTTAAATAAAAACTTAGAAAAACAAAAACAACAAAAAAAAGCATCGAGTTCAAGAAGGGTATTCAATAGACATTAGTTTCTCTTCACCACTTCCAGTTCTGCATTTCATTTGAATTTAATTCATTCAAATATTTAATTCATTCACTGATTATTCCTTGAACACCCTAAACACCTCCTATGTTCTCGATACAGTGCCAAACTCTGGTGATAGAGACAGGAGTAAGGTAGATCCTCCAAGATCCCAAAGTAGAATGGATATCCCCACTGGGAGCACGTGGCAATTCACTAAAGTGAATGTTTTAACAAACACCTAATTATTTTTTGTATAAAAACTAAGATAGAAATTACTTTGTTAGTAATTTGTATTTCTGTGGATAGTGATCCTTCACTCAGTCTACAAGTCAGACAGTCATGGGTCATGTGTAGTACACAGTGGCCCTTGAGGGCTGAATCGATGCCCACATGAGGAGAGATTGACAGTGGTCCCAGAATTTACTGAAGGCAGTTGCAGCACATATGTTTTTACATGCCCATGAAGTGGATTTATGGATTGTATCATTTATTTTTAACCAAACTAGCCCACCCAAGCTGGACAAGTGGCTTAAAAGGTTTCTTGCAATAAAACAATAAGTTGAAGATAGTACTAATAGGGTGATTTTCCAATTTATCAACCAAAGAGGGACTCTTTTGAGAGGAAAGGAAGCACTATTAATCATTGTTCCAGAAAGTTGGTGTGAACTGAGAATGTCTTAAGCAAGCTGGAACATGTGTTCACCCTACTTCTAATAGAAGCACAAGCAAACAATAAGAAACCAGCAGAGCTGACACTCTACCCCAGCTTTCCATTAGCCACATGCAAGGTAAAAAAAATTATAATATGATCTGCCCATAAAGTAAACAAAATGTTTTAAAATTATTAAAAGTATATTAAACATGAATTAATATTCACTATCATTCACAATAAAGCTAGAGGTATCACAACCAGAATTCAAGTTATATTACAAAACTGTAGTAATAAAAACAGTAGGATACTGGCACAAAATAGACACATAGATAATGGAACAGAATAGAAAGCCCAGAAATAAACTTGCAATTATATAGTCAATTAATCCTCAACAAAGGAGGCAAGAATCTACATCAGGAAAAAGACCGTCTTTTCAACAAATGGTGCTGGGAACACTGGACAGCTACATGCAAAAGTATGAAACTGGACACTCTTTTATGCCATACACAAAAACAAACTCAAAATGGATTATAGACATAAATGGGAGAAGTGAAATAATAAAAATCCTATAAGAGAGCACAGGCAGTAATTTCTCTAACACTGGCCATAATAACATTTTTCTAGATATGTTTCCTGGACCTACAGAAACAAAAGCAAAAACAAACTATTGGGACTACATCAAAACAAAAACCTTCTGCATAGTGAAGGAAAAAAAATCAGCAAACCTAAAAGGTAACTGAATGAAGGTACTGAATGGGGGAAGATATTTGCAAATGATATATCTGATAAAGGGTTAGTACCAAAAATATAGAAAGGACTGATACAACTCAACACCAAAAAAAATAATCCAATTTAAAAAATGGGAAGAAGACATCAACAGACATTTCTCCAAAGAAGACATCCAGATGGCCAACAGACACATGAAAAGATGCTTGGCATCATTCATCATCAGGGAAATACAAACCAAAACTATAATGACACCTGTCAGAATGGCTAAAATCAAAAACACAAGCAACAAGTGTTGGTGAGGATATGGAGAAAATGAACCCTCTTGCACTGCTAGTGGGAATGAAAACTGAGGCAGCCATTATGAAAAACAGTATAGAGGTTTCTCAAAAAGTTAAAAATAGAACTACCCTATAATCCAGGAATTGAACTATTGGATATTTACCCAAAAAAGTACAAAAATGCTAATTCAAAGGGATACATGAACCCCTATGTTTATAGCAGCATTATTTACAATTGTCAAACTATGGAAGCAGCCCAAGTGTCCATCAACAGATGAATAGATAAGGAGGGAGTGGTATATATACACAATGGAATATTATTCAGCCATAAAAAGAATGAAATCTTACCATTTGCAACAACATGGATGGAGCTAGAGAGTATGATGCTAAGTGAAGAAAGTCAGAGAAAGACAAATATGATATGACTTCACTCGTATATGCAATTTAAGAAAAAAACAAGTGAGCAAAGGAAAGAGAGAGAGAGAGAGAAAGAGAGAGAGAAACCGAGAAATAGACTCCTAACTATAGGGAACACACTGATGGTTACCAGAGGGGAGGTGGGTAGGGGGATGGGTGAAATAGGTGATGGGAATTAAAGGAATATATTCTTTTCCTGCTAAGAGAACGCATTTTTTGACCCAGTTTCCCTCATTGATACCTCCAGATTTCCAAGTTCAAGGCTTTCATGAAAGCTTTGACTTTGCCTTCTTCAAGACCACTCCCCCTAATACCCACTTATTCTTCAGACTTGTCCTTCCTTCCTCTCTCTCCATTCCCTTTCTGTTTCCCCTGCTACCATTTCCTCCAGCCTCTCATCACATCCTCTCCTTGATTATTATAATAATTTTCAATTATCTCTACTTTCCTCTAAGCTCCCCCTTCTCCACTCCATCAGTCACTCTGGTACAACAACACCTTCTCAGACTGCCTTCTCATTCTGTCTCTCCCCCAACTCTGACTCAAAAAGCCCAGTAGCAAGACTTATTCTTGAATTTGAAGACTCTTGCAAGTCTTAAGGAAGGAGCAAGACCTTCTATAACCTGACCCCATCCTTTGATTTACTTAGTCAAAAAACACTGCTTGAGCACTGTGTGGGTCTGAAGATGTACATCAGTGAATAGTAGGCCAATAATTTATTAAGTGCCCACTATGTGACAGATACTGTGCTGGTGAGCAGGATAACACAATCCCTTCTCAAAGGAACTTTTCAGGCTATACTGCGAGGGCTCATACTTTCTAGCAGATCTTATACTTGACTTTTCCCCTATGTAAATCCTTCAGCCAAAATTCTTTATTCTTGCCAACACGCTAGATTCACTTCCTAGTTCTGTCCAGGCTCTACGATCCCTCTTCCCTTGCCTGGCTGATCTGGTAGCCTCTCCCCCATCATATCTGTCCACCTTTCAGAGTGCCGCTCATTTTTCCCATGCCCATTGTAGAGCTCTCCCTGACCTGCGAGGCCTTATTTGTTTCCTCCCTCTGAGGCCTGTACCAGTCATTTGGACCATATCACACCCTGTATCATTCTGTTACTTGAGTTATATGCACTTGTACAGCCTTCCCAACCAGCCTGCAAAGCTCTTACTTTATGCTCTTGTTATGCAGTTGTTTGTCGCACCACAGTGCACTGTCCCATATTTAGATGCTCCTTAAATATTATTCAGTTGCACCAAGATTGATACAGTGGTCTTATTAGGGCAGGGGATCATGAGAGTCTTTTTTTCCAATATGTTTTTCATATTCTCTATAATGTGGCTATATTACTTTTATAATGAAAAAAATTACAAATAAAAACAAAGAAAATACTTCTTTAATTCAATTTAATTGAGATCCAGAAATAATTGTTCTCATTAGGTAGCCAGACCTTGGCAGTACAAGGGCTAATTTAGACCAGATTGGAAAAATTCAAAAATACAAATTGCTCTTTCTCAATGACAGACCAGATTTTCTGGGGCACAGCTAATTTTGCCCTAGTTCTGGATTTCCTAGAACACCCTCCGGGGTCAGGCTGGGAGCTGCTGCCAGAAATGCTTAATATCAAGACTTGCTTATAGCGTTGAGCCGATAAAAACATATATTCATATAGAATATATGTCTAGAATATATTCATATAGAATACATGTCTAGAAGTTGCCAGATGGACCCTAAAGAATTTTTGCTTTCAGTGTGTCCTATAATGGTAGCTTGGGGCAAATGAAAGAAACCTAAATTACCAGCAATAGTTGTAGTATGTGCAATACTGTTTTCTTCTCCTACCATCAAAACAGAGAGGCATGCTTTGCATAGGATGATGGATATCCTTAGTTTGACTGGCTAATATTTTAAAGTAACAGAAGAGGAGGGGGTGAGGTAGGTGGACTTCCCATAAAATTAACAACCAGTCTGAATTCTGCAGCTGAATCAAGCAGGTTGGGTGACACTAGTAAATGAACATGATCCCTGCAGAGCAAATATACAACTTCTCCTCAACCACCAATCCCCTCTACCTCCTGCCTCTCCGAGGGACTAATTGAGCAGTGAGTTTTATTGCTTTGATCATTTATGCCACATCTTTTTATCTCTCTCCCACTTAACTCTCCCTGGTCCGTGAAGGGCAGTTTTGATATCTATCTCCGGTGAAATTTGCTGGACTGATTCAACGGACCATGTATGTGGTATATTAAGCTGCTGGCGCCTCTCCCCACCTTGGTTCTGCTCAAAAGAATAACACATTTTCACCCCACTTTTCTGATAAAGAAAGCCCAAAGCATTTAGCTATCTTTGGATGGAGATAAAAAAGGGGGTGGGTTGGGCAGAGCAGCTTAGAGGGCTGAAGTACGGGCTGTTTCTGCTTGGATGTTCTTTGCTTTGAGATCATCTTGTGGGGGTGTTATGGGCTAGGGATTGAAAACTTCTTGATAATACAAAATAAGCACCCAAAATGCTTTCTTTCTCTGAAGAGGTATGATGATCACATTTGGGAGGGAAGGTGTCCCTGATGATAAATGTTCGTTCTGTTCCAGCTCCCACCTCTTCTTACTCCTACAGGAGAGAAAATGTTAGCAGTATGACAGTGTGCAACACTGTAAACACGTCTCTTTAGTCAGCCCCAATTGCAAAATGAACTATGGTTAGAACAAGATAATATGGGGAAATAGGGTGTCCAAGGACTGCAGATTTCAGCATTTTCTCCAGTGCCATCTGAGCAAAAGGGCTTCCAGGGAGTGGAGAGGCCTCCAAATGTGAATCTGATTCAGGATAAACAAGGCAAACTGCCAATGGCCTTCCCTTTCCCCAGCAGGGTTATATAAGCACCTTCCCACTTTTTCAAAAATTAGAAACTCTATTGATTTAGTGCTCACCATGCGTCTGTGTGATTTATGACCCAGAAGATGTCTGACAGCATTTCAGGCTGTTTGGTGAGAGGTTCCAAGCCAAAAGCACAATGAAGAAATGTAGAACTTTCCTTACTTGTAGATAAGACTCTGAAAACCTCATGCCTGTCTTTAAATTTGCCTCTGCTTTGCTTAAGGCTTCCTTTAGATAAATCATGGGAGAAATTACTCTTCAAGTTCAACCGCTTTCTCTGCCAATGTATATCTCTTTGGGACTGAAATACCAGATACCTACCTAAGTCTGTTTGCCGGTAACTCTTCAACTCTTGCCATCCTCCTGGTTGAGATATTTAAAATGGGGGTACACCATTGCTTATTTCAACCAGAATTTACTGGACATATGTTTTATGCCAGAACCATGATATGTTTATGAAACTAACAGAGATGAATGCGTTAAAACTTACAGTTCAGGGGTGCCTGGGTGGCGCAGTCGGTTAAGCGTCCGACTTCAGCCAGGTCCCGATCTCGCGGTCCGTGAGTTCGAGCCCCGCGTCGGGCTCTGGGCTGATGGCTCAGAGCCTGGAGCCTGCTTCCGATTCTGTGTCTCCCTCTCTCTCTGCCCCTCCCCCGTTCGTGCTCTGTCTCTCTCTGTCTCAAAAATAAATAAAAAACGTTAAAAAAAAATTAAAAAATAAATAAATAAAACTTACAGTTCATCTTTCAAAGAGCTAGTAGTGTGGTAGGTGTATAGCAGAAAAGAGTAGCTGTTCAACATACCTCAGGCAAGCCATCCATAGCATAGACTGTAGCTGCACAAGCAGGGACTACACTTCTTAACTTCCTTGCACCTAAGTAGAGTCATGTGACAATTTCTAGTTCTTTCAAAAAAAAATTTTTTTAATGTTTTATTTTTGAGCATGCATACATGCACGCAAGAGAGTGTGAACTGGGGAAAGGCAGAGAGAGAGAGAGGCACAGAATCTGAAGCAGGCTGCTGGATCTGGCGGTCAGGACAGAACCCGAAGCGGGGCTCGAACTCATGAACTGTGAGATCATGACCTGAGCCAAAGCTGGCCACTTAACTGACTGAGCCACTCAGGTATCTGACAATTTCTAGTTCTAAATGTGAGCAGAAGTGTTGGGTGTTTTCCAGCCCTGTCTCATGACTCTCCCACCCCCCACACACTGGCATATATATACTTCTTCATGCTCTCTTCCTCTACTCTGGTTAGAATAAAGATGAGTCCCAGAGAAACCTTTGAAACCATGTATTGAAAATGGCAAAACTTCCATCAGCCTGGGTCTCTGGATGACTGTGTGGAACTGTGTGGAGGAAGGATAACCGCTGACTTATTCACCTGCCTTTTATAGTTATTATATCAACAAGACATATATTTCTATGATACTTGAGCCAGTATACTTTTCTAGGTCTATTAATGATAGCACTTAACCTACACAAATACAGGGGAAGAAATAAATGAATCCACACAACAGTAATTCAAGACTGTGAACAGAGGAGTGGGAAAAAGCATAGAGTAGTCAAGGTTCAAAATGGGAACAATTTTGCAGTGAAAATTCTGGACCAGGAATAGCATCTTCGTGTTAAATAGACACAATATGCAAGGGCATCAAAATTGGGCAAAGCGATCCTCCTCTCAAGTTCAACATTGTGTTTCCCAATGTTTTAGTAGGTGTTATAAGTCAAGTAAACTGGAATAATTACGTAAAAGAAAGTCTTACAGATTTCTTCCTCTCAGAAGCTCCTGAAGACTTTAGTATTCCATTATATACAGGATCAAAGCTTCTTAAAATCTTCCAGTGACTGCCTTTTCTAATCATAACAGCCAAAGTTCTTACCATGGTTTATAAGACTTGACATGATCCATCTCTGTCTTTCTACTGACCTTACCTCATGCCATGATCCATGAGAGTTCAGGCACTGAATGAATTGTTCATCACTGTATCCCCAGCACTTAGGAAATACGTTTTGAAAACATTTCCCAAACTTACTTGAAGGAATTTTAATTTTAAGAGTATCTTTGAAACTAGCATTCTATGGAACACATTTTAGAAAATATGAGTTTAGAGAAAGCTCTAAATCTTTCCCTGCAACTTCATATGGATTCAGATACACACACAAACGCAGGAGAAAATTATAGTTCATCTGGGGATAAAGAAGTATCCTTTGCTGCTATGCAGAAGACTTTGGGAGCAACCTGACAAACAGATTCATAAAGTGAATGGAAAATGGAAGGCTAGACTCTCCATGACTTCATTGCTTCTCTCCTCTACTGCCAAGATAGTGGTGATGAGTGTTTTCCCGGGTCAAAGAATCCCCATTGGGCTTAGTGCCCAAGTGTCAATAGCACTTAGCTGATTTAATCTCTAGTAATTTATCAAAGATCTGACCTGTCATTTGGTTTTGAACCACTTTAGTTATTATCAGTGGCTTTTCTATGGTAAAATAGGGTATGTTCAGCTTTGGTGAGGCCTCGCTTTCATTTTCTGCTTTACACAGCTTCCTCCAGGGCTCCATGGTAGATAAGGCTTAGCTTCCACATGTGTTATCCTGCAGGGAGTTTGGCATTTGCTAAGAAGTCAAGTGAATTTCATCATCATCATTATCATCATCAAACATTTGCTGCTCACCTCCTCCGAGGCTCTGCATGCTATACATCTCTGCATAGCAACCCCTCGTGCGAGGCTGGCATCTTAAGGTCAAAGAAATGAAGGAACCAAGCAGTTAATCATGTGCAACTCCCATCTGTTAATAAACAGTGTAAATGGGACAAAATTTATCATTTGCTTTTGGAGACACAAAGGTTAAGTGCTTTGTCCCACCCTACAAATCAAGAGACTGTCAGAGCTCAGAATGCAATAGGGAGAATTGACAGGGCTCTCTTCAATCCGCCAACACCTTCTCTCTCCACAGAAGTGTTAGTTGGCTAAAATACCTCTGTGGTGGAAATCAGCAAATGACAGTGAAAGGAAAACTTAAAGCACCCAGAGCAACTGATGGATGCTTGAGGTAAAACCATGAGAGTCCAAGTAGAAATGTTCTGTCAACAGATTCCAATCTTCTCCACAATGAAAGGCAAGTATGATTTGCTAAATTTCATCCCATCCAGTCTATAAAACAAATGACTGCCATTTAAAGAGAGGGTTTCAAAATTCTCCAGTCATATCAACTCATTTACTCCTCTTTTCCGGGCTTGTTAAATAAGGCAGAATGCCATCTCATCACATCTGAAAGTAGTTCGGGCAAGATCTAAAGAAAAACATTCCCTGGACATTATTCTTTATATGATTTTTTTTTTTAAGTGACAAGGGGCAAAGAGACATAGAAAAACCAGGATGTAGTAGTTGGCTCTCAGCCCCCTCCTTCATCCCTAACTTTAGTCTTCCAAGTTTCATAGCTGTACAGTTTAGGGGCTTCCCTAAGAGATATGGTTTGGGCGGATGAGCCTCAGATGCAGAAACCTCAGGTCTCCGAGGTCAGAAAGATACTAATCTTCCTTACCCATACTTTGGATTTCAAAGTTGGGACCACTTTCCTTTTGAGATCAGATGAGATAGGGTACATTCAGGGTGGTATGGCCATAGACGGGACCACTGTCCTTTTATATGATAGGCCCCTTTTTTCCTAGATCACGACACTATTTTTCTAAGTCAAAGCAACTGTTAAGGCATGGATCCATAAAAAACAAGGACAAGGTTTGATTCTTAGATGGATACATTAACTTCTTTCTGTGTCATGGGCACAGAGTGTACCATTTTGGAATCTCATTATTTCAGAGGTGATGGAGTACGCACTTGGTAGGTGAATCAGAAAAAGTAACCTTCCTCTAAAGGCTGCTTATTTTTAAAATCAAGTACAAATCCCTGAGTAGAGTTGAAAAGATTCACCATGATCTGGTTTTAGTCAATATTTCCAGCTTCATCTCTCATCACTGCCTCATGGACCCTGGGCTCTATTCTTACTGAAGCACTTGTAGTCGCCAGAATGTTCCATGCTCTTTCTTTCTCCTCTTTTACATATGCGGTTTGTGTTTTCTGGGAATTCCCCAAGGAAGTGAAAATGTCCTTTCCTCTGGGAACCACATACCAGGCAGAGTTAAAGACTGCCACCTTGGTGCATCCATGGTATCTTGAAACATAGTTCTTTATGCCGTATCATATTTTATGCGATTTCATGTTCACATCTTTCTCTGCCGCTAAATTGAGAGCTCCTAAGAGGGGCCTGGGTTTGGCATAATACAGGTGCTCAACAAATGTTTGCAAATGGAAGATTTGATTATTAGAAATACAAAGTTAAGTGCATTTCCTAAGGATAGTGGGCTGGAAATCTTATCTTTCCTGAATAATTTTATCCATGAGTTTTAGATGTTCCTTCAATTGTTAAGTCTCAAAGTCTGCTAACGACTCTTTGGAATGACATGGACATAGCCTTATAGATTTAACAGAGAAAAAAATGTTAAAAATTTCCTATGGAAAAGTATTTCAAATTACTTTCTATTTGCATTAGCATATCATATTAGTAAAAGTGAACATCATATTAATGAGATTTTGTTTCTGTCCATCGATGAGAGGTTCTGGGTGAGGGTAAAGTAATTGATACTACTATGTATAATTTTTTAAAGCTGAAATATGGAGGAAAGAATGTTCCTAGATGTGTTACTGCATGATTTATAATCCTCTCAGTCCTGAGAAGCAAATTAAAGTCTAGCAGATGGTTCTCTGAAGCCCTGTAATGCAGTTTGTCTGTAGCTATAGTTACATGTTTTAAGAGTCAGAAACATCTTAGTGAATTGTTATTGAATTGTAGAGCTTCTCCAAGATATGGAAAGGCTTCTCCACCAGAAGCATTGGACAGAGAGGATGTGTGATTCTGAGGCAGCCAACCCCTCCAGCTTATTTCCTGGCAAGTGTTTTCCCAGCTGCCTGAGGCTGTCCTTCCCAGGCAACTCTTGTCACAAGGAACAAACCACCTAAGTTGCCTTCGTCCCATTTGGTGAATGAGGCTTCCTGTGGAGTAACAGATTCCCCTAGAATGTAAGTTCCACGAGAAGATAGGTTTTTGTCAGTTTTGTTCATAGAGGTACACAGGCCCTGGAGCAGTCTTGGCACATAGTAGCCATGCAATAACTGTCTAGCGAATGAACGAATAGAAGATTCTGATAGTCTGACCCCTTGAAGATGACTTTGTGTGGCCATTGTCGTCCCGTAGGTTCCCCAAGCAGTGCGGGTCTGCTCTTCTCAACTCACCCAGTGTTTAACCTGGTTCCTGCCTAGATTCCCATTCAAGTTTCATTCCCCTGATGGCCATCCATACACTCTTTTGAGCCCCCCAAGAAAACTGTTCGCTTCACTATGGCTGGAGATGGTTGCTGTCTGCTTTGTCCACTCATTGAACTTCTACACTAGACAATATATACCTTCTCTGTGGGGTATAATGACAGGTCCTGGTCCTTCCTCAAAGCCTGAGCTCTCTGTGAATAAACAGCCATCCCTATCCAGTAAGCCCTGAGACATGATGTGTTTTAAGAGAAATTATGAGTCCACCGATGCCCTGGCACTGAAGCAAATGAGGTCATCTGAGAGAATTATGGATGTGTCTATAATTGGACACTTGAGCTATATCTTCACATCCGTTGGTATATTTTTCTGATTCAGGCCTCCTTGCTTGAGACATAAAATCCCAAGCCCCAGAAGATTCAACTTCTCTTTTTCAATGGTGCTTTTCACACAAGACCCTTTAGAGATTACCAAGGGTCATTTTAATCAAAATGAAAGACATCTCTTATTATGATGGCTTTGCTGACAAATAATTAAGATGAATTACTAGCATATACTTGTCCCAGCTGCCTCATTGGTGTCCATTTGGAGTAAGCATATGAAGCTCATAGTCCATGCCTCAGCTCTTTAAAAGCAATTTATAACCTGACTCACCATCCTAACTACCTGAGAAGATTTTAATCCTAAACCTGTCACCACCCATTATTTTCACAGGGTCCTGACAGTTCTACATTAAAACAGTTTATAAGTAAAAGTTAACAAGGCCTAGAGAGAGTGATTTATGTTTCAGTATGTGAAACAGTCAACATTCTTTCCCTGACCAAAGATAGCCCAGAGCTCTCTGTGGACTGAAAGAAGAAAATTATCTCAGAAAGATGAATGGCCCATGCCTTTGGGCAGGTGGCTGATGTGTGGTCCTGGGCCTGAGGCCCAGGCATCAAGCAAAGCTTATGAATGTTAGGAACAAAGTACAGCAACCCCCCGCCCCCACCCCAACCACCTCACCCGTTGCACACACACATTCCTTTCTGGCATCACCACCCTCCTGGGTCTATGTCACTGCTCAGGTATTTGGCGATATGAAAGAAGTGTAAGCTGTTGTCTTTATGAAATGTGGATGGCTCAGAAAGCATCCTTGCTTAATTAAAGGTGACAGTAAGGTGTCACAAAATTGTCTTTTTTTTGCCACTGACAAATAAGAACGACTGAGTCAGAGGAGGTGGGAGAAGTATTTGTGAAGTAGACAAATACTGTCCCCCAGAAAACCCCCATGCTTCAGGGAAGATAGAACAACTGAGGCTTTCTTCCATCCTGACCTTCTTCCCCAATGTATTGATTAACACACCTTCTGGAAAGCTGTTCTTTCTGTAAAAGGATGCCTCACTCCCGCCCTGGATGCATTGATCTGCTAGGGCTACCATAACAAAATGCCACAGATTGGGTGGCTTATATGACAGAAACGGATTTTCTCACAGTTCTAGAAGCTAGAAGTCCAAGCTTAAGGTGTTGGCAGGTTTGGTTTCTTCCGAGGCCTCTCTCGGCTCGCGGATGGTTGCCTTCTCGCTGTGTCCTCACGTCATTTTCCCTCTGTGAATGCACATCCCCTGTGTGTCTCTGTGTGTCCAAATCTTCTTTTCTTATAAGGACACCAGTCGGATTGGATTAGGACCCACACCAGCAGACTCACTGTAATTTAATCACTTGTTGAAAGGCCCAATCTCCAAATAAAGTCACATTCTGAGCTACTGGGGGTGAGGGCTTCGACACACGAATTCAGGGGAGACACAATTCAGCCCATAACACCAGCCAATTGCAAAAGCCTTCCAGCTGAAAATACCTTCGGACGAAATATATCGAGGTTTCTCTAATTCTTGATATGGTCAAGATAATCCCATTTTGAGGAATAAAGGACAACTCATCTTGGGGAAAAAAACGTAGAAATGCCATCTTAAGGGAGCTATCGAAGCATTTACAAATAGCTCAGCAAAACAAACTCCTCCCAAAGACATTAATTATGTTTCCTTCCTTTGATGCATCATCGATCAAATCTCTCTCTTTTTTCCTTTTAAAGAAGAAGGGGGCTTGTCCTTTCTCATTTTATTCAAGTGTATTATTAAGGCAACATCCTCTCTTTGCCACAACTGCATTCCATTTTTGGTACCCAACTTTCTAAATGTGAACAGAAACTAATTTAGCGTCGCTCAGTCTGAAGTTGGTATGGTAGGTATTTCTCCATCCATTATTTCAAGTTATAATAAGCGGGCGTGATTGGAGCTACTCCCAAGATAAGCAGGCCATAATATTTTCACTGTCGCCATGATCACAGACTAAGATAAGAGGGAAACGTGCTATTTTTACTCCCTATTTTTTACTCCTGGTGTTAAATACAAGGAGAACAAGTAAAAAACAAACTGCCTCGCAGCCCCTGCAGCAGAATACAAAATATTCAGCCTCTTTCTTTTTTTTGCAGCTGGCCGTGATGATCCTCAAGGATGACACAGATACTATTGAGGTGATCTGGGCTGAGGAGATGCCTCTTAATTGTGTTTGCAGCTCAGAGCAGAAAGCATGCCCATTCGAGGTACTTGTTGTATCATTTTTAAATCAAGGCCATCTTTTTCTCAGTGGTAAACGTGAAATGTTTTTAAAGGCCAGACTTAGCATAAAATCTATTGGTTGCCATGGATACCACTTACCACACAGGACTGCGCTCTGTGTTTAACTGTGTGATTTTCTCTATTCAAAGGTTCAGCATTGTCAAAAAACAAATTACTTTTTCTGTTGTTTATCTCAAAGTTCATTATGGGGAAGGCAATAAATAAGAATATATTCACGTACGGAAGGGAGCGACGTGGGGAGTCACTTGGGTGCTATGCCTTAAAATTCAGTATTCCACAATAATTATAGCCAAATTGGCTATTGTTAGGAAATAAAATGCATTTTGATCTTTTTTTTGTGTATGTGAATATAAAGTAAAGCAGGTACTTGGAAGTCTGCTCCCAACAAAATTACATGGTAATGAGGCTTTTCACACCTACACAGCACTTAGTAACCAAGCTCTGAAAGAGCGAGATTTAGCTCTGAGAAGTTGGAAACTTGGTACCTGAGGCTCGTGGCTTTCCTCTTCATGAGAGAAAAACGTGGGTTCAAGACCTCATGCTCACTGAATTATTCATGCCGTCATGCCACCACATATCTTTAGGGTTGAAACCTGTTAGAGGGCTATTACTGAGTGCTCAGGGTCCACCCGAATCAGACTCCAGACTCGGAGACACTGCCCAGACACCTGCCCCTTGGGCTACCGGCCCGGCGCTCCGCTAATTAGCTGGAATATTTGCAAAAGGCAACTCCTTCCAAGCCCCACCCCTGCTTCCATCCCACCTCCACGCCTCAAGGGAAGGCGGGGCAAACAAGAAACCCCACAAAGTCTCCACAGAAGTAGCGAGAGGGAGTTTCTCAGAGTTACTGGAGGTATTCAAAGATAATTTGGTGTCGGCAAGCTCCCATTGGCTGAAGCCTGTAGCACTTTGCTATAACTCCCAATTAATCAAGGAATGCCCTGAACACTGACTTGCTACTTATTTAAGATGCTCTCCTGTCACCTCTCCGGCACTTTCTAGACTCCTTGATTTGGGCTATTTGCATGACAATGAGGTGAAGGGGAGACCTTAATGAAGGCATCTGTTTTTGAATGTGCTTGTTGGTATTGGATGCGGGTAATAATAGCCTGAAGGAAGATGGAATTCTCATTTGGGTGCACCGGAACGCAGTGCACTGATGCCTGCTAAATATGCAAATTCCAGCTTGTCACCAAAATTATGCCTATGGCTGGTGGAGCTGTTGAGGCTGCAGAGCAATAGTCAGATCGCTGCCCGGACATAACC
Source organism: Felis catus (assembly GCF_018350175.1). NCBI lineage: Eukaryota > Metazoa > Chordata > Mammalia > Carnivora > Felidae > Felis > Felis catus. The sequence continues at coordinate 75,399,119 of NC_058371.1, read as the reverse complement.
TACTTGCAAGATGCACTGGCAATTGATTTACATATTGCAAACATAAAAAGCCAGGCAAAATAAAAGTGAGAATGCCCATGGAAAGCACAAGCCGTGTTGATCATCTCCTCACCCGCGCTTGCCCTTGTGGGAAACTTGCAGAGTGCGATCCGGAGTCTCAGGCTGCCGGGGAGAAAGTGAGGAGAGGGCCCTGAATGCCAGGAGGTTTGCTCACAGGAAATCAGAGGATGTGGCTGTGAAGCAGACAGAGCTCAGTGAGGGCGCGATGATGGAACCCGGCGCCTAGAACGTTGTCTGGCAACAGGTGACACGCGGGAAATCTTTGTCATTGGGACAGACGTTAGGTGGTTGACGAGAGGGAGCTGGATCAGGTGCGTCTTTCTTGGAAGCAGTGAACACCAACTTGGGTTAGCAGAACAACAACGGCTACCTACAGCAATGCCATGGGGAGAGGTGAAAAGGCCAGACAAGGATTAGGGTGGTTCCAGGAGTGCGGACGGCAGAAATCAGTCGACGATCTCTTCAGGATGCTGCCACTGAGCTGGCCCGGCTCCGGCCGTTTCCAGGCTTTTTGCCACGCTGCTCAAGATTCAAATTTCTAGGGAGAGTGTTTGCGGGACGGCGTCCTTTGCCTTAGCTTTGATTATGTGCTTGCCTTTTGCCTAGAGTATGGCCACAACACACGGGGCTTGACTGGAAACTCTAAGTTCCAGTCTCCCTTGCAGCCAAATGTAGTCAAGGACAAAGTTCATGCCAGCGGAATATGACCTGAAGTGATATGTAGACACCTCCAGGACTGGCACTCCTCCGTGTTTCCTGTCCTTCCCGCTGGGTGGAAATGGCAAAGACTGGGGCCATCTTGGCAACCATGAGGATGGCGGATCTGCCCTGCTAAGCTGGGTCCCGGGCTGACCGCGTGGAGCAGAGCCTGTTTCCTGGCTCCGGATTGTCTGTCATATGAGAGACAAATAACCTTGTGTCTTTTTTGAGATGTTACATTTTGGAGTGTCTTCCTTATGGCTAGTAAGCCATCGCTTTAACACGAGGGGCGGGAAGAGAAACATCACTCCCTCCAAAGCAATCTGTAAGATCGCTTTCATCTGAAGAAGGAGAAATGGACACTTAGCAGTAAAAACAACAAATGCCCATTCAGTTGCTATTATTGGCAATGTGAGCGTCATGCACAAGCCACATGCAGTACAAGTATTCACAGCTCCTGCTTACAGACCTGACTGTCTGGCTTGAAATTCCTAACCAGCCAGTGCCTCTTTCTTAGCCCTTGAAACACAGGACATGTCCCAAGTGTACAGGGCCCCTCCACTTACTGAGATGCCAATCACAGAATTCCTTGTTTGTAGGACTCGTGAATTAAATCAGAACCCACTGTGAGATGAAAACAAATGAAGTTTTGTCCCCGCTGTCTTGTCTCTGGAGTTACCACTGCTCGAGGTACAGACTAATCTCTAACACTGATTAGCACATGCCCAGCCTCAGTAAACACCATTTTGCACTAACAAACCCTAAGGGGAAGCTGTCGCCAGCGAAATAAACAACTCATTAGTCTAGGGAAAGGATGGTCAGCAGAGGCGCAAACTCCTAATTTATATTTTTATTTTGTGATTTATTTTCAATCAATCAACAAGTACTCATTGATTGCTTACTACGTGCCCCTCACTGCTTTCATTCTGGGTAGACCAATGCATTGTTTTCAACATGAGTATGGTTGGTATTTAACAACAGCAACAAAAGTTCTTGATTTTTTTTCCCAGTTAACATACACACACAAACACACGCACGCACTCACGTGGAGTCGTGAGTTTCAACTCTTGCTGTGTTGTGAAGGGTAACTTTCCCATTTTATGCCAAAAGTCAAAAGAAAAGTGGGAGTTATTTAAAACCATTCCATTCTAGAGTAAACTTTTTCTGAAGCGTGCTTATTTCATTGGTGAGGTCTCCCCGCAGCACCACGCGCTTTCTTTAATGTGCTTGCACTTCATTGTGAGTCGATCTGTTTGCTACATTCCGGCATTACACAGATTTTGAGGCCTTTCATCGTCAGCTGTGCCGGTTGTTTAACCAGTTCAGGGTTCTCCTCTTCAGATAAGAGAATTGAATTCACTGACCTCACTGTTCGCTTCTATTTCTCTCGGTCTGCTAATCTTTAGATATGGTCTTTCACGCTTTGCCCAAGTGCCTGATTCCGATTTGCTCAGCTCTGATCATCAGTGTCTGTACAGAGTCTTCCAGACTGCCCATCTAAGTCCAGCACTCAGGTTCCTCCTTGGCCTTGGCCTGCTGGGCCCCCTGGGGGCTGGCTTGCATCCCATCCCTGTCCCGAAAGCAGAAGAGAACTCAGTCCAGTGTTTCAGCATTCCAGCAGAGAGGTGCAATTCTTATCAGAGGTGGAATGGTGGGCCTTTGTCGTAGGGAAAATCTTTGAACAAACTTTCCTTACACAGAGATGAGTGGAGCCTTGAGTAGGAAGAGGTTTAGACAAAAAAAAAAAAAAGTGTTTTCTTGTGTATATTACAAAGGAATGGAAATATGAGGAAAAGGGAGCTCAGAGTCAGGTATAGATCAGAACTTTCTGTAAGGATGGAACTGCTTCATTTCTCTGCTTTTCAGTTCTGTGGCCACTAACCATCAGTGGCTCTTGACCACTTTTAATTTGATTTAATTTTAATTCATTTAAGTTTAAATAGTCACACATGTGACTAGTGACAATCCTACTGGACAGCGTAGATCCAGATGGAGAAGCCCCAGTAAATTCAAGTTGCAGTCTTAGAAGAAAACAGCCAGTGAGAATTTGCCTGTGTGGAGGATGGCTGAAGGCTTTTGGTTTTCCTCCCTGGGTCATGACAGTGCACGATGCAGAGCTGAGAAGCGAAGAGGAGGACATCAGATTTGTAGGACAATGGAAGAGGAAGGCAGGAGGTTGGTTTGGCCGAAGAGAGGGTGAGCAGGGAGTCTCAGGCCAGATATTTCTCCCCCCCACATCTCGTCTCTCAGGTTTGCCTCATTTCTCTAAGTCTCTGATGCTTGTGAAGTGTCTGTGGCCCATCAGTTCCCTTGGCTGGTGTGAGAACAGGTGGGGCTGGGAAGGGACGCTGGCAGCCCATGGCGCACCAGCAGCAATTGCCGGATGTGGAGGACAAAGGTGGTGTTTGATCTGCTTTTTACCCACAGGCCTAGGACCCTGCGCTAGCCCAGTGCTGTCTGGGCAGGAGAGATAGTGGAAGAATGCAAAATTGCAGGGGAATGCCAGCTTTACTCTGCCGTCTGTCCTCTCCTTTAACACATGTCCCAAATGGCCACCGTTGCCAGTCATCATCAAAGCCCATCCCAACGTGAACCCTCACATTCATAAACACCTACTGGCTTTGAAGACACAGTGCATCAAAGAGGGGGCATTAGGAGGTAGGGAGCGGTTGTAAGAAAAAAGATTTACTTACAAGTACAGATAGAGCAATGTCTCCAACTTTTCCCAACGTTTTGTGTCATAAGCATTACCTAGAGCAATAGATGCAGCTGGAAGTTGGTGAATCCAGATAAAGAAATCAACCTATTATTTATAGTTATGGTGTAATTACAAGAATGAACATCTTTTCTCTGGGGTGGAATGGAAAGACAGAGGAGAGAGAATTCTCTTTTCCGTTTTGTATGTCTTCATTTTGTACAGTCTGACCCTGAATCAGTTTCCCAGGAAGTGTCTGGTTGATATTGGGGACAGGCAACAGGCCACAAGATAGTTCACTCTGGAAGGCTCTTTGGGTAAGAATAGAAAATTGAAGTCTAAGATGGCATTTCTTGGGGGTACACGTCTAATAGTGGGGGTGGAGGTCATGTGTCAATGTTTCGATGAGCCTGTGGATCCCAGTGTGAAGAGGGATGGGATAATAGAGGGCTGAGCTCTGTGCTAAGGTTGAGGTCTTATTTAGGGACATTGTGTATAAGATTCCACAGAGCCACGAAATCGGATATTAGAAGAGGTACAAGAGGATCTTCACTCAGTGTCCAAAAGGGTCTGATTTAGATGGAGCCACTACAAACAGAGGACGGGGAAAGTTAGATGTGGGCCCAGTAGGGTCTCTGAACGTCCGATCTACAGGTTAACGTGGCAAAGTTAGGCTCAAGTAATGAGACTGGGCTTGTATCCTAATGAAGTTTGTGGGACAAAAGCCCCACAGGCTACGGTTCCACCCCAAACTTTGGAGGGTGTGGTAGGCCGGGGGGGGGGGGGGAGGAGCTGCTGGACACCCACAGTGCAAAAGCAGCACCCACTCCCTGTAGCCTACTCTGGGGGCAGAAATATTAACCCCCTGAGTGGTGAAAGCTCAAAGTGACCCTAGCAGAGGTAAGGAGGCCTTCCCTTCGGAAGCTGCCGTGCTCTGCCATCACCCAGAAGGTTCTCTCCTCAAGCACTTTGCTTCATTTCTCCTCCTCCGCTTCATCCTTCCTTCTATTACATCCTGAATACTTACAGAGAGGACATGAGCAGAATCCCTTAACACCTGCAGGGAACTTGCAGCTACAGTGGTTACCCGTGGAGGCAAATCAGTGTGTGTATCCACTGATAAGGGTCCTGAGGTCTGAAAGCAGCAGAGAGAAGCATGAACCTCCCAAGATGCTCCCAACGGCTGGACAAGCACGACTTATCCCCCTTTTGCAGAAGGCCAAGGGCTCCCTCCAGGATGAAGGCCTCTGTTCCTCCTCCCTCTGTGGGGTAATATCTTCTCTGACTCTCAGTTCACAGGATGCTAGTCCCAAAGGGCCTACACAGCTCCAGTTCCTCCTGGACCCTGTTGCTGACAAACAGAGGCTGCCAATTCTGGCCTTCTCCTGAACATTACATTGGTCTAATTATTTTAATTTAAAAAATAGGCAACTGATGATTACAGCTCTCCCAGCCAATACGTAATGGACCCCCAAAGCTAAAGGAGCTGAACTCCACTGTGAATTTTTAAAGGCTTCCTGCCTCAGAATGGCCCTCATACTTGGCTTGGAGCAGGGGCCCCCACTCCCCTTGGGAGGGCTAGTTAACATAGTCAGTGTCAATTCATTCCTTCTGCCTTTTGTGGAAAACCCACCCCATAGCTCTGCCTGAGTCAAAAGGGTTCTGGAGTGCCTACGATTTCTTGCTCAAGAAAAAGAATAGCTTTTTGCATAATTCTGAGGGCAAGCAACACGACTTCACCACATCCTGGAAAATTCCGAGATACACAATGCATAAAATGAATAGAGGTCCCAGCACGCAAGCCGTGATAAGGAGGTGTGTGGCACTCCACAGCCAGTCTCCTGCCTGTGAAGCGACATAAAAGCCCAGTTAGTGCTGCGTAACAGCTGTATTTTTCTTGTCTACAAACTCCGGTTGTATGAAAGTGGAACGCAACAAGGAAACACCGTGTCTGCCAATAATGGAAATTGCTTGAGATTCCTGAGGAATTGGTGAACAAGATGGGGTTGCAGAGGTAGCTTTGGGAGTTCACGTCTTGGCTTGAGATTTTGGACACAGATGTGTAACTCTTAACTCATCAGCCCCAACGAGGGATGAGAGGAAAGTTGGTATGTGTGTGGGGCAGGGGGTGTTGAGGGGAAGGGCATGGGATTTGAAGGTCTGTGGAGGCTAGACTTGCAACATGAGGAGAAACAAAAGGGATAGAATTCATGCCCAACCGAGTATCAGGACCCTCCCTCTCAGGTTCTCCATGGCTCAGCAATGGCCACCACATCATGACAGCTCCTGTTCAGAGGGCCTTAGAAGGGCCAGAACAGAGACATGTAAGAAGCTAATTGGCTCTTAATCAAGGTGTCCCCCACAAGGAGCCTGTCAATTGTTTTCCCACTGGCAGTTCTCACGCCTTCTAGATCTCTGGTCTCTGGTGAGGAGAGACACAGGGCATGGAATTCACAACAACCTGTGAGGTGGGCATGGGTGGGCATCATTACGTCCAGCTTAACAGATGAAGAAATTAGGGCTTGAAAGGTTTAAGTGTCCACGTCTGTGCAGGTAGCACAGAAGCAGCAGAACCATGTCTCTTTTCCTTATATATGAAATTTATTGTCAAATTGGTTTCCATACAACACCCAGTGCTCATCCCAACAGGTGCCTCCTCAAAATGCCCATGACCCACTTTCCCCTCCCTCCCACCCCCCCATCAGCCCTCCGTTTATTCTCAGTTTTTAAGAGTCTCCTGTGGAGAACCAGGTTTCAAACCTGAGCTATTAAAAATCCCTCTCACTTTATTACCTGCACTGCCTCATCTATGGGTGTGCTGGTTTCTAGTCAACTCACCCATTTGGCCTCTCCCTTGCTTTGCCCTTCATTGTGTCCATCTGGCTCCTAAAACCCCGCTTGCTTCAGCTCCAGTGTCCACAATGTGCTCACGTTTCTATTTATAGGAATGGCTTCAGAGAGGTTGCTGGTAAGTGCTGGTTTCCCAAGTTTCCAAACTTGTGACAATCTGCCTGCTCTCTGACCCAAGCTTCAGCCTGCACCAGGTCTAATAGTCTCAGAGTTTTGCTCTGTCTCTGGGCTTCACTGGCCATGTTTGCTATAGGACTGTCCATGAAGCTGGGTCACGTTTGCTGGGAGCTGGGCCAGACAGCAGGTCATTAGCCAATAACTGCTCCATTGAGATGTTGGACCAGATGGGAGAGGTAAAGTCAGAGCCAGGAAATGGAGCCAAAGGTGCATCAGGTGCAAGCTCAGGAGAGAAGAAGCATCAGAACCCGGGCAAAGGTCAGTATGGTGAAAGCCAAGGGGAGATGCCAGGCAAAGGCAGATAAAATAGGGGTAGTTCTGGTGTTAACTCTATGACCACTGGGCATCTACCCATGGGATGTCCCTTGAAAGCACAGCCAAGCACGTTTTACTAATGTTTTAACCATACTACCTCGGATGAGATATAGTAAGGCCAGATTCCCATCAAGAGAGAGAAGCTGGAGAGTCTTTGATAGTTATACTCACAGTTTCCTGGGAAGAGCAGAGTGCACCACTCAGGACCACTTGGGGAAGCACCAGGGTCAGTCACAAGGCAGAGAGAGAAAACAGAACTGTGGGAAAGTTCCACATTCTTGTGGTTTCTGTGGGAAGGAATATGTGAAATGAGGTCAACCAGTCTAGGGTTGCCTAGTTGAGTAACCAGGCTCTGGGGCATCGGGGCTATCCGTGATCATCTGGTCCCTGCCCTGGGGTGATTAGCACAAGTGTGTAGCGGTCTGGAGTGAAGAGCCCCATAAATGAGGTGGTTGGGGTTGTGAAATTAATTGTCTGCTTAAGAAGGGGACCTGACAAAACTCTATCCAGGCCCTCAAAACTGGGTCAGAACAGCCTCTGTACAAACCATATCACAACTGTGTTGAGATGAACTCCGAAGGAGAGTTTTTGGTTTTATAATTACAAAAGTAGTACACGGAGGTTGAGAATTCAACACGCTGAAAATGGATTTTATTTATTTAAAATTTTTTAATGTTTATTTTATTTTTGAGAGAGAGAGACAGAGACAGAGACAGAGCGTGAGTGGGGAGGAGCAGAGAGAGAGGGAGACACAGAATCCAAAGCAGGCTCCAGGCTCCAAACTGTCAGCACAGAGCCTGACACGGGGCTCAAACTCACGAACTGTGAGATCATGACCCAAACCAAAGTCAGACGCTTAACCAACGGAGCCACCCAGGCACCCATGTAAACAGATTTTAACAGTGAGTCCCAAATATCACAGGGAGATAAATTTAATAGATAAATATGTATTTTTCCAGAACTTTGGCTATGCCCATAAGAAATGTGTACCCATGAACGTGCACATTACTCACCCATATATGCATTGTTTTGTAGTTTATAATAAAGATAAAATAGGATCCTACTATGGTATAAATTTATTTTTTGGGCATGGTAATATAACATGGACCTTCTTCCGTGTCATGACATGAAAGCAACACCATTTTTTTTTTGATGGTTGCATAATATCCCACAGTATAGATCAACCATAATGTATTGTAAATTATTCTACTATCAATTAATATTTATGTTGCTGTCAGATATTTCCTAATACATTGATTCAGTAAACATTGTACATGCTTGCATGACTTTTCTGAGGACAAAATTCCTATAAGGGAAATTTCTGAAACAAAAATTATATGCATTTTAAATTTAATTAGAAACTATTGAGTTTCTCTCTGAAAATATTTCACCAGTTTATATTCCCACAACAGTTTATGACCACATGAGACACCATTGATCTCCATTTTTCCAAACTAACTGGTGAGAAATGTGTCTCTGTTTTGGTTTGTACATATCTGCTCATCAGGGAGGTTTGTGGGTCTTCTTAAAATACTTATTGTTATTTGAATATCCTCATCTATAAATGAATTCTCCAGGTCTTTTCCCCATTTTTAAACCTTTTTTTTTTTTGTATTTTAAAACTTAACTTTTTATTATTATATAGATTACAAATATTTTTATAGCAAACCTTATCATTTGCTTTTCATTTTATTTACAAATTGTTTTTTTTTCCTGTATAAAAACTTTTCTGGGGGTGCCTGGGTGACTCAGTGGGTTAAGCATCAGACTCTTGATCTCGGCTCTGGTCACGATCTCATGGTTTGAGAGATTGAGCCCCGCACTGGGCTCTGCACTGACAGTGTAGAGCCCGCCTGGGATTTTTCCTCTCCTCTCTCTCTGCCCCCTCCACCCACTCATGCCCTCTGTCTCTCTCAAAATAAATAAATTAAATTTTTTAAAAAGTTTCTATAATAAGCCTGTCCATATTTTCTTTTCTGGTTCCTGTGTTTCTTGTCTTGCTTAGAAGTCTTTCCCATTGAGGGTTAGGCTGGGCTATGCAATGTTTCTAACAATGATACACTGATGAGGAATGGTTTCTGCTCTCCCAGAAGTCTCCTGCTGCTAGAGGGCTGGTTAGAGATGCTGGAAGCACCAGTCACTGATTGATTCTTAACTATTCATGTGCTATACCTCTTTGGGATTCTGATAAAAGCTATGGACCCCCCCCCCCCCCACACACACACTCAATTTTGACTATGATTTCAAAGGTTTTATAGACTACCTAAAGTCTATCATGGAGCCCTGTCGATTCCTCCTCAGGTTAAGAACACTTCTGTATACTGTATTTATAAATATCTGATCTAGGTAAATGTTTCAAATGATTTCTACCATCAAATTATTATCTTGACTCTCCCTCCCTGTAAAACTTTGCCTGGGGAGCTCTTTATGCAACACCCCATTGTCCACCCTGGATAGTCATGACCTCCTCATGACCCCAAATGTTAGGGTGAATGTCATACCAGCTCAGCATCAGTAACCCAGCCCCTTCCCAGCACTGCAGTCTCCCCCACTCCACCCACCCAAGTGGGTGAGAACACCCAAGTGGGTGAGAACACCCAAGTGTTCTCTTGGATCGCTCTGACCTCACACCTGATTTCAGACCCAGAAAGATGATACCGGTACTTCTACACACTATACACTGAGATGACTGAGGAGGGGTGAGAGGTTTGCCAAGAGAGATGCCAAGGGCTGCCAGAGAATCATCAAGGACAGTAGAATCTACCTATCTTCAGAAAGCTTGTGATGAAGGACAGTACATTTAGCAACCGGATATTACAAAGGCTCTCGAGGGGAAAAGTGAGGAAGGTGGAAGTTCAAGATCTTTTCTGGGAAAACCAACAGTTGACAATGGGGGGAAATGTTCAAGGACCTCTCCAGAGTGTTGGGCCTCCCCAAGTGCCAGAAGGAGAGGAGGCCCATCATGGGGACCTCGAGTCCTTGCACACCTGGGAACTTCAAAATAGATGCAAACATCCTCTGCAGTGATTCCTCTCTCTGGTAGAAAACTTCTGGGCAAAGCCACTAGGTACTTTCACAGGAGCATGAAGCGGCTGCTTTTAGCTTGTGAAATGTCAAATTTAAATGGTTCTGATTGCTTTCCACAGGGCTTCAGTGGCAAAAGGCTCAGCTCAGAGCTTGAAGACCAGCACATTCAACACTTGAATTTAGGAATATCCTCTAACCACTCCACCCTCCAGAACAAGAATTCAAATCCTATCTGAAACAGGCTCCAGCCCTCTACTGATGTGTTTCTCCTGGGCCTCCCTTCTCCACTTTGGATTTCCTTTGGTTATCTGGTTTTCTGTACGCAACAAATAAAACACTTGTTTGACTATTTGTGCCTCCAAACATGCTCACTCTTTTTTCTTCTTATTTTACTTATTTATTTTAATGTTTTTTTATTTTTATTCTTGAGAGAGAGAGAGTGTGTGTGCATGCGCGTGAGTGGGAGAGGGGCATAGAGAGGGAGACAGAGGATCCAAAGCAGGCTCCAAGGTGACAGCAGAGAGCCCAATGTGGGGCTTGAACTCATGAAGCATGAGATCATGACCTGAGTCAGTCACAGCCATCACAGCCCAACCGACTGAGCCACTCAGGCGCTCTGCCTTTTTTTTTTTTTTCTTTCTTATTTTAGATAGATAGAGTGCATGTGAGTGAGGGAGAGGGGCAGAGGGAAAGAGAGAGGACCTTAAGCAAGCTCCATGCTCAGTACAGAGTCCAAAGTGGGGCTCGGTCCCACAACCCTGGGATCATGCCCTGAGCCAAAATCAAGAGTTGGACGCCTAACCAGCTGAGCCACCCAGCACCCTTATACTCACTCTTGATCATAATCCTCCCAGAAAAATAATTAGGCCAGATTCAACTCTTAGAGAAATGTGGGGAATGAGCCACCAAACCCAAAGGAATGCAGATCAATCCAATTTTAGCCATAGGCTTTATTTCTCCCAATTGGCTATATTTGTTTAATCTTCCATTTCTCATAAAAAATTCAAGTGAAAAGGAGGAAGATTACTACCCGTAAAAGAGATCTAGATGAAGTGGAGAAGGGCTGCTTGAGTCCCAGGCATAAACAGCTGACTGCGGGTGGGGGAACATTTTTCTAAACCTGATTAGCATCTAGCCCATGCATGGTACCAGAGAAAAGCCTGAGCTGAGCATAATTCCTGTCCTCAAAGAACTTTCAGTTTAAGTTTCTACTGACAGAAATACATGGGCAAAACAATGGCTAAGTGCCATCCAATGTCCTCTCAGATAAAGCATTTGCTCCATGCATCAAACATGTAGCAGGGTCCATATATAAATAAGCCCTGTTGGGAATATGGTCTGGAAGGACTGCTTGTTTTCTACTTTCCTGGGCACTACATCTTGACAGTAATAATGAAGTTAATATCTTAAACTTCATATTTATTTATTTTTAAAGTTTCTTTATTTATTTTTGAGAGAGAGAAAGAGAGAGAGAGGAAGACAGAGAATCCCAAGCAGGCTCTGCACTGTCAGCGCTGAGACCTATGTGGGGCTCGAACTCACAAACTGTGAGATCATGACTTGAACTGAAATCAAGAGTCTGACACTTATCCAATTAAGCCACCCAGGCGCCCCAATCTTCATATTTATAATCAGTGCCTGAAGTTGTTGTTTAATCTTGAGATTTTTTACTCTAAGACAAAAAGACAACCACTGAGCCCACATTCTAGAATGAGAAAAAAAAATTTTTTTTCAGGTCTCTAATTTTTTTTTTCAGTTTTACTATTTTTTTAAACATTTATTTATTTAAACTCAAGTTAGTTAACATAGAGTGTAGTATTGGTTTCAGGAGTAGAACCCAGTGATTCGTCTCTTACATACAATACCCAGTGCTCATCCCAATTGCCCTCCTTAATGCTATCACCCATTTAGCCCATCCCTCCACCACCTCCCCTCCAGCTACCCTCAGTTTGTTCTCTGTATTTTTGGCTTGCTTCCCAGTTGTTATATTTAAAATTTTTTTTAATGTTTATTTATTTTTGAGAGAGAGCTCAAGTGAGGGAGAGGCAGAGAGAAAGGGAAACACAGAATCTGGGGCAAAATCCAGGATCTGAGCTGTCAGCACAGAGCCTGATGTGGGGCTCGAACTCACAGACCGCGAGATCGTGACCTGAGACAAAGTGGGTTGCTTAACTAACTGAGCCACCCAGGCATCCCATGAATGAGAACATTTTAGAAACACATATTACTCCAGTGTTTGTTCACATCCAGTTATGTAGACCGTATCTTGAAGATCTGATATCAGTCTCTAATTATTCTTCCTCAGGGAACATACACAGACCTGTAGTTGGTGAGTCAGAGAATAGTGTCTTTTCTGTCTGATCTACAGTCCTCTTCATGGAGATTTTGCCAATCCCCCCTTTCACACATCCTAGGGTATGGTTATCTTGTAGAGATCTCAGCTGGAGTATCTCTTTCTTATTAGCACGAAATCTTGAGTTTCACCTTACAATCACTATCAACTAATTGTTTTAAAGGTTAGTCTTTCTAAAACCTCTACAAAATTCTGCTTGTCCACAGCTCACCCCTTTCTCTCCCTTTCTCAGTGTCTGTATTCTCTTTTCACCCTCTTCTACACTCAGCGCTTTCCACACTGTGAAGATGGAAGAGAAGTTTCACTTTTTTTTTTTTTTTGGTGGAAAACGTCACTTCCCACTTGGGTATAAAATCAAAATTAATTTCCTCAACTTCCCCTCCTCTTGGGGCAGACATATGAATACCCGGTGATTCCCAGGTGACACAATTGAACACCCCCCACCCCCAAAACATACACAAATAGCTGCACAAAACCACAGTAGTCTAGGAGGGATTCCTCCTCAACATTTTGAACCATGTTATAAAAGCCAAAGAGCAAAGCCAGCTAAAGTGGGCAGTGTTTTTGGTAATACAGATTCCTGAGCCCACCCTGGACCTGGATTTTGGGGGTAAGCCCCAAGACTCCTTATGTCTAGGTGACTTTGGTGCTTTGTTTGGCCCAGGTGTAAAAACTGGGATAGATCACAACAGCAAAAAGTGTACTAGGGGCGCCTGGGTGGCTCAGTCGGTTGAGCGTCCGACTTCAGCTCAGGTCACGATCTCGCGGTCCGTGAGTTCGAGCCCCGCGTCGGGCTCTGGGCTGATGGCTCAGAGCCTGGAGCCTGCTTCCGATTCTGTGTCTCCCTCTCTCTCTGCCCCTCCCCCATTCATGCTCTGTCTCTCTCTGTCTCAAAAATAAATAAACGCTAAAAAAAAAAAAATTAAAAAAAAAGTGTACTGAGGTCTTTGCATAATCCTGCAAAGTAAGAGAAGCAGAGAAAGCCTCCGTTTCTTGAAATTGGGGAACAATTTGGGGAAGAATGGGTATTTCAGAAGAGGGCTCATGGAGGAGTGGGACATTCTAGGCAGAAATGAAGCCAGGGAAGGATTAAGAAGAGACCACTTTTTTTTTTTTTTTTTTTTTCCTGGGATGAGGCCAGAATGAATGACTCCAGGGTCTGTGATCCTTTGTTCCCCTGGAATTCTCAGCCTTTGATAAAGCAGTGCTTTCATTCCCAAGCAGAGAGCAGGTTGTGTGGTAGCGATGACATTCCCAAACAAACCAGGGGGAGGGCCCTACACCCCCTGCCCTGGGAAATCCTTGGCTGGAGCTGTACTTCCTGCCTGACCAGCCCACCACATGGGTCTCCAAACCTACCTATTCTTGTTGCACAATAGAATCACCTGGGAGCTTTTACAAACACCAGCGCCTGGCCCCTTCCCCAATATTCTCATTTAATTAGTCTGGAGGGGAGCCCCAGCATGGATATTTTAAGAGTTCTCAGGTAATGTGTAGCAAGAGCGGAGAACCATTTCAACCTGCCAGCTGGAACCCACCAGTTGGGAAATTCTGGTTCGCCATTGTGTCTCAATTTCCTCATCTGAAGGATACTGTGGAGGTGATGTGGGTCTTCAGTGTGGCTACGCTTCTGTGGTCCCTCACCTCTTCACAGGCATCTGGTTGTCCCCGCAATTCTCAGTTGCTCCCTGGCTTGTCTCCCTCCCATCTTTTCCCTTCATAGTTTATGTTTTGCTTTGGTTCCTCTGGGCTCCTGATCTCTGCTAAGTGACAAAGACTGCTAATTGCTTAATCAGATGAACTAATTGCTGTTAACACTACCTGGCTAAAGTGCTCGCCAAGCCAGTTAGAATTGTCCTCTGAGGAGCAGTCTTTACAAAGGGAATTTCAGATAGGGCCGGTAGTAAACAACAGGGCTTCTCAGTCCCTCCAGTCCTCCCCCAGAGGGACCGTGTCTGTGGAGAGAGGAAAGAACAGAGCTCTGCCCTTCCTAGTTGTGTGAACTTGGGCCATTATTTGGTCTGTGATTCAGGGGATAGAAACACTTACCTTCCAGAATCGTTGTAAGGACCCATCAAAGGGTGTGGCATTTGTAGATGTTCTGTAAATATTAGCTTCGTGTTCCTTTCTGCCAAAGGCCAGAACCAATTATGTCCTTTGATAGCCACATCTCACTTTTAATACATGGAGATTAAATCTATAGCTAAGGCAGGTCTCTTTCATCCTGCATTTGTGCAGTTCGTTGTTAGATCTAAATACTGCATTTTATATCTTTCCTTCTTAAATTTTCTCTTGTTATTTCCTGCCTGACACTTCAGTCTTTCCAGAGCTCCGGATCCTGATCCTATCTGTTATCCTACATGGTAGCTAAACTTGCTGGTCTATGCCATCCGCAGAGAGGGAGAGCTCTCAAGGTCTTCACCCAAAACATGGATAACATTGTTGAACAGAACCGGGCGAAAGATAAAGCCCTCTTACATCCCCAGCTCCTAGCATGATGCTGACAAATTAAGCATATCTTTTTAGTTTTAATATTAGTTGCAAACCAACCAAGCCATGCCTTCATTCAGTTTACACGTCCCCATCTCTCCACTGTTACTTTTGTGGCAGAAACTAGTTTCCTGCCCCAGTATTCATTCTTTTCTTCCTCCTTAGTAACAGAACCTTCTATTTAGCTGCGCCGATCCCAGCCTCTCTTGCAGCTAGCTAGATATGGCCATGGGCCTCTGTTCTGGCCAATGAATTGTAAGTCGAGTTTTTTGCGGGACTTCGGACAAACGTCCCTAAAAGTGACTCAACTGGGAGGAGCTAACACTCCCCCCTTCTTGGTGCTTGAATGTGGATGCCAAGGTTGAATCTCCAGCTATCTTTCAGTTATCTCAGATCACGAGGCGACCTTGAGGATGAAAGATCCCTCCGGAAGCTCATCTTTGCTGAACATGGAACCACGATAGCAGTTCATGAGTGCCTAAATGTTTTCTTATAGGAAAGAGAGGTAAGCTTTTATTTTGTTTAAACTTTTGAATCTAATCCTAATGAATGCACCTTGTTAAATTCCAAATACTCTGCGTATTTCCCAGGAAGAAGGATGGGGAGACAGAAAGAAAGGAGAAAGAGATTCTGTGTTTTCTGATGGGAGTCTGGGATTTCTCCCATGTCTGGAAGAGTTCTATACACCCACAACCTTTTCAACCTTTGAAAAATAGCTTGGGAGGTCATTATAAAAAGGAGAAAAACAAAAAGGGAAATTTGTCAGCATGTTTTTGAGTAGATCTCCTAATGTGAGGAGCTAGAAAAGCCTTTCTTTGGAGACTTAGGCCATTTCTAACAGTTTCTTTTGAAATCACTAATTATGCTCTAAAAGAGAAGGCATCATTGGAGCCAGAACCAGCAGCCAATTACCCACAAGAAATCGCTCACTGTGTGGGCTGCCTTCTCTCTCTGTTCGCATAATTTCAAAATGTAATTTCTAGAATCATGCTAAATACTTGTAAACAGAGATTGGTTTAATTGCAAGGAGGAACAATTTCAGGGGATAAAAATGAGAGTTGTTTCTCATTTTGTCGATAACAGAGCAGTACTCCTTGGGTCAGACTTGCTGTTCCCATCTGTCTTCCCACCAAAATCAGGTCCCTCTGGATCTCCAGTGAGAGGCGCCGACCTCCACAGGAGGTGCAGGTTGCTCTGGAGTAGTGGCAAGAGTGAAGCACTGGGAGTCAGAAGACATGAGTTCAAATTCCAGCCTTGGCACTTACTATGTTATTACCACGAGTAAGTTATTTAGCCTTCTTGAGCCTCAGTTTCCCCATCTCAAAAATCGGACTGCTACTCACTGTCAAAAGGACGGAACGGGTAAGATGTGGGTGTAAACTGTAAAGTGCTGGGCTGGAATATAAGTTCCATGAGAGTTTGGCTGTTCTGTTCCCTGCTGCTTCCTCCGGAGTTTGGCTGTACAGTTCCTAGAAGACTGCAGGGGTATGGGTCCATGATTGTTGCCACAAAATAGTGGCATAACACAAATTAGAAAATGGCAGTGGCTTATCAGCAGCAATGTTTATTTTTCACAAGTCTGCAGGGTCTAGCTGATCTAGGCTGGCCACGGCTGATGTCCTCTGGGCTGGCTGGCTCATGTCTCTGCCCTCAGCTGGGGCAGATTAGCTGGGACGGCGCTACTCCATGGGTTTCTTCTCATCCACCACTGGAGACTAAACACTAGACTGCGCTCATCCTTCTCATGGTGATAGCAGAAGCACAAGAAGGAGCAATACCAGTATGCCTACGCTTTGTCTACTAATATCCCATTAGCCAATGGAAAAAGACCATGGCTAAACCCCGGATGGAAATTTCACTCTGACTACAAAGTTACATGGCAAAGGACATGGAGAGAGGGAGAGGTATCAAATTGGGCCATTGATGCAATCTACCACAGGGGGAAATTCTTTATTGCTGACACGAATATACCTGTTTTTTGAGTGAATGAAGATAGATGTAGAGAGAGCTGGGTTTCTTAAAGCAAGCGCACACATTGCCCATCAAGGCTCTCCTTCCCATACCTGTAATCCTTTAACTAATGGGGAGAAAGCAGCTACATGATCTGACAAGGCCATGTAGTCAAAGAAATTCATCTATGGTTCCTTCTCTCCCCCCTCCTGGAGTTCCCTCCTTTCCCCTAGCCTTCCCCGGGAGCCCCTCCCAGCACCTAGCCTAAGTGTTTTTTAGCTCACTCTTAATTAATTGTTGCTAAGATTGCAAGCGATTTCTAAGTGTTGCCTGAGATGTTGAGCCAATTTAAGTAGAAGGACAACCAAGGTGGAGAGGTATATCTCTGTCTCCTTTCCTCTTAGGAAATGGGTATAGAGCTTCTCGAATTGAAATAAACAATATATATAATTTAAAATTATAATGACTATCAGTGGTGCCTGTGTGGCTCAGTCAGTTAAGTGTCTAACTTCAGCTCAGGTCATGATCTCACAGTTCGTGGGTTTGAGTCCTGCATCAGGCTCTGCACTGACAGCTTGGAGCCTGAAGCCTGCTTTGGATTCTGTGTCTCCCTCTCTCTCTGCCCCTCCCCACCCCGCCTCTCACTCAAAAATCAATAAACATTAAGAAAAATTTAAATAAAATTATAATGAGTATCAAAAGAATTAAAAACAAACTGTTAGTGGCCTTTGAGGAGTTAGTCTAGAGGTAAGTAGATGAAAAAGGTATTTCCTTTATATTTTATTCCTCCCTGTGTTGTTGGGGAAAAAGTTCAGGCACATGCATGTTGTTTGTAGAATATATTTTTAAAGGCTGAAATATGCAGTGTGTGAAACTCCATTCTTGCGTGTGTGTGCATGTGTGGGTGTGCGTGTGCACTTTCAAGCCCCAGAGAGATGAAGCTATAAAGGTGGCATGACAGGGATCGGCTGGAGAAGGCAAATCCTACCCTGTGGACGGTGGCTTGCCTACCCTATTCACAAGGCTTCCATTTAAAAAGAGAAAAAGGATGCAATTCACCCGTCCTCATAATAATACATAGGAGACAGCATGAATGAAATTAACATTCTCGTCTGCTCACCTAGAATAAAATGTCACTGAGTGAGTAAGAAAGCGATTACTTCCAAGGCTGAATGAGCAAACTATTTAGGCAGATGGGGGAAGTCCTGTTGTACTACTGATTTGGGGGTTATTTCCCTTGTCTTTCCATTTCTTCCTGCCTCCTCCAGGCTTCCTGTGGGCCTACGTTTGCATAAAGAGTGTGTTTTGGGGGTGCAAATCTTGGGAAGGCACCGGCCTCTTTTTGGAATTTGCAATTTGGTTTTTAAATGTTGCTGTACAGCAGGAAGGCACAGTAGGAAAAGGCTTATAAGATAAGATAGATTTTTTGGAAAATGCTGTTCATAGCTCTCATCTGGTAAGGCTTGGATGGCTCTGCTCTCAAGGTTTATTTCTGCTGCACAATAACACAGGTGGAGAGCAACCTGCCTAGACTTTTACTTTGCATAATGGCTGGAGAGGGTCCTCTAGCTACTGAGTCCATCTCTGAAAATAGGGCTGATGAGAAATCTGCTTGTTTTCTCCTGGGGACAGACTTGGCCCAGCCTCCTCTGAAATGATGAGGGGGAACCGACTCGTATTTCTGACTTCCTTATTTACTGCTGAGACAGGAGGTTGGTGTGGGTGCAGGTACTTGTGAGGGTGTGTGAGGGAGGAGGGGAGTGCTTGGGAGAAGAAAATCCTGGAGCAATATGACTTTTCCAAAGAAGAACATTATCCACCTCATACTCCTGTCATTCAGGCCACGGAGAACAGAGCAAACCACAAAAATGAAAGCTCCAGCCCCCGATAAACGAAGACAAATGACCACATGCCTCAAAGTCCCTCCAACCTTGAGACCAGTAAGAAGGGACCCGGAGCATCCAATGACCTTGAAACTCACAACTTGGCAAAAACCTTTCCATTACAAGAAGACAACCTTTCCGTTACAAGAAGAAAGGTCCTGGGTTGGTTACAGATAGATGAGGATCACCCTCCCAGACTCGGGTCCTAGAGTAAGAAGAGGGTTTGTATCAGCCCAGGTGACAGGCCCCAAGTCCTCCCTCCCCCTGCCTCCCCCTTTGCTCTCTTTGCAGAGATTTTCAGTCTATTGCAGCATCTTGCCATTAAAGTAAAGAGTGCTTTCCTGAGAGCACATCTTCGATATTTCTGCAATTGTGCTGTAGCCAGCTAATGTGTAATGCTGTAGTTTAATAGTCTATTAAAACACAGCACTGCACATTAAAATCTCTACTGTATCACTGCAGATCTGCTTAACAAAGACGAGGTCCCCAGAAAGCACTGTTCACTTGCTGAGAGTTGCTGCAACAAGACAGGGGACTTCTCTTAGGCAGAAAAATTTAAAAGGGGAATGGGGTGGTGAAGGGGTTGATAAATACCCTCCCCTCTGGCCCCATCTCCAGCACAGCCTGCCCTTTGCCCCGTCTGGAAGGGACAGAATCTGCTGGTGCTACGGATCGTATCTGGAAATTCTTGGAGTTTAAGAACAAATCCCTTCAGATCAAATCTCATTACTCAGATCTTTATTTGGAAGCACTTGAATTTCCCTTCTCTCCTTCTCGGAGAGAAACAGGGTTCAGGAAAGCTGCCCCCAGCAGGGAAAATCAACGGGGCTCCTCCCTCCAGAACAATTGCCAGGGCGGAGGAATGCTTCAAACAGCTGTAAATCCTCCCACCAACTTCTCCCTCCTTTTAGAAACTACAACACAGCCCCACATCAAAGCCTCCCGTCAGTTGCCAAGAGAAAGAATCAATAGTTTAACAGAAACAAGCAACGTGAATGCTGGGTATGTGTTGTAAACACCTGTATTGCCAATAATCCAGGTATCACCTTAGAAACAGGGGAGAATCAAACCCCTGGTGCTGTGGCCTCTGAGGGCCCCACTGTCGCATTCCCACAAAGGAGCAGTCAAAATACCAGCAGTGGCTTCGCTGCAGGGCCGGGTCAGTGGGGGAAAGGAGGGAAGATGGAAAGGTGAGGGTCGGAATTTGAGGGTGGGATGGGCAGAGCCAAAAGCCTGAGTCAAGAAATAAGGTAAAGAAATGTGGGAGAGACACATATTGGAATGGGCATCATGAGCTCTGCCAGTCTCCACGTTGCATCCTAGTCTTCATGACAGCTCAAACCAGTAACCTTGGGGACTTCATCCCTACAAGGAGGGCAGTGAAGGAAACCAGTATATGTCACCCCCCAAAGATGCCTTTTTCACACAAAAATTATTTTGAGCCGAAGGCAATTAAAATTTTTTTTAACGCTTATTTTTATTTTTGAGGGATAGAGAGAGACAGAGGGCAAACAGGGTAGAGAGATACACACAGAGTCCGAAGCAGGCTCCAGGCTCTGAGCTATCAGCACAAAGCCCGACCCAGGGCTCAAACCCACAAAACCATGAGATCATGACCTGAAGTCAGAGGCTCAACTGACTGAGCCACCAGGGCACCCCGAGCTGAAGGCAATCTAAAAGCAGGAAATGTGTAAAAAGCTCCCCCTTTTCTTCCCAAAGGCAGGAAATAAATTCTCCTTTTGCTGGAGAGAGAGAGACTCTCAATAGACAAGAAAAAGTACCAGAGGAATTTACAAACAAACCTTGTTGAACTAACCCTTATCTTCCTAATTAAGGAAGGTAAAGTCTACCTAGACCCAGCTGGACTACCCCCACCCCCACCCAAACCCCTTTGTCTTGCCAATTCTTCACAAATATGTTGTTTTTTTGGACTTAAAGGTATAAAAGCCCTCTCTGCTCTGGCCATTTCTTTGGGTCTTCATTCTCTTGCGACGGCTCCCACTTTCGTAGACAAACTCAATAAAATTGATGCTTTTCTCTTATGAATCTCTCTCAGTTTAATTTTCAGACCCAGACTCAGAGGGCCGAACAAAACTTTATCCTCCCTTTCAACAGATACTTCTCGATGCCTTCCCCCGACCCAGTTCATTGGACTCCAAGTGGACCTGCACGATGCCTGAGTGTGTACGTAGGCGTGCCTGTCTTTAGTCGCCATAGTTTTTGAATTCTGAGGACAACTTGATAACAGTTTGTTGTTTAATTTATTGGGCTACTGTGACTCTACAGCAGTCCCATGTCATAAAGGCAGGGCCTGCTTGAATTTGGGGTAGAACTGCATTTTCCAAGTGAAGCCCCAGGTTATCTCGATTTGGTGATTTAAACTGGGAGTATCTGCTCCCTAGATGTCCAACATGTGACCCACCTCTGACAGAAGATTATCCAGAAAGCAGCCACTGTTTTACCTCCTCCTAACTCCACACAGATACCTCCGTGGTTCCGACACACTTTCCTCCCCATGAAGAATCTCCCCATGGAGAGGATGTTGCCAAGATCGTCACTTTCGGGGGCTTTCTTTTTCAATCGTTTCCCCCCAAAAGCATCAGTCTGGGCAGGGAGTAGAAGCCTGTGGCTTATTGTCAACTCTCCAGTTCTTCTGAGAGCTGCTTCTGGAACTGAGTTGCTTTTGTGGGCTGACATCACACTGCCCCTTCCTCCTACCTCTCCAACCACTCTCTTCCCCCTGCCCCAGAGTCCTCACCAGCTTACTTTTAACTCAGGCTAAATATGTATCTTATTGTAGAGGCACGCGTTGATTTCCTTGAAACCCTATTGGAGGTAGAGTGATTACAAATACATGAATGAATGAGCTGATCATTCCCTGACCTCTTTCTCTCCCAATTGTATGTGCACGTGTGTGTAGGGGAGGGAGGTATGGGAAGAAGGGAAAACCAGAATTGCCCTCCCTGGTGACTTGGAGTTAGAAAAGAGGTGGATTTTTTTTTTTACCTGGAGTTTAAGTGAAATGGGATGAGTAACAGTAAAAAAGAATTAAGAGTCTTCAGTGTTTATGACAGTATGTTTTTTTTTTCAACGTTTATTTATTTTTGGGACAGAGAGAGACAGAGCATGAAAGGGGGAGGGGCAGAGAGAGAGGGAGACACAGAATCGGAAACAGGCTCCAGGCTCTGAGCCATCAGCCCAGAGCCTGACGCGGGGCTCGAACTCCCGGACCGCGAGATCGTGACCTGGCTGAAGTCGGACGTTTAACCGACTGCGCCACCCAGGCACCCCGACAGTATGTTTTTTATAAATGTTTATTTTTATTTATTTTGAGAGAGAGAGAGAGAGAGAGAGAGAGAGAGAGAGAGTCGCAAGCAGGCTCCTTGCTGTCAGCACAGAGCCTGACCCGGGGCCCAATCCCACAAAACGTGAAATCATGACCTGAGCCGAAATCAAGAGTTGGACACTTAACCGACTGAACCACCCAGGTGCCCTGACAGTATGTTTTTAAGAGAAGAAATGAAGAACCATAAGGACAAAGTGATTTTCAGAGTGAAGGGTGGTGTTCTTCTTTGGTTTTCAATTAAGCATAAAGACACTGGGAACTTGCTCGAGAACCCTGTGTCAAGGAAGGGAGCTATGCCTGACTCCTTCAGGGGGCCAATGACTTCCCCAAGCACTATCTCATTGAGTCCTTACCATGACTCTTCCAGATAGTAATTATTCACATTTTATAGATGGAGAAACTGAGGCAGAAAGCGGTTAAGCGGTGGGCCCTAGACACACACCAGTGAGGGGAAAATAAACCCCCGTATTTTAATACAGTTCCTCTGATCGTCTCCTTATAGTACCTCATGGGGCCACTTAGCCCATTGGAAAGGTTGGACTATATAATAATGAAAAAGCCAGTGTCTTCTCCCTCAAGCCATGTAAAATCTGGGAGATGGAGGAAGAAAGTCCAGGAATGCCTATTGCATAAAGAAGGGACAAGAAAGGACCAAACAAGTATTTTCAGGAAGAAGGTTAGCACCTCTGCTTGCTTGGTCTGAAGGACATCCAAGGGAAGAGGAAGGTCAGGAAGCAGGCCCAGTTTGCTGCTCTGGGTTCACCATAGCCTCAAGTCCAGGAGTGACCCAGATCCTCAAAGAGGGCTTCCCTGGGTTCCAGGAATACCCGCCCCCCAGCCCCGCCAGACCTCCTCCCCTAGCTTGGCTCCCCCAGACCAGGACCTGGAGGCTGCCTGGAGGAAACGGAGGGATCCTTGTGATAAGGAGATAAACGGGCGGGCTGGGAGCTGGGCTGATTTCTCCTCCCCTCTCTCCACATTGAGACTGGTAATTGTACGTGTTTGTCTTTGTGTGAAGGGCTCCCAAATTGAAGAAGTGAGAGTTAGACTCACAAATCCAGGGAAAGGGTTTTAAGGGAGGGACTGCTGCACCCTTATCTCTGCCCCCAGCTGTGAGGCTGATTGATGCTATTAAAATTCCCAGGGAGCCTCTCTGCTGGCAGCACTTGGAGGGGGTGTTGGGGGGGGGGGAGGGGGAAGCAGGAGGGGTGTGTGTGAGAGAGAGAGAGAGAGAGAGAGAGAGAGAGCTTGCTAGCAAGCCAGCTAGAGACAAGCAGCCTGGGAAATGCTTGTTGATTTCCTCTTGAACTAGTTCAGGCAGGAGGGGGGGGGGGGGGCAGTGAGGACTGAAAATGCCTGATAGGGAGGATTTCAGGGCTGTTGCCCATGATAGTGTGGGGTAGGTGCCGTCTAAAGACCTAGGCCTACAAGACTTTCCCTTGCCACCTTAGATGCAGGAATTTAGAACCATGTTTCTGAATTAGAATAATCAAAGTGCACAAGTCTCATGTCTCAGGCTCCTCTTTAGGTTTCCAACACAGAATCGGAGGAGAATTAGGAATAAAAGAACTGGGTTCAAGTCTTTATCAGCTGTGTGACCTTGGGAACTCTTAATAACCTCATGAGCCTGGATTGTTTATCATCAACTTCAGTTCTGTTATTATAAAGATACAGGAGAAAGTGAAGGTGAAGGCATTTTGCACTCTGTGGGGTGCTAGACGAATAATACTTATTGTCACCGAGGTTTAGCCTTGAGGGGTCCAAAACATTATGGGCCTGTTTCAGTGGATACCCCGATCTTGCCCAAGCCCTGGCTCCCTTGTAACTGACTTCGCAGGGATCCAGCACACCTTCTAGGAGGCTTGGAATGGGGCTCTGCCAGGAAAAAGCCAATCAACTTACTCCCAAGAGAGCAACATGTGGCCAACAGAGGGACCCCAAACACTTTGTCCCCGAAATGAGTGCTTTGTCAGCAAATCCCACTCAGGCATGGGGCCTGGAAAAGACAAGGCAGGGTGTGCTCTTGTTCCTCTGGCCAGGTAAGTGGAATGGGCCATGGAACACCTTTAAAGGGGGCCCTGGTTCCTTCCCTCTCTGCCAAGGAGAGGGGTCCAGTCCTGCCCTTGTCCAGGAAATAGGGGCACTCAGTTTGACCTCTTCCATTTGCCTCCCCCCCTCCCCCATATCGATGTGCAATCTATCCTTAGGACGAGCCGGAGAGACAGTGAGTCCTTCTATACCATTCTAGATCCCCTTGGGCCTTTTCTGGGGCAGGCAGGTTGGGGTGTAGAGCAGCATTTCTCATCGCCAATCATTGTGATTGGTTTTTTTTTTTTTTTTTTTAATTTTTTTTTTTTTGACTTTTATTTATTTTTGAGACAGAGAGAGACAGAGCATGAACGGGGGAGGGGCAGAGAGAGAGGGAGACACAGAATCGGAAACAGGCTCCAGGCTCTGAGCCATCAGCCCAGAGCCCGATGCGGGGCTCGAACTCACGGACCGCGAGATCGTGACCTGGCTGAAGTCGGACGCTTAACCGACTGCGCCACCCAGGCGCCCCTGTGATTGGTTTTATAAGCACTCTCTTCTGTGGGCAAGCACCTATGTGCCTCTTTGAGTACTTAATCCTCCACAATGCAGATCCTGGCTCCGGGGTTCCCTCCATCAGGCCCCCTCACAGCTCTCTGTCCCTGGGTTCCCGATACAAAATGCACAGGCATAACCAGCCTTATTCCTTCAATCCTTTCCTTCTAGGCACACTCAGTATATCCTTCAGACCTTTGTTATAAACACCCCTCCCAGGTCCTCCTTTGTGTTTTCCCTTCCATTTCTACTAAAACCCATTCCATGGAAAGAAAAAGGTATCACCCATTGTACCCATTGTACTGGGACAGACACATTAGGCTCCTTCTCTGATTTCCTTAGCTACAGCTGCTGCCACTCCCTCCTTTCCCTCCCCTCCCCTCCCCTCCCCTCCCCTCCCCTCCCCTCCCCACCTCTCCCCACCTCTCCCTTCTCATCTTCCTCCTCCCTCTTCTCTTTCTCCTTCTCTTCTACCTCCTTCTCCTTCTCCTCTCCTTCTTCTCTCTCTCCCTCTCAGTGCCCCATATATCCCACTTTGCACTCCCCCCCCCCCCCCGACTTTCGCAGTTGACCACCTTGGAAGGTATGGCATTCCACTCCTAAGATAAGGATCTGAATGACATAATCTGGAAGTCTGGGGGGTGGGCGGGGGGAGAAGCTTCTTCTGGGGTGAAACTTGACAAATGGGAGGTGAGACATAGGTGGGGTGTTCTCTCTCCTTTCTCTTTCCTGTGCACCATTCTGAGTATGAGATGCCTTTCTCCTTGTGCTCTTTCCAGAGAAGTCCCTTGCGTCGAGTAAAGAGCTTCCGTTAAGCCCCTGGTTCTTTTTCTCAGCTAGCACCGGCCAGAGTAGAAGCACATGGTATGAAATCCATTCTCACCTTGACTTACCTTACCCGCCTTTGACCTTCACCCCCTGACTAGTACCTCTCACTTTTATGCCCCAGTCTCTGCTTTTCTAGAGGACCAGGGCCCAAACATTTGGGTGAGATCTGTGGGTGAGACCTGTGAGATCCAGGCACACCTGTCTACTTCTCCTCACAGGGATTTCAGACATCTCTAACTGTGGCCTTTACATTTGTTGTTCACTTAAGAAGGGTGTGAGGGAGGAAGAGAAGCTCTGAGGCAGGGGAAGAGGAGAGACAGAGGGTCTCTCACTTGCTCCTAAAAGCCCATTTCCAGAGGGGAATTATGCTGTTTGTCTGTATACAATGTTCCCAGCTTTTTAGAAACAGACAGGCCTGGAGCACAGAAATCTTCCTGGGGGTAGGATTTAGAGAGAACAGTTTGGCAAGCTTTTTCCAGGCTGGGAGGAGATCAGAAAAGGCTGCTTTCTGTCCATTGACTGAAAACTTGCTCAGAAAGGAGGCATCATAGCAGGCACAGTTTAGCCACTGTGAAGGACTTCTGTTCTCTCTCTCTCATAGTCAATGAAAGGATTTAGAAAAAAAGGAACTGCAGAGTGCATAAGGAGTCTTGAGATGGACTTTTTATCTGCATTGCTTCTCTCGTGGTGGTTTAATTTTATTTGCCTTTTGAAAAATGGGGCCGTGTCAATAGCAGCCCGTCACTCCATCGGCCGGGCCCACATGCAGAGCTCACAAAGGTACATGGCGACGGAGGCAGGCAGTCTTTCCCCTCCTGCCCTTGGCTCTCTGGAATCCTACATTTGGCACGAGTGCCTGTGACAGGCTGCTGAGAGGCAGTGATCTGCTCTGCAGCGGGTATCTGGTAAAGAAGAACATCTCCAATGTGCACATTGCAGAAACTGGCTTCTCCCTCTGCTCTTCTGCCGGGGAACGAAGACGGCACAGAGAACACAGAACGCGTGAGGAACGTTCGTTTCTGTTCTACTGTCTGTAGATGCTGTGTTTTATGGATTCAGGGAAGACAGAAGGAAGGACCAGACTAGAATGACTGGGTGTGGAGGTGATCCAGCCACATGGCCCAGGGAAGGCAGTTTTAGCCACTAAAAGGCCAAAATGCCACGTGAACACCACGTGTCTCCATGCTCACGTGGACTTAAACCCAACATCCCACAAACTAAGTTCATCATCTTCCCTCCAAGGCCTCTTCCTTCTTCTGTGGTGGCCCTTCTGTCAACCTGCAGCCTTGTCCCCTGCCCATCTCAACCTAACCTCAGGAACTTGGATCATCCTGGACTCCTCTCTTCATTATCCCCACATCCCATCACCACATCTCATTGATTTCTTTTTCCAAGACTCTACAATGCTAACATCTCTGGGGCATCTATGCCCCCATCTCCACTTTTCCATCATAGCATCCCAAATGACTGCAAATGGCATTGTTCTTACTATAGTCCTACCCATTCCTGATGTTGCAGCAAATTAAATTGAAAAAAAAAATGCAAATCATATTATTATCCTTCCTGCTATAAAGCCCTTGACTGTCTTCCCATTGCCCTTTGAGCTCTCCTTCAGTGCCCTGTAAGTTTGCGTTCAAGTCTCAAGTTCCCTCACCAAAGACCTTTCTCATACCTTGCTGCCACCCTTACCTGCCCATCCCGGCTCTCCACTCCTGGGTCCCTTTACGTGCTCCACACTGAGCCTGGAGCCTCTGAATGTTGTTCACTCTGCCTGGGAAGACCTCTCTCTAGTCCCCTTCACAATAAGCTTGCTCTTGTTTACTCGCCTAAGTTTTGCATCTCTCTCTCTCAACTCTCAGTGCCATGGAAGAAGGTACCATGTCTATTTGGGTGACCATTGAATCTTTAGCACCCAGCACAGTGCCTGGCACTGAGTAGATGCTGAAAAACACTATATCTATATACTTTTTGCCTTTAGAAATACTGCAAAGCCTTGGGACCACTGGTCCCAAGATTTTTTATTTCTGCTTTCTAGCTCAGAACAAGAGGGACAGAATATTCTATTATCATTTGGACTTGAGTGGAACTTATTTATATCTGTGTGTTAAGGCTTCCAGGCATTTGCATCTTAAGCTTTTTATTTATACGTGCAGAATGAAGGGATTTGTGCTTCTTTAAAGGAATTTTTGGCAATAGCCAGCAGGTGGGTTCATTAAGGAAGCAACAGAACACTCTTATCCCTATTTTTATTTCTTTTTCATAGTTTGGAAACTGAAAAACAGACAAGCAGCTGAGGCCAAAAAAAGAAAAGTGGGGGCTACACTCTGGCTTTGGAGCTCTCTTCTCATCCCCTTTAAAAGGATTGACCAGCACTATATGCTAACTAATTTTGATGTAAATCTTAAAACATACAAAATAAAATTTAAAAAAATCTAAAAAAATAAAAAATAAAAGGATTGACCAGGTTCCCCATCTGAAGGAGCTGGGCTGCTAGCCCACCGGGAAGGCAGCTCTGTGGAGTAGGAGGAGCCAGCACTGCCCTCAGGCATCCTGAGTTCAAAGCCTCTGTTAGTCCTGAGGCCGAACTAACACTTCGTTTGTGACTCAGTTTCTTCATTTGTAAACCAGACTAAATCTCTGATCTCAGGATTATTGTGAGGAATAGAGGAGGTAATGTGCAAATTATTATAAGGTGCAAATATCAATTCAAGGCGGTCTGGGGGAACCACTAAACCAAATCTCCCAGATACAAAAATAAGGTCTGGGATTTTTTTGTCGTGAGGTGCCCCCACCCGTGTAGCGCCCCCATGTGGACATGTGTCAGCAACTTTAAGACTAATGCTGCATATTTGCATCTCTCCCTATTCCAGTGGTTTGTAAACTCACAGATGGGTCTGAATCATCTTACATTCCTAGTCACCAACAATGTTCAACACCCGGTAGGCTTTGCATAAATGTGCGTTGAATGAATGTAAGGTGGGAAGCAAGGAGGAGAAAGGTATGAAGGTCAATAGTGGACGGGTGGGCTAGCTCCCTAGAGAAGTTTACATTTTCTTAGAAGTCAGGGAGAACATGGGGCGCCTGGGTGGCGCAGTCGGTTAAGCGTCCGACTTCAGCCAGGTCACGATCTCGCGGTCCGTGAGTTCGAGCCCCACGTCAGGCTCTGGGCTGATGGCTCAGAGCCTGGAGCCTGTTTCCCATTCTGTGTCTCCCTCTCTCTGCCCCTCCCCCGTTCATGCTCTGTCTCTCTCTGTCCTAAAAATAAATAAACGTTGAAAAAAAAATTAAAAAAAAAAAAAAAAAAGAAGTCAGGGAGAACAAGTAGAAGAGCCAAATTATGGTATGCCTTCTAACTCCTGTGGCTCCTATCCCAAGTCCTAGAACTCTCCTGGACCCAAGCCAGCTTCAGGGATGGGGTTGGGGAGGGAAGGAGGTGCTCTTTATCTAGGCTCGATTCAGCTGCATGGGTCTCTCCTTGAGGGGGGCCCTGCTGAGGTACCGGGAAGTGTGGTATAAGAATGCCCAGCTTTCAAGATGGCGGGAGACTTTCAAGAGATACATGTCTCCAAACAAAGCTGTTAGAGCTAAAATACAAAGAAACATGCCTTCTCAGTCCTTAAAACATCTGTCCATCCGTTGAATATCTGCGAAGTCCCTGCTGTGTGCTGCACTAGGTGTTGGAGTGACAGGAAATGAATCATACCCTGAGCTCACCAGCCCAAGCAGGGGTGGAGTATGACTTCTCTTTCATCAGGAAAACCCACGAGGAGGGCGCAATGTCGCAGACCCTGGCAGGGGAAGAACGCAGCCCCTGCCACCTGGCAAAACTCATACCGCCACCTTTCTCTCCACTGCTCTGGGATCACCGCTGGCCTGTGGGTGCCAAGGTACCTCGTGCCGGGAACTCCGGGGACTCCCTTGGGCCTTCCTCCTTGCTGGGAAATGGTACATCACCAAACAGGTTGTTGGCCACGCAGAAAGCTTTTGGAATTACTTGAACGCTTTCTGCAGCAGGTCTTTTCCGGAGGCAAAAAATAAGGAAATCATTCCTTCAGGGGCCCAAAGGTTTTTTTCTTTTTTAAAAGGGGAATGGTTTTTCATTGTGAACTGAAACCAGGTCTCCCTTCCCCCCCGGATGGAGCCTATTTGTCAGCACTAGCCAACACCTGGGAGGTGATGATCTAGGTACTTTTCTAGGGTCAGAGAAAACTGGTCTGCAGAACGCATCTTCCCCGCGGGCTGCTTCCCGCATCTATGTGTCCGGTGGCACAGTGGAGGCAGAGAGAGAACAGCCCTGCACTGGATCACCAAGTGTCCTTCAGCGGATAGAAGATCACTTCAGGGGAGATGAAGCAGCCACAGAAGGAGAAAATGGCAATGACTCTACTGCTCCTGGGCCCCATATTGAATCTATCCTGCTCTCCAGCTTTTTCCACACACAAAGCGAGGGGCTTTGTCGTTTGAAAAGATCGCACCAGAGCATCGGTGTTGACTGAGCCTTCTCTGCCAGAGATACCTTCTTAACCCATTTAACGAGCAGGGGCTGCCAAGGGCTCCCGGCCAGTCCCACGTAGGCCTGGGGACACCTGAGCGGGGTTTTGCCACGATTCTGGCCAAGCGTCTTGAAGCTCTGGGCTTGGATGTGCTAAAACCAACTAGCCTTCAGCAGGGAGCCCCCTCCACTCCCGAAGCTGACGAGTCAGGCAGCTGGACTACGAGGGTTTTCTTTCTTGGCCTTGAGGAAGGAACCAAAGGAAGCTGCCTCCATTCATGCCCGCGGTGTTTCTGAACAAAGGGGCCTGTGTATATGCTGCAACAACAGTGTCTCTGGACCCAGAGCACGGGCATGGCTTGATGCGTCGGGCTGGAGCGCCAGCAGCGTGGCGGAGGGTATGTGTCGGAATACAGATTGCTGCCCAGCCTTTGGGGCAATGCCCACCACGCGGGGGGGCTCGGCTCTGGCAGCCTGACATTCGGCTGTCAACAGCTTGCGGGCCTGTTGGCTGCATGGCCAACATCCTGTTTGGTGATTTGACAAGAGTCCCAGACTCTCTTTGCATATCAGAACTCGGGTCTCCGTGCGCCCAGCATGGGATGACTGCATCTGGTCAACTGCAGCGTTCTCTGCCATTGATGTCACTCGCCCAGCTCACAAAATGCAGCTGGAGACTCCGCTAGAGCCCTCAACTTATTACCCTTCATCCACACTCTTCCTGTAAAGTGGGGACTCATTATTCGTGAAAAGACACCAGTATCTGTTGAAAGACACTGTCTTGAAAGAGGGCTAAACTACTTCACCAGATTCTGATAAAGAGAAAAAAAAAAAAAAACAACAACAACCAGATGGCCCCTTCTTTCATTTTCTAAACAATCCCCACCCCAAGAACAATAATTCATGACATCATGGCGGGACCTAGCCTAAAGGGCCCTGACCAAAGTAGCTGAGATGCATCTCATGTAGTTTCCCCTTTAAGCCAGCTTCAACGGTTTTACATGAGCAATTTGCAAAGGGATCACGGATTCGTTCGTGTGAAGATTTGCTGTTCACTCGTACACCACACTCAGTAGAACCGTAAGCAGGATACGTATGTCCCTTCGGATCACATCTGTGTGTCCTTCCAGCTTTCTTGCATCCGTACTTCCTCTGACGCCTCCATCTTCTCCCCATTCATCAGGCTTCTCCTGCCCTTTCTTCCTTCATCCCCTACCTGCACCCAGTGGCTCACAGATCTCACCAGATCCCTGAGGTGCCCACAACTGTCACCAAGCAAAGTCCAGACGTGGATGCACAGAAGCCCTCATCCCATTGTCTTTCCTCTGTCTTAGAGACTGAACACTCCTGGGGAAATGGACACTCCTGCATCGGCTAGGCCACCACAAGTTCATGGTCCCCAGCCTCCGCAGGTCCTCATGCTGCCCACGTCGCCTTCCCCTGTCCTCGGAGAGTTCGCCTCTCTGTGCCCCTGGGTGACCACTTCACGTCTTCCAACACTCTCACCAAGGCTCCTGCTCGACCTTGACTCTCTCATACTCTGCAGACACACTTGTCCCCAAGTTCAAGGTCATCAGGCTCATTCTCCCACAACGTCCCGCCCACTTTCTACAAACACTTACACATGCATACCCCTCTGCACCTTCAGGCTCAAAGGCGTGCTCCTCTTTCTGTGCCCTTTACTCTCCCCCTTGATGCCGACTGACACACTTTGGTGGTTACCCTATTTCATTTTGATGAAATCTCTTCCATCTCCCTTTAAGCCTCCAATTATCCTCAAGTTTCACGCCCCACGTCTTCCTCTAGTCACTTCAAAGCTTCCTGTCTTCCACTCTCTTCCAGACGTCTTGCTGTCTGCACATCCATTCATCCTCAGCTCTTTGTCCTCCGGTTTCCGCTCCGACCCGCCACAATACTAACATTGCTGTTGCCGAGGTGGCCCACGACTTCCCTGGCAGCAAATTAATAGATTAGTTGCAGTCCTTTTCTTACTAGAACGTCCTGAAGCATTTAAGAATATGGATGAGCCCGGGGTGCCTGGGTGGCTCAGTTGGTTAAGCGTCTGACTTCCGATTTTGGCTTAAGTCATGATCTCACGGTTCATGAGTTCGAGCTCTATGCCAGGTTCTATGCTGACAGCAAGGAGCCTGCTTGGGATTCTCTCTCTCCCCTCACTCTCTGCCCCTCCCTCCCTCGCTCGCACTCTCTCAAAATAAATAAATTTAAGAGAAAAGACTATGGATTGCCTTTCTTTGAAGTGTCCCAATTCTTTAACTTCCATGTTACATTCTCTATTCTTCACCATCCCTCAGAAAGGCCTCCTCCTTTCTTCTGCCTATCACAGGCATGTGGGGTGGGCACATGGGGTATTCTCCAGGATTCTGTTCTGACTCAGAGCACGTCTTCCTCTGCCACACACACACCCTGGTGAAGCTCATTCTCTTTTGTGGGACCTGCAAAGAACTCCTAAGTCCCTCTTCTTTTTTCTTTAAAATTTAAAAAAATTTATATCCAAATTAGTTAGCATACAGTGTAACAATGATTTCAGGAGTAGAAATGATGTTACAGTGTAACAATGATTTCAGGAGTAGTGCCCCTTACCCATTTAGCCCATCCCCCCATCCCACAACCCCTCCTGTAACCCTCAGTTTGTTCTCCATATTTGTGAGTCTCTTCTGTTTTGTCCCCCTCCCTGTTTTTGTATTATTTTTGCTTCCCTTCCCTTGTGTTCATCTGTTCTGTGTCTTAAAGTCCTCATTTGAGTGAAGTCATGTGATATTTGTCTTTCTCTGACTGCTAAGTCCCTCTTTCTAATCAAGATCTTTACCCTTATCTTCTCCCATAGGCACCACTAATCCAGTATTACCAGAGCCACAATCAGGGACAATTTTCCTGTAAAAAAAAACGACCTCTTCTGCACTTTGCTGATGACACTGTGGCCTCATTGCAGGGGTGGGGATGTTGCTCCCCTACTCCCCTATGCTCAGGCATTGTAATCACCAAGTCCCTCCCAGTATTCATCAAACCTATCCCTTCTCTTCCTGCTCTCCCTGCTACCACTCTCTCCCCTGGTCCAACACCACAGCCTCCCAGACGTTTGCCCCATTTGCACTCCTTACCATCTTCCACCTATCTGCCAGAGCGGCCCCTTTGAAAGGCAAAACTGCACCTGTCAAGTCCCTGCTTAAAGGCCTTCCATTGTTTCTCCCTGGTCTGGACCCTCTGTGGGTCATAAAGGTCCTGTGTGACCAGAGGGGATGCTCCTTCTCTGCAGCCTCGAGTTCTCTGCTCCAGCACCAAATCACCAGGGCGGTCTCTTCTTGCCCCATGTACCTTGTCCCCTTCCTCTTCCTCCTCTGCTCATCTCTTCACTTGGCTGACTCTTACCCATCCCCTTAAGACCAACAAAGTTGCCTTCTCTTCCTTCCTCCTCCATAACCATTTTGTATGCGTTCTCACAATACCCTGAGCCTATCCCCACTGTACAGGTTGAATTCTGTGCCCAAAATTGAAAGTTGAAGTCCTAAACCCCAGGTCCTCAGAGGCGATCTTATTTGGAAATAGAGTCGTTGCAGGTGTATTTAGTTAAGATGAGGTTATACTAGAGTAAGGTGGGCCACTAATCCAGTATAACTAGTGTATCCTTATAAAAAGGGGAAATGTGGATATAGACACACACACAGGGGGAGTGCTATGTAGAGATGAAGGCAGAGATTGGGAAGATGCTTCTACAAGCCAAGGGATGCCAAAGATTGCCAGCCTACCATCAGAAACTAAGGGAGAGGCCTGGAACAGATTCTCCTTCACAGACCTCAGCAGGAACCGACCCTGCTGGCACCCTGATCTCACACTTCCAGCCTCCGGAACAGTGAGACAGTAAATTCCCATTGTGTAAGCCACCCAGTTTGTGGTACTTTGTTACCGGGCAAGTCACGACGGCCCTAGGCAACAAATACACCCACCATTGTACTATCATATTGTATTGTCATTGTTTGCCTGTGTCCCTCAGCCCCCAATGAAAACTTTGTGAGGGCAGGAAATGTGTCTTATTCTTCTTTGTATCCCCAGGGCCAAAAACAGTGCTGACAACATAAAAAGACTCAAGTATTTGATAAATGAATTAATGAAAGCGCAACGTTCCAGAAAGGTCAGAATAGCTGAAGACTAAGAAGATTAACTGATTTCTGCACCTCAGCTCCTTACATTTCTGGTTTTTTCCAATGGATTATTGTTGATGTCCATGGCTTTCTGTTCCTCGTGGGTGAGTATGCTGGGGATCCTCCAGTCGACCTTCCTGAGGAATGTTGTGCTCTTTTCTGCCCATTTCGTGCCAATGGCTGCAGGTCCTGCTGTGCGGCCCTCTGTCTGGGTTCCAGCTCTCACTAGGTTCTGGCCACTCTGCTCTGTTCCCTGGTCCCTTCAGGCCTAGAGAAGGTTAGGACATCTCACTGTCGCTAGTCCCACGGGCTTCATTTCTTGTTGTCCCCTTAATTCTGCCCACTCCCCTGGAAATAGTTTCTCCATTCAACTCTGGTGAGCCATCTGTTTCCTGCTGGGACCCAGAGGAATAAATACAGTCAGTAAGCAGGCGGGTAAGGACTAAGATGATAAACATGATGCAAAAATAATTGCTTGGTTTTTTAAAAAAATAATCTTTTTAATCCCATTGCTTAATTCCTTTCCAGTTCTGTTTTCAAAGCATCGCATACCTAGCATTTTTACATAAAGCCTGCTATTTGACCTTACCTGTGCACTTGATTAAATATAGAAACTATGTTTAGTTTAATTTGACATTTTATTGAGTACCTGCAATTTTCTAGGCACAGCGATGGACGTTGGAAATCCAAAATGGAAAAAATCCTGTTTCTGCTCAAGAAGTTCCAGAGATTAGTGAGGGAGGCAGACACTTCATCGACAGAGCATGGGGCCGTGGGAGCCCAAGGAAGGCACTGTGCCTGGCCTTAGGGCAAGTTCCCACATCTGCATTAATACTATGAAATAGCTCCTCCAGGGGCGCCTGGGTGGCGCAGTCGGTTAAGCGTCCGACTTCAGCCAGGTCACGATCTCGCGGTCCGTGAGTTCGAGCCCCACCTCAGGCTCTGGGCTGATGGCTTGGAGCCTGGAGCCTGTTTCGGATTCTGTGTCTCCCTCTCTCTCTGCCCCTCCCCCGTTCATGCTCTGTCTCTCTCTGTCCCAAAAATAAATAAACGTTAAAGAAAAAAAAAATTAAAAAAAAAATGAAATAGCTCCTCCTAATCTAGACATCTTGAGTAATACTGGTCCTTTGACTTCAATTGTTTTTCATAAAATCATATCCAAATTTATTTCATCAGAGAGATGCCTTCTGTAGGCCAAATACACATAGGATGATCATTTAACGTGTTTTGGGGTCAAACTTCTACCTTAAATTTTCTCTTTTCCTAACGTTATAGGTCCCCTGTGTTGGAAAGGACTTTAAATGATCACCTGGACCAGCGATCCCCAATTCTGGATGATCACGAGAGTGGCATTTTAAAAACAGCAGTTCCTGAGCCTCAGAGCCATCTGCTGAATCCAAACCCTAGGGGATGAGAGGGAGATGGGACAGAGGAACACCTGGAGATCAGGAGTTTTTTCTTTTTGAAACCCTTGTAATGATTGTCATGTTCAGTCTGGTTGGGAACCATTGTTTTGGATTAGCTCTTATTTATAACAACTGTAAGTTAGACAAAGGTTCTTCCAAATGTGGCTCCTTGGCTATTTGAGTTTGTGGTACAGGCATAGAAATAAGTACATGTATATCAAAAGGATATGGTTGAGAATCAAAAAAAAAAAAACAAACCTTTTACATTTCTCATCAGTTGACTTTCTACCCTTCAATGGGGAAAAGATTAGCCTTTTTTAAGGAAGGGTGCTGGGACAACTGGACATCTACATACAAAAGAATGAGGTTGGACCCTTACCTCACACCCCATATGAAAGTTAATTCAAATGGGTCAATGAATTAAACATAAGAGCTAATAAAACTCTTAGAGGAAAACATAGGCATAAATTTTTGTGACCTTGGATGAGGCGATGGTTTCTTAGATATGATATCAGATGCTCAAGAAATAAAAGAAAAATAGATACATTGGACTCCTTCACATTAAAAAATGCTTATACATCAAAAGACTATCAAGAGATGAAAACATAACACACAGAATGAGAGAAAATATTTGCAAATCATATATCTATTAAGGAGTTAATACCGAAAACATATTAAGAACCCCTACCACTCAACAACAACAAATATACCAAAACAACCCAATATAGGAAATAGGAATATAGGAAATATTCAGACTAGGCAAATCCACAGAGACCAGAAAGGAATTTAGTGATTGCCAGGGTTGGGGGGAGGGGTAAACAAAGGGTGACCGCTAATAAATACGGTTTTCTCTCTAGAAAGATAAAAATGTTTTAGAATTTGATAGTGGTGACAATTGCACAACTTTGTGAATATACTACAAAATCACTGGATTGTATAGTTTTAAAGGATGAATTTCATGATATGTAAATTAAATCTCACTTTTTAAAAATGTATTAATTTAAAAAACTACCTGGGTATTTGGGGCCCCTGAATCTGCTTTTGAAACAAGTCTTTAGGAGGATTCTTAGGCACACTGAGATTTGAAAACCACAGTACCTCATTTGTATCACTTCATCTTCTGAAAATTTGAAGAATTTAAAATCTGTTAAAGAACAAAACAAAAAGCAAAAACCAGACTACCCAGGGCATAGAAAGTGATCATTTATTGAACAAATATTTAGCTGCTGCCTACTGTGTAGGCATGCTGGGCCCAATGAATTAATCATATAGGAGTTCAGAGTTAGGAGGGGAGTAGACAGGCAAATAGTTGCAGTACAGAAAGACAACTAGGACACTGGCTTCAGTAGAGATTTGTACAGAATAAGGCAAGGTCAGTAAGGAGGCCCAGGGTTGGCCTGGAGTTGCCAAAGGACGAGGCAGTATTTGAGTTTAGGCTCAAGCTCTGGGTACATAGAAAGGTGGAAGGGAGTAAGAAAGAGAGACAGGAAGGCCTTCCAGGCAGAGGAATAGCATGTGCAAAGGCACAGAGATTTGGAAGAATTTGGTATACTAAAGCAACTGTAACAGGTTGAAATAAAATGCCCAGGGGAGAAGAGGCAGGAAAGAAAGCAAAGAGTTAGTTTATTGTACATGGAAGAGACACTGGAAAATTAAAAAAAAAGGAGGATACCAGTCCTAGTTCGGGAGGATCAGTCTGACAGCAGGGTGGGAGATTGGGCCAGAAGAAACAGGGGTGCTGGGAAGCAGGTGGGAGGAAGTCTTTGTCTGAAATGCTGAAGATCCAAAGTAGGGCAGTAGAAGGCAGAGGCGAGAGATGGATTCTATACCTATTTAGAAAGGTATACATATAGACCCTGGGGATAGATGGAATGCATTATAGGATGGTTAGCCGCATCCCTGTCCTCTACTCATTAGATGCTAGGAGCATTTCCCCAGTTGTTAAAGACAAAAATATCTCCATAAATTTCCTGGAAGAAAAAACTGAGGGACAAAATCTGCTCTGGTTGAGAACCCAGATGTCCAGTTAACTAGGCCCAGTTAACTGAATCCTGCAATGGGGTATGGTCGCAATTGTCTCAAGGTGAACTTTTAATGCAAAGTGCTTTTGAGTGCTTAGATGATAGGAAGCTGGGTTAGCTTGAGATCACAAACCTAGCTGTGTGTTCATTTTTGTGCTTGTCTGCTAATAAATGTCTGTCCGTGAGGCAGAATCTAGTCTGAGGCATGCTCTGATTGTGAGGTTGTTGGGGAAGAGACATATAGCCTCTATATTCTAACATTTGAGAGATGCCATTAGCTACCCAATGCAGAGTAATTGTGACCAACCACCCTGACTTTGGTCAGTTTGCAACAGAATTGTCAAAAATGGTTTGCTGTCTTCTGGTTGGATGGGTGACACCATTCCCTGAAATAGAGAACTCCCAAGAGAGTGTAAGTGGCTCAAGGCAAGAAGGAAGATGCAGCAGTGCTAGCTCCGGGACGAAGAACTTCTAGAATGCAAAGAATGGATTTCTTCTGGGTTTCTCAAGTGATGGGCTTATAGGAATTCTTACCCCAAAGTCATGGGCCTGTGATGATCACAGTGTGACCCAACTATGGCTCTGCCCAGCTTTCATGACAGGCAGATTTCCTCAACAAGGAGCTCCATTTTGATGGCCATGGTAGCCAAGTAATAGTCACAGAATGTTTGAGTGGCAAAGGAACTTTGAGAGGCCCCACCTGTCATCGCTCACAATATCTCTGTGCCCCATATGAGCTAGATCTGCAATCTGTCCACATCTGTCTGCTTCTACCACTACCCTGCTCCATGCCACTGTCGTCTTCTATCTGTACTGCTGCAACAGCCCCTAACTAGTGTTCTAGTTTATTCCTTCTTCCCTATTCTCCACATAGCCACCAGAGTGATTATTTCTAAGTACATCATCTCCTGACGAAATAATGGTCTCCCATTGCATTTAGAATAATTCCATAGTCCTTATTCATTTTACAAAGCTCTGCAAAGTCTGCCTCCCAGCCTCATCCAAGCCTTGTTCCTTCATTGAACTGCAGTTACAGTGGCCTCTTTTGGTTTAAGGGCTTTTTGGCCCTTAGATCTTTCCCATCTGAGGCTTTGGACCTTGATGGTCCCTTTTCCAGAAGTGCCTTTCTCCAGATTTTTCTGTGGCTGCCTCCTTCTCGTCCATCAGGCTCAGCCTTGATAATGTGCTCCCAGAGAGCCTTCCTTGTCTAGAGAATCTCATGGTATCCCCACCCTCAGTGTCACATCACTTTCTTACTGCTTTGCTACTACTTTCACTGTAGTAAATTACCTCATGTGTTAATTGATCACTTGCTCCTCCCTCTAAAATGCAAGTTCCTTGAGAGCAAGGGATTGCCTAGATCTTGGTCAGCATTTTATCTCACACGGCCTGACATGTGACAAGTGCTCAACTGATGTTCAACTGATATTTGGTGAATAGATGAGTGAACTTTAGGGTTTGTGCCAGAGTAAATCTATTTGACTTGTTAAGTGCACACTGACGGCCAAGACAATATCTCTCTGTATCCTAGTCTTCACTAGAAGTTGAGAAATTTGTCTTTACTGACTACTATGAAGGCCTACTTGTAGGTGTCTAATCATTTTGGACCCCCCCCCCCCCACCTACTCTCAACCATCCACCTGCCACACAAGAGGGGAGATGTCCTGCTTTAAGACAATTTGTGGGTCTTTCAGACTTCTCAAAATTATTTCTCCTCTTTATCCCTCCCTCCCTTCCTCTCCTTCTCTCTCTCTCTGGCTTGTTCCTGATAAGTCATGTGTTAATTGTATAGCTTAACATTGAATCATTAACTTGTAATTTCAGAAGCCTTGTGATCCAGTTCTAAAGGCTCTGATTGGCTGCACTTGAGCTTTTGGCTTCTTTGTGAAATGATTAATGATCTGTAAACAAACACTTACATAGGGTGGTTAAAATGCCCGCTATTTAGAGGCCCCTTGTGGTGAATCCTTTTTGTAAATGGAAGAACTATCAGCTTTATCTCCTCTGTAAATATGGATTTTCCTATTTTGGAAGCCGTGTTGGCTACACCTGCCCCATTTATATGAATCTAAAATGTGCTGCTTCCTCCTCTCCCTTCTTTTACCTGATTATTCCATCTGGTCATTCAATACACCTTCATCGAGCACCCACTATGTGCACAGAGATTAACAAAACGGCTCCTGTTCTCAATGTTGCACCATCTGACAGGGGAAATGGACAAGATGATGATCACACAACAGTCTGATATGAGGAAAGAGCCTCTAGTTAAGCCCCAGGAGATGAGAGAGTGCCTTCATGATAATCCTTGAACTGTTTGGGAGAAGATGAGTAGCAGGTAGCCAAGCAGATGGAAGTGAGGGGCCAGGTAGGGCAAAGAACCTTCACATTCAAAGGCACAGAGGTATGAGAGAGGAGTTTTTCAGGATAGTTCCAGCTGAGGGTGGGTGTGGAACACTAAAGGGCTGAGGCTGGAGGAATAAGCAGCAGCATGCACCCACATGGGGGAGAGTGCTCTTAAGGTGATGGAGGACCATTAACAGGTGTTACAGGGGACACATAGGAGGCCATGGACAAAGCTACACTGTTAAAAGATAACTTAGGCGGCTCTTGTGGAAAGTGGATGAAAGGAAGGGTAGGATTGGTGGCAGGGACACCTGTCAAAGGACATTGTTTTAGTCCATTTGGGCTACTATAACAGAATACCCAAACAGGATGGTTTACAAATAACAAACATTTATTTCTTACAGGTCTGGAGGCTGGATGTCCAAGACCAAGGTGCCAGCAGATTTAGTGTCTGACAGCTTGCTCCTTCATTGACCACTGCCTTCTCCACGTAACCTCGCATGGATAAAGAGGTGAGTCTAT
Organism: Felis catus; assembly: GCF_018350175.1. Lineage (NCBI taxonomy): Eukaryota > Metazoa > Chordata > Mammalia > Carnivora > Felidae > Felis > Felis catus. The sequence goes on along the minus strand of NC_058371.1, from coordinate 75,358,922 downwards.
CTATGTCACTAATCCCATTCATATGGGCTCTCCTCTCATGACCTAATCACCCACCAAAGACTACCTCATAATAGAAACACATTGGAATTTGAACATACGCATTTTCTGGTGTGGTGTGGCGGGGTACAAACATTCAGAGCATAGCAGACATCACAGTTATTCAGATAAGAAATAAGGAATCTTTAAGGCAGAGATTTTTACCCTTGGACATTGTAGCACCTGAGGAGGGAAGTCCACACTGGGCTTTGGAAAATCTAGAAACCCTTTTATGAAGAATATGATGTTTCCATGAATGTTTTCCTGAGAAGACCCCTAGGTTTTATCAAATTTACAAAGGGATCCATTACACTGAAAACAAGGCCACAGCAGCAAAGATAGAGAAATCAGATGTGATAGGAAAGAGACTTAGAAAGATACACTAAGATGCATGACAAATGGGATGTGGGTGGAAAGAAGAGGAAGAGGTTGAGGCTAAACATCAAGCTTCTGCGTTAGGCTAGGATTGGGAAAATCGTGTACCTTTTACCTAGAATCCCAGAGAAAACACAGTTTGGGGGCATGAAGTAAGAGAGGAGAAGGAAATAAATTAATCATTTACTCATCAATTATTTATTGAGTTCTTACATTGTCTCAAGTCCTGTTCTAGGTGGTGAGGATTCAGCTAAATAAAGAAACTTATATTCTAGTGAACTGGGTAAACAGACAATAAACACATTCATGTAATATGATGGTAGCTTCTCTGAAGAGAAATAAAGCTGGGTAAGGGCATCAAGAGTGATGAGGATGCTATTTTGATAGATTAGTCAGAGAGGATTCTATGAGCAGCTGGTATTTCAGCAGAAGCTTGAGTGAGATGAGGAAGAGAGTTTCGTGGCTATCTGCTCTGGGGCAATAGCATTTCAGGCAGAAAAAGTAACAGGACAAATGCCCTATGATAAGTGTATCCTTGGTTATTGGACGAACAGCAATGAAGCCAGTTTGACTTGAGCAGAGTAAGTCATGAAAAAAGTCTAAATAATGAGGTAGACAAGGGAGCTAGAAGTTAGACCATTTAGACCCCTGGACTTGAAAGATCATGGCAATAATCATGGATTTTTTTTCTTTCTTTCTTAAAAAAATTTTTTTAATGTTTATTTTTGAAGGAAAGAGAGACAGAGCATGAGTGGGGGGAGAACAGAGAGAGAGAGGAAGACACAGAATCCAAAGCAGGCTCCAGGCTCTGAGCTGTCAGCACAGAGCCCAACGTGGGGCTTGAACTCACAAACTGTGAGATCATGACCAGAGCTGAAGTTGGATGCTTAACCGATTGAGCCACCCAGGCACTCCTCATGGATTTTTTTTCTAAGTGCAATGGAAAACCATTGGAAAATACTAAGTAGGAAGAAATGTCCAACTTCAGTTTGGGACATGTTGAATTTGAAAGGCTCTGTGAGACATCCAGGTGAAGGGATGCGGTAGACATTGGATATGAAGCCACAGAGGGTTGAAGATTTAGAATATTTGTGAGAATCATCATTATACAGATGGAAGTGGAAACCATGGGTGTGGATGGCTTTGCCTTGGAATGTTGTAGAGTGTGCTGAAAGGGGAGGAACTTGAGAACACCAGAAGTTAAGGGGTAGAGAGAGAAGAAAGAATTTATAAAGAAGCTTGAAAAAGAGTGGCAAAAGAGAATGTAAAAAATTTGGGAAGAGGGAGTTCTCAAAGTGATGGGGAGAGATTTTGAAGGTTGATAGTCTCAGATGCTGCAGAGAGAATAAAATAAGGCCCAAAGAGTATGCTTCGCATTCCTCAGTCTATATAACAGTACAGAAGGACTGGAGGTGGAAAAATTATAGTGGGCTGAGGAATAAATAAATAAATAAGCAATGGTGACTCCAGGTAGACATCAACCCAATTGATGGGCCTGGCTCAGATACTTAGTGCCTACATTTTCTTGGCCATGTGCATTGAGCTGATGGCCAAGCTGTAGGCTTGGTTATCAGGAGGACAGAACCAAAATATCTCATGCCAAGTAGTAGACTGGTGGACAAATCAGGAGGTTGTAATCATGGAGTCTGTGTAGATTGCAGAAAATATAAAACCAGGAAGATTCTGATAAAGAAGAGTCAATGAAAGAGTAAGGGTCTAAAGCTCCTGATTAAGCTTGAAATGTAGGTAAAGTGGGTGTAACAGGAAGTCCAAGGGTGGAAGTCCAAGGAGATACTGGAGGTAAAGATTTTTAAAGGTGATGAGGGGAAAAGCTGAGAGTGTGGTTCTAGGAGAATATGGGAAAAGTGCAGCAGAGATGAAGTTCACTGGCCTCAAGGAGAGAAAAAATAGTTCTGCTAATGTAGGCCAGTGACTGTAGGCTAGTAGATTACAGACATGACAATCTACAGAAGATGGTTTGTCTAAACCATTTAGTGAGTCCCAAGAAGCATTTTTTAATGGATTGAAACAGAAGTGAACAAAAAGTATCAGAGTGCATCATTCTTAATAAAATACAAATGTTTCAAGAAATTTTTGATTTAATTGTGTGTGTGTGTGTGTGTGTGTGTGTGTGTGTGTGTATGTGTACTGGGTCAAAATATAAAATTTATTTATTGTTGTGGGTCATGATACAAAAATTAAAGCTGAGATGATACAAGCTCCAAAACACAGTTTTTGCAAGAAGGTGGAAGGGTGTGGAAGAAGAGACAGGAAGCTTCAGCCTGAGCGTCTTGTGGCCTGGGCCAGAGCCACATGGAGTCCAGGAAAATGGGCAGTGATCCAGAGATAGACCTGCCCAAGTTGTGAGTACTTGGTTTGGACATGCCAATAAAGGAAGCCGTTTCTCCAAAGTCTGGAAGCTCTAAGAGGTGAACTCTCCAGAACAAGGTGTGATCATTATAGATGGTATTATTTGGGGATGTAGATTTGAGTCACAATATCCAGGAGTCATAACACTCAAACAATCAATCAAAGGCTCTCGTTTTGAGAAAGACTCAAGTTCTAGCTTAAATTTAGCTCTGTCAAAACACAGCAGAATCTGCTGATGCAGCTCTGTGAATGCTGCTATAGTTTCTTAGGGCCTTCACCTTCAGGGTCTTGTATAAGCAGAGAGGGTGAATGTTGAATTTTGCCTCTGAATGTAAATTTCATTTGACTTTCCCCTTTTAGAGCCCTTATAATCTACCACCCTCTCTTTCATTCTCCTATTTTGTCACTGTGTTGTGTGAAATTTGCCTGTAGTACTATGAATGTGGGGACTAAATACTTGGGTTGGGTTGCAAGAATGAAAACAAGAAAGAATGGGTCTTAGATTTCCCAAACATGGAATCCCTGGTGTTTGCAGGTGCCGTGTAGCAGAAACTGATTGCTATTCTGAAAACCCATTCCCAGTTCCTGCTGAGCAAACAGCCAACAGGCTGAGTTTTCCCAGCCTCCTTTGCAGTTAGGTATGACCATGTGACTAAATTCTAGCCAGTGGAGTGTGGATGCAGAGGTGATAGGTGCCTTCCTGTTTTTCCGTCTGTAGGCTGGATGTTGATGCCAGGGCAGACTTGGTAGCCTCATATTGAAGATTAGCCTGAAGGACCCCTTTCACATCTCTCCTATCCTCACTTTGTTGGACTTTATGCAAATGAGAAAGCAAGATTTTCTTTTGGGGTTTATCTGTTATTGCAGCTACTATTACCTGATCCACTTCACCTGGTTCTGGCACAGACTTAGATGGTCAACCCTGGTGACAAAGGGATATCCATGTTCATTTATAGTTTGCCTTTTGATCTGAAACAAATTGTTGAGTTCATTCGCTGTCTACACAGAGGCTTATCCTAGTGTTTTGAAAATAAGTTTTCTTAGCTCGGTTTTCATTGTGATTTGTGTTTTTATTTTCTCAGGGTCATTGAAAAATCAGTGCTCCCTGCTTTCCTCACCCCCCACTGAAGTCCAGAGCAGATACTTACTCAGCTGATTATTAAATCTTGCCTTAAGAAATTATTTTTGGGGCGCCTGGGTGGCGCAGTCGGTTAAGCGTCCGACTTCAGCCAGGTCACGATCTCGCGGTCCGTGAGTTCAAGCCCCACGTCAGGCTCTGGGCTGATGGCTCAGAGCCTGGAGCCTGTTTCCGATTCTGTGTCTCCCTCTCTCTCTGCTCCTCCCCTGTTCATGCTCTGTCTCTCTCTGTCCCAAAAATAAATAAACGTTGAAAAAAAAAATTAAAAAAAAAAAAAAAAGAAATTATTTTTCCGCACTTTTGGAAGTCTTCAACTTAATTGACAACTGGGACAAATCAAGTGTTAGTGGAAATCTCCAGTGATTGTGAATAATAATGGCAGTTGCCATGCATTGGACAATGCAAGATAGCAGACACTGTGCTAGGCATTTTGCACACATTATCATGAATCTAATAACCCTGCAAGGTGGGTGTTAGTACAACTTTTAGTGATTTTGAGCGGAACCTGAGAACAACTACAGGACTGCCTGTGATTGGTGGGAGCCAAGATCCAAATCAGACATAACTGGCTCTAAAGGCCATTCTTGATGCATTTGCTTTCCAAGTATGTGCTTTCCAGTTGCTCACCTTAAATGTCTGCTCATTCCTTTTTTCTCCTTTCCTTCGAAACTGAGTTTCCTGGCTCTGCTCACTGACTGGTTAACACAGTGTACCCTGAATGCAGCCAGGGACACTTAATTTTAACAGAGGAAATAGAACTCAAGCCATTCAGGGCAGGTTGCTTCGGGGCGGCCTTGATGGGTATTAGGATATACAAATGTTTGCATAGTTCTTCTGGCAAACATGAGCTCGCACTGCTTACTGTTAAAGAGGAACAGCAAAAGCCATCACCTCTCAGGCTCCTCCATGTCTGTCTGGTGACGTAAGAGTGCTGGTGCACTTGAGGGACCCGGAGGGCACGTGCCACGCTACGGATCTTTGCACCTCCATCCTCACCTCGTGCCTTGCAGAGGCCTGAGACCTGACATGTGTTTGTTGAATCAATGTTGAATGAGTTGCCAAGTTTGCATTTGATGATGCTTTCTATTAAAAATGGGGGTGCATGCTGAGTAAGTCAGGGCCAGGTGACCAGGAGGCACCCTCGGGTGGGAGGAAGGAGGGTCTGGCTGGTTGCTTTATGAGATGGTCATTTCAAGGCTTTTACCGGATTGCTGCAAAATGGCTTTGGCCATGTTTCAGGACTGCAGACTTTTGGCTTTCATTTGAGTTCCCCTTCTTCTTCTTCTTTTTTTTTAATATGAAATTTATTGTCAGATTGGTTTCCATACAACACCCAGTGCTCATCCCAACAGGTGCCCTTCTCAATGCCCATCAACTCACCCCCCCCCTCCCTCCCACCCCCCATCAACCCTCCATTTGTTCTCAGTTTTTAAGAGTCTGTTATAGTTTGGCTCTCCCTTCTTACCTCAGGCAAGTTTCTTGACTCTCTGGGAATAAAATTCTGCCTGTGGGTGAGTTGGCGCTGTGAGTCCTTTCCAGTGCTAAGACTCAGCCGCTTGCCAGCTGGCTGTGCATCTAGGGGCACGAGGCTCAGTCCTCTGGAGCTCCTATTCCTTAGAACAGAAATAAGATTGATGCTATTACCTGTACCGCAGGCTTACAGTAGAGGCTAAATCGCCCCTGTAAAGCATTCAGCATAGTGCTTGGAACCCAGGAAGCACGCACGGAATTGGGTTACTGCTAATGCCCGTGTTTACTAAACTGGACTTTTCAACCTGTGCCCTCGGTGAAGCTCTAACTCATCGAGTGAAGGACAAGTTCTTCACTGGCTGCACCGGCGGTTGGCGCAAAATCAAAAGGGCCGTGCTTCGAAGGGCTTGGAGTTTATCTTCAGCATTTAAATATTAAGACTCACAGACCTTGGGCAAGCGACTTGACTTCTCTCTGCCTGAGCTTCCACATGTGGAAGGAAGGAGTGGACGGGAAGGAATCCATGAGTGTCCCCCAGCGTGTCCATGAGTCTCGCTGTTGGCTGGAACACAATTACAGACAGAGGAAAGAATGATTAGTCACCACCTCGGTAAACATAGGAAGGTTATCATCTCGTTTTATTAATAGACTAGGCTACGCACGCCATAAAAATAGGGTAGCTCCACATTTTAAGTTCTTCGAGTTCTAGTTTTTGTTGCATGCGATGAAATGTGCAAAGAGAATTGTGTTATGTATGGACTTTGTACAATGGTCTTCTATCTCACACTGCAAATCAATTACTTATTAACTTTTATGGCCAAGGAAAGAAAAATATATTACTATTCATTTTAGCCTTTTCCTTATCGACTCTAAGAGTATAATACTAGTTCTTTGAGAAAAAAAGCGTTATATTCTTTCTTTCGTTACAAAGGATCTCTACCACATCACAAAAAATTAGAATGGGTGAAAAGCAGGGAAAAGAAGAAGCCTATCGTACTACTCAGCCACTGTTAGCATTTAAACATTCTACTTCCACTTTTCTTCTGCATGTTTTTACACTGAGTATTCCAGTTTTCACTAAACACCATATAATGAGCATTTACCATGTTACAACATAAAGTTCATAATAACTTTTAATTGTAAGATAATATCCCAGGAGGTATGTCGTGGCTTATTCTACTATTTGCCTATTCTTCTCAGAAGGCAATAGAGCCGGAGCAGGGGATTGGGCGCCAGGGCCGGGTTGAGAGGCGGCTTTGACGCTTTCTAGCATTTGTGACCGTGGGCAAGACCCTTAATCTCCCTCCAGGCCTCAGTGCCCTCTGAAAGTGCGGGCTGTGCAGTACCAGTCTCACCGGCTGCTGTGAAGACTGGATGACATCATGTTGGCCCCTCTCCGGTGTCCGGACCGTAGTAGGGTTCGCGGATGTGGGTGGTTGCCGCTGCTTCAGCCCGCACGCCGATCTGGGAGATGATTTGATTTCTGTAAACATCCCCCAAGAAAACACACATCAAATATCAGGCCATGCCACTTCATCTCTCTGGGCCTGGCTTCTCATTTGCAGCGTGAAGTGGTCGGACTATAAAGTGTGACCTCGAAGGCCCCTTCCGCTCCGATCGCTACGCGCTGCTCCGTCATTACTAGAAGCAGCTAGAACTACTGCGGGGAAATGACCTGTGGAAATGTTCAGCCTTGCTCAAGAAGAAAGGACCCTGCAAGGGGCCTGAGGGCTTGTGCACATCAGTTTCTCTTTTTGTTCCGATAAACATTTGACATTTGTTCCGGTGCCTTCCTTCTAAAGGCCTCTTCTAGTTTGGTTTGTGTGCTCTTTAGATCTCCATTTTTCAAGTGGGTTCAACAGCCAGAGTGCTCACCCACGTTTTATTTATCCATTTCACATTTCTAATGTCGCTTCGCTGCTGTCATCATTTTCCTATGTGGTCATTTAAGGAAGATAAATTGGACCACAAATCTCGGTAGAACAGGCGTTGCTCTTAGTCCCCAAGGGACAAAGAAGATTTTTCTCCCCCCACTCTTAACACCACCTGCCCGTACTCTCCCTATGAAATTTCCCAAGAAGAATTTTTAATTAAAAAAAGAAAATTCTGAGGCCAGAGTAGTTGGATGGGCCCTCTCCCTGGTATGTGCACTGTTACCCCGAATACTCAGACTTTTCAGATTCCCAAAACCAAGTGCCGAAAGGAATGGAACTAACCTCACGTTAGCATCGGAGCTGACACTGCAAGGAAACAGATGTCCTTAGCATAGAACCGCCACCTGCCACCTCTGACATCTTGTTCCCAGGCTATTTCAGTGAAGCCAGCCTTCCTGCTTACTCACCCACGGTGCTTCCTGGGTGGGCACATGATTGCATTAGAAAGGAAACATGGGATGGAGAAGACACCTGGCCCACATGGGCGCCCACTGAGTGGCAGAGTACAGCACAAGGTCAAGTATGCAGGCTCTGGATCCAGATGGGTTTGAATCCTTGCACTGTCCGCACACACTATGTGACCTGGGATAGGTTATTTAACCTCTCTGGGCCTCAATTCCCAACATAAGACTAACAGAAGAGTCTCTCATAAGGCGTGAGAGAACCGAAAGAGTTAAGATATGCAAGATATGTGGATTGAGTCGGGCACATGTTCAATAAACAGCAGCTTATAACATGAGGGACCATAGATTCTGTACTGAGTGAATTGGATCATCATTTTAAGGGCCAGTCAGTAATAGTGGAAAGTGGAAAGTGTAGGGGAAAGGGTTTTAGAGGCAGACTTGATTTTGAATCCAATCTTCAGTTTGTACTTAACTTGCAATAAATTGCTGGACTTCTGGTACCCTCAGTGTTTTCATCTGTTAGATGGGAACACTTTATCTATGTTGGAGGCTGACGATGAGGACTAAATGGGAGAACGTACGTTAAGTGCTTAACACAGTGCCTGGCAGGAAATCGTGAGAATGTGAGCTCCTGACATGGCCCAGCAGATGGGAGCCAGATTCCTACCAGGGTTTTTAAAGGCAGGCACTGTGTTTCAGTTGTTCCTGGTGTTGGTTTTGCGGATGAGAGCCTTGTCTTTGGTGTTCCTGGGGTTAGGGTCATCAAAACCACTTTGAAAGTCTCTATTTTTCTGCAGCATCTCCTTTCTGGCAGGGGATGCCTGCCACATACCAGGGCAGTGTATGTGATTCTAGATGGCACTGTGGCTGTCTTGTGCATGGGCTGCTTTGTCCTTCTACAGACCGACCACCAGGAGCTCTTCTGTGCACACCATGTCCCCTTTCTACCTCTTAGATGCAGCCTGGCTTCCCTCCTTCACTGAGAGATAAAATGTGCTCTTATAGCCAACAGGGTCCTGTTTCCTGTCCTCCCCTGGCTCACCTCTGTGGAGGGTTGGGACCTTGGAGCACTCATTCCTTCCTGGGACTATTTCTTCCCACAGCTTCTCTACCTACTGCTGTTTCATTGCCTCCCCTTCTTTCTGCACCTGACCATCTCCCCCACCCCAGCATGCCCTCCCTGCAACCTCATCCCACTCCCACCTTTTCAGGTGAGCCTTCAGGGCACAGCTAAAACCCTATGTTTCTCACAAAGACTTCCAGACCTCTCCAGGCACCAGGGGTTTCTCCTCTGACCTTCCAAAAGACTTAACCTTCATATTACTCAATATGTCTTTGGGAGAATGGATGCTGCATGAGTTTCCTCGTGTGTAGTGCTTCTCTAGTCCTCTGGTTCGCAAGCTCCTTGAGGGCACACAGAGTATCTTCTGTAATAGAAGGGCTCTATCAATATTGGTCTTAGTTGATACATTATGAATAGCTTTCATTTGTTGAGTGAGGTCAGGGCATGTATGTATGTATGTATGTATCTGTATCTATCTATCTATCTATCTATCATCTATCTATCTATCTATCATCTATCTATTAACCTGTCATCTGCTTATCTCTCTATCTTTATCTACTATCTATCTTATTTGGTCATCACAATATCCTCCGAAGTGGCTATGACTATGTTGTTCATTTTACACTTGAAGAAATTGATTCAGAAAGAAAAAAGAACTTGACTAAGTCTAAACAGCTAGAAAGGAAGAGAGCTCAGTATCAGAATTCAAGCACTTTTACCAGAGATATACATGAAACAAGTAGTCTCTAAACTCTCTCTACTGGGTATATGTGTTTCTTTGTCATTTATAAATTATATGTATCTACCATAGTATTAATATATTATGTACATTCAAATTTAAAATAAAAAGACAATCTAACTCTAAGTACAGACTGTGGTTTCTAAATACCATCTCCCATTAAAAGGAATCTGCTCCTTGGAAAAGTCTGGGAAGTGCTCCTGGAGCATCTTGTCATACGAGAAAGCAAGGAAGATGTCAATTATTATTGGGGTCATGCCAAAAGGACTCAGGAGCCAACTTGAATAGGTTTCCACTGGCCAAAAATTAGGACACTTGCAGGGACCACAATGGCTTAGACCACATTATATATATGTAAATTCATACGTTTATAGCAATACTTAAAAAATACCGTGGTAATCACTTTTAGAAAATACTAGGTAAGGAACTAATTATTTTGAAAACCGGTAAAGCAAAAGAATCATTTGTCCTGCCTTTCCTATCAGAACTGTGCCTCAGGGTTAACAAAAAGCTAATGAGAAGATTCTCCTTACGAAGTAGTCCAGCTAATAAATCAGGACAGCTAGATAGAATTAGAATACCACATTTTGTAATCCCTAGTGAATTACAGGATTTGGCAATGATCATCACAGATTGCTGATATCACACACACACACACACACACACACACACACACGACAAGCAAATATTATGTTCTCCCAACAGTTGTCCATAGCACCCTCAACAAAGTGTTCTTGCCAGAAATATTTAATTTGAACCTGAGGGAGTCTCTTGATTTTTCATTTATAGGAAATACAAGGGATAAAAGCACATGGTAAGTGATACCATGGAAGTATAATCAGCAGAATCCAGCCTCTGGAAGGTTAACCAGGAAAAATAATCCAAGTTTTTCAACAAAAATTTGCAAAATTAGAGAATAAGAGGTTGAGCGAAGAACCAATAGGGATTGGGATTAAAAGGGATATAAGGAACATATTTTCTCCATCACAACATACAGTCTTGGTTTGGATCCCAATTCAAACTGTAAAAAATATATATAGGACGACTGAAGAAATGTAAACACTGACTAGATATTAAATTATATGGGGAAATTATCATTGATCCTTTTAGAATATAAATATGGTATTGTGGTTACATTTTTAAAGAGGGAAGAATTTTTTTTTAATTTTTTAATGTTTATTTATTTTTGAGAGAGAGACAGAGCGTGAGGTGGGGAGGGGCAGAGAGAGAGAGGGAGACAAAGAATTCAAAGCAGTCTCCAGGCTCTGAGCTGTGATCATAGATCACATAGATCCTGTGGAAGGACCCTAACTTCTCCCCCATGAGGTCTGAAATACTGAAGACTGGAGGCCTGAGGGCCATTGATGTGCATGCTTAGAACAAAGGAACATTCACTGAGCCTAAAATAGGGAAAGATACTCCCACACAAGGCAATAACCCCAGCATAGGCTGGGTGGGCACTTTATCTCTTGATAAAGAAGTGTTCTGGGAGGTGGTGAGGGGTGCCCAATGACTGCATGTGCAAGACTGCCTTTCCCAACCTATCGGGTGGCATTTGCTTCAAATAATGTGGGTGGAGAAGGGGGTGGAACAGGTAGGTGGATGAATAGAGGAAAACAGACTAGCCACGAATTGATAATTTTTGAAATTGGATGATGGTTATATGGGTGCATGGGAAGTTCATTATGCTTTATATGTATGTATGTATGTATTTATTTATTTATTATTAAAAACATTTTTTTAATGTTTATTTATTTTTGAGAAAGAGAGACAGAGCGTGAGCTGTGGAGGGGCAGAGAGAGAGAGAGAGGGGGATGCAGAATCAGAAGCTGGCTCCAGGCCCCGAGCTGTCAGCATGGAGCCCGACGCGGGACTTGAACTCACAAACTGCGAGATCATGAACTGAGCTGAAGTCACATGCTTAACCAACTGAACCACCCAGGTGACCTATGCTTTATATATATTTAAACCTAAACAGCCCCCCCCCAAATGGTTTTGTATTGATAGCATACAAATAAATCTAAAAAATTCAATGCCTTCTTTACTTCAAATGGATTATTTGGGGATAGCACACCTCTGGGTATGACACCTCACCGTGGAATCCATTGCTCTAGTCTATGTGGCATCATCTCTCAACCCAGGGTCCAACAGGGACATGATCTTTTCTTTTCCCCTAAGAACCAAGCAAGGTCTGCCTTTAATGTAAAAGAAAGACACCATAACACCCACCTTGCCAAATTAGCAGTACTTAAAAACTTCTTCTCAGGAATTTCTCCATCCTTTTTTATAACAATGGAAGGAATCTGCTCTTCAAGATCCTTGCAGAAGGAAAGATTTGCATTGTTTAAAGGGGGAAAAAATCTGATGTTTAAGAAAAAAGAAAAAGACAAAGCTCTCCTTCAAGAAGCAACAACCCTGCCAGCTTACTCTGGGTGTGAAATAATGCCATTGGCAATGAGATTGGGGTGTTCTATCACAGTCTCAATAAACTTTCTCTCCCCTGGGTAGTATTTTATAGTTACTGCTTCTATGCCCCGTTGGCACAGGCATAATTTATTATTTGTTTATATGTTTCATATACTCTGCTAAAGGTGGAAGCCAGTGATGCATTATTACCGAGAACGTCAGTGTGTGTGTGTGCCTGTGTGCGTGCGCACACATCGAAAGATTCAAGATCTGACAGATTCTGAAAGTGATGAACCATCTTCTTTTCATAGCACAAGTGGCCTCCCCAGGACTACAGGAGCCTCCCTGGGCTTCTGGCTTCGATCAAATGTGCACTATGTCCCCTTAGTTTCTTTTTTTGTTCTCTGAGAAGGAACAGGACAATCCTATGAAAATACAGGCCCCCTGTGACGGTTCAAGTTCTCTCCTTCCTCCTTTGACTTACCTTCCTGTATGAAGATTAAATTCCTCCCACTCTTGGGCAGAACGTGTGTTTGTGCAGCACTTTCCTGGAGACAACCGTGTGAAGGCAAGAAAGCAGGTATTAATGTCTGACCTGTTATCTGCATAGGAGACCCAGCAAGGTCAGGGGAGTGTTCAAGTTCAAACAGCCAGAGAGGAATCCATCCTGGGCAAGCTCTGATGGGACAGGAATGACTGCATTTGCCCAGTCACTTCCCAGCTCTCTGACCTAGGGCAAGTCACTAACACCTCACAGTTAAAAAATGGAAATGATAGTATTTACTGGACGGGGCTATTCTGGAATGGTAGATTATTTTAAATGCTCAGCAGAATGACTGACATGCCATAATTGTGCAATAAATGTTACCAAAACTAGCGAACTTTCCAAAGTATTGTAGTCTATAAAAGCTCTGGGATCTTGTAATAATAACAACAACAATAATAAATCACTTATAGAATAATAAGAAGAACAGGTGTCTTAGTACATGCCAGGCACCCATTTGAAGCACTTTTGATGAATTAACTCATATATTCATCACCACAGACCTATCTAGCAGGTATCATTAGTACTCCCATATTACAGATGAGGAATACACAGGGCTGTTAGATTTAAGTAACCTACCAATACCCTTGCCTTTTAAAAGAATTAGCCCAAGCTTAAAGTGTTTCCTTGCTCTGGCATCTTATTGTCATCTTTCAATGCGTGTGGACCTGTACCTGCCACTGGGGTCTCCAAACTCCCTCTCCGCACTTGCTGAGATCTCCCCTTTGCCTGCATACACTCCCCAACTTCCACAAGGTCGTGATGTGGACAGTTTCATGGGCCAGGGGTTCTTTTGGAAAACAAAGCTCGGGGGAGAGTAGCGACTTGCTCAAACCCACTCAGTGAGCTCTGAGGGTCAAAACTACATTCTTATCCTACTGCCCATGTATGTGGGAGGCTGTAAGAGAGCAGAGGGTCTAGCTGCCGGCAGACCCCAGGCTTTCCTTCAGGAGCCCTGGACTATTGCACTGAGCCTCTGCAGTCGTCAGGACCAGAGGTCCGAAAACATTCAGTAGGGGGCACCTGAGAGCCCAGATGGCCACTAAACCAGGCTAAAAGCTGCTGGCTCCCCTCCTTGGAGACCCAGCCGACAGGGAAGGGCTTGGAATTTAATCCTCTGCATTCCATTCAGGGTTCCTGTGACATAATAAAGCCCAAGGAGGGATCTCGAGTGACTTGTCAGCAGAACCCCCAGAGGGATTTTCTATAGATAGCCTGGGCGTGTCTTGAGCACTGAGCTTGGTCCCTCGCTGTGGGAGGAAAGTGCTTTTATGCCTGGGCTGGGCAATGCCCTGTGTGGCAGGTGGGTGGGGTGGGGGACCAGCCAGGCACTGTGCCCGAAAGACTTTGTAAGGCTCAGAGATGTGTGAGAGCAAGGGGGGGGGGGCGGGGGGCGGCAGGGGGGGGCAAGGGAACCCAAGCCAGGAGAGGGAATTCCAACTATGGCGTTTTGGAGAAAACTATTTAGTTATTTGCCCTCACTGACCTCACCCCACGTTGGGACTGCTGCTGCAACGAGATGTCCCAAATACTGAGCCTCACACAGCCTTTGATGCTGGCTCTGAAAAGATTCCGTGGCATGAGCCAGGCTCTCTTTGGGGAGAGAGGCGTGTTTGGAATGTTGGTGTGCCGGTGCTATGATTGGAGGTTTGGGGTTTCAGAGTTCCTTAATTTGCATGGCCATGCTGCAGGGTTATTACTTTCCACAATAGAGGGTTGGAATTTGAAACTCTGTTTACCTTCCAGATTCCAAACAAGCAACATTCCTATCAATAATGGCACATAAATACCGGCACGATAGCAAAGAATCCTATCATTGCTAATATTTTTTTCATCCTGTCTGCTGGTGGAGAGGAATTCTCAGAAGCCATGCATATATTTTACATAAAATAATAGCTAGGCTGCCAAGGACTTTAACGATATAATTTCATCATGGGATTCTGGGCTCTTTGGTTTATGCTGCCATCAGAACCCCAAGACAGAATTAATTCATGTAACTGGGACAAGCCCAAGTGTTGTTTTTCCATTCCCCTCATAAGTGAACTCAAACTATCTTAATTGCCCAAACATTCTCTGGGTAGAGTATGAAATAGAGAAAAGCCTGTCTGATGTATTTGTTAACTTCACAATAAATTCATTGGCAGCAATTTACTGTTGTTAAAAATGCGAACATTCAGGGGGTGCCTGGGTGGTTCAGTTGGTTAAGCGTCCAACTCTTGGTTTTGGCTCAGGTCATGATCTCCCGGTTCCTGGGATCGAGCCCCATGGTGGGGGGTGGTGCGGGGGAACTCTGCTGACAGCCCAGAGCCTGCTTGGGATTCTCTCTCTCCCTCTCTCTCTCTCTCTCTGCTCCTCCACCATCTCTCTCTCAAAATAAATCAACGTTAAAAAATTAAAAAAATATACGAACGTTCAGGTCAAGCAGCCTGGGTTTGAATCCCAACTTGGCCTTAAAGCTGTGAAAACTTGGACGAGTTCTTGATGATCTCCAAGCCTCCATTTACTTATCTGCAATGTGTCCTTGCTAACGTCTACCTCTCAAGGTAGTTGAGAGGCTGAATGCAATCAGGATGGATGGAATGGGTGCAGATAGTACCTGTAAAAGTTCCTTTCGTACAGTGCCTGCGCACAGTGACTGTCAATACGTGGCTGCTTTATTATTAGCTCCACAGCAGAAGCAAAACATCCCTGAAACGATTCCCCGACACCACGAAGGTCCAGGAATCTTAGCCACTTCCAGCCAGGAGCTTCTCTTTTTAGCCCCTAAATTCCCCAGATGCTCCACATTTGTGAATTGTATTATTCCCAGCCAGAGGGAGCAGGGCAGCAGCCCCCACCCTGTCTGGAATCCCACAGCACCTCTGAGATTTTGACCAAGCACAGCTGCCTGTTGCAAATAATTTAGGAAACATGAAACAGAACATACTGCAGTTTCACAGAAAGGTCTGAAGAGTGAACTTGCTGTATCTGTCATGCACCTGCTTGTTTCTGCAGAGGAACCAAAGCAGGGCTCTGCCCTCTTACCCTGCAAGGCAGGAAGCAGCAAATCCTCAAGTGCAAAAGACGGGGGTCCACGAAGGTCCCAGTTCTCCCTAAAGTCCGTCACAATGCTACTGTGTCCACGGTGTCTGGAGGGCTTCTTTGTAGATGTAAACACAGTTCCTGCCTGTAAGTAAATCTTAGCTTTGTGATAAAAAAAATTATGGCTTCCAATCTTGCCTCCACCATGAATTAGCTGTGTGACCTTGGGCAAGGAACTTAATGTTTCCGAACTTGTTTATTCTTAATATCTGTGAGACGAAGAGAATGTTAAACCCCTCACTGAGTGGTTGCGTAGATTAAGTGGCTTATTATACGTAAAATGCCCAGGACAGCTCCTGGCACATGGCAGATCTCCCACGAACCTTGTTTCCCTCCCAAATAGCCAAGAAGACAGAAAGAGAGAGGTTGACCCCCTATGCCTTTCCTCATCTCAGGATGGTATATAAGCCTCAATTGCCAGGCCGCCTTTGAATCTCATATCTTTGTGGGGCATATGTATGTATGTATATATGTATGTAATTATATTTGTTAATCGGCCTTTTTATGATAGGGGGTCTCAGCGAAGAATTTAGAATGGTAGAGGAAAAATTCCTTTTGAAATTATTCTTCCTCCTCTACAGTGTCATCTGCCAGGGTCCTCAGGGTGTGGGGACATGAAAGGTAGCCAAAATGCATGGTCTTGCAGCCCATACCCAAGCAAGCTGCAGGCCCCTTGCCATCACCAGTAACCTAGCTATTTATACCACTCTCTGCCCTGACGTCTTCTCTGAGTACGCCAACCTAAATGACCTGAGGAAAGGTATTTTAGAAATCCAGAGGGGCCCTGTCTGGCTCAGTCAGTTAAGCACCTGACTCTTGATTTCGGCTCAGGTCACAATCTCACGGTTCATGGGTTCAAGCCCTGTGTCGGGCTCTGCGCTGACAATGTGTAGTCTACTTGGGATTCTCTCTCTCCATCCCTTTCTGTCCCTTCCCCACTCATGTGCATGCTCTCTCTCTGTCTCTCAAAATAAATAAACATTAAAAAAAGGGAAATTCAGATACTGCTATCAATTATCAAAGTGGAAGGAAATTTTGCCTTTACAAATTTTGTTTTGGTCACCCTATTTCTCAGCCTTGACTCCAGAGCTGGGAGTCCCAGTTCATGGGGACCAGAGTGTTGAGTCTTTAAGTATTCCCACCTACTTTCCTTGTCAAGCAATGGCAGCAGATGGCCATAGATGGAGAAGGGGAATGATACACCCTGCAGGGCCCCATGTAGGATGCCTGTTGAGATTTTTCTCCAAGAATTTGTGTTGGGTTTAGGCAATGCAATCTCGAGACTTTTTTTTTCTTTTTTTTAATTTATTTTATGCAACTTTTTCTTATGTACCTCTGCTCTCTCTGAAAACATTTTCTTCTCATCTCACCTCTGTGAGTGAACTGGTCACAGTCATTTTTAGGAACTGTGAGTGTGGTTGAATTTATTTGCAGGTCAATTCTGCAGCTGCTGAGTACCCAGAATAGATCTTTGGAGAGAAAGAACGCCAGCTACAAAGGAAAATAAATGTAGACTTGCTTGTTTTCACCTCTAAAGCAGGTATCATGCCTAGTAAGTTCTGTGTATTTCCCCACAGCACCTAGAATAATTCTCTCTAGTGTTAGTTATTCCATAAATAGCACAGTCTAATTTCGGGTTCAAGAAGGGACTCAGGGGTAAATGGAGTGGGGAGGGGGCCGCAAAAAATGGAGTCCCCTCTTTTAGCAAACGATTGTTTGTAACTGACACCATTATACATCCTGGGGTCAGGGAGACTAAGTATACAGTTTATGGTAAACCTTCTGAGAAACTGTCAACCCAAAATATCCACCGGACACTCTTTTGATTATAATCACTAAAGAGGCTGAGCCTCTGCTTGATGTGCTTTGAATCATGTCCAGCATCACATTACTTGCAAATAAGCTCAAAAATAAATGTTATCAGAAATTGGCAATGATGTTGGACAGATCACTACGCTGGGCTTGCCTCCATATTTGCAACGAAACAACATGTCTCTTTGGTGAGTCTCTTGGCTCCTCTGGGTCTTGGTTATATTTATAAAATAACCAGATTGTTGCTCTCCAAACTTTTTAATAATCAAACAAAAAATTTTTTGAACACCCTTCCCCAGCCCTGTCACCTCATTCATTTGCTTAACAAATATTTACTGAGCACTTACTACGTGCCGGGCATTCTACTAGGAATTAGGAATACAATTTGTGAGAAAAACAGATGCATTCTTTGCCCTCATGAAGCTTATAGTCTAGTAGGAGACTGACATAAAATAAATGGCCATGAAAATAAAAATACAATTAGAAATTGTGTTAAGTGCTTTAAAAGAAAGCATAGCCATCTGAGCGTGACATGGAAAACTAATGAGGGGCAGGGGAAGCAGAGAAAAGACCTATGGTTGTATTTTTAATGTCCTTTGTGAAACCACATAATGTAAAACATTGCTGTCCATTGAATAATTCTTTAAAATTATTTGTATTTAAGGACCCCTGGGTGGCTCAGTCAATTAAGCACCCAACTTCAGCTCAGGTCATGATCTCGTGGCTCATGAGTTCCAGCCCTGTGTCAGGGCTCTGTGCTGACAGCTCGGAGCCTGGAGCCTGCTTCGGATTCTGTGTCTCCCTCTCTCTGCCCCCCCCCCCCGCCCCCACTCACTCTCTGTCTCTGTCTCTTGTCTCTCTCTCTCTCAAAAATAAACAGTAAAAAAAATTTGTGTTTAAAAATAAATAAATAAAACTATTGTATCTTACTAATCACAAGAGCATGTATATACATGTGGGAAAAGGTAGTTTGTCTAAGACAGAATCCATGCCTGCTTTGCACGTGAATGTGTACACGGACACCTGGCATCCTACAAATTCTGCAACCTCGCAGGAGACTGAGGACCACTTTACAGAGTACCCCTCGTCTCCTACTGGATCTACTGGCAATGTGCAGGGCTCCTCAGGAGAGATCTTAAACAAAAACAGATGGTTTTCCAATCAGGCTTCGCGTCAACACTCAGGGAAGGCCAGGTCACCTCCCTCCTGCCCAGAGCCCCAAACACCCATCAGCTAATGACCGTACATGAGTCTCCCGCCCAGAAGTGCGACCACGTTCCTGCCACCTGGCAAAGCTTATTTACCTCCAGACCCGTCTGATTTACATTAAACCCAACATTCAAAAACTTCATCAAGTCTTTCCAACATTCAGGAAAGAGGCTCCCTCCCTCCAAACTCTGACGTTGTCAGTCTATATTTTCTTTCTTAGGGCTCAACTAGGTGGCTGTATGTTACCTCCTAAGAACTTGGATTTCTTCTCTAATGGCCTCTTAGCTAGTTAAATACATATTTGATTTATGTTTCTAGATTATAGTCTTTAAGGCGTTCTGTCAAGCTCCCCATTGGATGTAAAAATTCTCAATATTCTAATTCTTCTTGCTTAACAAGGAAGCAATAAACGCAGATGAGAGGCTGGGTCCAGGATGAGAACGATCCCTTTTAATAGGCAAAACCACCAAAGGATGGAGGAAGGATCAACTTCTACTGGCGACTGCCTATCTTGTCCAGGAGGAGGAAGGAGACAAGAGGTTCAATCTGTGCAAGGCTCAGGACTGAGCCTGGGGGCTTAGCTGGACCAGATGTGTAGAAAAGGAAGGTCCTCGAAGGGCTGGTAATACCTCACTGAGACTCTATATTCTTGGATGGCAGAGACGGCATCTTTCTCATACAGGCCCAGTGGTGGCTTGCCCAGTGGGCATACAGTCACTTTTCAAATTCCAGCTCTCCTACTTACCAGCCACGGGCCAGTGTGAGTTGGAAAAATCACTTAACCTGTCTGAGTTTCTCTGCTTTCTCTCACTTTATTGTGAATATTTCATTTATTTCATAATCAATTTTAGTTTATGTAAAAAGCACATAATCAATTTTAATTTTAGTTTAGCACCCTGACCCACCTCTCTTCACCCTCATTCACATCCCATAGATGACAGACTTTAACCATTTTTAGTTCTGCTTGTGGTTTCTTCTGAATCTTCAAATAATATGTTTACACTGCTGTGCCTTGATCAACAGCCTTAGTAGACATTATCTATCCACTTCCTTTTAGGGTAGATAAGGTTTTCATTTATGTCGCTCCACTCCCTCCTAAGTTTTGAAAGTCTTAGCTATTTTGGTTTCCCTGTTACTCTTGTAACTATAGACAAACCTCTAATTCTCACTCCATCGACAGTCAATGATACCTTTGACTGCTCATTCAGTAAAATGAAGATGGAAGTCAAATGTCTCTTTCTTCCACCTCCCTACCCTCTTCTCCCTCCCCAATTCTGTCTATTCTGTAACCACAATGAAGTTTCCCCTGCTTTGTTTATGGTCAATTCTAAAAACTGAAAACCAGAAAACACTGCTTACAGTATGGCTGTGTAAATATTGTTACCTAGCTAAATAGTGCGCCATGATTACATTTCTTTTCTATGGTTCCAGTGTCGTGACCCCACTACCACTGAGAGAAAAATGTGTCAAGAACAAATAGAGTTTTCTTTCTCACACTCATCCAATTGCTCAAAATAATACTACACCTTTAGTTTCTATTTGTACATTGTTTTTTTTGTTTTTCCTGGAGTTTCTGAGTGGGTTTTTTTTTTTTTTTTTTTTTGTAATCTTTTTTGGTAGAAGAAACATATGCCTTCTTTATCATATCCAGACTTTACTCACTTTACTTTTTAATTTTAACCCATTCCATTCTTCTTGAAAACATTTTTCTTTAGGGTCCATTGATACTCTTTGAATTTAGACTAATTTCTTGCTAGGCCACTGACAATTGTTTTCAGGAATTTTTTTAGAAAACTGTATTATTTCTTCTATTTGAAAACGTCCCATTTTCTGGGAGTTTTGCTTTAGTTTTGCTGGAGTTGACACACTAAGTAACTCCCTCAGTAAGCATATGTGGGAGTAACTTCTTTCATTCTTGAATATCTGAAACAGAGTTCATTAGACATTCACATTTAAATATTTGGTTTGATATAGAATTCTAGTTTTAAAATAATTTGGCTCTGAGAACTTTAAACAATTTTATTCTAAGGCATTTTGGCATCTGTGGGTTTGGATTCAAAACCTGATGACAGTTGGATTGGAAAAATAAGGGACTTATTTTTTTCTCTTTGGTATCTCTTAGAGTCTCCTGATCCTTGGTGTTCTAGAAACATTCTTTCTTCTCCTTCTCCTCCTTCTCCTTTTCTTCCTCCTCCTCCTCCTCCTCCTCCTCCTCCTCCTCCTCCTCTTTCTCCTTCTTCCCCCATCTTTTTCTTCTTCATCCACCTAGGCATTTGGTAGCCCTTTAGTTTGGAAAATTCTGAACCATTTATTCTATTATTTCCTTTATTATTTTTCCTTTGTTTTTTCATCGTTCTCGGTTTTGAACTCTTAAATAAAAGCAGATGTCAGAGCTTTGGAATTGATATTCCGTGCCTTTTCCCTTCATATTTTCCACATTATTCTCTTTTTCTTCTATGTTCTAGATTTTCTCAACTTTAAATTCTATCATTGCTATTAAACTTTAATGTTTTACAATCAAATGTTTTAATTTCTGAGAATTCTATCTTGGTTTCTGATTGTTCTTTTTCTTAGCATCCTGTTTCATTTACATATGCTATACCTATTCAGATATTTCAGGTGTAGGGTGATAGTCTTAGTCATACTACAGACAGGGTAGCTTAAACAACATTTATTTCTCATAGTTCTAGAGGCTGGGGAGTCCAAGATCAAGATGCCAACAAATTCAGTGTCTGGTGAGACCTCCAGTAGAATTCATGATTTTTATTTATCAAATAAATTATTCAACAGTTATTAGTTCTTTAAAATAATTTCAAAACCATAAAAAGACAAAAGAAGAAGTGTGAAAATGTTTTTAGTTCATTCATCTTTCTAATGAATAAAGAGCTTCTAAAAAAACAGAAGGCCAAAAACTCAACAGAAAAATGAGCCTAGGATATGACACTAAAGACAAATTGCAAAGTGCCCTGAAATATACGAAAAGGTGCTCAACCTCACTGACAAGATAATATACATGAAAAACTACTCAAAAAATACCATTTCTCACCCATCAGATTAGCAAAAGTCCAAGTATGGGCCCATCCTCTGTTGGTGAGGCCATGGGGGAGCAGACATGTCCTACATTTGGTGCGAATGCAGCATGGAGCTACTCTATGACAGGGGATCTGTCCATAGCTACGGCAACATAGCAGCATTTATGCATCCACTCAGCAATCCTACTTCTAGAAATCTCTTCTACATGCTTTATGTATATATATATATACGTATATATACATATATATATTACAGAAATGAAATATAAAATATAAAATATAAATATAAAATATTGGAAACACTCCAAATATTTATTATTGGGGAGCTGTTTAAATAAATTATAGTCCATAATACAATGGAATAATATGCAGCAATAAAAAATGAGGAAGCCCTCTGTGTTTTAATATGGGAAGATTCCCAGCATGTTTTCTGAGGTGAGAAAAGCAAACAAGGAATGAACACATATATGTAATGTTATCTTTTATATAAGAAAAAGAGACAATTCGAGATATTAATTGGTAGCATAAAGAACAATTGTAAGGATGGATAAGACACCAATAAAAATAGTTACCTAATTGAATGGAGAGAAACAGGGATAGAAGCGAGACTTTTTAAAATTCCAGTAGAGTTAACATATACTGTTAATATTAGTTTCAAGTGTACAATATAGTGATTCAATAATTCTACACATTACTCAGTGTTCATCATGATAAGAAGTGAGGCTTCTTGGTTTTGTTTTTGATTCATGCAACTGAAATGTTCACTGGGGGGAAAAAAGAAAACATAATTAAAACTAAACCAGTGTGAAGGTTTAAAAAAATTATAATTTCCTAAAATATAGCCAATGTCTAAAGGACTATAGGCCCCACTAGAATTTGTAGACATACAAACACATTTATTGAACTAACTTGATTGTACGTTTCACGCTTACAGAATCGCAGACTATTCAGATTGGTCAGGACCTAGGGGTCTGCTTGTTCCAATCCTCTCATTTTGCAGATAAATGAAATGAATCCCAGAAAGGTTTAGTGACTTGACCGAGGTCGCACAATTATTACAGCAGAGCCTGATTTTTCTACAGTTGGCTGACTGCCAGCCACGAGTTCTTCCCACTCCTCTGTGCACCCTAGAATATGTAAAGGATGAGTTAGGCAATGTCTCTGTGCCTCAGTCATAGCAATAGTGCCCTTGTTATGTTTTTTTTGAATACACATAGGGCTGTTATGAGAATTCCGTGGGTTCATGTTTGTAGAGTGCATAGAATAGTTCCTGGTATACATAGTACTACATATGTGCATGGAAAATAGCTAACTACAGCTGACCCTTTGACAACACAGGTTGAATTTTGTAGGTCTGCTTATACATGAAGTTTTTGAACTACAGTACAGTATCATCAATGTAGTTTCTCTTTCGGGTGATTTTCTAAGTAATGTTTTCTTTTCTCCAGCTTACTGTACTGTAAGAATGCAGTGTATAATACATACATAACATACAAAATATGTATTAATGAACTGTCATTGGTGTCATTATTGTATATTATCAGTAAGGCTTCCAGTCAACAGTAGGCTATTAGTAGTTAGGTTTTGGGGGGTCAAAAGTTATACATAGGTTTTCTATCGCTTGGTGGGGGGTCAGGCCCCTTAACCCCTGTGTACAGTTCAAGGGTCAACGGTACGTATGTTTTCAAAGACGATGAAAATGTCCCATTCTTACAAAAAATTTTTGAATCACTGAGGTAATACAAATAATAAAAAGGGTGACAGATCAATGATACAGTAATTGACACAGCAATGGAGGTATCACAAGCCATTTCGATGAGTGCAGTAGCCATCCGGAGGAGAGACGGGCCCCACTGAGCTGCTCAAGGGGACCAGCCTGGGCCACCCAGGGCTTGGGAAGGAGAGGGGAAGTGGTCAGAAGAGGCCTAGAGACCGAGGCAGAGCAGAAACCTGTCCCCTGGCCTCAAGTGCATCCTGCCCTCTGGGGACTTGGGAAGTCCTCATTCATGGACCCTCACTGACGTGAGAGATGCATGCATTCATAAGTGTGTGTGCATATACATACATGTGTGTTCTGACTTTAAGGGACTTATAAGGGAGTATGAGAGATGAGAAACTCTGCCTCCAAATTATATAAAGTGACAACCGAATGTTGCTGGTAAAGAACATGGAATTGACTTTTTGCCATGGCCTCTTATTTCTGCCACTAGAGAAGTTATAGCAAAGGAGTCCATACATCCTCCTCTCTGTGGGCAAAACTCTCTGTGAATGACTCCCTCAAAAAGTGGGACATCTAGAATTACTCAAACTTCTGCCAATAGAGAAGAACAAATCTCACCAGTAGAAGCCCCAAACTGTGTAGGTAACATCTGAATTTTTAAAAAATATTGCTTGTGAATAGAGAATAAAAGGAAAAAGAATAACTCTTCACTGATCTAAATCTCTTAGTGTCCTGAAATTTCTACCACTTCATTGCTTTAAAAGGACCAAAATTTGTCCTGCCCAACTCTAAATAAAAGCTAAGTTTAAAAAAATGGATGTTAGGGGGGCACTGGGTGGCTCAGTCGGTGAAGCATCTGACTCTTGACTCCCGCTCAGGTCATAATCTCATGGTTCATGAATTTAAGCCCCACATCAGGCTCCATGCTGACAGTGCAGAACCTGTTTGGGATTCTCTCTCTCTGCAACCCCCCTCAAATAAATAAACTTTTTAAAAAATGGGTGATAGGGGCATCTGGGTGGTTTAGTCGGTTAAGTATTGAGTCTTGATTTTGGCTCAGGTCATGAGCTCGCAAGTGGGCAGCTTACTGAGTGGAGAGATCTGACTGGAATATTATGGTTTCCAATGGGGTGGCAGTTTTCTGGGTGGTCACGATGATTGGGTGACCCTACTGGCACTTAGCGGACCACAGCCTGTGACTGCTGTCACAGTGAAGAATTGTCTGCGTCCCACATAACTTTGTCCTCCTGGACAATTATATAGGTGAAAAACCTGTTTTTTAATCATCTGAACCTAGAAACTTACCACAAAGTTTTGAAGTTTTGAGGTTTAGGGAGGTTTTATTTTGTTTATAGTATAATGTACACTTAATTTCCAAAGAATGCAACCACTAAGCCAATCAAGGAAAGACTGTCCTTCATTTCGTTTGGAACTTTACCAGAAAACTATTGAATATTCCCGCAAACACATCACTGACTGGGATACCATAGTTTCCAGTTATCAATGTAATGTATCCCCAGTCCGTATTTGGAGACAAATGCAAGCACATTTGTGAGGATTTCACATGGTGCAGGCATAGAGCCCTTCCTCAGAACTAGTAGTAGATCATTTGGATGTTGAGATACACATCATTTTATTGTCAGTTACCTTCCTTAGGTAGTCTGGCCCATTTTGTGGGTTTTGGGAGAATGTTGATGAAATTCTACATCTCTGGCTTGACTTTCCAACCACAAAGATACTCCTGGTTGAACACATCATCATCATCATCATCATCAAACAATTTTTCTGGGTGCCTGGATATTACCATTACACAGGGTACTGATTTATTTGAAATTATGCATGCACATAGGCTATATTATCTATGGATTTCACTTCAGGAAGATAAGGGGCATAATAAGTGGTTGTTTTAAAAAGCATCATCAGGACTGATGGATCAGAGAATCGCCTCTCAAGCACCCACGTGGAAGGAGGCGGGGCATGCACAGCGAACCCACGGCACCGTAGTGAAGGAGCTAAACAGGGACAAAGCCTGCCCCAATCACAGCCCGGCTTAATTACCACGTTGCAGATAATGATCAGGTTGCTGCCATACCCTGTGAGCAGCTGCAGGAAATCAGTCTGGCTGAAGGCATGCTTTACCCTGGGTTGCTGGAGTCAACTTGGCTTTGATTCACAAGAGCTGGCAATCGCACTAAGTATATGACAGATCAACAGAAGTCTTTCCATTTGCAAAGCACCTGGGAAAACCTCCTAATAGGCCTACGACACGATTGGCACTTGATGAATATGTAACAGAAGTACAATTTGATTGAAGTAGGAGATTCTGGCCTATTTTTCTGGGTTTGGGAGGAACATTGATGAGAGTCTCCACCGCTGGCTTGATTTTCTAACCATAGAGATGTTCCTGGTCAAGCACATCGTCCTCATCATCATCAACAACTTTGCTTCATGTCTGATTACTATTCATAGCAGTAGTGCCTGAGACTGCTTATCTTGATAGTGCTGGGTACGATCATTACAATTTTTATTATCCAGAGCACTTATTCAACATTCAACAAATGTCTATCAAGAACCTACTCTGTACCAGACGGTGCCAGATGTGAACAAGAAGATGTAGTTCCTATTGTCACAAAGTTCACGGATTCAGGGAAGAAATGGGTATTAATAAATAATTATGCAATTATGTATGCATTTATAGCTGATTTAATTATGAAAAAAGACAGGAATTATGTGAATACCCCATGGGCACCTGAACTCATCAATCTTTGCCTCCTACGCCCAAGCTTGGCTTCTCCCCAGAAGTCCTCATCTTATTATCTGGATTTCTATCCAACCAGTTCCCCAAGTCAGGAAATAGTCATCTTAGCAATTGCTTCTTTCTCACTTCCCACCCCTGACACCCAATTAATCACCAACTACTGTTACTTTTACCCTCCCCCAAATGTTTTTCTAATGTGTCCCTTCCTCTCTGTCCTCACAACCCTCCTTCTCATCAGCCTGGACACTTCTAACAACGCTGTGACAAGTTTAGTCTGGCCCCGATATTGATCAGAATCCAGGTACAGAGGAGAGCATCCACTCCATCCAGTCTGGACGGAGGATGGTTGGTTAGAGGGCATTAAATACCTTGCAGAACTGTTGGAAAGCTGGAGAAACAGGTTGAGCTTTTAAAAAGGCTTTGACAGCCACATTGTAAAACCCGGATACCAAGGGAACTACCGCCGCCTCTTTTACAATCAGGAAGTGGTTCGCCAAACACAGAAGCCCGTGCTTCCGCTTCCAGCTCTAAAACCAGGGTCTCCCCTGCCAGAATCAGGATTCCAGCATAATCAGGAAGCCATGACAATTAGGAAACAGCCATGATTAGAAGCAACCATGATCAGGAAACCACTGCCGAAAACCCCAACACCTCCACGAGTGAGCTGGCCAGTACAGCCAGCGGAGGCTCAGCCTCTGCCTCATTTCCACCTTCCGGAACTTGGGCAAATACTTGATAAAACCTAAGTCATACCCAGAACCCTAGCCGCAATGGAGTCCTACAAGTGTGCTTCGAGCTTTCTAGCCACTGTACAGCTGCAGTGTAGGAAGGCTCTCCAGGAGAAGATTCGAATAAAGGTGCAAGCCCACTACATCTACCATATTGCCCTTATGGCCCACCAGAGTGATATATCTGAAACAAAAACAAGTTCACTTTTGTATTTTCAGTGCCTAGCACAGTACCTGGCCCTAAATACACGCTAAATAAAAATTTGTTAAAATGAAAGGAATGGGGCTGAACTAAGCATGTCTTTAGTTGGATTCTCCAGGAATCAGACTCTGAGGCAGTGTTTGCATGCAGGCAGTTTATTAGAAGTACCTTGGGGATCAGTCTGTGCAAGGGAGCAAGGGGGTGACTGGGGGGAGTGAAGAAAGCAAGGTTGAGTAGAGGGAGGCGTTGAACTGTGTCACAGTCATAATAGACCTCAGCCAACCCCACAGTGAGTGCAAGAACTGAAAAGACCCTTTAGAGTTGTCTCACCTTGAAGCAAGAGGGCTGGGCCTTTATATCCCCATATTAACTAGTCATTGGATGTGGGTGAGTGGCTACCCTGGGCCCAGCAACTCCCTTCAGCTGAGGGCAATTCCTGGAAGACAACTACATCAACTGGAGTTTGATCAAGAAGGAGAACTACCACCAGGAGAAATAGGTGGATGGCAGGATGGACGGACGGATGATAGATAGCCTTTGTAGCTGATTTAATTATGATAAAAACAGAGAGAAAATATGATACGGTGTTTCTTCATTTATTAAAGGGGTCTGGCTTTATGCTATCATGGGAGCTGGTTATGATGTTTCCTTGAGACTGTTCTTTCTGTGTCTGGTGCTGGAGCCTGAAGTCTGCAGGACAGGTGGTCAGAAAAAAGACGGAAGTGAGGTGGGGGAAGTGGGACAAAGTGGAACCTACAAGGCTGAGCTGGAGCCCAAGAGGATGGGCTGGAATCCATGTCAGTCTCTCTATCCAAGCCGTCATCTTAGCCAGTGGGTGTGTTGAGAAGCTGGCACCCTTCGTCAGGGAGCTAAGACCTGTCAGCTGCCAACACTGGGAAACATCTGGGAAAATGAGTGCCTCAGTACTGAACCGGGGAGCTGGACACAGAGCCATAGTGAAGGGCTGCCCCCAAAACACCACTCAGCAACAAGATTCCTTCCCTCTTGGGCCTCACTACCCAAGGACAACAAAATCTGGCCTGGGAAAAGTGGAAAATCACCAATAGTCCGTGCATGCAAGTGAAATAAAAATTAAGCCAGGTAACAAATATCTTACATACTATCACATACTGTGAAATTTGAAAAAAGAAAAAAGAAAAAGAAAAGAAAAGAAAAGAAGACACTTCCAAGGGCCAGAGGGAATTTTTCAAGGGTTCATAAGATTAAAGTAACAGTGGGAGGGAGATAGGAGCACACAGAGAAGGACAAGGAAACAAGTTATAAACATGCATGATGTGTTGTTGTTTTGACGAGGAATATGGGAAGTGGGGTGTGGAGGATGAAAGTCTGGGAAATATCAGTATAAAAATAGCATATTCTGCCAGTTGTATTTCTCCCAGGAACTCCTAGAAATCTATTCATCCATCGTTTCTTCCAGCCCTTCCTACTCTTTGGCCATCCTTTTCGTCAAGGATGGCACTGTGTTCTTCCTTCTCACTCCTTGTCCGCGGCAGAAGTCACGAATCAGTGAAGGCATTCTTTCCTGATGTGCCCAGGCAAAGTTGCAGAATTCTTAGCACAGCTGTTCAAATAGCCATATCAACAGACTGGATGGAACTCAGCAGTCATTCGGATCTGTATTCCGTTCTATTGATTTATACCTATTTTACCATTTCCCCTAAAAATGCCTGTTTCTCACACCATCTTTACCTGCGATAACAGAGCTAGAAACCCACAATTCTACTCTTTGCATCACTGGCCTTGGTGTAAGAAGGCAGAGTGGAAAGACTGGAAACCTTTAATGTTGTTTCTCCAACTTCTTCCCCAGGGAACAGGCTTGCTTCTCAGAGATTTGGATTTAGGACCCAGGATGAGGATTAGTGGGAACAAAGGCAAGTGTCGGGGGATGAGCCCATCTGCTATTTTCTGAATAATTGTTCTTGAGAAGCAGGCATTGAACAGATTTGGGGAGAAAGGAAGAATAAGATAACTATATACAAAAATAACAGGGAAACGTCTGTTTTCGTTTGTAACAATTTTGCAGACGATGTATTTAAAGTTGTACCTTGCTTTTAGCAATGGATAGATGTGAGCTGAATTTTTAAAATCAACCTATTGGCTTGGATGATCATTTCAGAAAACTTGAGTTCTAATTTATTACCCTAATATTTTAACAATGCATCGATAGTGCATTCCTCTGGCCTTATTCCCCAATTAATTTTCTGTAAGCAAGCATTTAAATGTTAAAGAATGTTATGGAATCTCTTTGTAAAGCAAATGACTCCTTTGTAGTGTAAATAACTCCCTCAGTTTATCTAATATTGATATTACCTGCTGCTATTATAGAAACTTATGTTTTTCAAAGCACTACCACACTTAAATATACTTGATCACCCAAAAGACTCTGTAGGGTAAGTGCGGGGCTGGTTTTACTGTCACTCTCAGAAGAAGAAACAGGAAGTATGTTTTGTAAGTGTTTTGCTGGACTGAGTTTACATACTTAGTGGCAGTTAGGACTTGGCTGCATGTCGTCAGACTTGTGGCCAAAACCGACTGTGCTCTCCACCGGAGTGGACTATGTCAAGTTACATGTCACTTGTTTATTTTTTAGGGTGACATCAGCTGTATCAAGTTCTCTGAATTCAAGTATATTCCAAAATGGTCTCCTTGCAGATGAACTGAACTATGGGCTTATTCAATGGTTTCATTCTTTGCTATTCATCAGATTTATCTCGGAGGCTTTTTAATTTTTTTTTTTTAACATTTATTTATTTTTGAGACAGAGAGAGACAGAGCATGAATTGGGGAGGGGCAGAGAGAGAGGGAGACACAGAATCGGAAGCAGGCTCCAGGCTCTGAGCCATCAGCCCAGAGCCTGACACGGGGCTCAAACTCACGGACCGCGAGATCGTGACCTGAGCTGAAGTCGGACGCTCAACCAACTGAGCCACCCAGGCGCCCCCTCGGAGGCTTTTTAAAAATGCAGGTTCTGGGTCTCCCCTCAGATGGGTCAAATCTGAATCTTTGGAGGTGGCGGGAGGGGAAAACATCTGCATTTTCACAGGGTTTTCAGCTAATCCTAAAGGATACCAACGTTTGAGACCCACTGGTTGAACCAACCTGTCTTCAGATGAGCACACATGACCGTGATCAGCTTTGATAAGACAGTAGCCAGACTCAGAATGCTAACGTGCAGCCATCAGCTATAGATCATATTAAATGTACCATTGCATTTGGAATGCACAGATTGAATCTGTGTCTTTGTCTACAGGAGTATGGTAATCAGAAGGACCAAAGAGGCTTTTATTACGGGACTGTTTGCCACCACAAAACCAGTAAGTGGATTTTCTGTCTGCCCTTGGATACATGCCAAGGGGGAAAAAAAGGATGAAATCCCCTAGGACTTTCTTAAGCCCTTTGCCTCGTAGGTTTTATTTGCATTTGAGGAAAGTCTCGGGGATCGGCTTTTGGGGAACCCAGAAGTTTAATGTGGCAGAACAATGCCACAGGCTCGCCAAGCCCATTTCTCCTCTCCCTGGCAGCACCAGTAGGCTGACTCCCAGTCTCCTTGCATGTAGATGGGTCCATGGGACTAGTTCCCACTCTGAAATACGAGAGGGCGTGTGGTAAACTGTCCAAGTGGTGAGAGCAAGGCTGTCTTATTCACGAGATCTCTCTTTCTTCATGCTGGAGGCAGAGGACCCAGTGAAGAGCCCCCAGGCTGGAGGAGAACACCAGAGACACAAGGTGAAAGAGTCTGGGTCCCTAATCACTACCGGGGGAAGATCCTACCACCTTCCTCTCAACCCCCAGCCTCCAACTCACATTGGGCTGTGATGTCAGTGATGCTAGAGAAAAAAAATGTGGGGCTAAGTCACCACCAAGCTTCCGGTGTTTGTCACAGCAGACTGCCGCCCTGACCAGCATGGATAGACCCTCCAGGGTTTCATCCTCCTTCCTCTTCCCAGCTTCCCGGGGACAATCTCGTGACCTAAACAATACATATGTACTGTTTTCTGCTCACTCTTTGCGCCATCCCTCTCAGCACTTAGAAACCAGGTCCTTCCCCTGCCCCTCGCTAGTTTTACAGTCTGCAGTTAAATTTTGCCTGGAAAATGTTGACCGCAATTAACCATCAGTGCAAAGCCTATTTATTTTTCACCTCTCCACTGACATTTAAACTCAGTATTTAATCAAAAGGGAAGAAAGTGGGGACAAATCCCTCCAACATGAGTTTTCAAGATCTGGTTCCCCCAGGTGTCTAAAGGAAGAAGCCAGATGAAAGTCTGCCCATTGAAGCTGACCTGTTTGTAACAGTGTCCCAGGGTTGTCCTGTCCTTCCCTGAACCCATCTTTAGTCCCCAGGGCCTGAAAGGAGTCTCCACGGGCCAAATATCTAGGCCCAACTGGTGGCAGAAATTGCACTTGGGAAGGTTGTGCTTGTGTGTTAACCCCAAACAGTACCTTCACTGGAGGTCTCAGGTAGGCTGCAGCATCAGACATAAGGTGGAAGGGAATGTTCTTGGTGGGCAGAGAGGGCAGGGAGAAATGCCCCAGACGTCTATCGCTTGTGAGCTCTGTGACCTTGAGTGTGTTAATTAATCTCTCTGGGCCTTAGTTGTTATATCTGAAAAATAGGGATGGCATTAGTACTTAGCTGGTAAGTCTGTTGTAAGGATTAAAAGAGACAAGGACTGGAAAGGGCTTAGCGCCTGGCACCCAGCAAGCGTCAACAAATGTTAGTTGTGGTGGTAATCATGCTTGTGATTATAACATCTGGATTTTCTCTGCTTCTGTTTTTGGTGGCTGTCCAGCTGCTCTACAGGAAGACCTTGCCCTCAACTATAGCTGAAATACAACTTTCTAGATTTTTAAAGTTAGAAGGACCTTTGTGAACCCCCTCACTGTACAAGTGAGGGACCTGTGGCCCAGAGAGGTGAAAGGGGGTGCCTCAGTGATTTGATGAGGTCAGCCATGGAACTGGGGCTTCTACTCCAATATTCTTCCTGCCGCCCAGCCCTTCCATAGGGCTTTCCCTACAACCCTCCGGTTCTGAAAGTGAACTTCCTGGATTCAAATACTGTCTTTGCCTATTAGTAACAGTCTAGTCACAGGAAGGATCCTTAGCCTCAACATGCCCCAACGTGTCCTTGTCTGCAAAGTGGGGAGAACGATAGCCTGCACCTCACGCAGTTTTGAAGAGGATGGCCTGGAACAGTCTCTGGTTCATAGAAAGCCCCCAGTAAGTGTAAAGTGTGCTTAGCAACCCAAGCGCGTGAGAGACAGGCTAAGTCTGCGTTCACATCCAGAACATGAGAAACTCAGCACTCCCTAGACTACAGCTCTGCTGACATGCTATGTTGCATGGGCCATGTCTGACCCATAACCCAAACAATCTTTAGCATTTCTAGCAACCTTTCCCTAGCAACTCCGCTGAGTGGCACAACCCAATCCTGCCAGCCAGCTTTACAAAATCAATCTAAAACGACTTCATGAGGATGACAGGCCGGGAGTAGCAGTCATTTCTGATGGACAATAAAATGGAGACCCAAAGAGAGTGAACCCTGGGTCTTTCCCCTTGTGTGCTGAGTGACAAAACTAGCCCCGGGCCCTGCGTGGGACCTAGGAGCTGTTTCTGTGAGCCCCACTCCACACACACAGGTCTCCCCTCACACTTTCAACCCTGCACATCGTGATGAGCTTGGATCTAGGATTCCAAGCTGGACTCCCCAGGACCTCACCTTGTTTTGACTTGTCACAGATAAAATATACTGCAGTCAAAAAACTGCAGTGTAGTCCACAGAACTCCCTATCAGCCCAGAATCCTCCCTCACTGCAAAGAACAAGGGGGAAAAAGGTATATGGAGGAAAGGGAAAAACACTTCCACAAACGCTCTTAAACCTTATTCAATAATGAGAAGAGGAAAGGCATTAGAGGTAAGCGGGGTCAGTTAGCTTCTCCTGGGATCTGAACTCGATACTTGCCAAGGCAGGTTGGGTGGGCTTAGCCTACTTGCCCAAATCATAAAAGCGGTCTCAAGTGGCCACTGAGCTGGGTTTTTCTAAAGGGGAAGCCGCAGACCTCATCACCAGAGCCGCCTAATTTCAAGCAATTCTGCTGTTCCAGGTCCCTCCCTCAACTCCCCACCTCTCTCAGCTTCAGGTCCTGCAGTGGGATCTAGGCTGCTTCTTTCTGTGGCTAGCTGAGAATGGCCTTACCCTGCCCCCAAGGCCTGCAGTCCCACCTCAGTGGGCGCCGATCCACAGGCTGAGGAGACAGAGCTCTGGACCGCACTTCTCAGTGTCTAGCAGAGGCATCCGTGGCCTGTGTGGTCAGTGTGGTCAATCATCACAGACACTGATGGTAACAGCAGCCAGCACATCTCAGGGCCCCGGAACGCCCAGGCCCCCCTGTCCCACTGGAAACACACACCTTGCTGTCTTCAACCTTGGCTCACTTCACCTTCCTCATAGGAAATTTCAGCCTCACAGAAACAGCCCCAAACTCCTGAGGCTGCTGCCTCCTGTTCTCCCCCACTTTGAAAGTGGTGCTTGTTCTAGGCCTGAGATTACAGGTGGCATTTTGGGTGCTCAAGGGGTAGCCCTCTCACCTGAACACTCATACTGGACCTGACCCTGGTGACCCCCAGATCCCTGCCCCCCCCTCACCATCCCCCTCTTCTTCATCAGGGAACCGGATTAGGATTCTGGTGAGAAACGCTGTGAAGCCACTTGGCCAACGTCTCCAAGTAGTCCCCAGGCTTCGATGGCAAATAAAAATTGGTCTATGAGGAGGCCGTGCAGCAGCGAGGCTCCGGATGGGACCCTGAGGACACGCTCCTGCCCGCCCGCATCGCCCGTCACGCGCACCGAGGGCCACTTGTAAAAGAGAAGGAAGAGCCACGACAACCCCAGGATTATCTCGGTTTTGTTAGCAAAGACAAGATAAGCAAAACATTCCCTCTATAAAATTCAATTAATTTTTTTCCCCTGGCTAATTCGTTTAGCCTTGTTTATCACAGAGGCTGAGACGTCGAATCTCGGGGGGGCGGTACTCCCCCCACCGCCGTGTTGTGCGCAATGAGGAAACAAGCCGTCCTGACCAAGGTCACCCTTCAGTCACGTGGCACCGCCACAGCCGGCTTCTGGGGGCTGCGGAAGGCTTCCTCCTTCCTCGGGTCACTCCTTCCAGGCTCCGGGGGCCCACAGCCCAGCGAGCTTGCTTCCCTCCCACGGCGCCAGGCTTTCTGCTCCCTGATGCCCATCTTTCCTCCTGCCGGGCTGCCTAGGGGAAGACCCCTCCCCCATCCTCCTTTTTACTAAAGGGTCTTTGCAATTGACAAGCCAGGTTCTCTGTCCATAGAATTTTCTGAGAATATTGTAGCGTAGACCCTTTTGCCCAAGGCAGCCAAATGTTAAAGAGATTAGTTAATTAAGTCTCTGAACACTCTCATCACTGTCTATTTCCTCTCCAGGCCAAGAGACCAAAGAATAGGTACATCCGGCCGAGGCCAAAGGACAAGACAGTGGGGAAGGAAACTCCTCCAGCCCTAGGACTCAGCACCTCCAGTCTTCTCAGAAAAGACTGGAGTCCAGATTTTGTAGGCGTCTGAGAGCAGGGCTGCCTTGCGTGGAGCGGGCTGTATCCCGGACTCAATTCAGAAGGCCTGAAAACAAGCCAGGTTCTGCCTCTTCAGAGCTGTGTGACTTTGGGCAAGTATCCTAAATTCTTTGTGCCTCAGTGTCCACATCTGAAGAATGGAGCTTTTAATACCTTTTGTATAGAGTTGCTGGAAGAATTATCTGTAGGAAATTACGTGAAAGTGCCGTAGAAATCTTTGTACCCATTGAGTCACATGGGCCCCAAAGAGGCCAGGGACTAGCTGAGGCTTCCTTCAGGGTCCCTGGGTACAGTTAAGAAGTAACGCCAGAAGTCAGGTGAAAACTCCAGAGCGGCCCAGAGCCGAAGCGCTCACCATATAGGATGTGGCCATCTTTTGGTCCTTTAATGGCACAAACTCCTTTTGTGTATCTTAAAACAATAACTTTTTAACATATGTTCAGGTAAGTGTCTAACTTTCTTCCTCAGATTTTAAAAGCCTAATTTCTGAAGCTGACTCCTCTGTCTGAAGCAAGCTGAGCATGCTCCAAAGTCTCCTGTTCGCTGCTTTGATGCCATCCACGGTTTGTGCAGTCAGCTCCGAGATTAGGAGCAAGTGACAGAGCAGGCTTTCAAGGTGCGCTAAATGAGAAATGTGCAATTTAGGCAAAGCATTCACGTGTTTGAATGAAGGACAGTAGCTGTCGAAGCTGCTGTGGCTGACAGGAAATTGATGTCCCCATTGCTGTTTACCTAGCAGAAATTAGTTCTTGAAGATCAGCCTTAGCCAAAGGGGTGGAGGGGCAGGTGGGTGAAGGGAGAAAATGAGGTCCACTGAAGGAGTTTTCCCCTTTGTCATTCGTATCCCCCCTGGTACATCCCTTCCGAGAGTTGGCTTCCTGGGTCTGTGCTGGTTACCTTAGTAAAGCTGCTCTAACCACCAATGCAGAGCCTAAAATAACAGAAGGATTAACAAAGGAGGGCAAGGGACACCCAGCAGAGACCCAGATCTCTCCTGAGAAACTGAAATCTGAGAACAGCATGAATGTACCTTGAGCAGAAGGGCTGAGTGATGACTGTTGGCAGGACAGATCCCCGCTGCTTGTATCAGGGCATTTTCCCAGCCACACTTGGCAGAGAAGGAAGCGAAATCACTAGGGTTGGAGGAAAGCCCTTGGAATGGTCCAGCAACCCCCTGCTTCTCACAGCCCCATCCTGGTTCATAGGAGGACCCAACAACTCAGCAAGACTATGGGGTCCCTCTTGGAGACTGACTGGCTGAGTCCAAACATGTCTGGGATAAGGCAGGGCTTGAGGGCTCCTGGTTGAGACCCCTCAGTTTCTCCTCAGGGAAGCAGTGAAGCAGACATGCTTCTCTGCGATTCCCAGGCTTAAAAGGCTGTACTATCCTCTCTGTTTCAGCAGCAAAAGAATGTTGAGCCATCAGTCCTGGCCTCATGATCTCACCGGAC
The DNA here is from genome assembly GCF_018350175.1 of Felis catus. NCBI lineage: Eukaryota > Metazoa > Chordata > Mammalia > Carnivora > Felidae > Felis > Felis catus. The sequence continues at coordinate 75,322,829 of NC_058371.1, read as the reverse complement.
TCTAGATCCCTTCACAACTACCCTTTTGATGGTGGCCAGTTTTACCTGGGTCCCTTGCACGCCAGAAATTAACACCCCAGCCCAAGCAGACCTTTATGGAAAAAGGGGTCCCCAGGAAATCCCATGTCATTGTTCAGTCATCACAGCTCACTCAGTAGGTCTTGGCTTTTGGTGGTGGGGCATCTGTTGGGCAGGGGCATTGTTCATAGACCCTTCTGGGAATCGGATGAAAGCTAAAGATTCCGGCTTCAGAAAAATGAACACACAGGCTAAAATCTGTATATAATTTCAGGGGATTCACGCATTCTTGAACTTCAGATTGAGAACTCTAACTTGAGTTATTTTCAAACTTAGGGAGATACCTACATCTCTGTCACTTGTCCTTGGACCAGGAGGACATTTGTGCAGCATTTTGGTAAAGGCGGTGATTACCTACAGACTCAACACTCTCGGCTTGGGCAGGGTGAATGACCTCTTTGATGCTTGTCTCTTTGCTCTTTGTGGAAACAGTGCTTTTACTGGTAATAGGAGCCTCACCTATAAGTGAATGGATCCAGATCATAGAATGTGTGTGTGTGTAGGGAGATATTGGGATAAAAAAAACCCACTCCTCTCACTTGCCAGATAACAATGAAATCCGATGGAAATTGGTTTTTTCTTTTGATGTGGGCTTTAAAAATAAAAAATATAAACTGTATTTTCACGAACTCCTTCAAAGCTCTCCAAAAGGTTTTATACCATTAGTCAGCATCATCCACATCCACCCACACTGTCAAATACCTCCAAAGGATTGTGCCTTTTTCTTGAAGTTTAGTTCCCAAGTGAGCTATAGAAAAACATTCGTGAAATACCTAAAGGGGCTGGGATATCTGGTCTAGAGAAAAGGACTGCCCAGTGTTTTCTAGTTTGTAGAGGAACAGGGATTTAGCAACTCCACTTACTTGGCTATAGAGTCAGAACTCATAGAGGTAAGGGGGCTCCCAGGCTGATGACGTCATTCTAGGGCAACTGTCCTTGAACTGGGTGCTGAGGAAGAATGAGCATATCTACAGAGAAAACCAGAGGCAAGTGCCAGATGGACAGGGAAGAAGAGAGGGTAGCCTCAGTGGCTGTGGCCAGTTAGGAAGATTCTCAGCAACGGTGGTGTCAACAATTCCTCCCATCTTGTGTGTACACGCTGCTTTCCCCGTCAGGAGGTAGGGGTCTTTCTGTTCTCCCCTCGAAGTCTAGCTGGCCTTCTGACTTGCTTTGACAAGTAGCGTGTGTTGAGAGCGATGCTATATGACTTCCAGAACAAGCCCTCAGAGGCCTTGCGGTTTCTTGGAAGTCAATCCCCATGGAAAGATGCTTGGACTACGTTACTGCGTGATAAAAGCTCTTGAACTGGAGACAGTTTACGTGAAGGGGGATGGAGGGGCCCCAGCAAATAGCCAGCACTAGGGCCTCAGACCTGTGAGTGAGGCTGTCTTGAATCCTCCAGCCCCGGTCCAGCCACCTCAGCTGATACCCTGAGAAGGGAGAGGGTGAGCCACACTGGCCTGCCCAGGTCTGAGCCATACCAACTAAAGCCCCTTACATTGTGGGACAGAGATAAACCGTCCATCTTAAGCCTTGACCCACAAAGTCATGGGAAAATAAAATGGTGTTGTTTAAGTTCACTGGGTTTGGGGTAGTTTGTTACACAGCAGGAGAAAACTGCTACCCAATATCCCTTCCTCTCTCATCTTTACCGGCAGGAATCAGATTGTACTCTAGGTATCAATATGTCTACTTTAAAAAAAAAAAAAAAGTCTTCCTCTTTCTTTCAGCTGACCTTTCTTACTTTTCTCTCAAGTGACCATGTGACTAAATTCTGGCCAACAAGAAGCCACCATGTGGAAACTCCAGGAGAGTTTTCCAAAAGGTTAGATGTATCCAGCATTCCTTTGCCTTTGAAGCCCTTTGCCCCTCTACCCTCTCCCTTCATTCCAGACTGGAATATAGATGCTATGTTTGGATGGACGACAGCCACCTTGCAACCACAAGGACAAATGTCCCACCTCTGGATTCCTAAGGACATGAATGACTGCCTACTTTGAAACTGTTTCATGAGAAAGATAAGCCTTTCGATTGTTTAAGCCAATATTATGGTTGTTTTGCTTTTTGTTATTATTTTGTTGATTTTTTGTTGCTGTTTGTTTGTTTCAGTTACTCACATCAAACACATTTGTGTCTTACAAGTTACAAATTCCTGGCCCTCATGAGACCCAGCTACGTTTCTGCCCTTGGATTCTGTGAGATACCCGTGTATCTTAAATTTTTAAATTTCTTGTCTTCACCTAGCTGGTATAAGTTTCTGCTGCCAGAAATTAAGCAACCCCTTGCCAAGACAAGGATGCTTGAACTAAGGATACAAAGGGAAAAATTTGCAAAGACAGTGTTCTCTTTCACTGATGACAAGGCCAGAGACCATTTTTTAGGAGCTCAAGAGTTTAAGACTATGAACGGCTTAGGTCATGAGCCACTGGAAAGGTTGCCAGGGGTCTTTGAACAACCTCCTTTCTTGGAAATCATTTGAGCAAGATAAGGCAGCTGCCTTTAGGGGCTGGGTTAGTTAGGTATGGCCCTCCCTGTAGGCAAGGGCATCAAAGCCCTGACCTTTCATGTGTGAGATGCAGTGCCTTTGTGAAATCAAACAGCTGGGTCAAGCAACGAGTTAAAGACATCTCTTGGCTCTCTGCACTCTGGTGAGGCTTCAAAGGAGAAATCACCAAGCTGAAGGGAGCACTGGGTGTGGTCCTTCTGTTCGTATTCTACGTCCACGGGCTTCATTCAGTGCTCTGCTTAACGACGTAGAATGGAGTCGGCCCATTGGCATTTATTAGTTCTGGTTTCTTGGAAACATCTTCTCCACAAAATCCTCCAGTTGCAGGATTCCTCTTTTCTGCCTTATTGAAGAAGTTGCATAAGATTTTGAGGCCTCACTCTTGTCACTTGCAGGGGAGATTGAGCCTGGGTAAAGCTTTGTCAGCTCTGCCACAGTACACACAGACTCTGAGGGCTCTGGGTCTGTTTCGATGCTCTGGGCAGCACTAGTTTAACTAGGGATGGACTTTCTAAAACTCAGTGCCAATCCCCATTGTGAGAGGCTGGTGGATCCCAAGTCTGCTGCTCCTGTGAGGAAAGGACACTGTTCTTTGCTCTTTTCCTCTCCAGTTTAGCAAAGGCCTCCGAGAAAAATAAGCATTCGTTTCCTTTGTGGAATAGCTGAAAGCCCCCCTTTTTTACACAACCACAAACTTCCAATGGATCTATCAAGATTTAAATGTCATCTCAATGGTAGCAGAAATTTTTAACTTCTTAGTTATTTGAAGGCAGGGGGGTGGGAAAAGATGAGTAGAAAATTTGATGGTTCTTTTTTAAATGCCTTACATAAAAGCATTTTCTGAAAGATGTTCGTTTGTTACTACCCAGCATCAGACCCCAAGAGAAAATTGCATCCTGATGGAAAACTAGAAATTCATTTCCGAGCACTATATTGTAGACATTTATCTGGAAAGATGCTCAGCATGTATTTTTAAGTGAAAAATGTGGGTTACAAAATTGTGCATAGGATGATATTAATTTTGCCTAAATAGAAGGAAGAAAGAAAGAAAGAAAGAAAGAAAGAAAGAAAGAAAGAAAGAAGAAAGAAGAAAAGAGGGAGGAAGGGAGGAAGGAAGGATGGAAGGAAGAGGAAGAAAAAATTTTAAAGATATATTTATCCGTTTCCAAAAAGGACTAGACATTTTGAACAGTAACAATCACTATAGTATTTATTGAGGGCAGATCTGTTTGTGATTTTTAATTTCTTTTACTGTACTTTTCAGATTTTCTATAATGAACAAGTATTTCTTTAATGTTATTAAAAATGTTATTTCAGTTGACATTAACTAATCTCTTATACAATTTCTAAAAACCTTATGTGTTGGTTTCTTATAATAACGTAGATATGGATCGTCAGTTTATTTTCTAACTATAGCTGATTTTGATTTTGCTAATAAATGGGGAAAATAATGAAACAGGTAAAATAAAACACATTAAGAAATCAGAAATTTTGTAAAATTCTGCCCTCCATCCTCCAAGGTTATTTGTAAGTTTCCAGTCGAGTTTACCATGCTTCCATTACTAGTCATGGCCCTCATTCTCGCAACAAATATTGTTTGAGTATTTACTCTGTGGGGTGAACTAGAGAGAAACTGTGGCTAGGAAACACAGTCTTTCTGGGGTGTCCTCAGGGTAGATAATAAGTTCCATCCTGAAAACCAGCTTCCTCTGCTGGTCAAAGGTTACTGCAGAACATGTGGAAGAAACGTTCTGCGACTACATATGAGCTCGGGAGAAAGAGTGCCATGATCAACTATTAGGATCTGCTATGACTGTAGGTGGGAAAAATGGCAGCAAATGCCCTGAAGATTGACTGCTCCCAGTTGGTGTTCAGATCATGGAAACAAAACAAAATGAAACAAAACAAAACAAAAAAACAAAAAGCAAAACAAAAGGACAAACAGGGAAGGAGCAAAAGAAAAAGAGCAAAAAATCTGCTTAACCTGGGTGAGAAATAATCCACCTTTGCCTAAGAGAGAGCCAGCCTTTGTCCTGTTCCCACCCCCACCCCAATGCTGCTGTTTTTCCAAGTTGCTTTCCCCATACACTGAAAGCCGAGAAGCAGGTCTGACTAAAGTATTTGCTCTCCCTCCCCCTTTTCTTCCATGTCCCCATCCAAAGGGAGCACCTTCAAAGTCAACAATCCTACCAGGACCTGGATCCATGCGAGGATCCTATCTGTAGCTACGATGGTACGGATGCCCACTAAAATCTTATTTCTTTTCCATTCAAAAAGCGAAGATCAAGGTTAAGTACCCCATTTTGACAAACATAAAATAAATTTGAAAATGCTGGAGATATGTGGTGTGTTGGTTCCCACTTCTACAGCCACAACCATTTACAAATCTTTCTAATGTTTTGTCAGGTTCTGGATCCAATACCTTGCAGTCGTGCAGGGCTGCCCATAATGGTTATTTATGTGCTTGGTGAGTTTATGTCCCCCATTCTCCTGGGGTCGTTTATTTCCACGGGAGGGTGATAGTACAATATTGGCTTCCGCGAAGTGCTGCACTGACATGTTTGCACTGCAGGAGCGATGGGGGCTTGGGGAGGCCAAGTTCAAGGGTATCCAGCTTAGAAATGCATCAGAGCTGAGCAGTCTGAACTTTCTTCTGTTCCTTTCAGCCATGCCCTCTCCTCAAGTTGGTGTGTTTTTGTTGTTGTTGTCGTGGTCGTTCTGGAAAATTCTAAGCATTGTTCTCATCATTTTTTAAAATGTTTTGCTTATATTTGAGAGAGAGATAGAGGAGACCACGCATGAGCAGGGGAGGGGCAGAAAGAGGGGGGCAGAGGATCCAAAGTGGGCTCTGTGCTTACAGCAGACCAACTGATGAGGGGCTCAAACTCTGGAACCATGAGATTATGATGTGAGTTGAAGCCGGGTGCTTACTGACTGAGCCATCCAGCCACCCAGGTGCCCGTTATTTTGTTTTTTTAATTGTTCCTTTCCCGGACTGGGGTCCCAGGAGTGCCTTATTTATTTATTAATTTATTTATCTATTTATTTTTAATTTATTTATTTTGCAAGAGAGAGAGAGAGCATGCATGTATGGGCAGGGGAGGGGCAGAGAGAGAGGGAGAGAGAATCCAAAGTAGGCTCCATGCTGTCAGTGCAGAGCCCGACAGGGAGCTTGATCCCAGGAACTGTGAGAGATCATGACCTGAGCCAAAATCAAGAGTTGGATGGATGCTCAACTGATTGAGTCACTCACCCCCCCCCCCAACCTAGGAGTGCCTAATTTAGAGAGGAACTTGCCTCACTTCTGGTGCTTGGTTCACCTAGCTCTTCAATATTAGCATCTGAAATGAGAGAAAATTCACACAGGAAGACCCATAAGTGAATCAGGTCAGTGACCTGCAGAATTTCTGGGGGAAAAGTGCATAAGCCACCCAGCTCAGAAGGATTTAGACAGGGAAAACCTCTCTCCAGTTTGGGGACACACCCAGTTTTCCTCAGGCAGCTTCTTTAAAAGCTGAGGTGCCTGAGGAAAAGGGAGCTTTTTCTTGCTCGAGGTAAATAAATAGTGTAGGTTAATGTTTGACAGGTCGTGTGGAATCCCCAGAAGTCTCAGGGCATTAAACAGCACAGTAGATTAAACGACACCAATTACCATTATATTACCGTGAGAGAATGATTAAAGTGTAAACCATCACAACGAATTTGAGTGATCTACATGACTCAATCAGCAAAGCAACCACACCATGAGAAGCTTTTGAAGCTAATGGAGAAGCCCCCCTGCATGTCAAGTAGCAAAATATCTAAGTTGCAATTCCACCTGCGCCAGGAGCTCAGGTACTTTCGAGCCACTCCACACAAGTATATATCAATTCCTAAAAATTAACGCTATGGTATTCTAATAACTTACATTGGAATAGCTCTTTGCAGGCACTCAATATAGTAGTTTTCATTAAAAAGTTGACACATATTATTGCAGAGCGCTTCTCCTCCAATGACAATTCATTATGTGGATAGAAAACTCACAACAGAGAAATATCATTATTATTAATGAGCATTTATTACATCCCCACAGCATGCGACTTGCTGAAGAGGATATAGACATAGTGAGGGACTCTACACCCAACTAAATTAAAATCTAAATAAAGGAATATTAACAAAAATTATGCACGAGGCTGGTTGTATGGGTATACAGAGCAAGCTCTGGTTATGAAAATGCAGTGGGCTTTCTGGTGGGTAAAGGGAGAATGAACTAGAATGTGTACCTTGGGTTCATAATGACAGTGACAAGAGGACATTACCCTCCTAGCTTATTTTCTTCACATCCTAGTCCTGCAGAAATAGAATTAGAAATGCAACTGCATATAGAATTCTTTTCCACGTAGGCAGTTATTTCTAGGATGGTCTCTGTTGGCCAACCTGTCTTGGTGACATTTCATATAGAAACTGCAAAGGCCCCCGTTTCGGTAGAGACTCTGGATATTACCCAGGTGAACAGAAACACTGTGGCATCGTTGCATTCTTTCCATCTTACTTTAATTCCTTCAAACAGAGCTGCTGATAAAGAACCACCTATCATTCTGCCCAACTCTCTGACCTACTTTGACCAAATGAAATAGCATCCATATTTGAAGTGTTTTTTATTTCCCCTGACCAGGCAACTTCTCTTCACAGATGATGCTAATCTGCACCATAGTCCTTCCATATTTTAATGCTATAGCCTGTGGTCATTCTTGTAAATTAAAGATGATTTGGTTTCGATGGACATACCTTGTGGGACATTCTTCCCCATTCTTTTTTTTTTTTTTCAACGTTTATTGATTTTTGGGACAGAGAGAGACAGAGCATGAACGGGCAAGGGGCAGAGAGAGAGGGAGACACAGAATCGGAAACAGGCCCCAGGCTCTGAGCCATCAGCCCAGAGCCCGACGCGGGGCTCGAACTCACGGACCGCGAGATCGTGACCTGGCTGAAGTCGGACGCTTAACCGACTGCGCCACCCAGGCGCCCCTCTTCCCCATTCTGCCTGAAGTCTCTCTCCACTGTTCAGTGCTCTTCCTTAGCTGCCTCTGTTCCTTTCGAGGGAGAATGGCTTGGTGCAGACGATATGAATTTTTGAAGGCCAGTGGCTTTGGGCTATGAGTTATATTAGTCAGGCTCTGCCATATACCAGCTGTGTGACCTTGGGCAACTTACTTTACCTCTCTGAGTCTAGCTCTCCTCCATGTAAGTTAAACAAAATAATTCCTCCTTCAAAGGGTGGCTGTAAGGATTACATGAGATAATACATGTCAAGTTTTGGATATGAAATTGATGATCAGTGTCAATTACCAACGTCTTTCTTCTTTGGTATTTCTGGGTCTAGGACCTGGTTACCTCAAGCTCACTTGGCTTCGTCATAATCAATTGTTGAGGTTGTCTTGTGTGTGTGTATGTGTGTTGTATGTGTGTGTGTGTGTGTGTGCATTGCCCTTAAATTAATAATGCAGCGGTTTAAAGTATATAAAAGATAAGTACACAAAATATGAACATATCACTTTATTTCTCCATTTTAAAATATTGCCGTACTCTGTTTAACTATTTGAAAAGGCAAGTTCTGGAGTGGGCTAAGAACTTATGACTACAACATCTCTCTTTTTTAATTTTTTTTTTTTAATGTTTATTTATTTTTGAGACAGAGAGAGACAGAGCATGAATGGGGGAGGGTCAGAGAGAGGGAGACACAGAATCTGAAACAGGCTCCAGGCTCTGAGCTGTCAGCACAGAGCCCGATGCGGGACTGCGAGATCATGACCTGAGCCGAAGTCGGCCGCTTAACCGACTGAGCCACCCAGGTGCCCCACAACATCTCTCTTTTAACAGAAACTAATTTGGATACCAAACCTGGGCTGAAAAAAAGGTAGATCATCTATTATTACAAAGAAAAGACTGCTTTGGATGCTATATATATGGCCAACAGGGGATATCAGAATGATTTTTAACGATGTTTGTCAAAGTTTAGTGTACATGGGGATTACCCTGATATTCCCAGTGGGTGCTGAACAGCAACTTGCATTTTTGACAAGGTCACCACGTGATTCTGAGGTAGGAGAACCACTTTGATAAACACTAGCTCAGAAGTTCATGATTAGAGGGGCGCCTGGGTGGCTCAGTCGGTTAAGCATCCGACTTCAGCTCAGGTCACCATCTTGCGGTCCGTGAGTTCGAGCCCCGCGTCGGGCTCTGGGCTGATGGCTCAGAGCCTGAGCCTGCTTCCGATTCTGTGTCTCCCTCTCTCTCTGCCCCTCCCCCGTTCATGCTCTGTCTCTGTCTCAAAAATAAATAAGAACATTAAAAAAAATTAAAAAAAAAGAAGTTCATGATTAGTAAAAGAGATCAGCAACATAAACCAAATGCCAAAAAATATTTCTTGCCTCCTTCTTCTCATTTACCTCCTTTCTTCTCTCCATCTTCCTCCTCTTTCTGTCTGTCTCTGTCTCTCTCTCAATATGACTCAGTCATGAGGCAGGAGAAGAAGTGGATATGTAATTGCTTCCCTCATGTAAACAGCTGAGGTGGGAGTAGAGCATTAGGAAGAAGTATTAGCGGCACTGCTGAATGAGAAAACCTGGGGTAATCAAAAAATTCCTTTCTTGGAAAAAGCTAAAATCTGCAGCAGCAGAAAAGTTACAAAATTTAACTATTTGGTGAAACTCCTAAAGTTCCTAGAGTCCCAGTCAGGTGTAGAGGGTGAACATCTAAGAGGTAGAAAACATAAATAAACCTTAGTCCAACCTAAAACCACAAATGTGACTGGATTAAGCAATGTTTTTAAAAAATTTATGTTAGTGAAGAGGTATCCAAATCGACATCAGCATTTAGATATCTCCAACATGGTGGTATTACATTTCCAAAAACTCTGTGTATCAGTCAGGATAGACTGGGTTATGCTGCAGTAACAAATCAACCCTGAAATGTTAGTGGCTTAAGTCAACAAATAATTATTTCTAGCTCACGCTGAATATTTTGAGTTGGCTGAATGCTCTTCTCTATGTTATCCTTGTCATCCTCACCCTTGAACCCATGTTGATAGAGTAGCCACCACATCAGTTGACATCATTGTCAGTAGCCATTTGTCTCAGTCTGCCCAGGCTGCTGCCCAGGCTGCTGTATCATAAACTGAGTGGCTTAAACAACAGATTTTTATTTCTCACAGTTCTGGAAGACAAGGAGTTCAAGATCATGGTGCTAGAAGATCCAATGTCTAATGAGAGCTCTCTCCCTGGTTCATAGGTGATGTCTTCTTACTGCACCCTCACATGGTCTAGAGCAGAGAGAAGCAAGCTCTCTCTTATCTCCTTTTATAAGAGCATCGATCCACCCAGAAGGCTCCACCCTCATGATCCAGTTATTGCCCATAGGCCCCATCACCAAACAGCATCATCTTGACGATTGGGGATTCAATATCTGAATTTGGGGAGGACACAAACATGCAATCCATAACACCATGGGAGAGGGAAAAGGCAGAAGTGGGGGTGGTCTGGAGGGTCTCCCATGGGGAATTAAATGCTCCAGACCAGAATGATACCCTCATTGGCCAAAACTAGTCCTATGACCTTACCCAGTCATCAGAAAGTCAAGAACTACAACTCTACCAAATGCCTAGAAGGCGGGGGTGGGGGGAGGACCAAAATATTTGGTGGACAATAATAATGTTACCACACAAACCTTTTTTTTTTCAAATAAAATATTATGCAGAACCCCACAACATGAGATATGCAATTAGAGCTGCTCTGAACAAAACCAGAGGGCCGAGGTCAGACTTCAGTCCTCCCAGACCCCTCCTCAGTGGCCCTGACACATGTCAGAGGACCCAGGATTCTTGGGGACAGTCTGACAACCTCTGCTCTAAATGATGCATTAAACTGTATATCTTATTTAAATAGTGTTCTCTATTTATTGATGAGTGTTTTAATAAATGATTTCACTTTATTGGAAAAAGTAAAATTAAATGGAAATGTACTGCTCTGTGGCAAGCCTCAACTGTTTGAACAGGGTGGTTGTAAACAAGGCGTTATTTTTTACACATCATAAATGCAGACGAAAGGCTCATGAAAAAATAAGCATCTCTAAAAATAGTCTCTGGACTTTAGATCCAGCCCAGTCAAAGGAGGCAGGCACAAAAATTGGTTTAAAAAAGTGCACCCATGCTACAACATGGGTGAACCTTGAGGACATTACGTTAAGTGAAACCAGCAAGGCACAAAAAGACTCAGACTGCATTATTCCACAGCATGAGGTGTCTAGAGTAGTACAGTTCTAGAAACTAAGAGTGGAATGATGGTTACCAGGGGCTGGGGGAAGGGAGAATGGAGAGCTGTTCAGTGGCTCCACAAGATGAGAAAGTTCTGGAAATCGGTTGCACAACAGTGTGTGTATATCTAATACTGCAGAACTATTCACTTAAACATGACTAACGTGGTCAATTTTATGTTATGTGTATTTTACCACAATTAAAAAACAGAACTAAAAAAAAAAAAAGTGTACCAGTAGTTCAAACCCATTCTTTGAAAACAAGTTTGTTTTTTTATATCTGTTCACCAGCTAATAGGTAAAGCACTTTCTCTCTCTTCTCCATGGCTTATCAAAATTAAATTTAAAACCTAACCTCTTCACCATAACAATGAGAAATCTGCTAACAGTCCAAGCTTTATTTGCTGAACCCTTCACCTTCTGTTCCAGGTCAAAATAAAAGGTGTCCCTCATTATTCCCGGCTCTGTCTGGCCGACAGGTGGCTTGCCTACTATCTGGCTACCCGAGAGGACAGCGAGCTCGAGCCCCTGAGTCTTTGTGGAGAATTTGCATTTTTTGAGCTTTTCTGGCTCAGATGGGAAGGAGATGCTGCCATTTCTGGAAGTCCTGCCTGACAATAGCTGTGGGCATCTGAGGAATTTGCTGAATTTGCTTTTGTGGAGGCTGGTGCACTGCAGAAGTCCTCTGCCTGAACACACAAGTGGGCAGGGCAGCAGGTGCAAGGTGCTGGCTGGAGGGGCCCCTCCAGAGGTTACTGGAATGTCAGTCATTGTCATGGGTGAAAGCACGTACTGGGCTGAAGCACGTGAGCTCTGGGGTCTGAGGGACCAGACCTTAACCGTAAGCTTCGGTTTTCCCACCTACAAAATCGGAATCGACTACAATCTCAGGATAAATGAAAATTCATTCACTTATTCAAAAAACTGAGTACCTTATAATGTGCCAGGTGCTGAGAATATGCCAGGAAATGAAACAGACAAAATTCCCTATTCTCATGAGCTTGGATTCATTGTTCAGGGCGACTGACAATAAACAAGTAAGTTCAACATATGACCTGTTAATGGTGGTAAGTGCTATAGAGATGAAGTGTGTGTGTGTGTATGTGTGTGTACGACTTTAAATAGGGTGGCCAGGGAAGCCCTCACTGGGAAAGCAGTACTTGAATAAAGAAAGACTTGACGAAGGCAAGGGAGCAAGCCACGTGGCATCTGGTAGAGAGAAAACCAGGTGCAAAGGCCCTGAGGCCAGTGTGGCTGGATCAGAATAAAGAGGGGCAAGGGGTAGGAGATGCAGTCAAGGCAGTGACAGGGTGCAGAGCACAGATCACTTAGGGTATTATAGGCCATTTGACTTTGGCCCTGAGTCAGAAGGGATGATGCTGGAGCAGTGGGGAATAATGTGATCTAACTCACCTTTTAACAGGCTCTTTCTGACTGCTCTGTTGAGCATAGACCAAAGGGGACAAGGACAGAGGAAAGGACACGTGTTAGGGAGCATTTGTAATGGTCCAAGTGAGCGAGAATGGAGGCTCGGAACAAGGTGGTAGCTGCTGAGGGGGTGAGATTAAATTTAGATGATACCTGTAAAGCACCCACCACTGTTTCTGGCACACGGTAAGAGCTCAGTAGATGGCCATGTGGTTTTTATTACTAACAAAGTGTGTGAGGAAACGTGTGAAATTAGGGGCAAAAAAGACACAACGTTCCATGTGCCAGACGTTATCTGGATAAGGAGAAGGCAGAGCCAGAAACCTGGGATAATGACAGCCGGGGCATCAGGGGTAATCACAGAAGCACTATTTTGGGACCAGGAAAAAAGATTGTTCTAAGCTTCAAAGGCACCATGCGGGTACTACAGTGAGGGATCTGTCCCCATGCCAAAGCCTCCAGAGAAGCAGAGAATTAAGAAAAGTCAAGGTCAGCTGGATTCAGGGACACAGAGAGACAATAGTGATAGCATTCAGTGTGTATATTTTTATGTGCTGAAATATATTAAATAGAAACTTCCCCGGGAAATTGGAAACTGCATTAGCATCTAATACCATACTTGGACACTTTATTTCTCTAAAATCAATATAAAAGGAGCAAATGTAAAGCCAGTTTGGCCTTTCAGAAACCAAATGATCCCTCGCCCTTTCTCTTTGGGGTAGATACCAGGACTTCTTGCCACTGGCCATGCTGGAAGGGGAACCCTGCCTGAGACAGAGAATGCTTTCAGGGCAACATGTTTTTGAGGTTCTTGAGACTGCCCCTTGGTCACTGACTGGGTCACACCCCTGAATGTACACACACGTGCTGCCCAGACTCGTTGCCTGGGTGGCTCTCCGTAATTGCCAAGAGAGTCTCGGGGTGCAAAACAAGCAGGCATCAATAAAGGGAGACCCCGGGGTTGGGTCACCACTGAGAGCCCCTGTCGCAAAGCCCCTCCTCTGAAAAGAACACTTCAGAACTGTAAGAAATGGTTCATGTGCAACTATGCCTCTCTTTTGCACCAGCCCCCTGTAGGTAGAAAATGGAACAGCACCGTTGAATAGCTCTGTCTGTGAGGATGGAAATGATCTACACCTGAGCCGCCCAGGATGGGTAGCCCTAGCCACGTGTGGCCACTGAGCTTCTGAAATGTGGCTCGGGAGACTGAGGAACTGGGTTTTTAACCTCATTTCCTTTTAATGACCTGGAATGTAAATTTAAGGGGGGCACACAAGGCTAGTGATTACCATATTTGGATAACGCAGCTTTGGAAGCTTCGCAAACTTTAATCCCGAATCTCCTCCTCTCAACTCTAAAGAATAGAAGCATCTCTGGGTTTGGGGTCTTAGTACGCTAGGGAGCGTGGGAGTACATGTCACATGGCTCCATGAGGATGGCAATAACCCTGGAGAAGCAGGAGCAGCCGTCCCCAGCTATAGGACCCGGCCGTGCCCTGGTGTCTCTCTGAGCCTCCGTTCTTCACTTCCTCACAAGGAGTTGTGGGAATCAAACTACTCTAAAGAATGAAGTGATTTTTTTCGACGAAATTGTACTGTCGCTTTAACTTTGCCCAGGGCCTCTGGCCTTCCAAGTACATGGGAAACCATTTAATGATCAAGACGTGCAGGATAGTTGGTATTCTTCATTGGTTTCTAAATTCATCCCCTCTTAGGCAAGAAGAAAAACAAGTAGCCTTTTTTGGCCATATTCCCTCTATTGACAACGTGAAACCTCAAGGCCAGCCGTAAGCCTAAGTGACAGACGCATAAACAGTGCCAAGCTCTGAAAATAGCTGCCACCACAGCTAATCAAAGGACCCAAAGTAGAGTGTCGTGCTGTTGTTTACATAACTTACCTTCCCAAATAAAACCCCAGGAACGGAGAGCGGCAACTTTGTATCGGTTACGTTATCCGGAAAGGGGGAGGTAAATGATAACTGTAAGAATCCATGTTAACCGTGAAAATTTGTTACTGTTACTGAAAAGTGGCCGAGCACTACAGAACCGTGGGCTTCAGAAACCAGGCTGGACGAGGAAGCTGGAAGTATGCGCGGGACGCCTCTGTCGTGGGGCCGGCTCGGAAAGGTGCTCTCATCAACGCACCCTCTTCTCATTTGATCCTTTCACCAACCCTGTGAGATCGGTTAGGTAACAAGCCCAAGGTTACACAGATGACAAAGTGGCAGAGCTGAAATTCTAACCGGACTGCCTCTGCCCCAGCGCTCCGGCGCTTGGTCCTCAGCAACAGAAGGTGGCTGGCAATAACACGGAGTAGTTTTTATTTGTTTCACTTAAGATTTGTACCTACTTACTTCCAAAAGACTTGAGGCAGCTTAAAGATTAAAACACAGCACAAGAGCAGGTATTTAAGGATAACACTCCTGCTGAAGAAAGCAGAAGGAGGGGCAGCTGGTTGGCTCAGTTGGTTAAGCGTCCGACTTCAGCTCAGGTCATGATCTCATGGTTCATGGGTTCGAGCCCCATGTCGGGCTCTGTAGTCACAGCTCAGAGCCTGGAGCCTGCTTCGGATTCTGTGTCTCCCTCTCTCTCTGCCCCTCCCCCACTCACGCTTCGTCTCTGTCTCTCAAAAATGAATAAACGTTAAAAAATAAATAAATAGATGGTTTCAGACACCCGAGTGGAGCAGATTCTAACACTTGAACATCTAATTTGAATCTAACTTTTCTGACAGCATGTCAGGGTGCCTAGATTTTTGTTTTCTTGACAATATATGCATCTACAGAGACAAAGTGTTTTCCAGGAATTAAAGTTAGGTAGGAATTTATCACATAGGTCCTTGGATCAAGGACACTGAATAACACAGAGAAGCTTACTCTCCTCATTTGTAATATAAAGGGGCTGCTTTCGGTCACCTTCAAGGGTGGATAGTATACAAAATAGTGCTAACAAAGTTCCATAGAACAGAAACTCTGTACAACAAAGTGCTACTTTTATTGACCCTCCATAAAGACAGAAGACATAATATACTAAAGCATAGCTTAGCGAAGGAATTTCTATAAGGAGCTGAGTGAATATGAGCTAGGATTTTGCTTTATGGGATCCAGCAATGCAGGGAGAGACTCGGGGAATATCAATGATGAAGGGTTACCACACCGCGAGCCCTCCTGTATATTATGTGTGGTGGCTAACGGAAGTATAGCCTCTCCTTGTGCAGTGGGCGTCTATATACACGTCCAAAGCAGAATATGTAAATGTATATTAAATATTTATAGTCCTTCATTGAAACTAATTGAGCAAAATTACATTTCAAAGCTGTGTACTGTGGAGAAATAGGAAGTGTGGTTTCTGCTTCCAGGAAGTTTATCTTCTAATGCAGGGTTTCTCAGTTTTGACAGTAATGACATCTTGGGCTGGATAATTCTTTGCTGTGGTGGGGGCTGCCCTGTGCATTGTGGGATGTTTATAGCAGCATGTCTGACCTCTTACTCACCAGATACCAGGAGCACCCCCACAGTGTGACAACGAAGCATGTCTCCAGACATTGTCAAATATGCCCTGGAGTGGAGATGGGGAGTCACCCCCCTGGTCGAGAACTACTGATCTATTATGTAAGAGAAAGTGGGGGAGATCATACAGGAAACAGAGAATTCTACTGACTCCAGTGCAATGAGTATGAATTGTTAGTGATCCAGATGCAGAAAAACTCTCTCCCAGTGAGAAAAGCAAAGATTGAAGAAAACTGAGGAGGCATCTAAGCTAAGCCTGGGTGGATTTGATTAGATTCTTCACGGTGGTGAAGAGGAAAGTCTTAGGAAGAGCAGCCTAAGAAAAGGCACGGAGGAAAGGGGTCACGGAGCAGGTCTGGAGAATCTTTTCTGACGAGCGCACAATGTGTATGCAAGGGAGAGATGAAGATAAGGCTGAAACGTGAGGGCAGAGAGGGGAAGGTTCTAAAATATCAGGCAACAGATTTGGGATCTGAGTCAGTAGTCCGGAGGGAGCCTTGAAAGTTTGGAGTAGAGAGAATCATCTACCCTGCCAGGAGGAAATAGCAGACGTTGTATGAAGGTTGGGGAGGGAGAGAGATGAACAGAGGAGATGAACAGTACAGATAAGAGAGCAAAGAGTGGCGAAATCAACAAACACATGCAACGGTACGAGTCATGCAAAAGAAAGGGTCAGCAGGGGTCCAAGACGTCTGGGGTGTGAGGGTGCCTCCCATCGAACACAAAAACAGCCCTCCAAAGGGCTTTAGAAAGGCCCCACGGTTGCCGCCCTGAAAAGTGAGGGCTTTCCCGTGAAATACTCTAAGGGAGGAGAGAAGAGTGGTCCCTGGCGACACACAGCCGTCTGCATTTGCGATAAGCCGCTCGAGGCCACAGGTCAGAGCTGCACCGAGAGTGTGGCTGCTGCCAGGTGCCCACAGCCCTGGGCCGTCTCTGTCCTCATTCGCCAGATTGCCCCAGCCACTCTGCTTCCCGAGGGCTCCTCCCGAGCTCTGCTGGGCTGAAGACTGTTTTGCAGTGAGAGCACGGAGAAGCCCCTTTCCTCCAGCACGATTTCAAGCTTCAGCACAGAAGACATTTTATAGTCTCTCTGTTCCTTCCAGTCTACTGCTCTGGTGGGGCTGAATAAATATTGACTAGCATATAAAACATAAGGCCTTTTATTTATATGCCCTCCTGCTCTGAAGGTTGTGCTGGAGCCTAGCAAAGGACAACACAGCACGTGTGGAGTGCTGGGGGCCACCACTGCAGAGCAAGCCAATGGCCACAGCTGTCAGGACGGGGCCTGCCTTTTCCGGGGTGCAGCTTGCAACAGCAGGTGTGAGGGTTGAGCGGGCATCAGTGGAGGTGACAGTGGTGCCGTGTTGACACAGAATTATGTTCTATCAGATGGGAAGGCTTTGGGTCACAAACAACAGAATACCCAAGTACTACCAGTGGCATAAGCAATTCATTTATTCCCATACGAGAAGCACGGAGCCAGAAGTCGGGACTGTGGCATCCCATGCAGGATCTTGGCTCTAATTCTTTGCTTTGTTGTCCTTAGCTGTTCACTTCTCATCCTCAGTAGTGCCGTCTCATGGTCCCAAGTTGGCTTCTGGAAGTCCAGCTGGAAAGAGTAGGCTTAGTACCTGCTGCTCATCCATCGGCAGCCCTTGTAGATTTCTGTCTCATTTCTTTCTGTCTTTCTGTCTCATTGGCCATGACCAAGTGATATGTCCAATCATTGGCAGAAGCAAGGGAGCTAAGTATGGTTGGTTTAGACCAATTATGACTCATCCCTGGGCTTGGAGAAAGGGTCTACTTAGTCCAAGGACAAGAGACCTCTGGTCTGACCCAAATCCCAGGTCCCGGTGGCAGGAAAGAGGCAAGATGATGGCTGTAGGGCAGGCACTGAATAGAGTGGTGGACAAGCTGCCCTCAGGAGGGGTGTGGACAGGCAAAGGTGCTGTTGCAGACTGACCTAATTGTTTTTAGCAACAAGTGTCCTGCCCCCTCCCTGGAGAGTGATCACCTGAGCCCTTGTCTCCCTTCTTTATCACAAAAGGTGAACCCGGTCTTCCTGGGGGGCTCATTGGTCAGAGCTAAGCGTCCTCTCCCACAGACCTGCAGCCGGACACACGCCATGGGGGAGACAGTGAGGAGAGCAAAGGTCTAGAGTCAGCTAGGCAAGCATCTGAGCCCCGGCTCTGCCACTTTCTCAGCTGCGTACCCGCAGGTCATAAAGCACCAGTAGGGAAACAGGAACCACACCAGTTTTGTTGACTGGGATGATTTTATAGAAAGAGTTGTTAAATATAAGGAAAAGTTGGAATTAGGAAAACATGGAATCTTGGAGGAGGGCACCATGGGGCTGGTGCACAGACTTCTGAGAAGGGGATGCTTGCTGCAGGACTGGCGCTGGAGTCCCAGGAGGGGTGCTCCAAGGCTACTTCCGCAGTGTTGGCAGAACTCCAAACTGGACTCATCCGCCACTGCGAGAACACATGGCGGCGACCGCTGGACAGAAGCAGCCAGAAGATTCTCAGAGAACACCTGGGAGGATGCAATCCCTCCCTCCTCCCAGCCTCCCAGCCTCCTGTCTGAGAACCTACCAGGCCTGCAGGTGGCTGGGGCAAAATAAACGTGGCCAACTCAGTGCCGCCCCAACATCGCCAAGTGCAGAACTGGAGGGGGAAATCTTGAACTAAGACGCCATGACTTAACAACAGACACGTTGTAGCAAGTACTTTCCACGTCAAAACCTAAATCCTGTAAATCTAACTGGCTGCAGCTATACAGTGGGGAAAACACGATCCTCTGAAGATCACTGGCTACCAATTCCTTGAAGGGGGTACATTTCATCTGCTTGCTTACCGACCTCTATTTTTCTAGCTCCTAGAACAGTGCCTAACCCCTAGTGAGCATTTGAGGGTAATGGTATTAATTGTTACATTATTACTACCAGATTTCAAAGCCTAGAAATTAAAAAGAAAAATTAATTAAAAAGAAAAAGGTGGGAGGACTTGCTCAAGATCACGAAATTCCCCCAATAAATGAGTGCCAGGGCCAAGAATGGAGCCCGTGCCTGTCCTGAACCCAGATGAAGACATTCGATGCTAGTAATGTTTTATTCTTTAGAATAGTGATGAGAACGTTAGAAAACAATTTAGCCATGGCAGGGATGAGACATTAGCTGCTTTTCCGTGAGGATGTTTGCTCCTCAATTGCTATTCCTGGTGTCCAACACTGCTTGTACTTAGGCCAATGACGTGTATCCCCAAGGTCTTTAAAGGCATTTCCCGAGGCTGAATGTGTGGCCTCAGTCGTGCTGAGGAAGGGATTTGTCTTCTCCGGCGGGGCCCAGGACACTGATGCACTCCGTCCCAGCTCAAGCTCCTCTTCATCCGTGTCCTTCACGAACATTCCTGCCTCTGGGCCAACATCAACCTGCTTAGGGACCCAGGACTGGTCTTCTCAGGGTGTGTAATGAGCCAGTGCAGGCTGCTATGGATATGTCCAGACGGTCTGGAAGGCTGTCGGACATTTGCTGGGTGGACTCCTTTCATTTTTGCTTTGTGAAAGGGCTTCAGGGGAGAAAAAAAGTGGCCGGATAACCCTGGAACCTCCTCCTAGGGACCAAACAGTGGGCTTCGGTCCAGCTGCCTTCTGGAGGAGATGAAACAAGCTGCCGCTACTCTAACTGCTACTTCGGGCTCAGGCTGCCCCGGGAGCTGCCTCTCTCCTGGGACAGGGGAGAACAGAGGTTGGCTCACCCACTTTGGGGCTCCAGGGGCTTCGCCCGACAGGAGTCTGCCTGCACACCTGGGCACACTTCCCTCCCAGTTTCGGGAGAAGGTTTCCCCGGCATTATCTAATTCCAACTCAGCATGTTTCCACCAGGCAAGAAGTCAGGACATCTGAAACTGGCAGACAGCCTTGGTTTCCTGTCTCTGTCCAAAATGCAGGGTAGAATGAAAAATATCAGTCAGACGTGGGAGCAACTGGGGAGGAAACCGAGAGAGAACAAATAGGCAATGTCACCTTCTTTGACCCAGAAATGGGTTTTGCATCCTTGCGGTGCTGGCTCATTAAACATTCCAGGGAGTCCCAATACTGGAAATAGAGGAGAGTTACTATAAAGGCTCAGGAAAAAAATGAATTGTCACCGGGGTCAGTGGCCTCCTGGGCATTCTACTGGAATAACGGACTGGTCCCCAGGCCGGTTCCAAGTAGTCCCCCTTCTAGGCAGTGTCACACAAAAAGGGACCACTCCTGACTTGGGGTTCCAGAGCCTCAGGTCATCCCTCCAACCCCATATCTTACTGGAGGTACTAAATCCCCTAGGACCTTTTCCAGATTCCTAGGGTTTATCACTGACTTCAGAGGGACAGACCACTTTTTTTTTTCCCCATTTCCCATCTTTTCCCAGAGCAGAGCTTGGGGCTCAGTATCCCTGCTGAATGGGCTAATGCACCTGTAAAGACAAGTCTTAACCTGAGGAAGTACAATGAATGCCTTCTTAGGAACCTGGCCACGAATCTCAATTTCCTGACTCCAGAATCAGCTCTGCCCTAAGCCAGTGCGCGGTCCCTCAGGCACTTCTCAAGCGGTGTGGTAGTGTTAGGGAAACAGGCTGGAACGGTGGAGGAAAAACCAAGCGGCACTCGAAGATCTTGATGGATCAGAGATTTACTTAACACGGGTGGTCGCAGAGGAGACCGTTTCTCCAAAGATCTGAGTGCTGAATGCAAGCGGGAAGGGTAATTAATAGTTGTCAGCCTCCATATTCGAGGGGGCGGTTTTCGCGCGTGTGGCTAACAGGGCAAGAAGAACCCGAAAGAGGGGTCTCCAAGCCAGAGACCAGAGCTTGGTTTAGTCCCATCGGCCATCTTTGGCACACTACTTTATTCATTTCTCCAACAGTAGTAGGGGTGACAGACGGAGGAGTACCTTCGGACGCAAGGTACCCTTACCCGCCCCCCCTCCCGCCAACAACTTCAAAAAGGCAGCTTCCTTTTTTTTTCTTGGCTGTTCTTTATTTACTTCCACAGCACAGGTAGCATTTTATACATGGGTACACATTCTGCATTCCATATTCCTTCCCAAAGAAATTCCCCTGTACAGCCAGTATTGCAGGAGGACGTTGGGTAACCCTCACCCAAGAGTTACCAAAAATCTGGATAAAAAGGAGGTGAAGCAGGAGC
Source organism: Felis catus (assembly GCF_018350175.1). Taxonomy (NCBI): domain Eukaryota; kingdom Metazoa; phylum Chordata; class Mammalia; order Carnivora; family Felidae; genus Felis; species Felis catus. The sequence continues at coordinate 75,301,834 of NC_058371.1, read as the reverse complement.
TTTCTGTCCAGTTGAGGGCTGTCCCCCAGGCCCCTCTTTAGCACAAGACTCTCCCAGAAGGTTCCCTTCCCTCTCCGGGCAACCACTTCTGACATGTATCACCATAGGTTAGTTTTCTTCCATTTTCATGGACTCCCACAATATGTACTTCCAACTTGGCTTCTTTCACTCAACAGGGTGTTTTGGCAACACCCTCACACTGTTTTGAGTATCAGTAGTTTGTTCTCTGTTACGAGGAGTGGGATTTCAATGGGTGAATGTATTCCAATTTGGTGTTGCATTTTCCTGTTGATGGGCATTCAGAGTGTTTCCAGTTTGCAGTCGTATGAGTAAGCTAGACAAGAGCATTCTTCCACGACTCGTTTTCTTTTTTCTATGTAGATAAACGTTTTTATTTATATTGGATAAAAGTGAAATTCCTAGGTCGCATGATAAATGTATGGTTAACTTTATCAAAACTGCCAAACAGCTTCCAAAATAGTTACACCCTTTTGTTTACTTTCACCAACAGTGTATTGGAATTCCAGATGCTCCACATCCTAGCCAACATTTGTGTTATGAGCATTTTCGTTGGTGTAAAACGTTACCTTATTGTGTTTTTAACTCAAATTTTTGTGTGATTAGTGACGATGGGGACCTTTTCATGCGCTTGTTGGCTTCTCATACCTCTTCTTTCTTAATTGCTTATTCAAGTCTTCTGCCTATTTTTAACAGTTCTTTTTTACTATTGATTTGCTAGTTTTGTATATGTTATAGATACGAGTTCTTTATCACATAGGAAAGTTTTTAATTTTGATGAGGTCCAACGTATCAGGGTTTTTCTTTTTATCAGTCAAATATATCAGACTTTTTATTTATTTTTTTTTCAACGTTTTTATTTATTTTGGGGACAGAGAGAGACAGAGCATGAACGGGGGAGGGGCAGAGAGAGAGAGGGAGACACAGAATCAGAAACAGGCTCCAGGCTCTGAGCCATCAGCCCAGAGCCCGACGCGGGGCTCGAACTCCCGGACCGCGAGATCGTGACCTGGCTGAAGTCGGACGCTTAATCAACTGCGCCACCCAGGCGCCCCTATCAGACTTTTTTTTTAACAGAAGTATAGTTGACATACACTATTGTTTAGTGTATAACGCAGTGATTGAACGTTTGTATACATTATGAAATGGTCACCATGGTAAGTCTAGTTGCCATCTGTCATGATTCAAAATTATTATAATATTATTGACTATATTTCCAATGCTGTACTTTACATCCCCATGACTTATTTACTTTATAACTGGAAGGTTGTACTTTTTTTAAAAATTTTTTTAATGTTTATTTATTTTTGAGACAGAGAGAGACAGAGCATGAGCAGGGAAGGGGCAGAGAGAGAGGGAGACACAGAATGTGAAGCAGGCTCCAGGCTCTGAGCTGTCAGCACAGAGCCCAACGCAGGGCTCGAACTCACGAACTGTGAGATCATGACCTGAACCGAAGTCGGATGCTTAACCCACAGAGCCACCCAGGCGCCCCGTGGTTGTACTTCTTAATCGCCTTCACCTATTTTGCCTGTCCCCCTACCCAACAATTTCACTTTTATCTATGAAATATACTGCAGATATATTCGCTCATTCGTTCAGTAATCATTTATTGAATTCCTACTGTGTTCCAGGCACCATGCAAACATCTGAGATAGTCTACAGAGGTGAAGAAGACAGACAGTATCACTGCCTTCATTGAACTTCAGTCTTAGTTGGGGAGCCAGGAAATAAGTGAACAAACCAATAATTTTAGGTAGTGGCCCATAGGCAGGTTCTACGGGAACTAGACTCCAAGAGATTTACAGGAGTGCTCTCAGGAACAAAGCATGTGAGGGTGAGGCATTGGGCAGGGTTCTGCAGGATGGGCAGAGGGAAAAGTTGAGCTGTGAAGCACTGGGAACAGAAGCCCCACCCAATCCTCCTGGAAGCTCTGGAGCTTGGCTAACAGAGTTGTCTCCTTTGAGACCAGGGGATTGAGCATTTGTACCCTTGTGTGACTAGTAGCCATTGCATATAGGCTGCCTCCAGGGAGTGGGCAAAAACAAGGTTAAAGCAGCTTCTTTGGGCAAAGGCCAATGCCTGGAAAGTATCTCAGGTGTGAACTGTCGGCAACGAACACTCCCAGCAGCTAAAGCTACGAGGGCCTCTCAGTCCTGAAGGGGGAGCTGGGTGGCATACCACACTATCCACTACGAAATGCCATGGGGGTGGCAGGAGCTAACCAACGAGCCAGAGGGTAGGAATGAGTCAGCATGGTTATTTTAACAAGGTGATGAGGGAAGCCCTCTGTGAGGTGTCATTTGGGCGAAGACCTGACTGGTGTGAGGAAAGGAGCTGTTCAAAGTCAAGGGCATCAGCGGTTCTAAGCAGGCACGACGGGGAATGCAAAGCAGAGAACAAACTTGGCACAGTTGAGGAACAACAATAAGTCCAGTGTGTCTGGAGCCAAGAGAATGAGGGGGAGAGTGGTTTAATCACCAACATACCAGGAGACCAGATGGTGCAGGGCCTTGCAGACCACAGTAAGAGTTGGATGTTTGTTCTAAGTATGATGAGAAACATTGGAGCACTTTGAATAGGGGAATATCATGATCTAATCCACATTTTTGAACGTAGGACTTCACTACACAGAGATTGAATGTATAGGAGCAGAGATGGAAGCGGGAAGACCTATTATAAGGCCACTGTGGTGATCCAGCAGGCAAGAGGGGATGGTGGCTGGTAACAAGGTTCCATGAATGGGGGCCGGGTCCTGGAAGGGATGGGACTCTAAATATGTTATATATGTGGAAGCAAGAATTTGGGAGAGAGGATATGAGGATTAGTTTAGGGTTTTGGGCGGAAGAGGAGGAGCAGGTATGGAGGAGGGAAGGTCGTCAAGAATTCTATTTGGATACTTCATATTTGAGGTGCCCATTATACACCCAAACAGAGATGCCTGGCATCTGAAGATGCTTCTCTGGAGCTTGAGGTCCTTTGTGCGATTTTGCTTGAAAATAAATGTGTTACTCAAAATTTGTTAAACACACATACCAGAGTTGAGAGAGAGAGAGAGAGAGAGAGAGAGAGAGAGAAAACCACTGTAATATGCTGACCCGTCTACAGTTGAATTGTTACGTGCTGTGGAAATTCAGCCAGAGATCCTGTGGAAAAATAGTGAAGAAACCCTTGGGTCACTGATTTGAAGTTTGAAAGAGGAGCTGGCTGGTTACTTCTAAGAAGCATTTCCATGCAGCACTTTTGGGCCTTTTTGTTTATTTATTTATTTTTTAATTGGGGCAGTTGACTTTGTCTGTAAGCCAAGAATGGATTTCTCTCATAGGATGGAGTCACATGATCTATGTGATCAGGCTCCCAAGAGATTGATAACACAGAAAGTCCGTTTACTTTGAAAAATACAGTCATCTTACAATCATATAAGCCTATCATGCCCATTCTTCCCATAGAGGTAGAAACATGGGAAACCACGGTCAAATGAAAGGATTGCTTGGTGAGCTGGAATCAGAGAAAGAGAAGAAGTTGAATGCTTCAAACATGCAAATTATGAAAACATTAAAATAATTCTGGGCTGATTGATAAATAGCTTCTGCTCTGAGCCTCCTATATTCTCCTACTTACTGCCCTTCCCATACCAAAGACCCACGGATGTCCCAGCCATTAAAGAGTGAATGAGTAAATGCTGGATACGGTAGGATCGTAGGTCCCTGTTCCAGCTGTAGCTAAAGACCTTCCTGTTTGGTTGGCAGCTGTACCAAATGGGTTGTTACCTACGTGGACTCTCATCCCAGTCCTCACAGCTTGAAGCTCCTCCCATCTTCACGAAATTGATGCAGCCAAGGGAGGGGCCAGAGTCTTCTAATATGTGGGCACCTTGCCCACTGCCTTGCCCCAGCCCTGTCCTGGTCAAATCTTGAATAAATCCTGACGAGCTCTCCAGCCTCCCTTTGCACCATGTCTGCGATACTCCATCCCGGTCTGACAGGCCATTCTGTCCCTGGGAATGTTTGTGTTGTCAGACTTCTCCGGTCTGAAATCCATCCTGTCCATTTAAGGAGACTTTGAATATATCTTCTTTGATCTGGTGCCAGCTGGTTTTATAATTTTTCTCTTAGAGGGAAATTACATTTTCCATTTCCAAGTTCTAGGGGGATGCCTCACAGTCAACCCCCACAGACTACCTACCCTGAGGAGTTTAATTTTCATGGAATCCAACAGAGCTAGAGCTGAAAGAGACCTTAATAATCATTTAATCCAACCTTCTTGTTTTATGGACAAGGTAACTGAGGACCAGAGAAAGAATGGCAGGATGAATTATTGTTTATAATGAATATAATATTTACTACCAGTACAAATCACAAAGAAGACATTAATAAACTGATCTATACCAGAAAGCTGTTCACTCTGCTTTTTTTTATAGCAGTACAAGCCTGGTGACCTTACCGAACAAACAGAGGCCAATACCTCCACTGGGGGAAACACTGGGAGCTGTCAAAGGCCAGGGAGGCACCATGGGTAATAAAGAATCCAGAAGTGGAAGTCTCAACACCCACCTGACAAAGAAAGGGGACGAACTCAAGAAAGAAGTGGTAAGGAGCTTTAGTAAATGTTTAATGAAGACAGACATAGAGGTTGTCCAGTCCAGCCCCCTTTCCTCAAACAAAGCAATAAGTCATGTGACAGTTCTTTGCCATTGTTTTGGCTTCCCAACATCCATTTCCTCTTTTGACAGTGGCTAATTTTCTCTTGGGGAATCACTCCCTCCACCTAGGGGTGGTCTTGCAAAGCTGTGAACCCTGGTGCCCGACTCCCACCACTGAGGCCAAGGCTCGGGGTCCCTTATCCTCCTGCCCTCCTGCCCTCCTGTCCACAGTTGTGGACCCAGGAGGGAACTGTCCTTTGGCACTCTTGAGCTCACTCATGTTGGCTACAACCCCCTGATCCAAGTGTTTCCACCACAGTGCAGTTCCTGGGGCTCCTTCTTCCCCCATTGCCCCAGAAACCCCAAAGTGCCAGGGTTTCTGTCTGGTTCCGCAGCCTTCCCATCATGTTGGTGTGCGCTCAACAGCATCCTAATTCAAGTCCTTGGTGCTCAATTGAGCCTGGATCATTTCTGCTGCTGACAACCAAAACCTCCAACTGACACACTCCCCAAAGTGACTTACCCAGAGGCAGAGTTAAACCTGAGACCCAAGTCCCCTCTACGTCTTATACAAGGGCAGTGTAATGGGCGGAGTTTTGTCCCCCCAAATCCATATGTCAAAGTCTAACCCCCAATATCTCATAATGTATTTGGAGACAGGTAATTCAGGTTAAATGAAGTCACTGGGTGGGTCGTAATCCAATATGAGGAGACAATTAGGACACAGTCATGCACAGGGGAAGACCATGTGAGGAGAAGGAGAGAGTCCTCAAATGGAGCCAGCCCTGCAAACACCTTGATCTTAGACTTCTAGGCTCCAGATCTGCGAGGCAATACATATCCATTGTTGAAGTCACCGAGCCTGGGGCACTTTGTTACAGCCCCTGAGCAGACTAACACAGGCACTTCTCACTGCCATGGTACCACTCTTGTGGACATCATGCCACTTCATTACCCAGAGTCAGCTCTGAAGAGGCTCAAATTAGCAGGCTCTTCTTAGAACCAAATTTCCTGGACCACCTTCAAACATCAGTCTCGCGGGTGAAAGAGACATTAAGAACCACCAAAAACCCCACGGCTTAAACGTGGATCTTTCCCTCCCTTCATTTCTGTAGTAATGGACAGCACCTACGAAAACAGGATAGATGACTCCTTGGAGAAATGGTATCATTTCTTAATAAATAAATGAGAATTTAGGGCCAAAACTGACAAGGAATTTTATCTTGTTCTCCCAGCATCTGCGTGGAGGAGGGGAAGCAAGCAGAGACTTTATTCTAATATTAGCTCGGAAAGGGGAGAGTGAAGACCTGTAAGAAAGGCTCCCTTTCTCCCTCTCATACTCCCCTCCTTGAACACAGTCTACCCAAAGCATCACCAGGCTCCCCGCTGCAAGGCAAACAATTACAGAGGTCTCTTGGGGAAAATAGTCCTGATGTTACCTCATGGAGGGTCAGAAGGAAGTGCTTAGGGCTGAGGGAATGGGAGAGGGTGGAGGCCAAAGGGCTGAATATTAATGGTGGCTATCATCACTGGCTCTTAGCATAATGGAAAAGCCCTTTGCAGGGCAATGCTGGGGCTGGCCTCACACAGAAATGCAATCTCCTGGAACACAGAGTGGGCAGTGACAAGCAGTTTATCTTCCATTACGCCAAGGCCTTAAATCATTATCAACCAAAGCCAGCAAAGGAACCAAATCACTGACTCCAATTAGGATGGTCCCTTATCTTCCTGGCGAATGCAAATATACACGACATTAAGGTACATTTTTATGGGTTGAATTGTATCTCCCCCTAAAAGAGATATGTTGAAGTCCTAACTCCCACTATTTCAGAATATAACCTTATTTGGAGAGCAGGTTTTTATGGAGGTAATCAAATTAAAACGAGGTCCTCAGGGTGGACCCTAATCTAATAGGATTGGTGTCCTTATGAATCAGGGAAATCTGGACACAGAGACACACGCAGGAACACCATGTGAAGACGAAGGCAGAGAGGGGAGTGATACTTGCCCAGGTTATGGAATGCCAGGAATTGCCAGCAAACACCAGAAGCTGGGGAAAGGGCCTGGCAGGTTCTCCCTCATAGCCCTTGAAGGAACCAGTCCTGCTGACATTTTGATCTCAGGCTTCCAGGCTCCAGAGCCACAAGACAATAAATTTCTACTGTTTAATCCACTTGCCTGTGTCACTTGTTAGAGCAGCTCTAGCAAACGAATACCTACAGGAAAACCCTAGTGCCCTGAGGGAAGAGAAAGTGGTCCCACCTCATCATAAAATACTCCACGGGAATGGATGCAGAAGAAGGAGTCTGAGTCATTCCTTGGGTATGGATAACATTTGCTCAACCAAGTGGAGGCCCATATAAAAATCATTTTTCAAAGGGCTTCCTCTTTTGAAGAGTGCTTCCCTGCCCCAGCTCACAGGGGAGCCCTGCCGGCTGAACTGGGGCCGTAGGTAATGGCAGGAAGCAAGGAGGCTTTTTCCCAAAGTGATAATGGGCTTTTTGGTAGGGTTGCCGGATGTGGCCAATGAAAATACAGAATGTTCAATCAAATTTGAACTTCCGATGAATGATGAATAATTTTTAAGTGCGTTTTCCCAATATTTGTTTTAAGAGATGCCTATATTTTTTTCTGGAAGCCTACCATGTCCCCCTCATTCATCTTCCATGTCCATTCTCTCCCTTATCCCTAGCGGAGTGGGTGTGGTCCTTTGGCACAACAATATGAAGGTTAAGGTGTGTGGGATGACATATTAGCAAAGACAAGCTGGGTTGTCTCCTGGATGACCCCTTCTGGAGGAATGGCCTCTGCCTCCAGCTGTGGAGAAGGTTAAGACTCCACCTTGTGAGGATCCACTGGCAAGGATGACAAGGGCAGCCTTATGAGCTGTGGCAATATGGGGGTCCTGCCTGGGGGTGTGCAAAAAGCCAGAAAGAAAAAAGAGACCAAGGCCAGAATGAAGGGGGCACCTGGGCAGCCATCCACAGCTGACTCTGTGAAGCTACGGGGTCTCTGTAAGACACAGTTTTTGAACCATCTTCTGGACTCACATGTTGATGTGAGTGTGTACTGTTCTGAAATTTGTGACATTTCTGGTAAGAACTGTATCGGTGCGTTGCATGGGGTGCCCAGACTTGCCTGGGCCTGAAGCTGGGCAGCCTGCAATTGACTCCACACCCTGCCTCCTGCCTGGCACATGTGGTCATGTGAATGGTCAGCGAACTTTTGCCAGACAACGGAGGGTCACCACACAAGGAAGTCTAGCCACTCTCTCCTCCTAGGAGATAAAAAGTCTGGGGTTCGACCCCGGAGGGTCTGTCTTATCCCCACTTTAATTGGAATTGTCTGCCTGCTGAGTGCCACGAGCCTGGCTTAGAGACGTGGAGGCTACATTCCCTATAGGGCCATGAGCTAGAGTGTGAGAAGGCTCAGTGTGGGAAGCTGGCCTTGTTCATAGCTAAATAAGGTCTGCAGGGACGTATCAGTGTCAGTGTAGCTGGAGGGGGGTCTGGTTGGTAAACCCAACGTCCAAGACTTTTCTCATAGGCCAGAAAGAAGGAACCGGTCCATCTCCAGTAGAAAACGGTGCTGGGCCAATCAAACCCTGGAGGTTTGAAATCCAAGCATACTGTCTAGGTGATAATTTCTCTTTTAATATTTTAAAAGTTGAACTTGGAGCCATTGATGTGGTGCCTGCTATCCATGACAGAGAATATCATCCTGCTTCAGATGTAGTGCACATGTGGAAGACAACCATTTGGGACGAAGGAAGGAAGGAAGGAAGGTAGGAAGGAAGGAAGGAAGGAAGGAAGGAAGGAAGGAAGGAAGGGAGAAAAAAGAAAGAAGGATAGGCAGGAGAAAGAATTTGGAAATTTAATCTGACCTATTTCCAAACCTGGTTCCTTCCTCTCAGCATGAAGTGCCCTGATTGGATAAGGAATTCAGTGCAAGCCCCTTCATACAGGCTACTTTCCTTTCAGAGGACAAGGGTGCATTTGATTAGTTGCCCATTAAATCACAAGGAAAGGGCTGGGGTGAGGGAGCGAGTAGGACACTTAGAAACTGGTAAAATGAGAATAGCTTCCCTTCTGAGGCTCCGAATGCGCTTTGAACTCACTGTACTGTTAACAAATCCCAGTGCATCAGAAACAGTTTTAATTACTGAAATCCACATTGACTAATGGCTGAAGGGATTCAGCAAGCATTTGTAGAATGCCTATTAGGTGTGAGCACCATGCTACACAAGGGCGAATGCTGTAGAGCCCTCTCGGCCCAGAGGGGCACATTGGCGCATTTAATAAATCAACATGTTGGGCTGTGCACAGGGACTACTCTATAGGCACATGAAGGGGCACCAAGGAGCCCAGGGATAGTTGGGGGTGAGCGGGCTGTGATAGAATCTGAAGGCTTTTACATATCAAAGAATGCATGTTCCTTCACCTCCTTAGAGACTTTCCACAAAGATGCCAATGCCAGAGCAGCAACCTGCCTTTTCTGGCCACGTCTGCCATTTGTCCTTCTGTTCTGGTTATACCAGTGGTAATAGGCCAACAGTGACTATTTAATGGGTTTCCTTTTACATGGCATGTTTCATACAGTACAATATCCTGGACACGATACATACTTGACTACGATAACAAAATAATTTACAATATGGAGTTCCAATATCTCACGTTCCATTTCTCTGTTCCAGTCATCAGTGAGGGAGGTACGATTGTTCTTCCTTTTTTTTAAGTTTATTTATTTTGAGGTGGGGCGGTGGCAGAGAGAGGGAGAGAGAGAATCCCAAGTAGGCTCAGGGCTGACAGTGCAGAACCTGACATGGGGTTCTGCAAACGATGAAATCATGACCTGAGCCAAAATCAATGACCCGGGCTTGAAATCAAGAGTTAGTCGGGGTGCCTGGGTGGCTGAGTCGGTTAAGTATCTGACTTTGGCTCAGGTCATGATCTCGAGGTCAGTGAGTTCAAGCCCCGTGTCAGGCTCTGTGCTGATAGCTCAAAGCCTGGAGCCTGCTTCGGATTCTGTCTCCCTCTCTCTCTCTGCCCTCCTCCCCCTGCTCCAGCTCACACTGTTCTCTCTCTCAAAAATGAATAAACGCTAAAAATAATTTTTTGTAGATATATATAAAAAAAGAGTCAGATGCTTAACCAGCTAAGCCATCCAGGCACCCCCTTCCTTTTTGTTGCTCTAAAAACATCTAACATGTCTCATGAAATTTGGTTCATTCATTCCATAAATATTCACCTGATGCTTGCATATTCCAGACCCCGTTGGTGCAAAAGCTACAACAATGGGAAATGCAGGCATGGGCCTACTTCTTGGGAGTTTACCCAGGCTCTCAAACTCAGCCACGCACAACAACTTCCTGTGGAACTTGTTTAAAGATGTCGATGCTTGGTCTGACCTTGAAGATATTTTGATAAAAATGTCTCAGAGGAGGAGACAGATCGGCGCACCACATGAAGCTGTTAGAGTCATGCGCCCCCTGCCTTCTAGCAAGGGTTGTGTGAAGATCCAGCTGTGGCTTCCTGAGAGCCCAGGTCTGCAGGGATGTGGAGCTGGGGTGAGGGGGGGCATTGATGTTAGTCCCACACGCACACTGTCCCAGCATAAAGGCCCAGAAGCGGAATGCAACATGACAAAGGACTACCCCCTCTGTGAAAACTCCTCAGTACTTTTGCCTGATTATTATTCCATTTTGTCTAATTGCATTTTAAAATGCTCAGTGGGGAAAAAAATGCCAAGTCTTTTAATAAATTAAAAGCAGGTCTGCTTTTTAACCTGCTGCAGGTTTAAAAAAAAGTCCTGCTGAGGGCACGCTGCTCAGAGAGATGCCGTCTTTGCAGATGAAGGTAATTAGTGAACACCTTCACCTCTGCAGTTGGAGGGGGTGTGAGGGCACTGGGTTGCTGGAGTAACCACCTCCTGATTCAGGAGACAACTGGGCATCACAAAGGATGCCTAAGATTCAGGTACTATTTTCTCTTGCAGCGATCAGGAGGCAGAGTGTGTGTAGGAACTAAAAGCTCATGGGACCACGGGATGCAGCCTTTCTTGGCTCTGATACTGAGAGATCATGTCTGATGTTTCCTCCCCGACATGCCGTGATCAGGGACACTTGGACGCCCAGCAGAGCCAGATTTAGAGGCAGAGGAGCCGGGCAGCTGTCCCAGTTACCAATCTACGAAAGGCGCTAAAAGATCACGTTAAAAAAAAAAAAATCAGATACACAGAGCCAGTTAACTCAGATTTCCATGCATGACTCTTGATATAATTGGCCAAACAGAAACTTCAGCCAAAGAACATCCCATCCTTGAGTAAAACCTAAAATGCACTGCTGGTGGGTTGTGGTAGCTTTCAAGCCCAGGTTCAAACCCAGGTTCCTCTGCTTACTCATGTGTGATTCTGGGCAAGATATTTTACCTTCCTGTGTTCCTGCTTTCTCAGCTATAATGTGAGGATTACCATAGTGCGAGTGTGGGGGATTAAATAGACATGAAGCACTTAGGACACGGCCTGGCACATAGCAGTCACTATTTGAGGGTTAGCTATTCCCTATCATTTTTGTGACTAGCTCAAGCAAGTTGCCTAGTGCTTTTTGAGTCTGCACATCTATCAGAGACCAGCCAGCTGAATGTTTCCAGAGATGCAGGCTCTCTTTCCCAAAACTCTGGAAGTCCTGCATCGGAAGCATTTATCATATACCAGTAATTAATTTTACTCTCTTAGGAATTTAAATCCCTTGGTATGGTTCTAAAGGAACCATCTGATTTAGAGAATACAAAAGAAATATGAACAAAGTCAAGTATTACAGAAAAGTTTTGCCCATATGAAATCCCTCTCCACCCCCCCCACCCACCCAAAAAAGCTAAATAACTTTTGGAAATGTTGAGCAAGACTTTGTAATCACATCCCTGTCTGTATTACTTCTATCCTAAGTGGGCAAGTAGCTGAATTCTCTCCAGGTGAGAGCGCTAGAGAAACTGGGAAAGAAAGACCATTTTAAGTTAATTCAAAATGTGGGGGCTCCTGGATGCCTCAGTCGGTTAAGTGACCGACTCTAGATTTCGGCTCAGGTCATGTTCTCGCAGTTTGTGAGTTCAAGTCCCTCATCGGGCTCTGTGCTGGCGGCACAGAGCTTGCTTGGGATTCTCTCTCTCTCTCTCTGCCCCTCACCTGCTTTCTCTCTCTCTCAAAATAAATAAAGAAATTTTTAAAAAGTAAGTCAAAATGTTATGCTGTGCTCGGTATTTGTAATAACTTTGAGCATGGAGGCACAAGAGTTTTACTAATAGAATTTCCCTATCCCCACAGGATGAATGTGGAACAATATTTAAGGATACATTTGGGAGGGTGCCAAAGTATTGGCTTGTTCAGGCTTAATCTGTGGGTTTGATCCTCAGACCCCCTGCCCCTTCCTTCCTACCCTGAGCACAGCTGGAAGCAAGGCCAAGGCTGGAGCCTGAACAAGTGCACCTGTGAAAAAGTCCAGCCCCAGCAAGGACTTCTATGAAGCAGGACCAAGTCTTAGAAAGGTGTCTCAGCATTTAGATAAGTTATGATTGGGAACAGTCAAGGCCTGTTACAGTTTGCCCTGAGATGTTTATATTTCCTTTCCAATTATATCATAATATATTCGTCTAAAATCTATTAGCTGCACTGTACTCGTGGGTGACTGGTCTGCCATTACACCGGTATTGAGTAGTTAATTCTTCTATTTTATAAGTTTTGTTTTAAAATATAGAGGAATTTAAACATTTGTTCACTTAAAGATGATCCATGATTACTTTTGAGAATGTGCAAAATGCAGCATTGCATAAAGATGACCAGAAAATGCACTTACAATCTCACAACCCAGAAGCAACAGCAGCCAATCATTTGGTGTATTTCCTTCCAGTCTCTCCCTGCTTTCATGGGTAGGTATGTTCTCCCTTTCTAAATATATTTATTTAAGTACAGAGTTGGGATTATACTGTCTTCTGGCCTGATTCAGCCACTTAACTTTATGTTACAAGCATTTTATTTTATTTTATTTATTTTTTTAGCATTTTATTTTTTTTTAATATAATTTATTGTCAAATTGGTTTCCATACAACACCCAGTGCTCATCCCAACAAGTGGCTTCCTCAATGGCCATCACCCACTTTCCCCTCTCCCCCAGTTCCCATCAACCCTCAGGTTGTTCTCAGTATTTAAGAGTCTCTTATCATTTGCCTCCTTCCCTCTCTGTAACTTTTTTTCCCCCCTTCCCCTCCCCCCATGGACTTCTGTTAAGTTTCTCAGGATCCACATAAGAGTGAAAACATATGGTATCTGTCTTTCTCTGTATGACTTATTTCACTTAGCATAACACTCTCCAGTTCCATCCACGTTGCTGCAAAAGGCCAGATTTCGTTCTTTCTCATTGCCAAGTAGTATTCCATTGTATATATAAACCACAACTCTTTATCCATTCGTCAGTTGATGGACATTTAGGTTATCTCCATAATTTGGCTATTGTTGAAAGTGCTGATGCATAGGGGCACATGTACCCCAACGTTACAAGCATTTTAGTTTCTGCCTTGCATCAGTTAGGGTCTTCCAGGAAATAAGTTTCCCTCCAACCTCCTGAAGACAGGTGAAGGAACCAGGAGGGGTGCCGAACAGCACCTCGAAGAGATCCCCCTGCTAAGCCTGCAGGGTGAGGGATAGATAGGCAAGGAGAGGTACTGCCTGACACGGTCTAAGGCTTTAAGTGGAGTAGCAGCCCAGGAACCAAGAACCCTGCCCTCACACTCCTCCTGCTGCGTCTGCCGCTGCACAGATCCAGAGAGGGATCAAGGACGGGGAGCCTGGATGATGCAGAGTGGATCTGGAGAGCAAAAGCAGAACATCTATCATGTGTATCATCATATATGCTTTAAATACACTTTAAAAGAACAGGACTGCCTAGTATTCCCTAGTATTCCTTTAGAGGAAAGTACCATGCATTATTTAACCAAATCCCTGTGGATTCTTTTGATTTTTTTTTTTTACCCCTATAACTAGCACTGCAGTTAATATTCTTATACATACGTTTTTAGGCTACATCTCTGATTATTTTCTCTGGATAAATTCCCAGCGGTGGAATTACTGAGTCAGGGGAATCTACATTTTCAAGGCTCTTGATGTATATTGCCAAATAGCCCTCCAAAAGGCTATTATACCAATTTAAATGCCTACAGGCAATGCACACAGAATCTCTAATCTGGGAGGACCTGTTAGTTAATCTAGGATGTAGTTTCTGAAAGCACTACCTTCTCCTGGAGACCTGGTGATAGCTGCCTGGGTTGGAGAAGATTCTCGAAGGAAAAGGCAGCCTCTCCAGGCCTGCCCTGGAGACCCATGTGCATGAAAGGTCACACCTCCTGAGCCCTGAAAACTGACCTGTTTTCAAGACAGAAGAAAGCTTCAGAGTCAGTTCATTTGGGGGTCAGCGGGAGTGTCTGACAATGGGAAGTGAGGCGAGGGCCGCTGAGTTGGAATTTTGTTTCATTTGACCTCATTTACCTAAGGCCAAGTGTATAGTAAACAACAGCGGATGGTCATATAAGGCTCTTTGTGAGGTTATTTCTTTCGGGAGTAGTTTCACCCAGCCAAGCCAGGGTCAAGGCAGGACTGCTGAGGTGCAAATGAGAAGCCAGGTCAAGTTAGGACAGCAGGGTTAGATAAGGGAGAGGGGAGAAGAGGAGGAGGAGGAAGAGGAGAAAGAGGAGGGGAGGAGAAAGGAAGACGGGGCAGAGGGTGAACCCAGAGCTGTGGCTGTGGGCCCGTGAAACTCCTCTCCCATGGTTATAGCCCCCAATCTGTGGCCTGAACTTTAATGGACAGGGTGAAGGAGAAAGGACCGTGGGGAAGGGAGCAGGGATCCCTCACTGAGGAAGCACCGTGCTGGATTCTATTTTCCTTCCTTCAAGGAAATAAACAAGTACCCAAGGTCCAGACACTGCCATCTCCTTTGTGCATCAGGAAAAGAGGTTTGAGGGGCGGCTGCCTGGTTCGGTCGGTTAAGCATCCGACTTCGGCTCAGGTCACGATCTCATGATTTGTGAGTTTGAGCCCGCGTCAGGCTCTGTGCAAACAAACAGCTCATAGCCTGGAGCCTGCTTCGGATTCTGTGTCTGTCTCTCTCTCTCTCTCTCTCTCTCTCTCTCTCTCTGCCCCTCCCCTGCTCACACTCTGTCTCTATCTCTCTCTCTTAAAAAATAAATAAACATTAAAAATTTTTTAAAAAGGAAAAGAGGTTTGAGGAGTGCCTAGATGGCTCAGTTGGTTAAACATCTGACTCTGGATTTCAGCTCAGGTCATGATCTCATGGTTCATGAAATCGAGCCTGCATCAGGATCTGTGCTTATAGTGCAGAGCCTGCTTGGGATTCTCTCTCTGTCCCTCTCTCTGACCCTCCCCTGCTTGTGCTCTCTCTCTCTCTCCCTCAAAATAAATAAATAAAATTTTTTAAAAAAGAAAAGAGGTTTGAGGTTCTAGGGTCCCACCAAATAAACTAAAGGGTAATATAATTATGAACGAGGCTGCTTATATTTGTGCCTTGGCAAATAAAAAACATGAATATTTGATAGGTGATTTAAATTTAGTCCAGAGAATAATAGGCCAAGTCCAAGTGGGCATATATAGATTTATAGTTTATTTTTTGATTGAGGAAAGTATTAATATTAATAATCGCCAACTTTTAAAGTGTACTCTATGCCCTTGACGCTAAGAGCTTTACAGATATCAGGCAATTTAATCCTCTGACATCAGGAGATGAGTAAGGTAACCTGTCCTGCCCCGCCCAAGGCCCCACATCCTAAACCTGTTCCTGACTCATCCTTTCCAACCCTACCCCCTGCCCCCGGGGGGAGGCACATAGGGAAGGACTGCAAATGATGTGAAAAAGTGAGCCCTGTTTGCCACTTGGGCATTCATTCATCTTCCCATTCCTTACAAATAATTATGTGCCCAAAAATGTTCTAGACGTGATGGATTCAGGAGTGAACCAAGAAGACAGAATCCCTGCTCTCAGGAAGCTATGCCAGTGGGAGAGATAGAGAGGTGATGATTTTTTTTTTTTCCTCAAGCTCTCTGTGCTTGGGGTTCCCTTGACCTGGAAGGCTTTTCTCCTAAATGTCTTTCTCAGCTGCTCTCTCACTACATGCAGACCTCTGCTCAATGCTGCCTCCTCCAAGCAGTCTTCCTTGACCATCCTACCTAATATAGAGCCCACTCAACTCTCTACTCCCTTACTGTGCTTTTTCTCTCATCACCATCTCAAATGTGTATGTATGCCACGTGTGCAAATATTTGCTTGTTTGTTTATTCTCTGTCCCACTAAAAGAGTGACATTCTGAGTTCTTGCTGGAGGTTGTTTGCCCCTCAGATCCGGATAAGCCCATTTCCAAGGCCCTGCTAGCATAGCTCTTCTACATCGTGTTGAGGTTCTTGGTTGCGAGCAACAGAAACCTAGTCAGACTAACTTGAGTGACAGGCCAATTCATTGGAAGACAAAATGCCTGGGGGGCCAGGCTCAGCCCAGGAAACATAGAAAGCAAAGGAGGCCAGGGAGCTGGAACCAGAGCCCCGGTCACTGTGGGAAGAAGTGGCCAGGGCACCACAGTAAGATGTCTCTACACTGGACATTCAGTGCTGCTGCCCCAGACCCTCAATAGATGCCAACAATTTGTAAACCATACCTCTTTCCTCCTGCCTCTTTTGCAAAATTCAGAGTCTTGTGTGGGTGATTAAGCCTGAGTCACGGGCCCACCCCACTTCCCTCACCTCAGCTTTGGCTTCCATTGTGGGAGGCAGGACATCGAGACCCTTTCAGAGAGTACTCACTGAAGAATTATTCCTGATTGAAAGGACTGGATGCCAGAAATCAGAAACTCTATAAATAGCTGCAACATATATCAGTGTGGGGTGGCCTCATTCCCAAAATAGTGGCAGAAACTCACTCACCTCCCTTGGTAACAGGTAATTTGCCCACACACCTAAAATCCGGACTCTGGAAGTTTCTCCTCAGGCCAGGAGCCGGTCAAAGCCAGGGCACATGTTTTGAAACCATACATGGGCAGATCTAGAAACATCTTGGAGGCTTGGCTATCATAAGGTATGGAGTAGAGCAGCCTGGGATGGTGAAGCTGTGCCAGCCGGGGTCACCCGTGAGGAGCCAGGGGAGACATTTCCATGGCAGGCAGTCGAGTCCCAGCTCTTCCCGAACCAAGATAATTGGCTGCCTCCCTAGGGCACTGTCACATCATGGACAGGATTTTTTTTCTCTTTGTAGCCTCTCCTGAGGAAAGATCAATTAACCTCAAGCCTGTCTTTAAAAGGAAAGACTCTTTTTTCTTCTGAGGAATGGAAAAGAGACCCTGGAAGCTGACATTTCCCTTTGTTTATTCTTCATTCTCCTCTATCAGCGTCCTGGAGAAGCGATGCTTCCTTACAGTCACCCCAGGGTGGTCCCTGAAACTGGACTCAAGAAGACACAAGGCTTCCAGGGGCACCTGGGTGGCTCAGTTCGTTAAGCATCTGACTTTGGCTCAGGTCATGATCTCATGGTACGTGGGTTCGAGCCCTGCATCAGGCTCTCTGCTGTCAGTACAGAGCCTGCTTCAGATCCTCTGTCCTCCTCTCTCTCTGCCCCTCCCTCCCTCACGCTCTCTCTCAAAAGTAAATAAATATTTTTAGAAAGGGGGGGCCGACTGGGTGGCTCAGTCAGTTAAGCATCCGACTTCGGCTCAGGTCATAATCTCACAGTTCCTGAGTTCAAGCCCCACGTCAGGCTCTATGCTGACAGCTGGGAGCCCGGAGTTTACTTCGGATTCTGTGTCTCTGCTCTCTCTGCCCCTCACCCACTTGCGTGCTCTCCCTTTCTCCAAAAATAAACATTAAAAAAAATTAAAAAAAAAAAAAAAGAAGAAGAAGAAGAAGAAGAAGAGAACACAAGACTTCCAGACTTAGAAGCCACCAAGTCGGGGCTCGGCTCCGTGGGGTAACTTGCCCCGGGCCTTGCTGAAGGAGGGGCCTGGTTTCTGACTCACAAGTGCCCCCTGACACACAAATACAACCAACTCCTCACCTGCTACAGTAAGGACACACACCAGGTTTCTGGCTTCAGAGGGAGAGAGATAAGTACCCACAGAGATCTCAGCTTTTGGCTCCTTGAAGCCTGTACGATCTGTCTCCTGGATACCAGGCAGGAGGCCCTTAAACCATCCCCAAATAATGGCCCCCAGTCCTATTTTTAAAAGCCCTCCAGGAAATATACTTGCTGCCTACACTTCCCCTCCACCCACTCGCTCTTCACTGGCTTCTGATCTGGCTTCCGCCCCACCTCGCTCCTGATGGAGCCTCAGGAAGGACCCCAGGGACCTCCTCATCATCCTCGGGGGTTCAGCATCTAACAGGAAACCCCTCCCCTCTTGGTTTCTGTGACAGGAAACTCTGCCTGTTTCCTATCCTCTTAAAGTGCCATTCCCCAAGGAGCTGCGCTAACTCTCTGTGGTGTCTCCTCTGCCATATGCCCCGCCCTGGGGCCTCACCTGGCACCTCCTTGCAGATGGTCTCACCTCCAGTCTCTCCCATCAACACCTGCAGGGCGTCTGGGTGCCTCTCCTGGACATCCGAATATCCCAAAAAGAACTGGGCATTCACTGCTCCAAATCTGTTCCTCCCTTCATATCCCCCTCTCCCCACGGCACCACCACCTTTCCAGTGTCCGTCTCAAATCCAAGCATCGCTTCTGGCCTCCCCATCTGCCCCGCCTCCCAAATTTAACCGTTTGCCAGATTCCCTCTTGCACCCTCTACGTCATCACCTTTCTAGTCCCGTCACGTGCTTCTTTCCCACTCTTTCTCAGAGTGTCGCAGTGCCTGCCTAGCTGATGCATCTTTACCTTCTCCTCCCACACTCCTACATTCTGCGCTTCTTCAAAACACTCTTCCTAAAGTTCAATCGAGAAGGCATTGATCTTGTCACTCCCCTGCTCTAAAACCTCCAATGGCTCCCAATGCTGAGAGGATACATTCCCAACTCTTAAGCCTGACATGAAAGTCTTCACAATTCAAGGCTCTCCAGATCCACATCTTGTCACTTCTTCTCTAAGTGCACATTTCTGCATTTTAGCTCAGATTCCCACTCTTCTCTGAATACTTACTTGGTGCCTTTTCATCTCCGGGCTTTTGCTCAAGCTGGATCTTTCTCACCTAATGCCTTTCCTTTTTACTTGTTTCTATCAAAATCCTACCTTCTTTTCAAGGTTCATCTGAAATGCCACTTCCTCCCTGCAGCCTCCCTGGATTTCGCCAGCCAGGAGTGCTTTCGCTTCCCTCTGCTCCCTGGGTTCACTGTGCTTCTCTCACCACGCTCACCATATTTGAATTCACGTCACTGCATTTTGAGTACATGCATCATTGCCTCCACTAGGGCCACCACTAGGGCCACTTGAGGGATTTTGTCCTACTCGATGAGTGATTTTCTCAGGGTTGATATTTGTCGAATTAA
This sequence comes from Felis catus, assembly GCF_018350175.1. Classification (NCBI taxonomy): domain Eukaryota; kingdom Metazoa; phylum Chordata; class Mammalia; order Carnivora; family Felidae; genus Felis; species Felis catus. The sequence goes on along the minus strand of NC_058371.1, from coordinate 75,282,654 downwards.
GTCGTCGGGCTAGATACCCATACACTTGTGTACTTTCACTATTTGAAAATACATGCTCAGAGTCGAACATCACTACCTCAAAGTCAGGACTATGGAAATATGCTCCATTCACAGCCATGGGTGCAAATCAAAAAGTAGATCAAAATCCCGTTCTTGAGTGACTCAGACCATGGCTGCATAGACCTTAATGAATCTTACGGAAAATATTCGAGGGACTTAACGGGTCGCTGGCAAAGGAGGAGGGGCAAGTGAGAAGCAGCCAGGGCTGCCGCCGTCAAGAAACGCTTTCTTCCTGTAACCGTATCCCCCGGGGCCAGGCCAGTACCTCTGCTTAATCCCCCTCTCTGTGGTCACTCAGGATATGATTACTGGCATCAGATGCAAGCACATGTTTCTGTTCCATTAATCTGAGAGAGGCTGAGAGGCTGAAAAGGGAGCCGCAAGGGCATTGCCGTGTTGGTCTAGTTACCACCTCAAAGAGGAGCAGGAGAGAGGGGGAGAGGAAGGATCTGGCAGATGGACCAGGAGAGAGGCCTACGGAAGCAAAGGGAGATGAGAAAACCACACCGGGAACAAGTTCCTGTCACGGGGAGGCCGATTCCTTTCAGCTGTTGCAAGGTGGGGCCCGGAGGAGGGCTGTGCACGTACAGGCATGTGCACGGGCACACGCGCGCGCACACACAGACACCGACGATGCAACCGATAGGCGCCGGGCTTCTCCACCCTAGGGTTCTGGCAGTCGGCCTGACACCCCTCGGTGAGCATTGTTGCTCCTGGTGCACAGTAACCCACGTAACATAAATCTGTCTCACGCACAGTCACAGCCTAAACGGGAGGCTGCAGCACCGTAATGAAGACGTGAACAGCCGAAACGCAATGTCAGATGGCAGCGGTGACATCTGAAAGCCGTAATTTGCGGCTCAGCATATTTTTGTTCCAGGTACCGGAGCCTGCACAAATGCTCACCGACTTGTCTCTCCCGAGCAGCATCTCGGCTCGGCTTGGCCGGGGGCCAGCTGATCTTTGCCTCGCCAACAGGTTTCTTCTGTCGAAAGCTTGGGAAGCCTTCCCTCTGTCATCGGATGGGGTGGAAATGGAAGAACGGGGGAGCTGTGAGCTTTGAACACACACCTCATTCCTGGAGTGCAGGTCTCTTAAATTACCCGTTGCCCCTCAGTCCAATCAAGACGTCCCAGCCAAACATTTCGAAGGGTGGCTGGGAAGGGCCAAATAATTTTAGCCAAGTCAGGGCCTGGGGGCAGCTGGAAAGCCAAGATTACACATTAGAGGGCGCAGAACTGGATCCGGTTCTTTAGCTGAGACTCCCTTCTTTTAATCTGGGACTGCTCCATTCTTTTTTTTTCTCTTCCCCTCCTCCCCATTGCTACCTTCCTGGAACCTCAGCAACACAGACAGGCAATTTCTTAAAGTATAGGCCTTCAAATTAAAGGTTACCTTTTCAGTTCTAGCTAGTTACCTGGCAGTTAAATGGAATCAATGCATGAATAAAGGTTTATAAATGCAGAGGAAGAAGGGCTCCACAGAGCAAGCAGGGTGAGGCTTAGCCCCGAGGAAGCCGGGAAATTCAGAGTTCTGGGCAGAGTGGCCTTTTCCACCGCCTTCATCCTCCCTGCTGGGCCTCTACTCAGCAGCCTGTGTACATCTGTTGACCCGCTGCTCTGACTGCCTTCCTGCCAGGCTCCGCCGAGTGGGCGGAGAGGATAAAGTGACTGTTAACAACAGGAGTCTTAACTCCTGGCCTGGGTCCCTGAAAGTCCAGGCTGCAAAAACGGTTTAAGCTGTCACCAGACACCCCTCTGGCTGCCCCGGGGACCCTTTCACATACACAGAGCCTTTGCCTCGAGGAACAACGAGGGGTCAACCAGAGCTGCACTCCTGGGTTTGGAGACCGATGACAGGTTCACCACGGGCACCTCACAGGCGCACCAGAAGGCTGCTGAGAATCCCCCGTATCAGGGATAGCTGGAGAAATCGGTGAGGAGGGAACTCCGCTCCCACTGGGCCTTGGTCTGAAGACATTGGTGAGGGAAGCAGAGTCAGAGCCCAGAAAACTGCCTGCCCCAGAGTCTGAGCCCAAAAAAAGCCCATCCTGTGTCTGCTTTGGAGAAAGGCTGTCTGACCCTGAGCCCTTTGGATGCCAAACATTTTCCCACCCAGGAAGCAGCACACAGTCTTCATCAGATGTAGATATCAGATCACTTGGGGCACTGGGGGACGAGTTTGGGTTTTCACTGTTGATTATAAACATTTTAGTTATTTCCAGATTTACATCTTATTTGGGGTGTAATTTATAAACAGTAAAGTTAGCCTCTTTAATGTACATTTCTATCAGTTTAAACAAACACATACAGTCAAGTAACTCTCATCACAATAAAAATATAAAGCACTTCTTGGGGCGCCTGGGTGGCGCAGTCGGTTAAGCGTCCGACTTCAGCCAGGTCACGATCTCACGGTCCGGGAGTTTGAGCCCCGCGTCGGGCTCTGGGCTGATGGCTCAGAGCCTGGAGCCTGTTTCCAATTCTGTGTCTCCCTCTCTGTCTGCCCCTCCCCCGTTCATGCTCGGTCTCTCTCTGTCTCAAAAATAAAATAAAACGTTGAAAAAAAAATTTTTAAATATAAAGCACTTCTATCCCCAAAAGTTCCCTCAGGCCCCATTGCTGTCCATCCCGATGGCTCAGCTCTGGCCCCTGGCAACCACTGAGCTGGTTTCTGTCCCAATAGTTTTGCCTTTTCCAGAATGTCGTAGAGTTGGAATTATACAGCATGTAGCCTTATATTCTGACTTCTTTCGCTTAGCATGATTCACTTCAGATAGATACGGCAGTGCCACTGCACCTATCTGTAGCTTGTTCCTTTGTATTGCTGGGAACAATTCCAATGTATGAATATACCACAGTTTATTACCCAATAACCAGTTGATGGACATCTGGATTATTTCCATTTTTTGTTATTATTAATAAGGTTGCTGTAAACACTCAAATGCAGATTTTTGTGTGACCATGAGTTTTTGTTTCTCTCTGGTAAGTACCTAAGACTGAGATTGTTGGGTCATCTGGGAAGTGGATACTTAACTTCATAAGAAACTTCCAAACTGTCTTTCTGAAATGGCTGTACCATTTTGTTCCCACCAACAATGTATGAGACTTCCAGTTGTTTCGCATCCACATCAGCACTCGTTGTCAGACTTTATTTTATTTTATTTTATTTTATTATTTTGTTATATCTTGTTTTGTTTTAGCCATTCTAATAGGTACGCAGTTGTATCTCATTATGGTTCTAGTTTGCATTTCTATAGTGATTAATGATATTGAATATCTTTTCATGTGCTTATTTGCCATCTGTGTAGCTTCTTCGGTGACATGTCTGTTAAAATTTTTTGCCCATATTTTATGAGGTTGTTTGTTTTCTTATAATGGAGTTGTGAGATTTCTATTTCTATATATTCTTCATATAAGCCATTTATCAGCTATGTGCTTTGCAAATACTTTCTCCCAATCTGTGGTTTGTTTTTTGCATTTGATAACACAGTCTTCCAAAGGGTAAAAGTTTTTGATTTTTGTAAAGTCCAGCTTATCAATTGGATTGTGTTTTTGGTTGGGCATTAACTTATTATTTGGTTTGGGCATTAAGAACTCATTGCTTAACTCAAGATCAGAGATTTTTCTCTGTGTTTTCTTTGAAGTGTTACAGACATATGGATGACTGTTATCAGTGCTGCTGTTGTTATTGTTGTTATGTAAGAGTCTAAATCTTCCAGCACCCTTCATTAAAAGCCTATCCTTTCTCCATTGGATTGCCTTTCCATCTTTGTTGAAACTAAATTGGTGATATATGGTTATATTTTTGGACTTAATTCTCTATCATGTTCAGTTGGTCTATGTGTTTATCCTTTCACCAACAAAAGACTACCTTGATTATTGTAGCTTTAAGTTTTTTTAATGTTTATTCATTTTTGAGAGAGAGAGAGAGAATGTGAGTAGTGGAGGGGCAGAGAGAGAGAGGGAGATGTAGAATCTGAAGCAGGCAGGCTTCAGGCTTCAAGCTGTTGGCACAGAGCCCAATGTAGGGCTCGACCCATGAGATGTGAGATCATGACCTGAGACAAAGTCAGATGCTTAACTAACTGAGCCACCCAGTTGCCCCGATTATGGTAACTTATAATGAGCTTTAAAGAAGGTAGCACTGGGCTCTTAAACTTTTTTTAAAAAATTGGTTTGGCTATTCTAGTTTCTATTTACATTTTAGAATCTCCTTATTGATTTTTTTTTTTTTTAATTCAAGTTAGTTAACATATAGTGTAATCTTGGCTTCAGGAGTAGAACCCAGTGATTCATCTTGTACATATGACACCCAGTGCTCATCCCAAAAAGTGCCCTCCTTACTGCCTACCACCCATTTAACTCGTCTCCTCGCCCACCTCCACTCCAACAACCCTCAGGTTGTTCTCTGTACTTAACGGTCTTTTATGATTTGCCTCCCTCCCTTTTTTATCTTATTTTTCCTTCCCTTCCCCTGTGTTCACATGTTGAGTTTCTCCCATTCCACAATGGAACTAGAGAATATTATGCTAAGTGAAATAAGTCAGTCAGAGAAAGACAGATATAATATGATTTCATCATATGTGGAATTTGCTTATTGATTTTTATTTGATAAATCTTGTTAGGTTTTTATTTGAGATTTTATTTGAGATTGCATTGAATCTGTAGATCAGTTTAGGGAGATTTATCATCTTAACAATACTGATACTTCCAATTTATAAACACAGTATACTTCTCCGCTTATTTAGGTCTTTTTTTTTTTTAATTTTTTTCAACGTTTTTTTATTTATTTTTGGGACAGAGAGAAACAGAGCATTAACGGGGGAGGGGCAGAGAGAGAGGGAGACACAGCATCAGAAACAGGCTCCAGGCTCCGAGCCATCAGCCCAGAGCCTGACGCGGGGCTCGAACTCCCGGACCGCGAGATCGTGACCTGGCTGAAGTCGGACGCTTAACCAACTGCGCCACCCAGGCGCCCTCCGCTTATTTAGGTCTTACTCAATTTTTTTCATCAAAGTTTCTTGTTTTCAGAGTATAGATTTTGCATAAATTTTGTTAGATTTTAACCTAAATAATGGCACTTTATTTTAAATGGTGTTTATTGAATTTCAATTCACAAATTTTTATTGCTAATGTAAAGAGTACAATTGCTTTTGGTATATTGATCTTGTATCCTTCATCCGTGCTCACTAATTATAGTAGATTTTCTTCATAGATTCTTAAGATTTTCCATATAGACTATTTTGCCATTTATAAATGGAAACAGTTTTATTTCTTCCTTTCTAACCTGTATGTCTTTAATTTTTTTTTCTTGCCTTGTTACACAGTCAAGACTTCCAGAATAACTTTTAATAAAAGTGGTGAGAATGGACATCCTTACCTTTTTTCCAATCTTAGGGGAAGACTATTTAGTCACTCATCATTAAGTATAATGTTAGCTTTGATTTTTTTTTTATAAATGCCATTTATCAGATTAAGAATGTTACCTCCTATTATGACTTATTTTCTAAGATTTTTTTAAAAATCATGTAGAGACTTCCAATTTCATCAAATGCCTTTTCTGAATATATTAAGAAGAGATCATATAGTTTTTCTTCTTTAATCTGTTTATATGTGAGTTACATTGACCAGTTTTTAAAATGTTAAATGAATCTTGCATTCCTGGAATAAACCCAATTTGATTGTGATGCATTATCCCTTTTATATATTGTTGGGTTCAATTTTCTAATATTCAGTTGATGAATTTTGCATTTATGTTCATGAGGGGTATGTGTGTAATTTTCTTTTCATGCAGGATCTTTGTTTTTGGTATCAGAGTGATGCTAGCATCAAAAGTTAAGAAATGACTGCTCCTTTTCTATTTTCTGGGGAAAAATTGTATAATATTGGTATTGTTGTTTTTCAAAATCATCTAGTAGAGGGGCGCCTGGGTGGCGCAGTCGGTTAAGCGTCCGACTTCAGCCAGGTCACGATCTCACGGTCCGTGAGTTCGAGCCCCGCGTCAGGCTCTGGGCTGATGGCTCAGAGCCTGGAGCCTGTTTCCGATTCTGTGTCTCCCTCTCTCTCTGCCCCTCCCCCATTCATGCTCTGTCTCTCTCTGTCCCAAAAATAAATAAACGTTGAAAAAAAAAATTTAAAAAAAAATCATCTAGTACAATTTTGCAATAAAACCTCTTAGGCTTGAGGGTTTTTTATAGGAAGGCTTTTACTATAGATTAAATTTCCTTAATAAGACATTTTCATATTAAAAGTGGGTTTCTTATAAAGACTACCAGTTGGATATTGCTTTTTATCCAATCCAACAATTTCTATCTTTTAATTGATGTGTTTAGTCATTTATGCTTAATGTAATTATTGATATGGTTGAGCTTAAATCTATCATTTTGCTACTTGTTTTTTATTCATTCCATTTTTTGTCTCTTGGCTCCTTTTTTTTCTGCTTGCTTTCATTTATTTTTTTAAAAGCTATTAGTATTATTTTTTTCATTTGAGAGACAGAAAATGCAAACAGGAGAGAGGAGCATAGAGGGAGAGAGAGAGAGAGAGAGAGAGAGAGAGAGAGAGAGAGAATCTTAAGCAGGCCTCACGCTCAGCACAGAGGCTGATGTGGGACTTGATCCATTGACCTGAGCGGAAATCAAGAGTCAGATGCTCAACCGATTGAGCCACCCAGGTGCCCCTTTCTGCTTGCTTTTACATTGAATACATTTTATCTCTAATATTGGCTTATAATTTATATTTCTTTTAAAAAACTTTTAAATGGATGCCCTAAGGTTTATAATATACACCTTCATTAATTACATTCTACTTCCAAATAACATTATAAGGCTTCATGTATAGTGTAAGGACCTTATAACAGTAAACTTCCAATTCCTACCTCCTGTGTTTCATTCTATTATTGTCATATATTTTAGTTTTACAGGTACAGTAAACCCATAATATGTTCCTACTAGTTTTGTTTTAGAAAGTCAACATCTTTTGTTGTAGGGAATGATTAAAAATAGGAAAAAAGAATTTTCCTTTCATTTTAACCATTTCCAGAGATCTTTAATTCAGGAAGGAGTAGGTCTATGTTTTTGTTGGGGATCATATTTATTCTCCTGGAAGAGCTTTCTTTCATGTTTCTTGAAGTGCAAAGTTACTGGTAATAAGTTCTCTCAGCATTTGGTTTTCTAAATAAGCATTTGTTTCATCTTCATTTTGAAAGATCATCTTGCTAGGTATAGAATTCTGAGTTGACAGGGGTTTTCTTCTTTAAATTTTTAATTCTATTACTTTAATTTTTAATTAAAAATTTTGGGGGTGCCTGGGTGGCGCAGTCGGTTAAGCATCCGACTTCAGCCAGGTCACAATCTCGCGGTCCGTGAGTTCGAGCCCCGCATCAGGCTCTGGGCTGATGGCTCGGAGCCTGGAGCCTGTTTCCGATTCTGTGTCTCCCTCTCTCTCTCTGCCCCTCCCCCGTTCATGCTCTGTCTCTCTCTGTCCCAAAAATAAATAAAAACGTTGGAAAAAAAAATTAAAAAAAAAAATTTTTAATTCTATTGCCTTCTAGATTGTGTAGTTTTAGAATAGAAATCAGTTGTAATTCTTATCTTTTTTCTTTATCTTCAGTTTTCAGGAGTTTGCATATGATGTGTCAGGTGTATTTGTTTCCTCCTTCTCCTTTTCTTCCTACTCCTCTTGCTCCCCACTCTCCTCCTTGTATTCCTCCTGCTTAGGGTACTCTGAGCTTCTTAGATCTGTCAATTGATGTGTGTTCTTTTGTTTTTTGTTTTTTATTTTTTGTTTTTTAATTTTTGGAAAACTCTGTCATTATCTCTTTAGGTTTTGTTTGTTTTATTTTTGTTTTTGTTGTTGTTTTGTTTTGTTTTTCTGCCCTGTTCTCTTTTTCAGTTGGAATTTCAATTACAATTACATCAGACCATTGTATATTGCCCCACAATTCTATTCTGTTTCTCTCTCTCTCTTTTTTTTCTTTTTGGTGTTTCAGTTTGGGAAATTTCCTTTGACCTGTTTTCAAGTTTGCTGATCCTCAGCTGTGTCAATTCTATTTGTGAACCCTGAAAGGAATGCTTCATCACTATTACCTTATTTTTTACTTTTGGCATTTTCATTTGACTTTTTCCTATAGTTTCCATCCCTCTGCTCAAATTCTCCATCTGTTCATGCATGTTGTCCATTAGCTCACCAGAGCTCTTAAATATTAATCAGAGTTATTTTCTGTGCTATAGTAACAACATTCAGGTCATCTCTCAGTTAGATTCTGGTGATAATTCTGTCTCTTAAAAATGAAGTGATTTTTCTTACTTTTTTGTCTACCTCACAATTTTTGTTGAATGCTAGACATCAAGGGTACACTAGTAGAGACTGAGGTAAATATTATTTATGTCTGGAAATGAACGTACCTTTTCTTATGTTAGGTCTTTAGTGTTGAGGTTGAGTCAATCTAGTCAGAAGGTGAGGTGGATTTGAGTCTTTTTCTGATAGTCACCTTTGGTGCACTACTAGTTTCAGATTTCCCTAATGCAGTAGTTCTCAACCAGTGGTGATTTTTTTCCCCCAGAAGACATATACCAATGTCTGGAAATGTTTCTGATTGTCACAACCTGGGGAAGGGGATCACACTGGAATTTAGTGGGTAGAGGTCAAAAATTCTACTAAATATCCTGCAGTGCACAGAACAATCCCCCACAGCAAAGAATTACATGGTCCAAAATGCCAGTAGTGACAAGGTTGAGAACTTTGCCTTATGTTTAGGGTGTTGGGAACTCTACCTTCATTTCTCAGCTTTCCCTATGTGCCTGGAACTCAAAGAGGGTATATTTCATTGTTCTTCCTTCTCATCCAATAGGAGACAGCTGTTGCTTATTACTTGGGGTTTGCTACTGTGGTGGTGGATGGTGAGAGGGGGTGGTGTCTTTGTTGTTCTGGCTCACCCAGTCTTACCCAGGGTCTATGTCCTCAGTATCAGTCTTGGGTTTTCTCTGTGATTCTTGCCTTCCCCCAAATGGCAGCCAAATTCTGCCTTGTATCTTTGGTGGCTCTTATGAAGAAGAAGCTTCCTGCCCTTACCCAGCTGTAGGAGCTCTCTCAAGGTATTGGTGTAGGATCATCCCTCTCCTGCAGTAGGATCGTCCCTCTCCTGTAGGATTTGTCCCTCTCCTGCAGTAGCAGTTGCTCCTTCCTCCAGGACTGCTCTCTGTCTCTCCCACCCTGCCCACAATCTTACTTGTGAGCATCCAGAAAAGTTTCAAAAATCCTAGAAGTGGATGCAACGTGTCATGTTTATGGCTCTTTGGATTCTATGTTCTCACACCAGCCCTCCACCTCATTTTTGGCAATTCAAAAATTTTTAGCAACTCTTCTTACCCATGAGTACAGCATGTAACAAATTTTTCTCCCATTCTCTGCCATGGGACCCAGTCATGCTCATCTTTAGAAGAAGCCCATCTTTCCATAGATTTTAGGCTTTTGGATGTTCTGTAACCTCAGCTGCCCATGGTTCAAGAAAAGTTTTAATTTAGCAGTTTGTCCAGATTTTTCTTTTTGTTTCTCTTTCCACCTATCTACAGTCTAGATACCACATTTACCAGACCTAAAAATGTTAATACTGTTCTGTGACAATACATATTTCTCTAATATATGTTAGCTCACAAGTGACCAGCAAGTAGGGGATGAGGTCAGTATAATGCAGAAGTTGTGATGGTTCTTATATAATTTCCACCAACATGTTAACACTTTGAAACAATCCGAGATAAGCTTTCTCAAAATTAAAAGTTAAGCCTTACAAATGTTTGCCAAACTTCAGAAAAAACTAAAAATTTATAGTCTTAATTTTTATGTCATACATGTATTATATGGTTTAGTGGCATCCAGGACCCTATGTTTCCACTATCTTAAGTTATTCTGGACAAACTGAGCGTGAAGACAACGCAGCTGCAAAGCTATTATGCTCTGTGTTAAGACAATGGATTAATGGAGAAGGCTATACCCCAAATCCAAGTTTTAATATTGATGAAATGTTCTCTATCAGAAATGAATGTCCTCCATGACATATATTTCAAAAGAGGAAGATGAGTTCCAGGCTTCATATTCCTGTATATTTGCTTATGCCACTATTTTTATTAGAATTGCTTTTGATTTTTATTAATAATCTTGTTTCAAACTTCCATAGGTTTGAGTGATCTATCTTAATGTTATTTTTCCCCATAAGCTCTGTTATTTTTGATACGTGATTTTACAGGAGGATAGTTTTTATATTTCAAGTATGGTAGTACCACAAAAAAATGCCTGTTGTATTTTTTTTTCTAATCATGAAAGCAATACATGCCCATTATTGAAAAGTTGAAACTATAGAAAAGGAAAAGGAAAAAACTTCAATAACCAATAACTATCTCATTCAGAGATCATTTTCAATTCACATATATTTATTTTAAGCATAATTGGAATTATGATGCTACATTTTTCAAAACTGGACAATGAAAACCTTTTAAAAAAAATTCTGCACCAATGAGGGAGAGAATACATGTAGAGAAACTTACACACACACACACACACACACACACACACACACACACACATGTGCCCAAAAATAACCCTCCTACCCCAAGAAAATAACTTTATGGGAGAGAATGAGCATGTCAATACTTTAATCCAACTGAAGTTAAAACAGATGGACTCTAGTTCATGATTATTTTTAAGCACTTCTCAATTTTTCAAACCCAATGAGATTTTAGACCTTTAAACTTTAAAGGCATTTTTCTGAATCAAGGGCATGAAAATTTATGATTCATCCAGAATCAATTAAAATTTTTTTGGCATGGGGGCGCCTGGGCGACTCAGTCGGTTAAGCATCTGACTTCGGCTCAGGTCATGATCTCAGGTTCCTGGGTTCGAGCCCCGCATCAGGCTCTGTGCCGACAGTTCAGAGCCTGGAGCCTGCTTCGGATTCTGTGTCTCCTTCTCTCTCTGCCCATCCCCCACTCATGCTCTGTCTCTTTCTCTCTCTCAAAAATAAACGTTAAAAAATTTTTTTTTTAATAAAATAAATTTTTTTTGGCATGTATACTATGGGAAGTAATCCATATTGGTATATTTTTTTATGATTTTTTTTTGAGAGAGAAAGAGAGAGAGAGTGGGAAAGGGGCAGAAGAAGAGGGAGAGAGAGAATCTCAAGCAAGCTCCACACCCAGCTGGGAGCCCAATGCAAGGTTTGATCTTACGACCATGAGATCATGACCTGAGCAGAAATCAAGAGTTGGATGCTTCACTGACCAAGCCACCCAGACGTGCCCATATTTTTGTCTTCTAGCACAGCCCCAACACTAATTGTATCGTTGTGTGTTAATACTGAACATCTCCTTGAATCTACTTGAAGAATAATCTTCTACAGTGCTTTCTACTCTCCAGTCTTGTACCTGGGAATTCTGCAAAAGACTAGGAAGAAATGAACAGGGCAAAACATCTGGGGTAATTTAATAGGAACATAATGTGTGGACCATGTAATGGTCCAGGCACTGCAAATAAGTCTTTGAAAAAAAAATATATATACATATTATACACACACACACACACACACACACACACACACACACATATATATATATATATTTTTTTTTTTTTGCCTAGAGAGAAACATCCTTCCTCCTTTCCTCCCCCATCCAAGAAAGGAGTCTCACAAAACAGGAGCAAATACTCTGGAAATACTCTGGCCTTCAGATAGAGGTTGATGATAGTTTCATTCCTTGATAGCAGAATAACCTTTAGTCAATATGCTCACATGGATGAACAGACACAGGCAAATACAGTTAGTACTAGAAAAAGTAAAGCTGACGTTGAGCGTACAAACAAACCAACCAACCAACCAACTGCTAACCCATAGGTTTAAGGGAAATTCTGTGGTACTTAAGTGTATACAACTGCTGGGCTCAGAGAGCCTATTTTTGATTGCTTTTCTAATTTACTCTGATTTACCAGAACTAATTTGCAATAGTGACTGGCAGTCGGCCCTTGGAAAGGGTGATTCTAAATTTAAAATTCAATTTTAATTCATTTCAACAGAGGCTTATTGAGCCCTTTCTACATGCCAGGTAATATGCTAGGGCCTGGGAATAGAGATGTAAACAAGACACATGATGGTCCTGCTCACGGTCTAGCAAGATGTCAGCATGAAGATTATCCACTGATTTCCTTCATAATACATCAACCCCAAAATCCTTTCTGGGATCCCAATCCATGCCTTCCACTTGGCCAGTCATCTGGGGCTTCCTCCTCATGGGCTCAGGGACCATGAGGCATGCCCTCTGGTAGTGGCAGGGTTTGCAAAAAGATAGAGAGAGCTGCTGGATTGGCAGTGCTGGAGCTGGTGGTCTGGGGAGGCCCGGCCGCAGCATCTAGGGCTCAGCTCTGTAGCGTGACTGGGCACATTATTCTGAATCTGCAGGCCCTGTGGAGCTTCAGCAGCTCTGAGCTAAACATTATAGCTTTAGTACCTTCCTTCTCTGCTTAAGTTGGCCTTAAATTCTGCTTAAACAGCATCTGTTTCTGTTGCTCGCAACTCCGAATCCTGACTGATACACATAGTTCGACGTCTGCCCTCTGAGAGCATTCTCTTCGATTTCAAATCACAGAAAAATACCTGGAGAAAAACTGGATGATGTCCTCTATGGCCCTCACATATTTTCCCAAATGAAGAAGATCCCCTTAACCAGTGGTTCTCAGCTGCAGTACTGATTCATACAGTATCATCAACTATAGGTGGTGCCTCTCTATGGACTGGAGCTTAGGAATTTTGTTTTTCTCTCAAATCAGAACAAGTTTAGTGGCACCACTGTCACTCCCTTCGCAAGTGCTTTCTTGAGTGGGAGAAAAAGAATAGAACTTGGGTGCTGAAATTTTTTTTAATATAAACTGCAACTCATTCTATTCGGGCAGCAGCTGAAGAAGTGTCCCGGGGGCAGGTGATATCTGCATTAAACTACGTAGCATCTTTCCCATGCGTGGGGGGAGTGCTCACTTGCGCACAACTGAGCAGACACCATTTCAGAGAGCCTGTATTTGCAGAACCGGGTCCACTCAAGAGCACGCATGTTCCCTGCAGGTGCCTACCACCGGCTTTGGTGGCCATGCTATCAACCCTTCCATCAGCAGCCTTTCATATTAAGTTACAGAACATATATCACGGGGGCCCAATTTAACTAGAGGACAAGGAAATGTTTTAAATTCTAGAGCTGCTCTGAGCCATATGAGACCAGTCACATTGTGTAACCTTTCTTGACTATTTCTATGTGCGCTCTACGCACAGCTGTTGCAAGGTACGGTGTTATACTTTGCCCAGACTCTGGCACCTGTTGTAGGCAATTTGAAATAAAAACAAGTTGGTGGGGAACATGATAAGATATCTGAGAGCACATTTCATTCACTCAGAATACCCCGCAGACTATTCCATTTCAGTAAACTCCACAACCATTCTTCCTTGTCATTATTTGCCAAGAGGCGGGTGGGGGGGGGGGCGGTGGGAGGGAGGGAATAACACATCTCTTTTTATAGAAAACAAATCAGCACTCTGCTGGTCCCAGGGCTACAGACACAGACCTCTTTTGCTTACTCTCCCACAGCCTATTCTCCCTTCTTTTGTTTGTGTTAGTATTTTCTCCACTCTTTCAATTTGTCACAGTTGCCTTTCCCCAAAGAGCTTTCATTTCCTCTTGTTTCTCTGTTCTGCACTCCCTTGGCCCTTGCTTTTTTATGAGAGGACACTGAGGCCCTGGCAGACCAGGGAAGGGAAGCAAATAACGCCACAAGCCCCTCGGGGCAGATATGTCTGTCTCCACGAACAGAGGGGAGGCCTGGCATCAGCATCCACCTGTGTAACCCTGAGACATCCTACTCGGGAGCCCACCCATGCCCCTCCCACCTCAAAACTGTCCCCTTGACCGTGAGATCGCTTAGGACTGCTTTGAGAAGAAGCTCAGAGGTCAGTGGTATCTCCCAGGATCAGAAGGAGAGATTTAGGATGCGCACGGAAATGCAGCCGTGCTCTGTACCATTGACCCCAGAGTCTTCCTGATTCATTCACTGATCTCCAGACTACTTTTTTATCTCCTCGCTTCTGTCCTGAGAATGGGGTGTTATATGTAAGCTGAACTCCTTTTACAGCCTGTTCAGAGGCTGGAATGTGAGGGCATGCGAAACTCAGAGTAGAACGCAGAAAGAAGAGATGTGATTGGGGGCAATTGTGTCCAACAAAACACGGTTGGGGCGGGGTGGGGGGTGATGCCTGGGTGGCTCAGTCCGTTAAGAGTCCGACTGCGGCTCAGGTCATGATCTCACAGTTTGTGAGTTCAAGCCCCACGTCAGGCTAAGAGCCTGAAGCCTGCTTCCGATTCTGTCTGTCTGTCTGTCTCTCTCTCTCTCTTTCTCTGTTCCTCCCCCACTTGCTCTCTGTCTCTGTCTCTCAAAAATAAACATTCAAAAGTTAAGAAACAAAAAACGAAAAATGTGGTAAGGAAGAAAAGGAGCTGGGTTTAGAGCTAGGCTTACCGAGGTTCGAGTCCCAGCAGCTCTATTTAGTAAGTACATGGTATTGGGGAAGTCACTATTGCTTTGAGCTTCAGGGTTCTCATCTGTAGAATGTGGATCACGGGGCACCTGGGTGGCTCAGTTGCTTAAGCGTCCAACTCTTGATTTCGGCTCAGGTCATGATCTCATGGTTTGTGAGTTTGAGCCGGCTTTGGGCTCTGGGCTGACAGCAGGGAGCCTGCCTGGGATTGTCTCGCTCTACCTCTCCCCTGCTTGCTCTCTATCTCTCAGAATAAATAAAAATAAAATAAAATAAGAACACGGATCACAATAACTCCCTTGCAGGGTTATTGTACGAATTTAAATAGACAATGTGTATAAGCACTTGACGCAGTGCCTATTTATTAGTAGCCCCTCCATGAATTATCGCAACTATTTTCAATACATACAATAACACTGGAGTCATGGCCAATGGGAGAAGTGATTCTGGCTGTTAATTCGCATCTCCTTGAGCGCAAGCGTCAGCCTACCATTAAGGCATCAGCTGATAAGCCTTAGCCCACACTCTAAGTACATCAGTTCTGGGGTCTGCGTGGAGCAGGCTTGTTCCTGGAGATCTGAGACACCATTGCTACGAGTGCCACACTGACGTCTGTTAATGGAAAAGGCAGACAGGCAAAGATGTGGAAGAAAGAGGGCCTTTGGGACCTCACCTCCATAAGCCCTCCCTCTCAGGGACCCAAAACCGGCTGCAACAGCCCCTTCTCCCCGCAGGGTGCCCTCAGTTTCACCCCCTCCCTGCTCAGATTTCTCTTTCATGCTTCTCTTCAGCTAAGGCATTAGGTCTCTGTATGCAGCTTCTCCCCAAGGGAGCCAGTCTCCTCCCCACCACCTGAACTCTTGCTCACCTTCTCCAC
Organism: Felis catus; assembly: GCF_018350175.1. Classification (NCBI taxonomy): domain Eukaryota; kingdom Metazoa; phylum Chordata; class Mammalia; order Carnivora; family Felidae; genus Felis; species Felis catus. Next base: position 75,267,158 of record NC_058371.1, on the reverse strand, counting down.
ATACACAGCTGCCACTCACTTCCATGGAGCTTCCAGCGCCGGAGAGAGGAGAAAGGGCAGCTAGTGAGGGGCCGTGCACAGGCGCTGAGGGAGCTCCTGCCTGAGCGCTAGCTGGGAGTTGGAACCCTTGAAACAACCAAGAGCTGCAAGTGGCACAGGGTGACACAGAAACGACGCGTTGTGCATCTTCGCCAGCCTGTGCCTCTGGAAGCCTCATTATGCCCGGGTGTCTGGTAAATAGAAAGGACCTCCCGACATGACTTGCAGGGTTAGTGTGGAAACATAAATCTGCAAATCAACTGTACAATGACAAAGAAAAATTACCTTACAGAAAGATGGCTAGGATTCCCGTACGGAAAATTTTCAGTTGGGAAGGTTTCATCTTTTTGTCTCCCTGGTTTTTTGTACAGCTTTATTGACGTAGCATTGAGGCCCAGCAAACCGCACGTACGTAGAGTGTGTATTTGATGAGATCTGACATTTGACATGCTTGCGAGACTCTCACCACCATCAAGATGAGCCACGTGTCTACGCACTCCGGAAGTCCCCTGATACTCCTTTGTGCTTTGGGCTTCCCATCCGTCATCCCTAGGCAACCACAATATGGGTTGTTGTTGTTGTTGTTGTTGTGTCGTTACAGATTAATTTGGATTTTATAAAATTTTATAAAAATGGAATCATGTGCTATATGCATCCATTTTTTTTTTTTTTTTTTTTTTTTGGTCTGGCTTCTTCTACCTAACTAAATTATCTTGAAATTCATCCATGTATTTGCACACATCAATATATTGGCTGATTTTTGTTGTAGTTGAAGAAAATTCCACTGGACAGATCTACCACTATTTTTTTATTAACTCGTCCAAACATGTTTCTTTTTTAAACATTGTTGCCACCTGCTCTTAAGCGAATGAATGGTGGAGTATGCCATCAGGAGAGTTCTTCACCCTCTTATAGGTGAAATGGCTCCCTTTAACGTGTTTTGTTTCAATGGCAAAGAAATGGGTTTCTGGTGTCCATCTAAGACTTGTCAGCAGCTGAGCCACAAGTGAGGTTTTTAGGGAATAGAGCAAAGAGAGGGATATGTAGGGATTTTTGTATGCAGATGAGAGGAACCGAGCATGCGTTAGCCTAGAGATCTTAGGAGAACAGAAGTGGTCGTGTGGAGGGAGATAATGCTCCTAAAACATTTCCTGGGGGGAAAAAAAAGGAAATTTGCCAGAGCTTTTCAAGAGTGGTTTTAGAAAACTTCTTAAACTCCTAGCATTCAGGAAATTCAAGGATTTTCATTTTAACCCTCCCACTGGTCTCTCATATTTTCCATTAGCGTTTCAGCAAAACATTGGAATTTATTTTATTTAGAACACAAGGCGAAAGAACGAATACAAGTTATCAATAACACAATTCAAGATTTCAAGTGTCTTTGGGCTTGGTCCAGATTCCTCAGAATACACTTTTCACTGTTCTCCTCATTTGAACATTAACATTTTATTTGAATCAAAATTAGCCCCCACGCTGCCCCTCTCCTCACTTAGGGTGTATAGGGATTTCTCCTTTCCAGCTTAGCTGGAGTGGATTTATTTGTTTTTTCCTGTGGACAAAATCTATCACGTACCAGTTTGGTGGAAGCCTGGTTGTTTATGACTGTTCTTTGGTGATGAAAGATGAATGGTCAGGTTGGTTTATGTAGGAGGATTCCGAAGCCCTGAGCGCGGGCAGTGCTGGAGGTGCAGCTTTCAGAGGAACAAGTTGGGGGTGGAAGAAAAGGGAGGTCAAGAAAATTTCGGCCGAGGTGAAAGAGTTGAGGGTCTTTCAGGCACGGTTGTCTTCCTCAGCCAGAAAACCGGTGGCAGAGAAAAGCAACCTGCTGAGAGAGAAAGAGTCTAGCTAGACACCCAGGAGCCACTTCGGGTCTTTCCGTCTCTCAGTTTAATTAGAAACTGAGTCCCGTAGACCGTTCTTGGCCTCTCGCACGCATGCCCTTTCCTATCTTCTGTCCCCGTTGCTTTGGCTTAATGTCCATCACCTGTCAGCCACGACCACCTCGTAATTGCAACGTGCTCATCTGATTGTGTCCCACAGGCCCAAGTCCCAGCCCTAACTCGGAGCCCCAGCTTCACCTGACCGCTGCCCACGTCTGCAGCCTCTTGTCCAGCTATGCCAACTCTCCAGACGTGTCAAACCTCTCAGTTTCCCATGATAGCAGAAACACCCAAAGAGCTTGGGGGGGAAAAATACATTAGGAGGTTCAAGGTGGGTCCAAGGTGAGACCTCTGACTCTCCTTTGTTCGAGATGCTCCCAGACGATGGGGGTGGTCGGAGGGCCAACTAGATTTTTGGAGTCCTTAGCCAACATCATAGCTTGAGGATAAATGAGGCCAATATAGGAAAGCACCTTGTAAACTGTGGATCTCCATGCAAAGATCAGCCAGTGTCACTGAGGAGAGGAAGTGTGCTTAAAAGCAGGCTTAGCCCTAAGGTTAGTGTAGGCAGGGCCTCTCGCTTCCCTCCCAAGAAAACTGGCTAGCAGTAAAAGCAATCCCAAGGCCTGGCCCACGAAGAGTTCTCAATGCACCCAGAAGTTTTTCCAACCAATTTATTTTTAGTACTGAAATAGTTTGATCGAATGACTCATATAAGGAACCCAAGTTCTAGCAGATACTGTTAGTAGAGTCCCAAGAGCTGTTCCCTCTTCTTCTCATGCTGGCTCAGGCGAGGTTTTATTCAGGGTCCCTTTCACAATTTGGGAAGGGCCGATTATGGTGGGCCTTGCCTTGCCATGACTGCTGTAAACAAGTCCTGCACAATGAAATGCCAGGGAAGGCCTGTTTAGCGGCTTCTGGAAAAAAATTACTGGCTCCTAAGAAGAGACATTTCTCCCTTTTCTCTCACTGGGTATGTCCCATGTGCACACGAGACGTTTAGGACTCTGGCAACCATCTTGCTATCTTGAGCGGAGTTAGTCCAAAGACAACACCCCAAGGAAAGCAAAACAGAAAAGGAGAGGAACCTGGGCCTTCAGTGATGTCACCGAACCATCAACTTGACCAACCCTGGAATTTCTTTTTATGTAAGATGATAAACCCTCTTATTGCTTAAGCCATTTTGACAAGGGTTTTCCGTAATTTGCAACAACAAGCATTCAAACACACTAATGTATACAAAGATCAAAATTGACAAATTATTGTGAAACATATGTTTTATAGGCTAAATTTCACTAATAACTTTTATGTATTAGAAGTCAATTGGGGCGCCTGGGTGGCGCAGTCAGTTAAGCGTCCGACTTCAGCCAGGTCACGATCTCGCGGTCCGTGAGTTCGAGCCCCGCGTCAGGCTCTGGGCTGATGGCTCGGAGCGGAGCCTGGAGCCTGTTTCCGATTCTGTGTCTCCCTCTCTCTCTGCCCCTGCCCCGTTCATGCTCTGTCTCTCTCTGTCCCAAAAAAACCAAACAAACAAACAAAAAAAAAACGTTGAGAAGTCAATCAAGGAGATAATGGTGAAAGGAATCTTTGCAGCAGACAATTTAAAATGGGGAGTTAGGGATGTAAACTGATGTCATATCAGTCTAAGCATCCAATTTATTTTAGGATTTTGTTTTGATTGTATAATAGTGAGGAGAGTCTGATTCCCCCAAATGAGTAGCTGCAAATGGTAATGGTTTTTGGGGGAAAAAAAATCATTGGCTTTGCAAACTCAAGACACTTCTCTGTTAAAAGAGATAGCAGGAAAAGCTTTATTCCAATATAGGCGCAAACACACAAAGTTAGCTTGGCTGGCACAAGCCAATGGGCTGATTGTTAAAAGTTGGTACATATTACTTGTTTACAATTAAAAACATATGGCATTTTAAATTTTTAAATAGATTGCAAATAGAATATTTGCAAAATTCCCCAAAGATCTCCACGGAATCCTAGGTTCCTCAGAACACGCTTTGAACACGTCTGTCCTAAGTGTAATTCAGTTATGCTCGTTATGTATAATTAGCTTAAAATCCAGGTTTCAAATGTGGTAGACAAGATCCTTCCCTCCTGCTCTGACTCCGGTTTCCAAGAGCTCAAAGCCAGACCTGGCCTAACATCATTCAGGTCTGGCAATAAGACAAACACTCCGTTAGCATAATAGGAGATGTGCTCCTGGGAGACTATGACTCATGCAGGGAAAGTGCTGACTGGGGGAGCAGACCACACAGAGGGCATCTCTTTCCCTCCACCCCCACCCTCCCAGTCCAAAGCATTCCTTACCCGCCATGTCCACCCCCAGCAGCAGACCCTCACGGAGCGGAAACTGAGGGTCCACACTGAGCCAGACAAGACAGAGCAAGAGCTGAGCAGGTGACCGTGGGGTTGCTAGACCAAATGAGTCAAGGACCAGAATGAAAGAGAAGAAGAGTTGGCCCAGGGGTCACATCTCTGTGCCAGCTGTGCATTTGGCTACCTGATGCATCTCTGGAATCCAGAATTAAGGCCTCTGCCTGGGAAAAAGATGAATAAAATGAGAAAAGACACTAATTCCCAATACTTATTGTGATGGTTTTAAAATACATCCATGAATTCTTTGCTCTGTCTCCCTGTAGCAGGTGGAATCGAATTCCCCTCTCCTTACCGGTTGGCTGTATGTAGTGACTTCTAGCACATAGAAGGTGGTAGAAGGGAAGGTACAAGACATTCGAGATTAGGGAGTAAGAGGCATTTTGGCTTCCCCCTTGTTCTCTCGCTTGAATCACCCCGTGCCTTGTCATGAGGAAGCTCACGCAGCCTTCCGAGGGAGCCACCTGGTAAGAACTGAGGCCTCCTGCCAACAGCCATGTGAAGGAGTCAGCTCGCCAGTGGATCTTCCAGCCTGAGTCAAGCCTTCAGGGCACTGCAGGCCCCAGCCAACATCTTGGCCACAAACGCACGGGTGATTCTCAGCCAGAATCACCCAGTGATGCTACTTTCACATTGCTGACCCACGGAATCTATGGGATAATAAATGTTGGCTGTTTTAAGTGGATAAGTAGGGGATAATTTGTTATGCAGGGATAGATAACTAATATCCCGTGGGTATCAGATGTCACTGGAACCTGAGGTAGAGGCCTCAAGGCACCGTCTCTGGGAGTGCGTGTGTGAGCTGGCTGGCAAGACCATTTTCCTATACGAGGCCACTCCCGTAAGAAGTGCTGGGCTGGGGTTGCACGAGTCTTTTGCGTAAATAATATGACGCAGCCGTCAGAAGCCTGAGATGAAATCACATGGGCAACTTGGTTGCCCAGAGATTCTGCTGTCATAGGCCTGAGAGTAGCCTGGGCTCGGGGAGCCTCAAAATCTCTCAGGTGCGTGTCATGCTGCCGAGGGTGTGGCCTGACCTGTTCCGCCAGTGCTCCCCCCACCCCCTTGGTGGCATCCCCCTCGCTTAACTCAGGCGTTTCATCACTCACGTGGTCATGGTCCTGCTGAGAGGGCTGGGACGGTTTGATGTGTTCTTCTTTGACAGATGCTCAGGAGATGAGAAGAACTAACCGTTACTAGTATTTTTGCAGTGGAATACTTTTTTCTCAAGAAAGTAAGAGGAGAAGACAGTAAAGAAAATAGGGAAGGAGAGAGCAGATTGAAAGGCCCAGCATTCCTTTTAGCACTGGGCATTTTTTTAGATTGTCAGAGAAATCAATAGCCAGCAGATGGTCGGTATGCGAAATGAGAAGTAGGCACTTGGGAGACAGACCCCGGTGGGGGGAATAGACAAGGCTAGGAGGACTCGTGCTTCCTAGTGGCAGAGGCATAGCCCCTGCCGAGGGGCTTCACCCCTGGTTCCCACCACCAGCGCCACCCCAGACAGAAGGCTGAAGCCCTTTTCTTCCTCCTCAGTAAGTCAGGGCACAGGCACCCTGACCTGAGGGTCAGTGAAAAGACCCCAGAATCCAGATGGACTCTTATCAAACAGGTTTAGGTTTAGATTGGGTGAAGGTACAAACTGCCAGTTACGAGACGAGTAAGTCCTGGGGACGGAACGTACAGCATGGTGACTCTAGTCAGTACTGTATTGTGTATTTGAAAAGTTGCTAAGACAGTAGATCTTGAAAGATCTCATCACAGGAAAAAAGACATTGTACCTATATGAAGGGATGGTTGTTACCTAGACTTATTGTGGCAATCATTTTGCACTATGTACATATTTTGTGTGACTAAAATGAATAAAATACTACACGTCAATTATATCTCAATGGAAGTCGGTGGCGGGCGGAGGGGGGGGAAGCCAGGTTTCCTTGAAAATGGAGAGGTGGGCTAGTGCTGTCAACAAGAGCTCAGGCTCTGAAGTCACACTCCCTGGATTCAGATTCCTGTTCTGTCTCTTACGGCCTGTGCGACCTTGATTCTGCATCAGCTTCTTCATCTGTACGATGGGGATGATAATGGCATGTAGCCCATAGGCTGGTCCTATTATCGGATTAAGCAAGATCATTTTCCCCACGGGTAGCATCTAATGACAACGTGGGGTGCCGGTGGTGGCAGGGCCCTGCCTGGCTGTGTCCTTATTGGAGAATTGGACTGACAGGGAGGAAGGAGCCCGTGAATAAGTAGACTCGGACTTGCCTGATTCACTGATCATTATAAGGTAAACAGCTGTATCTGCTTACTAAATCTGATTAGTGTTTTCCTGGCTTTGCATTATTAAGAGCAACACCAGAGCATACTGGGGGGCATGCTTCCCACCTGCCCTTGCCTCTGAGCGCCTCTTCTCTTCCTGAACCCCTCTCACCAGCTCTTGCCATTGTCAATGTGCCCAGGCCCACCCTCTGTCCTGATTCTTACAGGAGATTTTCTTTTCTTTTCTCTTCTTTTCTTCTTCTTCTTTTTTTTTTTTTACTACCACTGACTCTCCGCCTGGTGAGATAGACTTTTTCATTTACCTCCAGGAGTCCCCATGTTCAGATGGGCAAGGTCTGGCTTCGGGAAGAGCCACCAAGAATGCAGCCTCCCCTGCGGAAGGAACTTGACCTCCTTCACTGTCAAAGGGCTCCTTGGTTCCAGGAGAACAGTCACACTCCAGAGGCTTTGGATGCCCAGAGAAGACCAGCAAGTGCCATTCTTCAAGTGCCACACAGAAAGACCAGGCTGGGGTGACTGCTGTCCCTCTGAGTACCTTCTCCAAAAAGGGAGTTTTTCCAACAGTCTTCATTAAAGATGGTAAGAGGTCTTAAGGTGATGTGTTGCTTCGACGGTTGTTAATAGGATAAACCAATCTCAGAGAAAGCAGTGTGAACTATGAGATAATTAGCTTACAGCCAGACCATGGGACAAGTAAAAAAGATTCTCAAAGGGCAAGGCCATCCTGCAAAGCATAGCTTTACCCTCTAAACTCAACCACCCACAACCTCAGCCTCCTTCCCTCTGTGGTTAAAACTTGGCTGCCCCTCCGGTTCTCCTGCATATGTTAATTTATTTTCTACTCAAACACAGTTAATAGGGCAGGTCCTCTCCGCAATTTTTCCCATCTGCATCCCACCCCCACCTCCGTTCCCACCCGGCATAATGATTTCCTCTTTTCCAGTCTCTTCAAACGATCCCAGCAGAAAGGATCCGGTCTCAATATGACTCTCAATTTAAAAGATACCAAACTACTCCTAGGTATTTATTTATTGGAGAAATGAAAGAGTAAGATATCTACTGAGGGAAACTGAGACATGAGTCACAGATGGGAAGATTCGAGGGGAAATAAGGAAGTCCTCTTGTCTGGAAAACATGTTATACTTCAGAACTTACATCATTTTAGAGCCCTGTGAACTAGGTGAAAAGGGACAGAAAAGGCTCTGAGATGATCCATTTCCTAAGCTCAAAGTTCCCCATCTCTCCACCCAGCTGTCAGGGATCCAGAAATGAGTCATGCATGCAGATGTACGGTGCACAACCCACACAATCGTACAGAGCGGCCCTGCCAGCACTCTTTCCACCGTGCGTTCTCGATGCTTGGTGCCATCATTGTCATTTAGCAGAACCCTTTAAAATATCTACTATGTGCCAGGCATAAGACAAATCAAGATAAATAAAATTCACCCTTCAGAGTACATAGTCTCATGGAGAAGAGAGATACCTGGAGACAAATATCCAGAGCTAATAAAGTTATATACAAAATACTGTAGAAGCAAACAAAAAGAAGATTTAATATTGTCCAAAAACACGAGAAACTTCAAAGAGGAGGTTACATTTGAGGCTTGACTTCTACCCCAGATCTCCCCACCATACCTAGAGTCTGCTTACAACCTGTTCCCTTACAACCTTTCAGGCACGTCTGCTTCCCAGGCTTTCCTTTCTCTTAAGGTCTTTCCTCTCCAGGACTGAAAAGTCAAGGAAGCAGTTCCTCTAGTGTAGGCAAAGCTGGAGGGTCCAAGAAGAGGAGGGCTGTTGGCTTGCCTGAGTATTTCCTGTGGCGTGGATGAGCAGTAAACACTTATCTTCCGTAACAGAATTCTTCTAACACTATGATATTTCAAATCACTCATTCAGTTGACAAGCATTGAGTATCTCTGAGTCTCAGAGGCTGTGTGAGGAGATACTAAGCACATATGCAGTTGCCCACAGGAAGCTTGTTGACATTTCCATGTTTTGTTTCTCCAAGAGTCCATGTCCCTGGGCCTATAACAGCGACTAGCTCTACTGAATCTAAAGAGTGGAAAAACCATTTTTTCCCAGCCCAAAGGCAAACTCTCCCTTCTTTTCCAGAGCTTTGAAACTCCAAGAGCAGCCCCCAGAACTTCTGAATGGGGTTAGAGGCCCTCTGTGTTCAGGGGAAGCTAGATGGGACAGTTAGATAAAAGGAAGAAATGATAGAAGGGAGGAAAAGAAGAAAATCATGATTTTGCCTAACTTTGCCCAACATCCACAGAAAAAATGAAATATGACTGCATTTGCAGCACAAAAGTCAGTGCATGTTTAATGACATTGATGTTTATTTTTGTCCCTTCATTATATTTTCCTTTTGACTTTAAAAATAGTTTCTTAGGAGAGAAATCTTTATCCTTACTTTAGTTCTTACAAATCACATTTGACGCATAATTATCCAAAATTCGTATTGTATTCAAACAACTGATATTGCCAGTAAGTTCTAGGACAATAAAAAAGGAAGATGTGATTTCTTAAATTCAAATGTCCATAGAATGTGAAAGAATGTCCCCTAGAAGGTAGCATGGGCAAAAATCCCATAGGCTTATGGCCACTTAAGTGTTCAAGCCAGTCTTTAGTGAAACAGTATTTAAAAGTGTTTGTTGTCATCAAAAGAAAGAGGAGGAGGAAGAGGGAAAAATGAAGAATAAGCAGCAATTGCCAAGAGACAGTTGTTCAATCCAATAAAGTAATGATCTGTGCAAACTCTAATTATTGTATTTGCAAAACAATATGTGCATAATTTGTGGACATTTTCCCCCTCCCTTTCTAATGCAATAAAAGATTCATTTCATGAAAACCTTTTGTGTTTTCCTTTAGAAGATTTGGACAAAAACAATGCATCTTTAACTCTGAAAACAGAATAATGGATCCTTGAAAGATTTATCTGAAATCAAATGCAGTTGTCATTCTATATTGGTAATCTTCGCTATTCATTATCATATTTAGCCCGTCATTTATATGCAGATGACACTATCGTTTATGGTAGTAGATTATGCTGGAAGAAAGCTTAATATTATCTTCAAGCTGATTTAAATGAGCTTTAAGATCATCTGGCACAATCTAAATTACTCTTAAATATTAATGAAACAAAGATCATGTTATTTGGCACAAAACAAAAAGTTGGGAAAACTGAAAAATGGGAAGGCAGCATGACCTTGGAAAGAGTAGACAAATGTCAAATAGTTAAGATTTGGGGATACATCCTGTTTCACCTGTGACTGATAACTCATCAGTGGTGAAGGATAGGAAAATCCCAACTCCTTATTCAAGTACATATACGTCTTTAAAAAAAAAAAAAAAGGATTGTTTTTCATCTCTCCAATGTTGCAGTTATGTGCCTTGGGTTTTGTCGGTTTTATTTCTCTGAATGCAGCTCAACATTTGTTAGCCAAGTTAAAGATGCTTTATCCTCTCTATCTGGACAGATTTGCCTTGAATTATACATCTCATAAGCATCACCGTCTGTTGGCTTTTAAACAATTGGCTAAAAATTAGAAGACTCTCAACATTTTGTTGGCATAATAGCCTCCCTCACACTCCATCCCCAACATCAGACCACTTAACTCTTCTTTCTCAGTCATCCACATTTTCTCAGCAAAATTTAGTGAATGGAGAGAAAAAGAAATAGCTGAGAGAAAACAACCCATTGACATCCCCTAGTATTCAAGCCCTGCGTGTGCGAGCATGCATAAACGGGAGCACACATTTTACATTATGTGGATGACCTTTCTGGACCCCCTTTCTCCTCAAATATCTCACTAAATGGATAAGAAATCCCTCAACTGCCAATTCAAGATATGGTGGGGCTCATGGGATGCCACAGTTGAAGCAAGGACATGGCCATTTCCTTGGCTGGTTTCCCTGGAGAGGATGTGGATGAGCCCCAGGCCTGGCCAGCAGAGACAGCTTAGCCCCTGGCTAGTGATGGAACAAAGCCACCTTCAAGGTAAGAACTGGAGGTGTCCAGGACAAAAATGATGAGAGTGTTCTTGGGGCAGACATCTGTCTTTGTTGTTGTTAACTGCCATTGTCATTGCTAATGGTTTACCTTGACTGCAACCTGCCTGATCTTGAAAAATTCATCCAGTAATCAGCGTAATTGAGATACATCTAGATGGCCTCATCAGAGCCATTAGCAGCACCTGATGCCTTTTGGGAGCAGAGATTTCATTTACCAGGCACCTTCTGAAGGCATTGTCTCTTATGTGGCTTGTGTACATGGGACTCACATCTCATGCTTATTCTGTACGCTGCCTCTCGCTTACCCGTGTCCCTTGGCTCTTCTAGGAGAAGGAAGTTGAATCAGAAGAGGGTTGGGGCGCCTGGGTGGCGCAGTCGGTTAAGCGTCCGACTTCAGCCAGGTCACGATCTCGCGGTCTGGGAGTTCGAGCCCCGCGTCGGGCTCTGGGCTGATGGCTCAGAGCCTGGAGCCTGTTTCCGATTCTGTGTCTCCCTCTCTCTCTGCCCCTTCCCCGTTCATGCTCTGTCTCTCTCTGTCCCAAAAAATAAATAAACGTTGAAAAAAAAAATTAAAAAAAAAAAAAAAAAGAAGAGGGTTGAATACGCAGGTAGGTGGTTGAATGGATGGATAGATGGTGACTACATAGAGCAAGAAATGAAGGCTGTGTTTTGTTGCTGGCTCAACAGATCTCCTCTCTATATCTCTAGAGGGAAAAAAGATGAGAGTGAGGAGAGGAAGACTGGCTTGGAAAAGATACAGTCATCTCTCCAAGACATGGTAACATGAAGAACTTCACTTGTACTAGAGAAGTGCGGAAAACCCCCTCACCTCCTGGTGGAGCTTAGCTAGACCACGCTTGTGTAAAGTGATTATTTTTAATCTTATTTTTCAAGGCTCAGTTGGCTCAGTTATTTTATCTTATTCTTCAAGGCTCAGTGAAATTTAAATCTGAATGAATTAAAATTAAATAAAATGTAAAATGCAGTGCCTCAGTTGCACTAGCCACGTATCAAATGCTCAATAGCCACATGCAAATAGTGCAGAATTATGGAACATCTCTAGCCCCTCAGAAAGGTGCATGGAACAGTGTCGCTCTAAACTGCAAATCCCTTGAAGACAAACCAGATTGTATTTGTCTCTGTTCTTAGTTCCAAGCTGATCATCATGCAAATATAAGTACATTAATTAAATTGCTGAATAAAGGAATGAATGGACTCAGAACTGCTCCAATGGGGTTCTGACTCATTTTTACCCCAGTGATTCTTGGGTTCACGCAGGTGACAATGTCTATGGTCACTGTCAGGGTAACACTCACTCCCCTCCCCCCAAACATCAGCTCCCTGCAGACTGCTCCCTTTGTTCCTTTTGCTCCAAAAGGCCACCTTTTCCCAGCCTCATTTAAAACCTCCCAAGCCCTCCTGATTGCCTCTGAAAGACAGAGCTGCATAGAAAATCATCACTGGATCAGGGTTTGCTCCAGTCCTCAGGAGAGGGTAGACCCAAGATTTGTGTCGGTGTAGACAGAAGGTGCCCAGGCACTGGCCAGACATGACAACATTCCAGCTCGGCTTGTCAAGAGCCAGAGGCTCCACAAGCCTGGTATCCGTCCTATTGCCAGATGATTTGTCACTGAAGCCCGAGGCATTGTCCTGCCTCTCGGGGTGAGAGAGCACACTCGGAATAAAGTCTGGGTGAAAATAAAGGTCATGTGTTGCACAGAACTCTCTGCAGTGCAAAAGTGGGCTTTATACTTCAGTGGCCCCGGGTGAATGGTACCCTCTCCTTCAGGCTCCTGTTTCTGGAAGACACTCTTGTCTGTCTCCCCCAGAGAAGTCCACCCCCTTTTGTTTGAATGGCCTGGGGAAGAGTCTCACCTGAGCCTGATATTGCTCAGATTAGCATTTCTCCTGCCCTCTTTTCGCTCCCACTATCTTTTCGCTCCCAATGAGGTGCTATAATCCTGCACTCAATTCCTCTGTGTGTATGTGGGGTTTTTTTAATACATCAGGTAATTCTCCAACACCAGCTGGATGTCCTACAGTTCGACTTAATCCTCACACTATCTACACATCCAATCTTACAGGTGAGGAGCTCAGTCCTACAAGACTGCTTCCCACCACATCAGACAAGACCCCATGTCCCAGTTGTCACCTGTGTTTCTGACCAATTGGCTATAGATCGGAGGTTTCAACGACCCACTCTTTGGGTTCAGTTAACTTGCTAGACTAGCTTACAGAACCCAGAGAATTATTTTACTTACTAGACCATTGGTTTATTGTTAAAGGAAATAACTCAGGAACAGCCAGATGTCGAGGTGCAAGGAGGGATGTCTGGGGAAAGGGCGGATCTTCCATACCCTCTCCAAGCACACCACTCTCCCCACATCTCCACGTGTTCACCAACCCAGAAGCTCTCCAAATCTGTCCTTTGAGCTTTTTTTATATTATTATTATTGAAGTATAATTAAGTGTCCTTCTGGGGTTTTGTGGAGGCTTCATTACATAGTCGTGATTGACTAACACATTGGCCACTGGCAATTGATTCAACCTCCAGCCCCTTGCCCCTCTCCAGAGATCTGGTGTTGGACTGAAAGTTCCACCTTTCTGATCACGTGGTCAGTTCCCCCGGCAACCACCACCCCCACCTTGGGTTACCTTAGGTTACCAAAGTCACCTCATTCACATAACAAAAGACACCTTATCTCGGTCCTCACTTAGGAAATTCCAATGGTTTTAGGAGCTCTGTGCCAGGAACAGGAACAAAACCAAATATATATTTCTTATTATAAATCACAACATCACAGGTGCATATGCACTTAAAATAGTAACTACGACTTAGAGTTTTCTGCTCTTGTAGCTGTTTAAAAGTCTTGGGGCCTAGGGTAGCTCACCAGAGGAGGCTGAAAAATGAAACCTTTTGGATTGGTCCAAACTCTTTTGGACCAATTGGTCCAAGCCCTTTGGATTGGTCTAAACAGCTTCTCACCTCCACTTCCCCAGTAGAACTGCCTTTTCTTCTCATGGACTCTTTACCACTTATATGAACACCGCACAGTTACACCCAAATGGCTTATATGGGCCAAACATTGTTCAGTAGACCATGTTTTAGATTCTGACCAGTTAAAGCCACTTGGACATGGATGCTAAGACACTATATTCAAATCTGAGGGGCACTTAGAATTTTATGATCTGTTGTTCTCTCTGGGGTGCCAAGGGTCCCTATGAGCTGCAAGAGACCCAGGCTTCATACAGGTCACACAGGAACAGGAGAGGAGAGGGGGGTCATATGTGTATCATGGGGTCCTAAGGCTATTGACCCATACGTTTGAAGAAGAGGCTTACTAAGCAATGTTCACATGCTTGCCTTCACTAAGCACCTTCACAGTGCATGCATTCAAGCTTTGAGTATGAATTTTGAACGACAGTGCACCATGTGTGAAGAAGGACCTAAATTCTACCAAGCGGGGGGGGGGGGGGGGGCGGGGAAATGTCCAACATGCAAAGACAGTGTAAAGGAAACTAAGGTTGGGGCCCCAGGGCCACTTCAGGCCCTGGCTGTGTAATGCCCCCCATTTCGAATCCAAGAGACCACCAAGGAGCCGATACCGATGCAAACGCACGAGGGTTTATTTGCAAGCTCAAGCTTGGGCCCAAGTATACCCGACACAGCGGAGCAGGGACTTGGACCCCTAGGTTGAGAGGCGTAGCAGTTTTATAGGGGCCAGTGGCCAATGAGATTGTAACACACACAGAAAGTTGCATAGTCATGTCAGTCCACACACAGGTGGCCAATTGAATTACAATTTACCCTATAGTAACTGTTTGAACTAGCCTATCACTCTGGTCAGAATTGGCGCGCAAGTTTGGCGGGCAAAAGGCAGGGTTTACATTCTTTGGCGGTTAGGGGTTCCGCATTCCTATATGAGCCGGTTTCCAGTAAGGGTGCGCTCAGCGGCTTGATCAGGGTGGGGGAGTGTCTTAAGCAATAAGTTGGTCATGCGGGGGTTATACATGAGATGGTGGGTGTAGCACAAAATGGAGTTAGTCTTGCTCTGCTTGTCCAGGGGTAGGGGATTTTTGTTAAATTCCTTGGGTCCCACAGCTGTGTAGGCAAAAGTTCAATGGGTTCGATTAGTAACAAGTCCCAAGGCACAAAAGGATGGTTCAAGTGTAGCTTCAGAATCAGAAAGACTGGGGTTCCATGCCAGCCGTCTTGATTTATTAGCTGACCTAGGACGTGTTTCCTAGTTCTCTGAGTCAATTTCCTCACTTCTTAAAGTTTAGATTACAATAATAGAATCTTTCCCTATAAGCAGCTGTGAAGATTTGAAGACCGAGCATGTTTGGTGATTAGTGCAATTCCTGGCACCACCCTAAGTGTTCAATAAATTAAAAGTGTTATTTCTTTCAGGGCCCCTGGCTGGCTCAGTTGGTGGAGCATGTGACTCTTGATCTCGGGGTTATGAGTTTGAGCCCCATGTTGGGTGTAGAGATTGCTGAAAAGAATAAAATCTTTTAAAAAAAAGTGTATTTCCTTCAAAATCGAAGTCAGATTATATCATTCGGTTCCAAACTTGGCATTGACTGCCTATCTCACTCAAAGTAAATGCCAAAGTTCTTAGGATGGCTACCACACCCACGATTTGGAGTCCTGCACCCTTCCCTTTCGGATTGCTCTCCCCTCAGATACTCTGCTGCAGCCGCACCGGCCTCAGGGCCTCTGCACTGGCTATTCTAGAAACTGTCTGCCTAAAACACTTACCCCAATATCGGCATCCTCACCCCCTTTAAGTCTTTTTTCAGATGGCACCTTCTCAGTGAGGCCTTTACTGACTGACTTTTAGGATTCTGGCCTGCACTTCTCCCTCAGTGTGCTTCAGTTTCCTGATTCTCATCGGCACTCACCACCTTCCGACATACTAATTAATTTGCCTCTTTATTACGTTTGGGGTCTTTCTCTCCTCTCCATTAGAATATGCGCCGTGTGAGGACGGACATTTTTGTCTGTTTTAGCTACTGATATATCCCCAGTGCCTAGAATCATGGTACCCAACACATTGGTGGAGTCCCATAGTGATTTGTTCAGTAGGAGAAATGATATTTGTTATAGCTATTAATAGTGTCACGTAACCTTAGAGAGCCTTGTTTGCCCTTGCCTCAGTCCGTCTATGCCTTCTACCTTTTTAGCTTATCTCTCTTTTTTTTTTTTTTTGAATGGGAGTGATGGTGTTTGTTTACTATATGTGGGGACATAGAGAATAGCTTCTAATAACATGGTTTCTGTACATTGTCCCTTCTGGATAATCTGGAGTTTGGGGCTCTATTCAACAGTGTCCGAAAAGCCTAGACTGGAGTATGGGACAATTTTTTATGGCCAAGTCTTCCAGAGTGTCAAGGTCACAGGCCAAGAGTCAGACAAACAAGATTTGGGTTGTCACATCCAAGTGGACAAGAAGAAAAACCTACGCAGCAAAGCTAAAGAAGGGCCACAGTGAGCTGGTGGACAGGCAGCGACAGCAGGAGACAGATGGAGTTTGGTGGGTGTTGGGGCTGTGGGCACCGCAGGAAGGGGTGTGGCCTGAGAGCTAAGGCAGGGTGCAAACTGGATGGAATAGTTACGTTCCAGAGAAATATTTGAGCATAGCAGTGGTTCGTCTTGGACCATATCCAAAGAGGGAGAAGTTACTGCCAAATGGACCCCATAATGAGGCTGTTTTTTTAATCAATAATGTAACGGGGTTGGGGGAGGAGGGCTGGGGCATGGAGCACTTGTGGAAGGGGAGGCTCACTGTCACTGAGAAACAGCTCATCTCACCGCAGACTAAAAGGATCAGATTGGAACGTGGCCAGGGTGGCTGCAACCCAGAGCTTTGAAGCTGACCGTTTTTAGCTTTTCTCCCTTTTCTTCCCTTCATTTTATTTTATTCTGTTTTACTTCTCGTTTTTTGTTCATGTGCATGTGTGCATTGGTGGGTTTTTTTTTTTTGTTGTTTGGGTTTTTTTTCTTGGTGTATTTTCCTTTTGATTTCCCTTATTTTTGAAGTCAGTTTCCCTTTGAAAATCTGGCTTGTCTGGCTTGTGTGAAAGGGAACAGGGGGAAGGGATTGTGGCTTTGTCAGTGTTGGACCCAAGAAAGAGAAATCCTTCGGGGCCGGGAGAGATGATGACAGGCCCTCCCTCAGGGAGTCCGTCTCCAAGGGTGGAAAACTGCAGGCTCTACCCATACAACTTTCTGCCACCAGAAGATCCCTCTTCAGGTTCTCCATCTGCCCAAATTCTGGAGAGCTTCTGTGTCCTTCCAAAAATTCAGGCAGTTCCCTGAGACCAAGCCCTGCTTAAAAATATAGGTTTTAGGAACGCCTGGGTGGCTCAGTTGATTAAGTGTCCATCTCTGGCTCAGGTCATGATCTCATGGTTCGTGGGTTCGAGCGTTGTGTCGGGCTCTGTGCTGACAGCTCGGAACCTGGAGCCTGCTTTGGATTCTGTGTCTCCCTTTCTTTCTGCCCCTCCCCTGCTCTCTCTCTGTCTTTCTCAAAAATAAATACACATTAAAAATATATAGGTTTTCTTATTATTCAGGTATGGTACAGATCAGTAAACAACTCTCACTGAAAAGATAGTTTGTTAGTCTCACGGATCCCAAGAGGAGGGGGAATGCTATGCCATCCAGGGAGGGGGCATCATAAGAGGAGGCGCCAGGGTCACTGTACAGAGACGGGGATTGGCTGAGGCAAGAGCCAAGTTTAAGATTGGCTAGTTTGGAAATTTTCAGCAAGCTCTGGGGCTTGGGGGCTATCCCTAGTTGCCTGGTGCCCGGCCCTGGGGTCTTAGAACATGCAGAGTGACCTGGAGTGTGAGACCCTGATGGAGGAGGAGGTTGGGGGCGTGGGTTCTGGATTGGTTGGTTTGCATTGAAAGTCACAACTGTAGGCAAGGAGATTTGTTTACTATCTCGAGGAATTAACTAGTCTTGGGAGGGGCAGTCTCTCTGGTCAGCCAGGCCTCAAGATGTCTAAGCATCAAAACTGTGGAATAAAAAGACATTATTAATACAGTCCTGGGGGCATCTTAGCTCAGGACGCAAGAGCCCTGGCCTTGGAATCAGGAGACACTACTGTGGCATTCAACCTCTCTTTCTTTCTCCCGAATGAAGAAGCAGCTGGAGATCAGCACAGGGACCCCCTGCATCACAAATATTCCATTATCTTAATCTCTACCAGATCAATGGCCATCTGGAGAACACAAAAGGGACAAAAAAGTCAGCACTTAGGTAATTAAGGCAACAAAATAAGGAATAAAGGAAAAGATTGGTGTTTCAGGAACCACATCTCCCACATCAGTCTCTTCCAACCCACCTCTTTTTTTTTTTTTTTTTTTTTGTTTATTTCTTTTGAGAGAGAGAGAGAACACAGGGGAGGGGCAGAGAGAGAGGGTGAGAGAGAGATTCCCAAGCAAGCTCTGTGCTGTCAGCCCAGAGCCCGACTCGGGGCTCAAACCCACGAAACGTGAGATCATGACCTGAGCCAAAAATCAAGAGTCAGACGCTTAACCAGCTGAGCCACCCAGGCATCCCTCCACCCACCTCTTTTACACAACCTGCCAGGCCAAGCCCAGGCGGACAGTCTGAAAGAGACGGTTGTGAGAGTCTTTGTGCAGGAAAAACCCAAATTGCTGGGAAACTCATCGAATTACGTCTCACTAAGGTGACACTGATTTGATACATATTTCCTCTCAGAAATATTTTTATTTACAAAGAAGACACCAAGGAGAGAGAAATGATAAGAAAAGGTCGGTGTCTAAACTAGAAATAGTTTCCAGTCCCGAGCACTACTCTTTCAAAAAAATGAGTTGATGGTTATATACTATTGGGTGACTGCTACTTCTTTCTTTGTTGGAGAGTCACCAACTAAAATCAGTACCTTAGCAACTCAGAGATGATTTGGGGGAAGAGAGAACCTATTTAACCTTGTTTAACCCACTGTTTCCCAAATGGCTTTATCATGACACCCTTTCTTAAGGTAAAAACCATTATCACGCCAAGCTCTATATTGGACTAAAGCAATGCGTTCTTAACGGTGAGATGTTAGATACCTTCGAATAGACAAAGATCATCTCCATCTGGGCTCCTCCCCCACCAACACACATTAATTGACCTAAGCAGAGCCAGTGCATGGATCCAGAATCCCGGACAAGCCAGGTCAGGGATGAGAGAGTCACATTTGGTCCAAGGCAGCATGCAACATTAGGTAGGCGCCCACCGTTCCGACCAAGGGTTAAACTTGAAGTTCAAGGACAGCAGCCAGATATGGGGGCAGGAACAGGACAGAGGAGCAAGACCATGGGATAAATTTTGAGAGGTTGCTTGCAGTCTGAAGCAAGTGTTATTGTGCTGGTCTCATGGACAGAATCCCGGGCCTTGCAGTGCCTTCACCACAGAGCCATGGAAACTGGTGCCTCCCAAGGCCAACCATAAAGCCAGCCCATATATAATCACATATTTGGTTAGATGCCCACAGTCACCAAGAATAGTAATAAGGAACTGAGTAATGGCTGCTGTAACATGGCTGTTTATAAATAAGGGAAAATAGTACTAATTCCAATCATAGATAAAATTAAGCTCCCTGCTAACAGGGGAGCTGACTTGGTCACATGTGCTAGAGCCACACTGTTATTTAGCTTAAGAAAAATCTCCTCCTGGATGAAATGACCTTGTATGGACCCATTCTCCCTACCAGATTTGCAAGGGTGGATGCATTATCTAGCTGGCCAGCAAAGATCAAATTGTACCCGATGCAGCATTTGGGTAGCACAGACCTGTCAGGATGAGAAAATGAGTCATCATGTGCCTGCACAACAATCACCATCACAAAGAAAGTGGATGAACGAGTTCCACAAATTTTCTGATAATAGGGACTAACACTTATTGAATGCTCACCCTGTGACAAGCGCTGGGCTAAGCACTTTACCCGGATTATCTCATTTAATCCTCACAGCAGCACCATGAAGCTGGGGAAGGTTAAGTAGTTTGCCCCAGGTCAGAATGGCTTTAAGGGCTGGAACCTGCCTTTAGCTCCGGCAATCACTCCGCAGAGCCCACATTCAGACACTGGGTTCTTTCTGTCCTCCCATCAGGCCCCACTGGCGTTCTCCTTGTCTCGTGGCATGCACCAGGTCCTGCCTTGGTCCCCAGGCAGCATCCTCTCCCCACCACACACTAGTGCATCTCATTTTTGCTGACACGTATGCCCCTAAACCAGCACCTCCCAATGGGTCCAACACTCGACAGTTTACAGGTAGGCTGAGATTTGGCTCCCCATCTTCACTGGGACAGTAGGGTCAGCCCCCTTGGGCTGATAGTCCTGGGTGCCAACTATTAAGCTATGGCCTCCGGATTCCACGGCCACCCTCTGTACTCTGCTCTGTGATGTTAGTGCTGGGGAGCTGCAAATGTTTCTCCTTTTACAGATGACTCCCTGCAGGGTTCTAACTACAAGGAGGAGGAGAAGAAGACTGGAAGGGGAGGGGAGGAAGAGGATGTGCTCCTGCCTGTTTGCTGGTTATTCAGTCGATGATGACCGAGCATTGTCTCCTCAACCCTGCAGCAGCAGTGGGTTCTAGTTTCCACCTTCTGTCCACCACCCGAAAATGTATCTTACTGCCTTCCTCAAAAGGACCAGCAGCAACCAGGCGCTGCCCCTCCTGGAAGCGAAGCCCCGGCAGGCTAGGCTCCCTTCTCCAAGTTCGTCGGTCACCAGCAGCCACTGACCAACAGCCCCTCCTCAGAGAACTGGTCCCAGCTGTCTGGGACCCTCTTCCAAGCTCCAGGTCAGGTAGTCCCCAGCTCCTCTCCTCTGTTCCCCACCCTAGAGGGGTCCAGCGGCAATACTTCATCCGGGTTACCGTCTCAGCTCTAGTGCCTGTTTAACCAGTTCCCTGTAATCCACTCTCTCTGTAATAGTAACTAGAGCAGTTTCTGATTGTCTGAACTGGACTCTGACACACCTGGTTATCCCAGCATGCCCTACAAACACCATTTTCTACGTGTATCATGAGAGTGAAAAAGTTATGGACGCACTGTCCCCCAACCCCCAACGCCAGCTCAGAAAAAGTGGCCAATAGACAATGTGGTCAGAGTGTATCCACTAACAAACACACCCAGGAAAATAATTCCGAAATCAGAGTTGAAAGGGAGTGCTTGGAAGCATTTAAACTGTTCTAGATACACGTCTGGGTCCTCCTAGGACAGAACACCGTGACTGTCATTAACTCTGAGTCCCTAGGCATTCCTGAATGGCAGGGGGTGTCTTCTCCTTCCTGCTCCGAAGTTAAGCTATTATGACACAGGAAGGCTTAAGTTCAGAATTCTTTAAATATTAAAAGCAAAAAGTCTGGGATTGCAGCCCTGTATTCAGCTAATCTTTCTCTATTAATCAATCACCAGGTATTTATCAAGCACGAGTAGATGCCCACCCCAAGAAGATATGCACTCGCAAATAAGAGCAAAATGTAGCCTCTAGGTATGCATTTATTTCCCTTCACAGCCCTACTGGGCTTTCAGCGACTGCTCAATAGGCACTTTTCATAATTTCCTATTGTTGTTGGGCTATTTTTATCCTTCCCGTATGAATCGAAATGAGACGTACTGTCCCACTGTTAAAATCCTTATTCTGGCAGAGCCATTATTGTTTATTTGATATCTTCAAAAAAATTTTTTTGGCTTGTTCTCCCACCTCAAAATAAAGTTTAAATGATTTCATCAGTAAATGCCTTATGCTGAATGGACAGAAGTAAATGACATGCGTGGAGAATTTACAAAACCGGCAACCTGGAAAGCCAGGTCCGCTGCATTCCCATGGCCTGGACTCCTTTTAAGAAGGGACACACTCTTCATACCAGGCTTGGGCAGGACTGGCCTGTTCTGTGCAGGAAACCTAGAGACCAGCACCCCAGATGGCCTGATCGGAAATTGATCATCTACGGCAAAATGGGTCCTAAGTAGTAGCAGCCTCGTAATAAGTAACATCAACAACAGTAATAATACAAGCAATTCTTCAGTACAACCCAAAGCTCTCTACTCATACTGACCCACTGTTATGGGCTGAGCGGTGGGAATTGTGTGCCCTGAAGTTCACATGTCAAAGCCCTAACACCCAGTACCTCAGAATGTAACTGTATTTGGAGACTGGGTCTTTAAAGAGTAATTAAATAAAAATGGGGTCACTCGGGTGGGCCCTAATCCAATCTGACTGATGTCTTTATAAGAAGAGGAGATTAGGACACAGAGAAAAAGAGACACCAGACAGAGAGATGACCATATGAACACACACAAAGATAGAAAGGCTGTCTGCAAGCCAAAGACAGAAGCCTTGAGAAAAACCAACCGTGTCTATGCCTTGATCTCTGTCTTCTTGTCTCCAGAACCGTGAGAAAATAAATTTCTCTTCTTTAAGCCACCCAGTCTTGTGGGACTTTGTTATGGCAGCCCTAGGACACTAACACACCCATGAGCTTTCAAAAAAAAACCTACCCTAATGTGAAGGAACTCCCTAATGTAAACAGTCGGCCACAAATCTTCCCCCTATTTTTCACCTGGTACAGTGGGGCAGGAAAAGACTGGGGGACTTGGCCTGGGTGTCTCAGTCCACTCGCAGACAGATGGGGTTTAGCCCAATGTTTGTCTGCTGGCCATAGCTCTGTTCTCTGCTCTGAGTGGTTTGATGGAAAAGCCAGTATGAAGCAGCTATTTGCGGAGAACAATCAACTCCAGATTGTCCATTATTAATGTGGAATACAGCCTACACAGAAAATTAAAATACACATAGATTTCAAAACCCAATATTAGCCATTGCTGTCAACCTGCTCAAACACTTCAGACTCCACCAACCCCTGCTGCTTTCCTTTGAGGAAAACCTTAGCAGTGTTATGAATTCAGCTATTATCTTTAACTATTCATAAAATATCTTGGGGTTGGAAAAGCCCAAACTTCTCTTTGATAGAAACATTCTAAAGTTTATATCTATTCTTGTGGGAGAAATAGAACTTCTATATCCTTGACTTATTTTTAAATTGCAAATGTTAAATTAACATTTTGTAAGATGGATCTGACATGCAAAAGTGGTTGGTGTAGTCTTTCATAATCCTCTGTTTTAAAGAGAAGATGTATTTTCCTAGGTAAACCAACTTGAACCCACTAAAACATTATCTTAAAATCATAGTGCTCGAAGGGATCTTACACATCATCTAGTCAAATAATTTGCTTTTACCTTTTTTTTTACTGTTTATTTATTATTGAGAGAGAGACACAGAGCATGAGCAGGGGAGGGGCCGAGAGATGGAGAGACACAGAATCTGAAGCAGGCTCCAGGCTCTGAGCTGTCAGCAACCCGCCCCCCACCTCCGCCCCCAACGTGGGGCTCAAAATTACAAACCGCAAGATCATGACCTGAGCTGAAGTCGGAAGCTTAATCGACTGAGCCACCCAGGCGCCCTGCTTTTACCTTTTTTTTAAACAGCAGACGTCTCTTCTCAAAAACAACCTTCTTTGCAGAAGTGTGATGTATGAAAGAGACAAAAGCTGAGCTTCTCTGGTTGAAGTGGGCAGGACAGATCTTGAACCTCACCCACTCAGCCTCTTTCCTGCCTCTCGATTTTCCTAGGACCCTAGGACCCTGAGGAAAACAGCATGACAAACACAGATCTATTCTAATCCTTTCATTTTACAGATTTGGAAACTGAGGCCCAGATCAACAACATTGCGTGACCGAGACTGAGCATTTGATAATGACATAGCCAAACCCAGAACCCAAGTCTTCTGATTCCCGGTCCATGAACTTTGCTTCCATCACACTATATTGGTCATACTGACTTTGTTTTCCTGTTTGACACGCTGAGTCCTGAGACAGCTTCAATGCCTTAACCCGTTGTAGCTTTCACTGCCAGGAACACATTTGTGTGGCCAGACATATGTCAGCATCAGTTACATTAAGCAAACCTCTTAAATGCCCAGAATTAGTAGGCAGATTTCCAGATGTCAGGTCCCAAACCAGGAGGTTAAGGTTCTTTGCCTGATGAGATATTCTCCTACTCTGACTCAGTAGCTCATCCACCTTAGTGTGGCTTTAAAACTACCTGTGGGGTTGGAGGGGGTAAAAATACAGATGTCAGAAATTCTGATTCGGTAGGTTTAGGGTATGAGCCCAGAATCTGTGTTTTAACAACAATCCCAGGTAGCTCTGATGAAGTGGTGCCCAGACCATGCTTTGAGGCCTTACTTGTTCTCTGTCTGTACGGCTTTCTCTGGGTGACTAAGTTTGTTCCTGTTTCAGGAACCTTAAACTTGTAAACAAATTCCCCATCTGATAAGAGCATTAGCGTCATCCCCAGATTCAGAGCATGGAACCCCAGGAGGTGTCTTGCTCAGGAAGCAGCATCCTGGTGAATTCCACAGCAAGTGGACAAGGTGGTCACACTGGGAGAAACAACAGGAGCAGATGTAAAGAACAAAACTCCGTTATCATGCAAATGGTTTCCATAGAAAGCTAAACAAGAAATAAAGACATACAAAAAAGGTATTGTGCATAATAACAACAACGGCAAAGTCTCTTAAGGGATGGCTCATCTAAATGTGAAAGTAGCACTAACTTTCAAAGGTCCCTTGCTCAAATCTTGTGGAGGTCAGTCTAGGGAGCTGGGAAGTCAAGCAAAGGTTAAGAATGGAGGGTAAAGATCACATCTTGCCCTGAGAAATCCCTGTGTTGAGCTGTGCCAAAACCAGATGTTTTTACTGGTAATTATTATTATGATAATTCATTTAACTAGGAATAAAATAGGGCATGATTGTTTACTGCTGCCTGTTTCCCCAGACATGCAGAGAAACGAGAAGAAAAATCTCAGAGGTTTTACTCTTGGCTAAATGGAATAATTTTCTCAATTAACCAGGAATAAACATAGCAACAAAATAATTTGCCTTTACATTATACAATAGTTGTAAATAGACTTCTTACACCTCCTTGCATGGAAAAGTCAAGGTGGAGACAGGCTGCCAAGGAATTAAAAACATCTTGAGTTTTGGTTTCCATCTGAAAAGACACAGTCCTTAGAAACCTACTCACGTTGTCAGCCTTGGCATGAGACTTTCAAATGCTATTCTTGGTTTCTCTCCTCCGTACTGAACCCATTCCAAGGCCAAGAGATTGTGGGTTGAATTGTGGTAAGGTGAAAGATGTTTCTGAGCGCTTAGGTGGGGCAGGGGGAAGCTTGCAGGGACACAGGGGAGAGCAGAGTGCATACCTGAGAGGAGGTAGACAGTGCAGCTGAATTTTTAGGAGAAGCCTTAATATAAACTAGGAACTGATGGTGGTCAATGAACATTCTCATGATCGTGGCAAAGTGTACCCTCAGGAAGGGAGTTACTTGACTATAGCTGTGTTAGGCTGGTGCCCAGGGAGGGGACACAGCAGCATGTGACACCCTCAGACACATCTCGGAGGAAATACGATTTGTAACTGTCACATTTACATGAAATCATCCAGATATTATACAACATAAACCACACTGTCAAGCATAAGCTACAGCCATGTTTCTTCAGTAGCAGGGAAGAAACTGATTTTTTCCTCTTAAAGATGATATTAAAAAGAAAAAACTGAACGCCTTTGTCCAAATAAAATCTTTTTATCATTATAAATATAAAAATCCTTTTTCCCCACACTGTAGTTGTATCTCTTTGACACCCTCTCTTATTCTCTGCTATCACTGCCTCTTCCTTGACCTCACCCAGAATTTCTAAAAGAGGCTGAACAGTAAATATTACCATCTCTAAGTTCTGAAATGTGACCATAGCCCCACATGCCAAGACTTTTGTGTTCAGGACCAAGGACAGTGGTCCACGTGCTGACACTGACAACGTCTCAGCCCTCGTCCTCTCCACACCCCCTACATGGTAGTCACACCCACTGCTGGGTAAAGGAATGTAGGCCATATGGTTCAGATTAGAAACCAAAATAGGGCTGAATTACCATATAGGACAAGGTACTTTCTCCACCCAAATTCTATTTTTACCAATCAACAAACACATCCAGGTTTAGGGATGGGGTCTGTAGAATTCAAACTGTTTATTCACTGTTACCTTGGTAAGTCTCCCTGATGACTTAGTTCTGAAGATGACAGTTGCAGATCTGGGGGAGGGGGTGGCTGAGAACCTTTGCTTGAGCCCCATAGCCACAATGGCTGCTAAGTGCTCCCCGTGGTTCTCATCCCAGGGCCGAGCCAGCCCCACCCGGCCTCAGTGTGCCTCTGAGATCATTGTGGCCTTTGGGAGAAGCTCAGGCTGAAGCATGTGGACCCAACAAACAACCCCATTGGGCTTGTTTGAGCAAATCTGGGCCCAGCAGTGTCCTGGAGACAGAGATTCAACTCTCAAGAAGCCATAAATGGTAGGAAACTTGCTTCTTTTTGCACCTTCTGGAATAAGGTCAGAGCACATGCATCTCTTGGAATAATGTGCTTTTGCAAGATAGAACAGAAGGTACAGAGGATATAAATACCCTACAATTCTGTTAAATACCTTTATTTATAGAGATGAAAGTTAGGAAGCAGGATTAATTGCAGCAATATGAAGAAAGTAGAAACTAATTAAAAATGAACATTTTAGCATGCTATCAAAGGGCTGGGGCTCCCTTTGAAGGTGCCCTTCATAAACAGAAAGAGGTTACAGCATGGAGGGATTATTCTTTTTCTGATTAAGTTACCATTTCTCCCTCCCTCTCTCTCTCTCTCTCTCTCTCTCTCTCTCACACACACACACACACCCCATATACCTCGGTATACTTAGAACACTGAGGTCAGAGGAGAAAGATACACAAATGGCAGATCCTAATTAACCCAAATTTACTCCCTCCATTTTATCCACTTCAAGGGTAAAATGAAAGATGATGGAGTTCAAGTGAGTCTAGAACCTACATCAAACCTAACAAGGCATCCAGGCCACAGGTCATGTTCCAGGTCTTGACAGGGTCAGACAAAACCAAGAGCAAAGAGTCATTGCCTAGTAGTGGTGGGGGAGAATGGCCCATTTGGAGATGCTAAGAGAAGGGAGAGACAGTCATGGTAGCCCCAGGAAACTATCCCAGTTAGGTGGGCTCAGCCTTCCAGCTGAACCTGTCCAGGGTCAACTTTTGCTCCTTAGAAAGCCTCCCTCCCAGTGAAGAACAGAGCATTTCTTATGCACCTTGACACTCAGGTTATAGCAATAAATAAGAATGGAGAAAAGCAAGAAAGGAACCAGACAAGGACAATTGCATGCCGGGATCTGTTTATTTATTATTTTAATAAAGAAAACATTAATTTGAATAACAAAGCTAAGACATTTTTGCAAACAAAGCCTATATCATGACTATTTTAATGATTAATAATGAAAATTGACCCATTATTTTGTGCCACTGCAAAATACTCCTCAGTGACACCTAATTGCTCTTAAACCTACTTCTCTGTATTCCCAGGTAACTTTATTCACTACCCCAAGAGTCTGTTCTATTGGATAAATAATTTGGTCTCTGGTTGAGAAACAGTGGCTTTCATTTTTCTCCTGAACAGAAAACACCCCCACATTTTTCGCATCCCCTTCCCCCAAATCTTTCACAAATCCCAAATCTCTCTCTCCCACATTGGTTCTCCTCCCTGAAAAGATTACCCTCCAGCTAAACAAGACACTACACAGTCTGCTTAGGGGAAGCTGTCAGTTCTTTGCTTTTTCTGAAACTTATTAGCTTGGGCAAGACCTTAGGAAAAAGAAGGGAGTGGGGCCAAGAATGAATATGCTCTGAGCTGTGGTGGGTCTAGAGAGGGAACCTGGCACTTGGTTTGTTTAAACCCTTGCTACTTCCACCGCTCAGAGTGTCTGTCTAAACAGAGTTGGATTTTTAGCAATATAATGCTTGCATCTAGGGTATCTTTCTGCTTGATAAGCGATCTTGCTATCGATTTCCCCAGGTACTTGGTGCATAATGTTAGTTAGATTTCAATATTGTCATGAAAAACCATGGTCTTCTGGAAATGCTTATGTAGGTATCCTTGCCTAATGGATCTCAGTTGTTCCCACAGAAGAGATCATTTCCTCCCCTAGGACTTGCTCTCAATAATTTCTCTCAAGCTGTTTCCTTAGGAGCCCATCTCCTAGGGACAGGTTGAACCAAAGCTGTTCATACTTACTTTTCCCTTCCAAAGGAAGATGTCCCCCTTGGGTTGCTTAGGCACAACTAACAGGTTTATTTTACAAATGGAAGGCTCAGTTTCAGATGGTCAGTCATTTTTCTCTCAGAGATGCAAAGCTATTTTCAGCAGTCCAAGAAGTGTTGTAAACACACACACACACACACACACACACACACAGAGTTTAAAAAAGCAGGTCATGACAGGGTGTCTAATACCTCCTAACATAACCCAATGATGCTACTGTGGGAAGGGTCGCGGAGGAATAAAAGTGATCTTCTCCTCAGACAAAGTCCAGTTCTGACCACTTACAGAATCCATTTCCCTAAAGCCCTCAAATTCCTGCATGTGCCTCGCCTTTGTTCTCTGTCCTTCGAAGCCCTCTCTTCACCACAGGCAAGTTTCTTTCACATGGAAGACAGAAATAAATCGCCATCTTGGGAGAAATGATTTTCAGCTGTGCCAGCTAAGCCTACAGAGGCTTTTGGGTGGAAGGTTCCCCCAATCCCAGAGGGAATTAAATAAGGACCTGTGGAAAAATTAAAATCCTGGATGGCAGCTGTGGGGGCTGAAATGAACCAGCCTATTACCCAGTGCCTCTCTGACGGTGAGGGTTAATTTATCACATGGAATCCAATCACATCTTATAAAACCAGTGCAGGTTTCATTTAGTTTGATGAGGCATATTGCAAGATTTCAGAAAATCAATTTTAGTGAAAGCCATATTAAGCCCCAGGGAATATAACACTACATGTACCTCACATAAGTTTTTGTTATTACTCAGAGGATCACTGGGGAAATTATATACTTAGCCCAACGAAGGGTAATGGCTACCTTCATTGTCTTGGGCAGCTCCCACCCTGCTTACCTCTGTGAAATAACAAATAAAAATGGTGGGTCCCCAAATTGGCACTCACCTAAGCTCTGCAGAGCCAGAGGCATGATCAGAGTGAGCAAAAGTGACTTGATTTTCCAAAGATGCTATCCCATTTACACTGTGTGATATTACTGGCCCCTGCTAAAAACCAACAGGCATTATGGATCCTGCCTATTTTGACTAAAGCCACATTCCGATGGAGACTTCCAATTTAAGCATAGTATTTGCAAAGGAAGCCACAATAGGCTCAAAATTACTTTCAAACCATCTGCCAAGTTAATATTTCCAGAGAGGTATATTTCTTAGTAAGAAACATTTCCACTGTGGCTAAGGAACATTCCTATCTATACTCATCTGGTCTCTTGGAGATTTCTGTATGCAAAGCAATAAACCAAGCTAGCTTTTTATGGGGCCCCCAACTTGAAGCTGGTGGCAGGGAGTGAATACCACAGCCAACTTTTGCAATAGCTTTTTCTCCAAAGGCCATTTAAATTGATAGCAGAGGGTATGGAGAGTGTGTGTGTTGGAGGGGGTGGTTTGTGGTGCCCCAATCTGACTGGATTTCACAAATACCAGAACTGTTCTTATTTATCCTTGGTCTAGGGCTGTGCTGTCCAATATGGTAGCAATTATCTCCATGTGGCTATTTAAATTTAGATTAT
Source organism: Felis catus (assembly GCF_018350175.1). Lineage (NCBI taxonomy): Eukaryota > Metazoa > Chordata > Mammalia > Carnivora > Felidae > Felis > Felis catus. The sequence goes on along the minus strand of NC_058371.1, from coordinate 75,237,819 downwards.
CTAAAATTGGGTAAAGTTAAAAATTCAGTTCTCAGTTGTAGTAGCCATGTTTCAAATGCTTAATAGCCATATGTGATTAATGGCTACTGTACTAGACAGAGGAGATATAGAACATCCCCACTGTCGCAGAAAGTTCCATCAGACTTGCTGAGTAGCCATTCTAGCATTCAGTTCTAGGGACTTGATAGCCAGTTCATGGGCCTGAGAGCTCACTTCAGGCTTCAGTCATTGCCCATCTCCCACAACGGTCCTCATTTTCCAGGTCCTCTTTCACCAGCATAAACTGGGGCCATACATGACTCCTTTATGGTCTTTAGATCAGAGAAACTCTCTTCCAGCAGACCAGAACCAGCCTCGGGAAAAACTCAGAACTGGTTTTGGAAATGAAGAACTGAGGATGCAAAATGGAAGCTATAGGGGAGAGCTGCTATTTGGAATTAACAGGAAAAAAATCAGGAAAAAGAAAAGAAAAAGAAAAGAGAAAAGAAAGAAAAGAAAAGAAAAGAAAAGAAAAGAAAAGAAAAGAAAAGAAAAGAAAAGAAAAGAAAATATTTTCATTAGCTGAATGGATGCCCTGAGCCAAAAAACTTTTCCCCACTGAGAGGAATTGTGTCCCCTCAGTCCACATGTTGGAGTCCTAACCCCCAGAACCTCAGAATGTCACTGTTTGGGGAGATAGGATCTTCACAGAGGTAAATTAAAATGAAGCCATTAGGGCAGACCCTAATCTGGTATGACTGGTGTCCTGATAAGAAGAGGAAATTATGACATGAACATCACAGAGGGAAGACCTTGTGAGGACACAGAGAGAAGGCAGCCATCTGCAAGCTGAGGAGAGAGGCCTCAGAAGAAACCAACCCCGCCAACACCTTGATTTCAGACTTCTGGCCTCCAGAACTGTGAGAAAATAAATTTCTTCTGTTCAGACCACTCAGTCTGTGGTACTTTGTTGTGGTAGCCCCAGAGAACTATACCTACCAAGCAGATTTTTCATTGAGCAAACCAGAGGCCTGTGCCACACAGACCATCAAGATGTCTCCAAATCAGATGGAGACTTCTTGATGATCCATTGCCCATCATCACGATTTTTACCTCAAGCATAACTAAGCAGCTGTTTGCACAAAGGATTATTATTCTGGGCCTTTGCCTGTAGGGAAATTCAGGCTCTGATGCCGCTCACAGAGCCAGTGGGGCAACTGGAACATCAGGAAGTGACAGACAAATTACCCTTGAGAAAGGGCAGAACATTTCAGAAGAGTGTTTAAAAAATCATTTTGCCTCTACTGATATTATGCTGTGACATCCATTACCAATTTTTATATGTCAACTCTAAATTAGATCTCGTGTTTGTTTACACACATTGAGTAGAGTAATACACAGACACAATCTATGGATTTAGCAGCCGTTCCTATAGTTGCTCTTCTTCAAGATGTCTAACAAAAGTTAATTAATGCTACATGCAACCTACCATATGTTTAATGTAACATGCAACAGCCCACAGGGAATGTGAGGCAAACTTTAAAACCAAGTGAAGTTCTGATGCTAATACTTTCTGTTTGATACGATTCCTGGGGGGATTGCTCCGTAGTCAAGTACTGAATGGAGATTTGAATATCTAATTAAAAGAAGAGCTTAATATTATCCAATTAGTTATCTGTATATCCTAGCTTTTATCTGTAATAGAAATTTTAACCTCAATCTTTTTTTCTATTTTTTTCTGGCGGCATTGTAATATTGCGTTTTTAAATAACTAAGCACATTGATCAAAAGCAGTATCATAAAAGCAACAGTTTGAAACAAAACAAAAGAATTTTGTATGGCATTTTAGAATTACAAAATGCTTTCATAGCCAAATTTCTCATTTGATGCCCATCACACATTTTAAGGTTAGGTTCGCCCTCGCATTTTACAGATTGGGAAACTACGTATCAGAAAGCTTAAGTAGGCTCCCAAAACTTTCACAGCTGATTCAATAAAGATCCAAGCCAAAATTTAAACTTAAAATCACAGAGGTATTCTGGAGATGGGTCTATGATGAAATGATGAAATAAGGGCCTTCATGCTGTCAGCCCCCTTCTGAAAAATGCTTGTGTCCCCAGCTTTGTACTTTTATTTACTGGGCCAATCATGCTGCCTGGGCCATAACTCATCACACCCAGGATTGGTGCCCCAACCTGGTCATGAGGGTGGCCAACCACCAGTGTGGTGGCTTTGCACGGACTCAGTCCAATAGAGATGCTCTGTATTGGATGGTGACAAGGTGACCCAATAAGACATCTCTCTTGGCAAATATGAATGCTGGGTGTGTGGGCTCAAGTTAGATCCAAGTGACTCCAGTTCTCCACTTTCTAGTCCTCACTGAGCTGAGACCCCAAATGTATGTGGCTAAAAAGGAAAAGATGTCCTATTCTACCCCTTCCATTTGTGTCTTGGAAGTAAGCCCCATTCACCCAAGGTGGTTCAGGTACGTGTCTTCTCGACAACCTTAAATAACCCACCTGATAGAGAAAATTCTGGTCGCTTAGAGGTGAGTCCCCGGGGCTGATAGAAATGTGAGACACACAAAGATAACATCACCAGCTCACCAGAAGGACACTAGCCCAAGATACCAATTATCAAGTTATTCTTTTCCATGTTTTAGTTTCTGCTTCCTGCATCACTGGGCTAAGAAAAAAGGTACTGAATATTCTCCCCAAAAGACTCCCATGGAAAGTAGCTGAAAACTGTCAGAACAGATAAAGCAGAGATTATTGCTTTCTTGAAGGTCTGTTGCCTGATTTCCCTTAGGGCCCCTGCTGTGGACAGTGGGGATCTGCCTGGAAGTCAGGCGTGTGTTAATTTGCATGATTGTGTTAACTAACCATCAGCCACTCCATCCCGGCCCCAGTATAACCTAAATTAATTCAACAAGAGCAGGTGGTTTAATTTGTACATTATTCATATTTGCTAATAAACAAGCAATTTGGGTTTTAGCTAGAATTTTCTCTTGGGGACAGAGCCAAAGATCTCTGCTGAGGATCTGGCCTGGGGAAATTCATACTGTGTGTTCCTCATATCCCAGACACCAACTCTGACCCCTTTCAAGCTTTTCATACTGAGAAAATCTGTTTGGAACTCATCTCCAGCTCCTCTACACCCCTATTCCTCAGGATGAATCCTGACTGTCGAGGTAAACAGCCCTGTCTAATCCTATTACAGTTCAGGTTCACCTTTGCTACCAGTGAGGCCTGGTTGTGCTGGGCTTTCCCTGTATGCACTGGGTTTCCCCTGGACTGAGACCCAGAGCCCTGGGGTTCCAGTTCTTGGTTGGGGTTTCTGCCTCTAATTCTTCCTGGATTCTCTCTGACTGCCTTTCCAGTTATTGTCATTTTTCTTCCCCATATTTGGCCTGTCTTCTCTGGCACTGCTACCCCCCTTTTACCAAGACCAACAACCCATCAAGAACTTAGTCCAGGAGCTCATAGATGACCAGAATCAGATGCAGGGAGTCCACACCCCTGCATTTTGCTTACCTATTGAGTAAGGACAACAGTAATACTGGTAATAATATCTAGCATTTATTGTGCTATTTTTATGTGTCAGGAATTTTGCAGAAGTCAATGTTCACACAATTGGATAGTTGAGGAAACAGGATCAGAGTCATTAAGCATCTTGCCCAAAGTCACACAGCAAGTAGTGAAGGGCTGGAATATAGCCCAGGTCTAACGGGAGTTAAGGCCCATATTAATGACCATGTTCTTGTTACTCTGCTTCCCATACCTATTGGATATTTGTTCAATGCCACCTCTCAACCTCACTTCAGGGCAGGGAGAACTGGTACAGTTGGCTGGGTTAGTTTGGGCATTAAGGAACAGGGTTGGGCAGTGGGAAACCCCCAAATGTAGCTATAAATGTGTGGAACCCAAGAGTGAATATTAAATCCAGTCAGAAAGAGAGGCTTAAGTGCCAAAGCCAGAGAAGCATGTTGACTGACAAAAATATTTTAGAGCTATCCCCCACCCTTATGTGAAAAGAGTACAAAAATCCAATGAAGGGGCACCTGGGTGCTTCAGTTGGTTAAGTGCCCAACTTCAGCTGAGGTCATGATCTCATGGTTTGTGAGTTCGAGCCCCACATTGGACTCCACGCTGTCAGCATGAAGCCTGCTTGGGATTCTCTTTCTCCGTTCTCTCTGCCCCTCCCATGTTCTCGCTTTCTAGCTCTCAAAAATGAATGCATGAATAAACTTAAATAAAACACAACAAAACCTATGGTGATATTCTTAGGGATGGAACCCAAAGCATGTCCTCTAAATGGCATGTAACTGTCCATTGAGTTGGAGGATCTGGTTGTCTGACGCCAACTAGAAAGACAGTATCAACCTACTCCCAATTTATTGTCATGTCTGCCTCAAATGAACTGTCATCAAAGGTGACAGCTAAAGCACTTAAAGGGATCATTTCTGGGATATTATTCAGCTTCCAGGAAAGGTTGCATGATCTGTTTTATGCTGTTTGCTAATAAATGTAATGAGAGTGTGGGATGCTATGAACCTCGCTGACCTCAAAACACCTACCACCTACCAAAAGGAGCGCAAGAGTTGCGTATGATCAAATTGGTCCGAGTCACATCTCGACACATCTCCTTCTACCACCTTAGGTTTGGTCCCTGAGCTATAACACCTTATGTAGGCATGCTCATAAGGGACAAGCTGCATCCAGGGAAGCTCCACGAACTGCCCTTCTTTCTCAGCACCTCTTCTCTGAAAGGACATGGAGCCTCCATTTTGCAATACCTCCAGTCTGCTCTGCACCACAGGTCCCAGGGGCCTGAACCCCAGGCTCTGAACCCTGAGGAAAAGTCAATAATAAGGACAAGAAGGAAAAGAACTGTTATGAACTGAATGTTTTGTCCCCCCACCCCCAAAATTCATATGTTGAAACCTTAACCCCCAATGTGATGATTTTCAAAGATGGGCCTTTGGAATGGAACTAGGTCATGAGGTGGGGCACTGGTTTGATGGGATTACTGCCTTCATAAGAAGAGACACAGAGTACCCCCTCCCTTTCTGCCCTGTGAAGACACAGATAGAAGGCAGCCATTTGCAAGGCAGAAAAAGAATCCTCACTAGAAACTGAATTGACCAGCACCTGGATTTGGACATCCCAGCCTCCAGAACCATAAGAAAATAAATTTCTGCTGTTTAAGCCATCTAGTCGATGCTATTTTGTTGTGACAGCCTGAGCAGACTGAGACCTACAGTTGGAACAGTAGGAGAGAAAACCCTGTAGTCAGCCTTAATCAAACTGTCCAGACTATTCGTGAGAAGGCAAAGTTCTGCTTGTCCCACCCTTTCATGACAGACTTCAGGCAATTGCTGCCATATTTACAGGCAGAAAGAGTAGCTGCCTTTCCTGGGTGACTTGAAGGATTCTGAGAGTTCTACCTGTCACATGTGTCTGTGCCAAATGTCAGAGCTACCTGCCCCTTGCCTGGCTGGGAATCCTCCCTGCCAGACTTGCTAATAAAGCTTTGGAGAAAAGAAGGTCCTGAACCACTGACCCTCTAAAGTTGTCACAGGGATTCTCACTGTGCTTCTCTTGGGCCATAAGGACTTTTCTTTGGGGTAATTCAAGCGAGGTAGGAGCTCATTGGTTGGCACCTTGACAAGATCACCAGGGTCTTCAGATCTTAGGGTTCAGGAGCTCAATTTTGTGAGTTCATTGAAGTTCTGGATGATTGGTTCAGGCTAATCAAACTCATGAGACTGGCTGACAGCTGCTGAGTAGATTTTTTTCTAAAGTGGGAAGTATTTTTGAAAAATGAAATTACTAACTCAAGGCAAGGTTACGGAGCAGGGCATGGGAAGATTTTTCATGGTTGGCATCATCAAGCTCTAAGGAGCATCTGCCTAATGAGTGGCACCCACCAAACGGGCCAGGAAACCCTTGGAACCAATCAAGGCTCTCTGGACAGAGCCAGAGACAAATGGTAACTCTTCAACCCATTCTTTATCTTCATCTTTTTAAGTATCCCAAGCAAAGCAACTACTTATTTCTATCATTAATGTGGTACCATTTCCATGCTTACTATGTGCCTAACATCAATGGCATTCAGACTACAGCTTCTTGAAGCATCTGGAGAGACTCTCTAAGCTTATCTGCAGCACATGTCATGTCATCTCTCAAGCAGACAGTTAATCTCATCCATGGGATGGTAGGCCTTCTGGGGTTTCCATTTCAGATGGTGGCATTTCCCAACCCTGTTCCCATTCCACCCACTTTGGGTCACGGTATTAAGACAATGCAAAGTTTAATGAATAAGAGATTGACAGGAAAGAAAACGACAATCGAACAGATTCCCACTGGGCTTAAGGTGGGTTTGACCCAATTCCCTCTCACTCCAGGCTGGAACTGGGCCTCAGACTCCTCAGTCTATGAGGGGTCTTACTGCTGATGAGTCCTGCAGAGCTATAACTGAGGTGGCCATTTCCCCCTTGACAGAAGAAAACAAAGCAGACTTGCGGAGAGGAAGCAATTCCTTAAAGACCAAAGGCCACCTCCATAGGTGCAGCCACATGAACAGCCCCCGGAGTTTGGGGATGACAGTGAAACTTCTTTTGCAAGCACCCCAGTTCTGGCTTCAGGGCCATGTGAGCCCCGGCAGCAGAACCAGCTCTTGGAAACTATGAAATCACCTCTCTCTCTGTCTCTCTCTCTCTCTCCACTAGTTTCCCTCTTTTCTTGAACTAGTTTTGCTGGATTTCTTTTTGCTGCAGTCAAAGGACCTTGATCAGGACCATTCTTCTGGGTTTCTCCTGTGAGAAGATCAAGAAGGCACCAAATTGGTTAATTGACACATTACATAAGCGTTAAAATCCAAGTGGGTTGATTTCCAAGAAAGCAAAGTCATCTAAGGATCAGGGAGGAATTGGGAGCCAGCAAGAACAGATCTGGAGTGAGGGAGTTTATGGGGAGAGACCACGTGAGGTTCAGAAAGTTAAACTTTACATAATTCATAACACACCTGGATACCAGTCAGGTCCACAGGAAATGACCATCATTAAGGGGACTGGAAGCACTGACTCTTTTACCCTCAAAGCCTGGAAATTCCAGAGAAGGTATGCATTCTGGAGCCTGAATGATCTAGAATGGCCCCCTGTGCTGATCACATCTCTGTATAATTGCTCAGACGCCCGCTTCACTGTACCTGTGCAGATTGCTTAAAGAGATGTTTAAACTTTTATAACTTTGCCACTCCTGTATTGAATGAGAGCCAAAGTGATTTCTCTTTCACTGCAGTCATCCTTTCCTGTAAGTGCCTGTCTGTTTTCTGAGACTATAAGTAGACGGAGGGATTTTTGTCCCACCATAACCCTCAGAAAAACTCAATATTTGTTATTCTCACTCTTAATGCCGGCTCATGGTGATTTTAATGGTGCTTTTTAAAACTGCTGTGGTAATTTAATAATACAACGTTCTTTTTGGTATTGTTGAAACATTACCTTATTCAACATATCCAATTGGAATACATTTTTCTTTGCCCTTGTGGTGCATTATTACTGGGTACTCTTCACAGAAGTATAATTTGGGGAGCAATTTTCTAGCAAACCATTGAAGGTGTTGCATTACAAATGTGATGTGACGTGCCACACTGCTCACGGACCTGCATTACGAGGCAGAAAGTCTTTTTTCAGGGTAAATACTGTTTTAGTGCAGTGATGCCAGTGGGGCCCACGCCTCTCTCCGTGCTCACCTCTACCCCCTCTGCTTCACCTCAGGGGTCTCGCTTACAGATTCAGCTACTGGAGCCCAAGATGCATTGCCACGTTACGGGGCCCTGGCTGACTGCCACGGTCACAGTCTTCCTGAAGCAATTTTGTCCTTAAAAGTTGGGTTTCTCCTTGGCTAGGTCAAGTTTATCATTTCCTTCAACTAGATTTGGCTTTCTCTACTACAGAACTCACACGCTGATGGGTGACAAATTACCTCTGACCTGCACTGGGGGTTTTACATTTTTTTCTGTTAAGTTTGAAATTGTAAAACCATTTTTGTGATGGCTGTCCAGATTTAAAACTCGGGAGTTTTGGCGTGGATATCAAGACTTCTAGATCATCTTGGCTATCAGTGTGGCACCCGCCCAGGTTGCTGTGTCTAGGGAAGTCATGTCTTCCCCAGTTCACCGTAGACCCCACTACTCTCTACTTGCAGACTCTAGGAGTTTCCCTTGGGGAACTGTGCCTATCTCTGTAGGCATTTGAGGTTGTAACCATACCTTCAGAGCCATGATGAGCAGAATTCTAAGATACTCCTCACTCAAAACTTCCTGCTACCTTGTGTCCACAGCCCTCTCCCAGATGGGACATATCCCTCTCTGATTTATGGCAAAGGAATATTGCAGATGTAATCAGGGTCCCTAATCAGTTGACTTTGAGGTAATCAAAAGGGAGATTATTCTAGGTGAGCCTGACCTAATCAGGTGAGCCTTTAAAATGGACAAGAAGCATCCGAGGCTGCCCTCCCGCTCGCCTTGAAGAATCAGGCTGCTGTGTTGTGAAAAGGCCACATGGCTAGGGCCTGAGGGCAGCCTGGAGGGGAGCGACCCCTGGCCTAGAGCCAGCAAGAAAGCAGGGATCACAGTCCTGCAACCACATAGTTTTAAATTCTGTTCATGCCTGAATGAGTTTAGATGAGGGTGCCAAGCCTCAAATGAGATGGCCGTCCCAGCCAAACCTTGACTTCAGCTGAGAAGACTGAGCGGAGAGTTCAGTTAACGCATCCTGGCCTCCTGGACTGCAAAAAGTTCAAGATAATAAATTCGTATTGCTGGAACCCGCTAGCTTTGTGGCAATTCATTATGCAGCAATAGAAAACTAATACAATAGTGTATCGGTTGGATCGTTTGCTTTCCTATCTGTGCTTATATCCCTAACCAAACCAGAATCATGGAAACTGCCTTCCCCTAAGGGCGGGAAGCACGAGACAGGGAATGCTCTGTTACCTCAACGAAGAAGGTGGAGGAGCTGAAACCTCAAACGTCTGGAAAAAACGCCTGGAGGGCAAGCAGCTTGATCTAAGAGAGAATCATGGAATAGTAATGCTGTGAAATGTTCTTAGCTAACACCTCATCTAACTCCCATTTCTAGTCTCAGACGATGAAGCTGAGGCCCAGCAAAGTTAAAGGCTTACCCAAGGTCCCACAGCTTAAGGAATCATACTCACATAGTTGGTATAAACCATATGAACTCTCCACTTATCGGAAGAACTCCCATGTCCGGTGGTGGGTAAAGATGGGGAGGCTTAAGGAGATTGGTTAAAAAAGATCACCCTTTGGGGTGCCTGGGTGGCTCAGTCACTTAAGCATCCGACTTTGCTCAGGTCATGATCTCGCAGTTCATGAGTTCGAGCCCCACATTGGGTTCTGTGCTGACAGCTTGGAGCGTGGAGCCTTCTTCAGATTCTGTATCTCCCTCTCTCGCTGTTCCTCCCCCACTTGAACTCTGTCTCTCTCTCTCTCTCTCTCTCTCTCTCTCTGTCTCAAAAATAAAGATTAAAAAAAAAAAACTTAAAAAGAAGTCACCCTTTGCTTGAAGAATCACTACGCAAGCCCTCAACACGGAATAAAGTCCATATGGTTATTAGTTTAACAACTAGCTACTTCCCAAGCATTGTCAGGAGTAGCTGTGAAAGCAAAGAAGTAGGATGTGTGGTCACTGCTTTGAAGGCATTTCTAATCTTCTCTGTGAGAAAGCTCACTGCTCTCAATTTAAACAACACAGGGCTGAATGGCAACGCAGGACAAGCCACACACGTTTGACAAGTGTTTTCTTCCGGTCACTTTGTGGAAGACTGGGGCCCCTCAGTTCTCCCAACTCCCAAACTCCCTCAGTCACGGCGGTGCTCAAGAATCAGACACCCATTCCTGATCTGCTGTTCTGTCACCATGCTTTGCAATGCAGCATACAACTCAGTAAATGGTCATGAAGTGGGTTGCGGCCAGAGGTTTGAGCAGCATAGATCCAGAAAAGGGGGTGTTGCGGGTCGTGCTAAAGAGAAAGTGGCAATAAGCCCATGACGCTCTGCCGATGTCCGTGGTTGGTGATGTGGGAATCCCCCCTGGAACGCTGACGGCTAGAGAGATTCCGACCACTCACAGCCACCAGCTCCTCCTTTGTTTTACCTTCAGAACGCTCAACTTTCTGGTTAAGGAAAAAAGTGATTTCATTTAGCTCCCTGGTTTCAGGCAGAGCCACGCCCTACACGGCAGTGACAGCTGCCTCTCTATTATTAAACATCTCTAAGGATAGAGGCTAAGTCTGTCTTCGCCATCTCCTCTGTCTGCCCCACCCCAGGACACCAGCCGGTCTCCTTGTTTCCCCATTCCTATCACGGCTCCAGTGTTCCCTGACCTGCCAATCCCACCCATTGGAACCAATAACCAATTGTAATTATCTTGAACTCTGTTCCTATGTTCCAACAGTGACACAACTGGGTCAGCTCTCTCCCCGAATGACTCTGGTGTCTGCCCTTCTGCTCCATGGCTATCACGGATCAGAGTTACCCCAGGTGGTGGAGGCTTTCAATTCTTTCCAGCATCATTCTCCCATTGTTCCTTTCTGTACGAGGACAGAGCCCCACCCTCTGGAGTTTCAGCTGGTCACATGGCATTTTCAGCTTGGGTGTGTATTTCTTGTATGTAGCTTTGCGATTCAGTTTGTACCTATGGCATATGAGCAGAAGTGAAGACACCAATTCCAAGTTTGCTTCCACCTGGAGACAAACCTCTTGCCGTGGATTTCCTCCTCCCTTGTCCCCCTTACTGGACAGCAGAGATGGAGTTACATGTTTAGGACAGCCAAGCAGACTGGTCACAAGCCCGGGTTGCAATTGATCCACTCACATTTGGACTATTAGGTGAAAGAGAAATGAATGTCTACTTGTTTTTAACTGAAGCACAATTAACACCCCCAAAATGCAAAGATCTTAGGGGTTCCTTTCATTGAGTTTTGAGAGTTGTGTGTCCCCATGTAATCATCATACCAAACAAGATATAGAGTACTGCCTCCTTATTATTTAAGCCCTGCAGTTTAGAGTCTCTTTATAACAACAGCTAACCTGTCGCCAAACTAGCACACCTCATAAATGGTCTCTCTGCCTCCAGCCTTCCAATATTTCTTCGAAAGATCCTCCTTAACAGACAGGTAAGGTATTTTGCATTCCTGCCCCAAAGCCCAAAGACTTCCTCATTGCTGCTCTCAATTAAAATCCACCTATTCGATTTTTAATAGGACTCTCCCTTTCTTCTCTTAGCTGGAAATTGTCATCTCTTATGTTGAATGGGATGTTTTCTAACTCGATCTGACCCACAGTCAGATTTTGATAGAGTTCCAGGAGGTCCTTGGTTAATTATTCCATGTGGTCTTGAAGCTCCCTTGGTACCACACATTTTAATTCTCTCTTGGGAAAAGATGGAAGGTGATGGAAATAACCAATCAAAATTTTTTACTGTGGTTCTGAAGCCACACCAAGATGTGTACGCACCTATCTCTAGAGGCCAAATTTTGTTTTGCTGCAGTAAACGGTGTTTAGATTATGTATAAATTTGACGTGAACAATCACAGCCAGAAAATTGCTTACTGTTTAATGTTGCTACAAAAGAACAGAGTGATCTGCCCGGGAAGCCCTTAACTGAAGTAACGAGTTGTGATTGAATGCCACACCCACCGATTATTTCTGCCCTAAAGATGATAGAAAGGGTCAGATACCTTGAACTCAATGTCCTATTGTGACCAGAACCTGTGTATCTCTCTCCCAAAAAGGAGGAAAGGGGTTAAAATTTGCTGAGACTGGGTAAACAAAGTTAACTCATAAGTAGAGGGCTGAAGCGAAGTAATATTGAAATAATTTTATTGTCTTGTTTTGCATGGAGAAAAATGGGGGAGGGGAAGTCCGTTCTATATAGGTATCTTGCCATCCTGAAAATTTTAAATTATGTTTGATTACAAAAAGAACCCAATAGTAGGCCTGATACAGAGAAGGGAGTCACCCCTGGTTTCAGCAAGCATCTAATCCAGTAGGGCCACAGACCTGAAGGGTGAATATAATCTGTCTCTGTGGTCCTGCCTTGTTCCTGGCTCAGGGTTCTATCCCACACCTGCCTCTGCTTGCCGTAAAATAAACCCCAAGACTCCACTGTGACCAGAGTGGGTAATAGTTACATTGTCCCTGGATCGGATCTATCCCAGCCTCGCTTCTCTGCCAGGCTGACACTCAGAGGTAGGCAGAAAGCTCGCTCCTGGCCCAGGAGAAAAGGAGTGCACAGCTACAGCTGTCAATAGGGAGGGTCCAGCCTGCATCCGCTGTGGTCTACTCCCGGGGCACAACTGGGGCATCTGGATGGATGGTCCCAAGATGCACATTTCAGCTTAATGTGGAAGAGTTTCCTATCATCATTCTGAGAGCCTGAATGGTTAATGAATGAACGAGCCCCTTGTCGCTGGGCATGTCCAAGTAGATGCTACATGATCTTTTGCCAGGAGATGGCCAAAAGGGGTTCTCACCCGTGGGGGAAAATGGATTATAATTTCTAAAAGCTCTTCTTGCTGAGAACGGCCTGCTTCCCAGACCCAGAACCCCTCCCCATCTCAGTCCTGCAATCCATTGACTATTCCACCCCAGGTTCAGTCCTGGCCCAGGCTCTAGGCTGAACTTTGACCTCAGCCCGGTGGGATTTCAGGAGCTTGAAGCCAGCACTCCGGGCTGTGGAGTGAAATAGCTGAGCTGCTAGGCCAGGCCCGACACTACAGCCTACTTGTGACATCTGGAGTGCTCCTTTATTTCTGAAATCAAGTCACCCTTGTGAGCCCTGGTCCTAGATAGCGAATCTTGGCCTCACTTCTATCAGAACTCCAGTGGGGCCAGGAGGGAAGCCTGTGCAAGGAAAGGGGAGAGGAAGTGCATTCAATCTGTCCCTACACTCTAGGCCAGGGGCAGTCAAGAACCAAAACTACATCTACATGCCCACTTGAACGCGCACACACACACACACACACACACACACACACACACTGACACACACAGAATCCATTTGCCAAGTCCAGGCCCTGGGTCCCCACAATCTAGAGAAGGTTCCATGAACCCACCAAGACCATACTAATACCAGATTCGAAAGTCAGACAGTCGAGCCCTGTGGACAAAAGGCCAGTGCGGAGAGAGGCAACCAAAGTAAGCTGAGTCCCAACGGGCCCAGGCTATGGAACTGGTGTCATCTCAGGATCAACAACAGGAAGGCAGCCAGGGGCTGCCTAGAAATAGTTCTGAAGCTGACAGTGACCAGTGGCCTCTGGCTTGCAGTCAGCCCCTCATGGAGTTCCAGCAGGGACCTGCACGTCCCCAGCCAACCAAGGCCCAGCAGAGAGTAGACTTTTCCTCTAACCCTCTTGGGTCCCTGTTGTAACAGACTGTCTGGAATCCCAGGCAACAGAGCTAAATACAGGATGAGGGGTTTGGACCAGGATATTCCCCATAATGGAGTGACAAAGATGCAAAATTTTATATTCAATAATGTCCATGTGCACAGGCAAAAAAAAAAAAAAAAACACTAGAGGCATAACTACTGCATCAATGTGGCTATTTTTGGTGGTGGGATTGTGGGTGAATTTTTATTTTTTGTCTGCTTTTCTGCATATCTCACATTCTCTGCAATGAATATGTATTACTGTTATAATCCGTAAAAGGTTAGTTTTAAAATTCATATGAAATTACAATTTTATGGTAGTCATTTTGCAATCAAATCTATTTTGCTTACATGTAGAATTCTTGTTTTCACTGTTCTTCCTTTATGCTTTTCCCCATCTCTGTTTTTACTGTCCTGTTTTCAATGCTCCAATAGGCCAGCCATCCCCTCCAGTCAGACACTGTGTGTGCGAAGGTTTAAGTGATATATGCACACAGGAAACGATTCCAACCCCACAAAAGGCACAGGTGCTCTTTCCTGGCCCCGCATGCACTCTGCTCCTTGGCCCCATCATACTGTTCCCTCAGACAGGACAGGCTTCCCCACCTACTTGCATTTTCTTCCATTCTCCACCCAAAATTCTGTTTCCGTAAGAAACTTTACACAACTCACTTCATTCATTCATTCACTCATTCGTTCATTTATTCACAAAATAATTATTGCACATCATCTACCCACCAGCTGCTGTGCCCAGGACTGGAGAGAGACACAGCCACAGAAACACCTGGCCCCTGTCCTTCTCCTTTAGAATAATCTCCCAAACAGCCTGGGTATTGATTTGTCAGCCTTGGGACTGGCTGCAACAGCTTGCTCGGTTGGGAAGCAGAAGTATACAGCATTGAGGGGGATAATAACCAGTAATTATCAGAACAATAGACAAGACTGTTATATCACATAATATTAAGCCTTATATATAATGTGTGGATACATGTATGGATGTATTATATGTGCATTTATGTATCACAAATTATAGCAATTATTTTAACATGCAAGCATTATCCTAATAGTAGCTGACATTTATTGAAGACTGAGTAAATGCCAGGCCCTAGTCTACGTATTTTCACATATATAATCTCATTTATTCCTCCAACAGCCGTATGTCGTAGGTACTGTCATTTTACAGGTAAAAAATAGTGCTACAGGGAAGGTAAGCAATTTGCCTTAAGATTACAAAACTAAACTAGTAAACGATGGGTCTTGGTTTCAGACCCAGAAGTTCTGAGTTCAGATCTCTACGAGCTTCATTGGTTTCTAATTACTGACACTGAGAATGCTCTGTAGGCCAGAGAAAGTTCCAGAGCAATGGGGGCCACGTAGGGAGTACTGGCCCAGTCTCAGGGAGTAAGAGGAGGCTCCCAGTAAGGGACGAAGCCTAAGCTGAAACTGATGGAGTGAGGGAGGAAGTGGGCCAAGGGAGCAACAACATTGCAAGTGGAGAGAAGCTCAACCCCGAGTTCAAGAGGAGCAAGGCTCTTTTTTTGTTTTAATTTTTTTTTAATGTTTATTTTTGAGAGAGAGAGAGAGAGAGAGAGAGAACAACCGGGGAGGGGCAGAGAGCGAGGGAGACACAGAATCCGAAGCAGGCTCCAGGCTCTGAGCTGTGAGCACAGAGCCCTATGTGGGGCTCGAACCCACAAACCGTGAGATCATGACCTGAGCCGAAGTCAGATGCTTAACCGAGGGAGCCACCTAGGTGCCCTAAGAGGAGCAAGGCTCTTAAAGAACCAAGCAAGTCATTCTGCCTGGGGCATGGGGGAAGGACTTTGCATACCAAGCTAAAGCTGTCTGGGCTTTTTCTTTTCTTCTTTTTCTTTTTCTATATCAAATGGGATTTAATTTTTTTATTTTTTTAGGTATAATTTTAAAAAATGTATTCAAGTTAGTTAACATACAGCATAGTATTGGTTTCAGGAGTAGGACCTAGTGATGCATCACTTACATATAACACCCAGTGCTCATCCCAACAAGTGCCCTCCTTAATGCCTGTCACCCAGTTAGCCCTTCCCCCCACCCAACACCCCACCAGCAAGCCTCAGTTTGTTCTCTGTATTTAAGATTCTCTTGTGGTTTGCCTCCCTCTGTTTTTATCTTACTTTTCCTTCCCTTTCCTTATGTTCATCTGTTCTGTTTCTTAAATCCCACATAGGAATGAAATCATATTATATTTGTCTTTCTCTGATGGACTTATTTTGCTTAGGCATGGTACACTCTATCTCCACCCACGATGTGGCAAATGCAAGATTTCATTTTTTTTGATCACCAAGTAGTATTCCATTGTATATATACACCGCATCTTCCTTGTCCATTCATCACTCAATGGACATTTGGGCTCTTTCCATAATTTGGCTATTGCCAATAGTGCTGCTATAAACATTGGGGTGCGTGTGCCCCTTTAAATCAGCATTTTGTATCCTTTGGATAAACACCTAGTAGTGCAATTGCTGGGCTGTAGGGTAAGGGAAACACATTTGCATTTAGAGAGATCCTCTACCACTGCAATATGGAGAATGGGTTGGAAGAGGCAAGACTGAAGGTTCAGAGACAGGTGATCCCATGTCGACGTCATCCAGAGAGAGAGACAGGGGCTCGCCTGGGCAGGCGAGAAGAACGCACATCTTCCCTTATTTGCATTTCTTCTGCATCTTCCTTTGAGGGCTCTGCCATGCTGGCTTGCACTTGCTTCAATAATGCCTTAGAGCTAGCTGTTCTCTGGTTGTTCCTGTTTGTACGCCTTGTCTCAACTAGATTGTGAGCTCCCTCCGGGGAATGGGGACCTCTTTTGGCAAATGCATCCATCGGTGCTCAGCACAGGACATGTGCTGGACATGGAGGTCAGTTCTTTATGCTTTGAATACATAAAATATGATGTTTGTTATCTCATCGAACTTAAAATCAAGGAATTGTATGATCTCAATGCATCTCACTGAAATTGAAGATGTCCTGTAGCTCTTTCCTTTGAGTTTATAGGCAATCACATGTAGAGTGAAACTAGGTAAGTAATACATATAAAATGCCCAGTGAAACAGCGCTAAGGGTCACTAGGAAGAATCAATTATACCCAGATGGGGTGTGCGTGTGTGTGCACGTGTGTGTGTGTGTGTGTGTGTGTGTGTGTGTTTATGTGTATTGAGTACATTGGGCACTACAGGGTAAGTTCAACTTATCTGTATTTGCATCAAAGCTGGATTTAACGTCTTACAGTCCATTTTTCTCTTCTTAAGGCCTTCTGAAGGATTCATGCGCCAAATAACTAAATTATGTCTTGGTAGCTAAACAAATTATGCAAAATTATACGCCATGAATATTTTATAATTCTAAACCCTGAAGCCAGACTCCAGACAGTTTTATGTCTGCAGCAACCTGTATCATACCCAGATGAATTCGGCTAAAGACAAATGACTGCTTTCAAAAACTTAACTTTTTTTTTTCTTGCTGCATTTCTCTTTAAGGATGTCTCAAAAGCTTTACTGTACATAGGTAATGATAGTAAATGCACCCCACCATCCTCTTAGCTGGCTACAATGAGAGATGGTGCACAGCTTGGCTTAACTCTCTAAATACGCACAAAATGGATTAAGGTTAGCAGTGGCCTAACTTCAGCATTCACTGAACAGATACAATATGAATAAATGACTGACAATCGTCCAAGGTTCAACCGGCTTCACATACTTCTTTTTGTCTTCGAATGTTGAAATTGCCTATGAAATATGTTTCTCCAAATAATGAGGCTTGAGACACCCAGGAATGAGAGAGGGTTGCAGCTGTGTGTGATCTCAGTATTAAGGAAGATCAGAACTGCTTGTGTGTTACAGCTGGTTTCTTTCTCCTTCTTTCTCAATTACCTTGGCTAGTTTTGATCTTCCACTTCTGGTTCTAAAAGAAAGAGCTATCCTACGAAGGTTCATGGCTGTGTTCTCAAAGAGGCCAGCAGAAGAAAATGAGGAAGCGCTAAGTTAACAAGACTCCGCTGGCCCCTCTCCTTGGCTCCCCGGATGCAGAGTCTTGCGGGTTAATGCTTCAAATTGAGCAACTTAAAATGGCTGTGATTCGGAGGAGGGCAGAGGGAGAGCGGTCTTTTCCGCACTTCCTCTGCCTGTTGTGTAGGCTCAGAGAGGAGTCGAATCGAGCTCGAGGACTGCACATGCCTCCAGCCAGAGGCTGACAAGGAACACCAAGACATAGAAACAGCTGATTTTGTTGGACTGGTGTGATTCTGGGAGACGGCCTCTTTTTTTTCTTTTTTTTTAAATCATCATTATTTCTGTTACTCTTAAGTTTCGTTGGTACAATAAACAAGTAAGATTTCTTTCAAAGTCCTGCTGACTCATGGTAGCACCACAGAAGTCAGAAGCATCTTTCCTGTCTAATCAGCTGGCTGGGTTTCTAGAGATAGCGTTTCCATCTTCTTTCCCAGGAAAGGGCAAAGAAAAAAAGAAAAAGGAAACAAAACAGGCTGGCTAACTCAGAGGCCTCTGGGAAGATCCCTGACTGTCCTCTGGGATGGCCCGATTCTGGGCACGATCCCCAGAATGCGTCCAGGAACAGGCTACACCAGAGGTTGGAAGGCACCCATGTCAGGGGATCATCTCTCACCTCTCCTGTCAAGCCAGCCCAAAGTTGAAAGTAACAAAGTAGAGGGGCAGGAGGGGCAGCTGTGGGTTGGTGGAAAGAGCA
This sequence comes from Felis catus, assembly GCF_018350175.1. NCBI lineage: Eukaryota > Metazoa > Chordata > Mammalia > Carnivora > Felidae > Felis > Felis catus. The sequence continues at coordinate 75,219,651 of NC_058371.1, read as the reverse complement.
CACGGGCCAGGAATGTGGGGAGGAATCTTTATTCCACATCCTTATTCCTTATGTACCATTTATTGGCCACTTGACCTTTAACCAGTTGCTTAAGTCAGGCTGAGCCTCAGTGTTTCTATCTTTAAAGTGGGTATAAGTTCTTTTTTTTTTTTTTTAATTTTTTTTTTCAACGTTTATTTATTTTTGGGACAGAGAGAGACAGAGCATGAACGGGGGAGGGGCAGAGAGAGAGAGAGGGAGACACAGAATCGGAAACAGGCTCCAGGCTCTGAGCCATCAGCCCAGAGCCCGACGCAGGGCTCGAACTCCCGGACCGCGAGATCGTGACCTGGCTGAAGTCGGACGCTCAACCGACTGCGCCACCCAGGCGCCCCTAAAGTGGGTATAAGTTCTACTCACTTCGCAGGATTGTTGTAAGATTCAACCTAAATAGTTGCTTGAAAGCACTGAATACAGTGCCCATGGCACGAATGCTCAACAGCTAAGGGGGCTTTGAAGATGAGTCCTATCTTAACGGATTCTCTTTCCCATAGTGACTTCATTGTCCCCTCGCTGTGAAACACACACCCACTACCCATGTGCTCTTCTCACTGGCTTTCTGTTCTCTTCCCTCACTTTCAGAAACTGACTTGGAAAAGGATATCATAAAAGCATTCATACTCAAGAGTGGATGGCTATGGGCACCTGGAAGGCTCAGTTGGTTAAGTGTCTGACTCTTGATTTGGACACAGGTCATGATCTCACAGTGGTAACACGTGGACATAAAGCCTGCTTAAGATTCTCTCTGTCCCTCTCTCTCTGCCCCTCCCTGCTCATGTGCACACTCTCTCTCTCAAAAATAAAATAAAATCTTAAAAAAACAAAACAAAACAGTGAATGTCTAAGAAGTTCTCCCTTTTCTAGGAGTATTGCATTTTTAATTTTTTTAATGTTTATTTATTATTTTGAGAGAGAGAGTGTTAGCGGGGGAGGGGCAGAGAGAGAGAGGGAGGCACAGAATCTGAAGCAGGCCCCAGGCTCTGAGCTGTCAGCACAGAGCCCGACATGGGGCTCGAACTCACAGACCTTGAGATCATGACCTGAGCTGAAGTTGGGCAGCTTAACCCACTGAGCCACCCTGATGCCCCAGGAGTATTGCATTTTTATTGGTAATTAAAACAAAATTGTTTTTAGCACTATGATATTAAGTCTCAGCAGGCTAATAGGGGAAGTATGTTGCTTTGGTTTGTTTATTTGTTTGCAGATTGGGTGACAAGGGATTCTTTAGGGAGCCCTTAAAATTATGCAAATAGGTGTTTCTTTTAAATGCCTGGTTGAGCCTCTAAATTTACCTACCAGTTTGCAGAAACACAGAGGATAGAGGAACGTGATGAATGTCACTAAGAGAACACAACCAGCAAAATCTAGACCGAGAGTTTCTATTTTCTACAATACAAATTATATTTTTAAAAAATTAATTACAAGGAAGAGGAAGAGAGAGAGAGAGAGAGAGAGAGAGGTGTTGGGGGAACCTGTAAATTAAGAGTTATAAGACACATATTTAGCCAACCTCAAGTTGTGGACCTTTGTTAGATCCTAACAAAAACCAATGAATTATAAAAAGAAAAATTACAACATTTATGAGACAATTGGAAAGCTAAAATTGGATTTAATTGGATGTCTGAGGATTTTAAGATAATTGTTCATTTAATTTAGTATGATAATATTGTAGTTGTTCTAAAAAAGGAGTCCTTATTTTAGATATACATACTGAAATAATTGTTAATTAAATGCTGGTTAATTTTGTGTCAGCTTGGCTAGCCCATGGTGCCCAGCATTGTGGTCAAACACTAGGCAAGATGTTTTTTAGATGTGACTAACACTTAAATGAGTAGATTTTAAGTAAAGCTTATTACCCTCTGTAATGTGTGTGGGCCTTGTCTAATCAGTTGAAGGCCTTAAAACCAAAGACTGAGTTCATAGAATAAGAAGCAATTCTGCCTCAAGACACCAATATAGAGGAAACCCTGCCTGAGTTTCCAGCCTGTAGAATTCAGACTCAAGTCTATAATGTCAACTCTTACCTGAATTTCCAGCCCCCACAACTGAAATGAGCCAATTTCTTAAAATACATGTAGGTATGGGGCACCTGGGTGGCTCAGTCGGTTAAGCATCTGACCTCGACTCAGGTCATGATTTCATGGTTCGTGGGTTCGACCCCTGCGTCGGGCTCTGTGCTGACACCTCAGAGCCTGGAGCCTGCTTTGGATTCTGTGTCTCCCTCTCTCTGCCCCTCCCCTGCTTGCACATGCTCTCTCTCTCTCTCTCTCTCTCTCAAAATAAATGAACGCTAAAAAAAATTTTTTTTTAAATAAAATAAAATACATCTAGGTACAGAGAAAAATCGTATGGTTTTGTTTTTCTGGAGAACCCCGAGTAACATGTGGTCTTTTGTCTGAGATTCGCTTCAAAATGACAGGAGAAGTGATGGAGAGTAGACCAGTGGATAAACAGGAAAAGACCACATGTTCATCGTTTTGGGAGCTGGGGGCTGGGTACTTTTTAATATAGGAGTCATAGTATCTAATTTTATGTACCTTCAAAATTCTCCATAACAACAACAGCAGCAACAACAACAACAGCAACAATAACAACAACATAATACTCTTGTTCCATGTAATTATTGCCAAGGGTCATTTGCAAAGTGCCAAGAGCTCTGTAAGCAGATATCTAACCCGAGTCTGTCCAGTATTTATAAGCCCACACCCCCTCCCCCACACTGCCCCTTAAGCAGCCAACACAGTGAGGCCAGTTCCCCAGCAAGGCGGTGCTGCGGGCCTTTCAGGGACGACTTCCACAGCCAAAGGCAGCTCGATTTTGGCAAGATCAGGGAGGATCTCCACTGAGCGGAGGGACCTGAAAGAAGCCAGGGCTTACTGCAGATCACTCAGCTCCTGAACGAGGCAGAACCGTTTCTAGAACCTTGTTCTCTGCACTTCCATCTGGAGCTGTCCCACAAACAGTCTTGTTTCCCCGAAAAGGCTGTTTGATCACAGTTCAGGGAGGAGAGAAGCCACAGGCTCTCCTCTCCTGAGACATTTCCTGTCACCCCACCCCATCCCCAACAAACATAGCCCTGCCTCTCCTTCCGGCCCCTCTTCACGTTTAATGAATGATTTCAGGCACGCTAAAGAGTATACTAATAATATCACGGGTGACTCCCCGTGAACCCTCTACCCAGCAGAAAAAAGTAAACACCACAGACTCAGATGAAGACTCTGAGCCCTGCCCAGACTCCCTCCCTTGTCCGCCGCCTCCCCAGAGGTAACTCCTCTCCTGAACATCATGCATTTTCTCTTTTCTTTAAAAAGGAAAAAAAAAAATGGATCAGTTGGGTTTTTTTTTTAATTACCATGGATTTTTTAAATGCTCTCACTGCATCTATGCCATCCATAAACAGTACACATTATAATTGTTATTGACGTTTTAAATTTTTACAAATGTTTTCGTACAGTAGGCGGCCTGCACGCGGCACTATGGTTGTGAGGTGTATCCGCGTGGATAGGCGGAAGCCCAGCTCATGCATTTCCACGCTGCTGAATCGCAGGCCATCGTACGGATGTACCACAACTGACTGATCCATTTCTCTGGTGATCGACATGTAGGGTACTTTCAATTTTTGGGGTTTTTTGTTTTTTTTTTTTTAATTTTTTTCAACGTTTTTATTTATTTTTGGGACAGAGAGAGACAGAGCATGAACGGGGGAGGGGCAGAGAGAGAGAGGGAGACACAGAATCGGAAACAGGCTCCAGGCTCCGAGCCATCAGCCCAGAGCCCGACGCGGGGCTCGAACTCACGGACCGCGAGATCGTGACCTGGCTGAAGTCGGACGCTTAACCGACTGCGCCACCCAGGCGCCCCCAATTTTTGTTTTTTACAAATGCGTGGAACGAACATCCTCGCGGTCCTCCCTCAGAGTTGAGAGCCTTTCTCTAGAACTTTCTCCCACTCCATCGTTTCCCCTCTGTCCTCTACTCCACCCAGTTCATGGGCGCAACCCTGACGGCACTGGCCTGCATCCTTCCATGGGTTACGGGTATGCTCTCTGCCTCCCTGGCAGAGTGAGGTGGCCCTGGGCAGTTACCTAATAAAGTCAGGCAGGCATCACGTGACAACTGAGCATTTCCTCCTAGTGTCTTGCTTTAAGACCCGGTTTGGGGAACTTAGTTATCTGAATAATTGCCCTGTCTAGACTCAACTGCCACTTCCCTGAAGTTCTTGGCAGTATCCAAAAGGGGTCAGCGCTAACAGAGCACAGTTAAATATAGACATCTAGGAATAAAAGGCCTAATTAAGAACCAGGAAGTTGCTCTTGGGAAATTAAAAAAGTTTGCCAAGGCATCTTTCGCTGTGCCAAAGCCTAATTTGGCAAGGAGATGCTGATGAGAGCCCCAAGTTGAAGGGGGGGTGGGGGAAGCAGATTTATCCCCTAAATCACGAGGGCTTACTGGCTGGCTGCTTCTTGGGTTTGCCCCCAGGTCATACTCTCTGGGACACGGAGGGAGAAAACCCACCAGAAGACAACTGGATTAGATTCCCTCCCGTGGCAGAGTCCTCATTTCTCTCAACTACTGATCTACCAGATGGAAGAATTTCAGACCCTGAAATACCTTTCCAATTCAAAGTTCATTTCTCTACCTTTAGGCCATTTACAAGGGAAAAACGTTTGCCTCCTTTTTGGAGATAACCCAGTGGAAACACCTTTTTCATCCTGATGTGAGGGAACAGGGTAAAGTCCAGTATTCTTGCTTGTCAGCTTCTAATGACCTTTTGCTATATTTTATTAATATAGTTTGACAAACTTGGGGGCGCCTGGGTGCCTCAGTCAGTTAGGGGTCTGACTCTTGATTTTGGCTCAGGTCATGATCTCACAGTTTGCGGGTTCAAGTCCTGCATCAGGCTCCATGCTGACAGCACAGAGCCTGCTTGGGATTCTCTCTCTCTCTCTCTCTCTCTCTGCCCCTCTCTGGCTCATGCACACTCTCTCCATATATATGTATACATGGTTTGACAAAGTATACATGCTACTCTGGGTATGTGGCCATGTTTCTAGTACATACTAAAGGGATAAACATTAGCTTGAGTTGGGGTGCCTGGCTGGCTCAGTTGGTAGAGCATGTGACTCTTGATCTCAAGGTCATGAGTTTGAGCCCCACATTGGTTGTAGAGATAACGTAAAAAAAACCTTTAAAAACTTAGCTTGAGTTAGGGATGTTTGCTCATAATATAAATGAAACTCCATATTGAAACTCCAGAATACACCCTTGATACAAAATATAAAATTGTCACTTTTATCTACTCAACAGCCAGCCTATGGAGGCTGCATCGGGCAGCACAGATCTGGTTCTGAACCACCTCAGATGGTGTGACCTCACCTGTAAAATGGGATTGTCCATCTCCTCGGGTTCCTGCTTGGATCAATGAAGATAATGTACTGGAAAGCACTTTGAAAAATACAAAGTGCGATTCAAATGGATTATTGACATCCCTTTGTTAAGTGTTCCTTTGATTGCTGAATGTCCTTGAACACAATGAAGCATAATTTCTTATAAACCATTTTATAACTCAGACCTTTTCACTAATTCAGAATGACCTTCTTCTCTCCCATCTGTTCAGCTCCTGTGGTTTTATTCCACAGCCCAGGAAGCTGCTGCGGGGACTCTTGTAAAGGAAAGGGCTGTAGAGGTCACCTCATGTCCCACCCCTGCCCCACCCCTCAGTGGGACTCTCTTTTCCATTCCCTCCCTACCCAGGTGATCCCCAGATCCTCCGATCGATCGGACATGTCTGTGACGGCAGCTCCCCCATGCACACGGTAAGTAGCCCCTCCTACTGAAGGTAGGGTACTGAAACGAACTCTAGGAAGTCAAAGTCACCTCCGCCCACCAGCTCTAAGCCTGCCATCCAGACCGGGGGTTGGCAATCTATGACCTATAGGCCAAGTCCATCCAAAGCCTGGCTTTCACAGTCTGTGAGCCAAGAATGGTTTTTACATTTTAAATGGTTGAAAACAATTTTTTTAATTAATTAATTCTTTTCTTTTTTTTTTTTTTTTTTTTTTGAGTGAGAAAGCACAATGCAAGTGCAAGCAGGGGAGGGGCAGAGGGAGAGAAAGAACCTCAAGCAGGCTCCAGGCCCAACATGGAGCCCGACTTGGGGCTCAATCCCACGACCTTGAGATCATGACCTGAGCCAAAATCAAGAGTCAGACGCTTAACTGACTGAGCCACCCAGGTGTCCTGAAAAAAATATTTTTTTTTTCAACGTTGATTTATTTTTGGGACAGAGAGAGACAGAGCATGAACGGGGCAGGGGCAGAGAGAGAGGGAGACACAGAATCAGAAACAGGCTCCAGGCTCTGAGCCATCAGCCCAGAGCCCGACGCGGGGCTCGAACTCATGGACCGCGAGATCGTGACCTGGCTGAAGTCGGACGCTTAACCGACTGCACCACCCAGGCGCCCCCCGAAAAAAGATTTTTAATAATATTTCATGACACATGAAAGTCAGGCAAAATTCAAACTTCAGTATCCATACATAAAGTTTTATTGAAACACAGTACATTTGCTTTTGTATTGTCTGTGGCTGCTTTCACACTACAACAGCACAGTTGAGCGGTCGCAACCAGGAATTTATGGCCTACAATGCCTAAGATATTTGCTATCTGTTCCTTTACAGAAAAATGTTGCCAACCCCACCTTTACGTTGGCAATCCTAACCCCTATTTAAACGTGTGAATGTTTTCTTGCCATTGACTTATTCTACCAAACCTTTTTAAGGGCCTGTTATGGGCCAGGTGCTGTGCTGGGCACTAGGACTGTTTTCAAGATGTAAGAGACTAGATCTTAAATGTTCTCAACACACACACATAGACACACACGCACACACACACACACACACACACATACAGCCAATATACAGAGATACCACAGGGACTCAGCAGGAACGTTCAAAAAGGTTTCACAAAATGATATCTGAGCTTGAATGGGAAGGTTTTGGAAAATTGGAGAATCAATTTGGAGAATCAAGAGATTTTTAGCAAGAAAATATCCCATTTAAAGCTGTCAAGTTAGGAAAGCTCAAGATGTGTTCAGAGAACCCAGTAATTCATCCACTACGTTAAGAGGGCTGGCAGTGTGGCAGGTATGATTTGAGGTACTGAGATATATCAGTGGGCAAAATAAGAACCCCCACCCTGGTGTAGATTACACTCAAGTGACCATGAGCTTGGAGTTTTTACGTTCATAGGCAACAAGAAGGGACCGAAGGTTGAAAGCAGGTAACAGAGTGGAACACCCATGCCAGTCTACTCACTCAAGTGTTGGCATTACAACCAGAAACATGTGGCACCCGGCCCTACCCTTCCGTAACGACCTCAGACTCTGGCCTTGGATGTTTAACCTTCCAGAACATTCGTCTCTCATCTTTAAAATCAGGGGGTAGGACCAGATCTAACTCAAGAACTCAACGATGGTGGTTGCATCTTGGGTTTCAAATAACAAAAATTCTGGGATTAGCAGGAAAAAAAAAATCTGGATAGCTGTTCACTTTGGCTTTGCCTACAAGTGGCAATTGTGTTTATTGTTCTAATTTTGGTAATTAAAGCTCTCAAAGTGTTGGTTTTTTTTTTTCTGAAGAAAACAATATTACTTGGGCACTAACTTCAAAGATCTACAATCCAGTGGAAAACAGACGCATGCAATGACTAAGAGCATGGACCCTGGAGCCAGACACCCTGGGCTTGGATCCCAGCTCTGCCCTTACAAGTAGTGCCCTTACAAGTTACCTGACCGCTTCCATTTCCTCCTAAAATGGGGAGAGTAATGGTACTGACGTAAAAGGCTATTGTGAAGATTAACCGAAGCAATGCATGAAAAGGACCTATAACAGTGCCTGGCTAGCAGTAAATGTACATGGGCGTTATTATTATTATTATTATTATTATTGGTGAATAAATAAATGTGACAGAGCGTTGTTGAGGCAGTGACCAAAGTTTGGAAGGGAAGAACAGGAATACAAAGTGGGGAGGATTGCTTCTGTCTGACAAAGAGGAGGGTTAAGTAAGGCCTCGTGGGGGCTGGAGTGTTGGAGGACAAACAGGTGTTTTCCCAGCAGACGAGTGGGATGACAGTATTTTAAGGAGAGAAAGCTGCATGAGCAAAGATGTCCTAGACCGACCTCACCTTCTCTACCCCCATCTTCTCCGCTGCTCATCTCCAGGAGTAGGACACCTTCCCTCCCTCACCGCACCATCCCCACCAGCTGCTGAAGACAGTAACACAAGGGTCTTCCTGTGCCCTCCCTCCAGCTCACGCCCTGTGTATGGCTGATTTTCCCTCCCACGCATCTTCCAAATCTATCTTGTCTCTCTCCCGCTGTGTTTCTCTATAACCCTAGATGTCCCTACAGTTCTACACCCCTCTAATGGATTCCCCCCTCGCCTCTAGCATCAAATCCCACTTCCTGACCCTATGGGGTCAGATCTCCCCCGACCCTACATCCCAGCCAGCCCACCTTTCTTTCATATCCCCAGACGCTTGCTGTTCCTCTATCTGGAATGTTCCTTCCTGCCCTCATCTCCCGTTCTCCCTGAGACTACCAGTACTCATCTTTCAGGTGGTTTTAATGCCACCTCTTCAAGGACAAGTCCCTGACTCTTGCACTTGGTCCCTGCCCTCTCTAGGTACTCTGCATGTACCACGGACAGAACCCATCAATGGTTGTACATGCTCTGTGAACTCCATGAAAGCAAGGATTTTTTTAAATCTGTTTTTTGTTTTGTTTTGTTTTGTTTTGTTTTGTTTTTGCATTGATATATGCCCAGTACCCAAAGCAGTGACTGACAGGCCCTCAGAAAGTACGTGTTGAGTGATTCTCTTTTCCTAACTGGGCAGTGAGTGCCACCCAGCCTGGGCGACGTGGGTCTTTCATGTCCAGAGCCTAGATCGCGTTTGGCTTGGCAGATACACCACGAATATTTGTTGGACAAGTGAACAAGTAAGTGAGGGGCTTCAAAAATATATCTCCAAATGTGTCCCCAGATTGGTTCTGTTGAATTCAACTAATTCAACAGTGGCATCTCAGAAACGGAGAGGGTCTTGTGGTCGATTTAATCCAGTCCCCATTTATGTTTGAATCCTTCCCTCATCACGCTTTCATTCAGCCTAAGCTTGAATACCAGACGAAGCAAGAGCTCACTGCTTCCTGAAGAAACCGGTCCCATCTTCTGTCACTTCTGCCTGATGGATGTTCTTTGTGATCCTGAAGCAAGAGCTGACACCTCGTAGCTTCCATCTCTGCACCCTCGCTCTAGTCTCTGAGTCAGGGATTTTTAAACGATGCATTTCAACCCACCGATAAGTCAGGATATCAATTGAACGGGCTCAACCAATTTTTTTTTAAACAAAATAGAATGGAATAAAATAGAATACAAGAGAAAATATCAAAGTAAATTGAAGGTAGTAAAGGTAATAATGCTTTCCGGAATGCTTATTTCAGTTATCTGTGTGTATTTATGTGTCCTCTGGGTTGAGATATAAAATGCAATTCTTCCTACAGGTAACAGCCAAGCAAGTTTGAAGGCCACTGTCCTGGAGAATTAGTAGACGTGTGCTCTCACATGACAGCCCTTTCAGTGTGTCGAGACCAGTCAAGAGGTCTCTTCGTAGCTGAACATCTCTAGCGTCTTTCCTCCCTTGTCCCCCACGTGATGTGACTACCAGCTACTTTCCCTTAGAACTTTGCCTACATCCCAGTTCAAGAGTGGCTCCAGGAGATGATAGTGAGGTAGCCTGCTGCTCCAGGTCTCTCTCTCTCACCAGCAGTCAGTGAGACATTGTGTGGTCCTGGTGTATCCCTGAAAGCGGAGACAGTCAAAAGGAATTCTGTCTTCTCCCTTCACTCCACAGGCATTACGCAACTGGCTCCGAGCAGCAGACATAGCTCTTCTTTGGTTTTCTTGTTCCAAATCTCATTTTAACTATCATATCCTCTCAAGATGGACCACAATCTAATTAGTGGGGTTGTTTTATTTTTTCTTTTGGGCTGCCACATCACCTTAATGTCTCGGGTCACCCAAACTCCTCCGAAGCCATGTCTATTCCATCCTGTACTTTTGCAGGGCTCTTACAAGGAGGAGGGGAGACCACTCCTATCTTCAATTTACCCAGTTAAATCACTTCTTGTTGGATTCGTTCTGTACCTCTGATGGTATCATTTTGGATCCTGATGATTTCATTCTGTGTGTTCACCCTTTCTCCCGCCCACTTAGGCTATTTGAGTCATTTAGTGTAACAGAAAGAGCAATGGCTCTGACTCAGAAAGCCTAAAGTTCAAATCCCCAGTCTCTGCCTTAGTGTCCGTGTGCCCTTGGGAAAGTTACTTAATCGCTCTGTAAAATAATATCTCATGGGGTTTTACAACAATCAAGTGATATTTTATACATATTACATGACACATAGTGGGCATGTAATAAGTGGTAGTCATGAGCAAAAATAATGTTTGACCTGGACACAGGGTGAGGCAGAGCTTTATCCCACACTGCTAGAAACTCCCCAGCTGAGGTTTTCCATTATCACTGTTCTTTACAGACATTCCAACCGTTTCCAAGTTTAACTATTCGTGAATCCAGCCCCTTTTTTTCTTATCTTCAGCAACATCCTGAGAGGCTTATCATATGCTCTGCTGAAAGACAAACACATAGTTCAGTGGACTTCTCAACACTCTTGGCCCAAGAATACCAAAGGAAAAAGAGGGAAGAGGAGAAGGAGACATGAGATTAGCCTGTGTGGGTTGATCCTTGTCACCCAGTGCTGTGGTCTAAGGATCACCACATCCTCTTCAAGGTGCTCACAAATCAACCCTTCTAGAACAAATTTTTGTCCAAGATGGACAACATGCTTACCTGTCTGTATCTATAAAGTCAACTTCCTTTCCGTTTCTGAAAATACACAAATGTGCTCACCAGCATTTTTTTTTCCAACACGCCTTCCTTTCTCCAAGATTCTTCTAATTTCAACCCATAACAACTTGCAGAATCTCATTGGCAAGTTGCCTCAGTACTTTGCAATATATCATTTATTCCAGAGATCCGATTTCATTTAGAGCAGCTACGTGTTTCTTAAAAGCTTGTTGGCTTTGGAGCGCCTGGGTGGCTCAGTCGATTAAGCATGTGAATTTGGCTCAGGTCATGATCTCACAGTTGGTGGGTTCTAGCCTGAGTCGGGCTCTGTGCTGACAGCTCAGAGCCTGGAGCCTGCTTGGATTCTGTGTCCCTCTCCATCTCTCTGCCCCGCCCGCCACGCACGCTCTGTTTCTCTCTCAAAAATAACATTAAAAAAAATTAAAAAAACAAAACAAAAACATTGGCTTCCAGTGTCCACAAACCAGATCTCATCCTCCACATTCTCCTTGTTGGAGAAAACAGGCAAAAGTATGTCTCCAGAGCCCTGCCTTCTCCAGGCCTGCTACACTCTGGCCATTGACTGCAAACGCTGGGTGTGCTGTTCCCTCCCCTCCCCCCATCTTCTTGCCTAGAACCTTTCTTTTGTGGTCTTGAGCGTTTTTTGGCTTGACTCAGCTCATTTAGACCTTTACTTTTCCCCATAATCTTCTTGTGATTGCTTTAGTCCTGTGCTTTCCTTGTAGATTGAGCTTGTGTCCAACCATACCCAGGTTTTCTCTTCTAGCCTATCAAGAACCCTAGGATGACACATGGCCACTTTCTTCTTTTGGAAAGACTATCAGATCTAAAGCAGCAATTTGCCTCGCTGCCTCCTATCCCTTTGGGAGACGGGTACACAACCCAATGAGCTTATCAGAAAACTGCTAATTACAACTGGGCAAGCTGCAATACAAAGGTTTGGGTTGTTTTTGGTTTTGTTTTTTGTTTTTTGTTTTTGTGGTTTTTTGCTTTTCTAAAAGAACCTTTTATGAATAATAATAACAGTTGTTAAATACTACTGAGTGTTTATCATTATTATTATTATTATTATTATCATCATTATTATTAGTCAGGCTCTTTTCTAAGCACTTGAAATGTATTACTTCATTTAAACTTCCCAGCAACCCTTTCAGCAGGATCTATTATTACTTCCATTTTACAGATAAGAACACTGAGGCACAGTGAGGTGAAGAGATTTGCCCATGATCGTAGAAGTAAATGACAGAGCCAGGATTGAAACACAAGCCTACCCAACTCTATAGCCTATGTTCTTGCCCACCACATCATATCAACAGGTATCCCTGATCTTGCAATTATTTCACTGGCCTTTTTAGATCCATGCTGGACCATATATTTGTCTCCACTAAATATAATTCCTGCCAGCTTCACCTAGGACTTGGAACGAATAAATGTCTTTTTGAGTTTTGATTATCTATAAATTCATTGAATTTCCACTTTTGTGCCAGAAACTTCTGTTGTTTACATCTACCTCTACTATGCTTCTTATTACCACCTAGCACTGGTATCATTTCTTTTTAAAAAAATTTTTTTAACGTTTATTTGTTTTTGAGACAGAGAGACACAGATCATGAATGGGGGAGGGGCAGAGAGAGAGGGAGACACAGAATCCGAAGCAGGCTCCAGGCTCTGAGCCATCAGCCCAGAGCCGGACGCGGGGCTCAAAATCATGGACCGTGAGATCGTGACCTGAGCCGAAGTCGGAGGCTTAACCAACTGAGCCACCCAGGCGCCCCCACTGGTATCATTTCTTTACACATCTGTGAGCTCCCTGGCTTATGGGGCTGTTACTTATTCCTTTTTGTGTCTATTGAACGAGTGAGTGAATGAATAACTTCTATGCGTTCATTCACATTATCAATTTTACATATGTTGTATAGGTTGAATCTAAGGGAAAAGCAATAGCACCTGTGTTCTTTCAGGAATGATGCTTTTCGGGACACCTGGGTGGCTCAATCGGTTAAGTGTCCGACTTCGGCTCAGGTCATGATCTCACGGTTTGTGAGTTTGAGCCCCACGTCAGGCTCTGTGCTGACAGCTCAGAGCCTGGAGCCTGCTTCGGATTCTGTGTCTCCCCCTCTCTCTGCCCCTCCCCTGCTCATGCTCTGTCTCTCTCCATGTCTTGATAATAAATAACTGTTAAAAAAATTAAAAAAAATAAAAAGAATGATGCCTTACTTGATGTTTCCAAGTAAGCTATCAGCGGAATGTCATAAAACTCCCTCCTCTCACAGATTCTCACACATGCCTGCGATTCCATGATTAAAGATTTATCCATCTGACCTTTGTCTTACAGCCATTTATACCTTAGTTTCCCCTCCTCCAAAGAAGGCGGATGTCATAGAGCCGTGAGGAGGAGGCTGAAGTCTGTGGACACTGAGCAAAAGAACACAGAGGACCCCCCAGAAGGACCCAGAGCCCACTGTGCTGGCCGTAGAGACCATGAGCGCCACAAGCAGAAGCCCTTGAATAATTTAAAAATTAAAAAAAAACAACCCAGAAGTGTCCTAGTGACTCTCAAAACATTTCCAATAAGATGTAGGCTCATAATTTTAAAGCAAGGAAGAAACTTAAATGCAATCAGCTCCTTTAAAAATGAAAGTCTTTATCAAAGCAGTTCTTTAAGAAAATAGCCTCAAAGGCCTGGGTAAAAACCTGAGGAATTAGACCAAATGAGGTCAGTTTAATATGTGTTGTGTGTGTCTATAAAGATGTGAACCAAATTGAATTGTACTTATCAGCAAAGCACTGAGTCGGCAGAAGCGGCCAGCTGCACCCCAAAGTGCCCACTTCTGAGAGCCTGACTATGGCTTTAACTTGGCCCCGTGCCCACCCCCCATCTCAGCACATTTCTGACTTCCCAGCTACCCACACCCGGTGCTGCTTGAGAAAGAAAAGTCTGTTGCTATCTTCAGTGAGCAATTTAGCTCTTATTTAGGCATTTCTTTAAAAAAAAAAAAAAAACAGGTTACATCAGCTTGCTGGGTGGCAACATTCTGTCCCCCAACCTGGTTTTTGCTGCTGACTCTCTCTGGGGATCTTGGGTCAGCAATTTCAGCTTCCTCTGCCTCAGTTTCTGCATCTGGCCTTAGGGATCGGGGGCAGGGGAACAGGAAGTGGTTATTTCATTAGCAAAGTGCTTTATACCATTTCATTACTCCATTAGCATCTTCCTTCCTTGCTTCCTCACTTGGATATTATGCGACTAATGAGATAATGGACTGCCACTGGTTGGAAGCCCCCCCGAGAGGGAGTTAGATAGTGCCCAGGACACTAGCCCCACTTCCTCCTTAAAGTAATTTTGGTTACCATCAATGCTCACAGGTTCAGATCCAAGGACTGACCTCACATGGGGGCCACAAGCCACACACATTGCCTCCAAGTCAGTTATCACAAGGAACACTCGTGTTATTTACCAGTTCCATTTTGATCTTCAAAGCAAATGGATAAAGTGAATCTATAGCAATTCTGTATGAAACCAAGAATATCATTGTTTTAAATGACAAATAGTACATAAATAAGAAACAGAAACCCACTCAATTCTGACTCGAAAGTAAGAGGTTACACAATATATTTGCAGTTAGGTGTGCTAACAACAACAAAAAAAATCCATTTGTGACCAGAATAAATTAGTAAGGAATGCTCGTCTTCCTGGATGCCTCTGATAAGCATACCACTATAAAGGGAGTTCACTGGGAACCACATAACATGAAAGGAAAAGACCTGGTTCTTTAATAAGCTCATTGAGATCACCTTAATTAACTGATTGATTTGGAGTAGGGGCAGATTAGAGAATCCATTCAAGTATCTCTTTGATGAAATTGACAGGTGAGGTTAGTGCCATAGGTGGGGAGATATGAGAGAGAAATGAACCTCAAGCAGGTTAGTTCCTTCCAGGTCTCTGGTTGGTAGATTTTGAGGACAGCCCCCTCTCCAGTTTCACAGCTTTGCAAAATTTAACTGTTTCTCTGTGTTCTGCTGAAACACTTCATTTCACAATCCTGGGAAATGATTTTGTCTTCTGTTCATTTGTATTAGGAATTTGGAGACTGACATCTGAGCAGTGCAGGCTAGGGGAATTAGGGAAATGATGTTAGAGCTGTTTAGATTTCTGATTTTCATTCTATAAATATAAGGGGGAGATTTTAAATAGTAGATGGAGGAAATAAAATATGGATAAAGAGGTATTCACACTAGGTCTTTATGGATAAATAATTGCAAACCTTTTCTATATCTGTCTCCTAATTGTGTCTCAAATATTGAAGCTGCCTCTCTAGTGTCTCTGGCCATGTCCACCTCTGTAGGATTGTGTCAGGTGAAGAATTGTGAACACAAACAGCTCCCACTATGACTCTCAGCCCCGGGTCCTGACAGCTGGGCAGTCTGCACCAGTGATCCGTTTCAAATAATGAAGAGCTACAACTTATCAGTGGTTTGCTATACAGAATATAAACAGAATGTTTCGACATTCTGTGTAAGGATACCTCCTAAGTGAATTCCAATTTGATTTTACTTCCTTTTCTTCTCTTTTGGGCCACAGACTTGAATTAATTTTACTCTTTTAGTTCAGAGTGTACTCATCAATCCATAAAAGGCCTCCCTTTTATTTGGGTTTTCTCTCCTCCTTCTTGATCCCCACTCCAATCTTGCCTCGCTCCAGACCCCTCACTCCTTTCTTTATTTAGACATATGTGTACACTTGAATAACATATGCTATTGCTTTGTGTGTGCATGTTTCATTACAAAAGGCAATGTGCTATAAATCTCATTTTCTTTCTTACTTTTTTCATTCAACTCAACGCTTTTGCAATCCATCCTTGTTGTTTTATGTAAATCTAATTATTATTGCTGACAGCTTTACAGAAAACCACAGATGCCTGGCCATTGTCCTAGGGATGGACTCCTGCTTGACTCCAATGCTTTGTTACCGCAAATGGTGCTGCAGGAACGCACACAGAGCTTTGGGTAAGCCCACCTCTGGGGTCCTCACAGGAGTAGAATCGCAGAAGCACAGGCTATTACAATCGCTCCAGCAGGGTCAGAGTGTTCCCGTTGCTCCAAATCCCTTTCAGCACTTGATACTAATAAGATTTCCAAATTTTGACAATCTGATGATTTTGAAGTGGGTTGCATTGTAATTTAAATTTCATTTCACTGATTACTGGTGAAGTAATCATCTCTTCATAGGTTTATTCACATGTGGGTTTCTCCTTCTATGAACTGCCTATATCTTTGCCCATATTTTTCCTATGTGGGTTTCCTATATTTTTCTTGCCAACCTGTAGAAGCTCCTTGGGGCATTAATTCCTTATTGATTTTGGACACTGCAAACATCTTTCCACAATGCCTTCTGTCAGGTAGGTTAACTGTTTTCAAGTGAAATCTTTATGTTTGATATAGCCATACCCATCAATTTTGGCTTTTATGTTGTTTGGATCTTGGTTATGAAATTTGCTCCAAACCCCAGATCCACAGAGATTCTACATACTTATCTATAGGATGTGTGTATATTTCCTTTCGTATGTAGATCTTCCATCCATTTGGAATTTTTTTTTTTGGTATATGTTATAATATTGGAATCCAACATTTTTTCCTCCTACAGTGAGTCAGTTTTCTCAACACTATCCAGTCAATGATCCATGTTCTGCCCACTGATTTGGGACGAAGTTCTCATATATACCAGTTTCCCATGGGTACATGGTTTTGTCTCCAAGGCTCTCTGCTCTCACTCTCTCTCTGTCTCTCTGGTCATTATGCCTGTTCCTGTACCACTCCCTCACAGTTTTATTATGATGGTTTTGAAATGTTCCTTAGTCAATGTGTTTTCTTAAGTGAGAGTAAGTAAGGGTTACAGTTAGTAGACTGGGGATTATACATAATCCTACAGACTCTCTTATCCTTGTGCTAGGCCATGATTCCCACACTGGGTCACCCATAAGAGGGTATCCTATATGTAATGTCATCTGTAATGTATGTCAAAATGGGGGGTGGGAAGGTACTAAAATATCTAAGAGATCATCTGTTTGTCCCCCACACTTTTTTGAAATTAAAATTGTATGTCTTTCAAAATTAAAAAAATAACTATTGAACTTGGAAACCAAAAGACAATTCTTCTATAGGAATTAAGAATCTTCAGGAATGATATCCTAGGGTCTCCAAGATTTACTAACAGCATAGAAGCGGTTAGGGGCAAAGCGTTTAGTAATTTGCTCCACTCCAATAGCTAATCTGTAGTGAGACTGAAACTGGAACCCATCTCTCCTGGAACATCCTTGTCAACTTTACAAATAAGTACCCATTGTCTGCTGCATGCAAGGCATTGTCACATGGAGTAGAAAAAGGAGTGAACAAACATGGTTTCTACCCGCATATTAGTCAATCAGTGACTTGTCTGGAAAATGCGTCTGCACCCTTACTTGTTCAAGGATAGGTCTATTATGCAGTTGGACATTTTTCAGTCTCTCCTATCAGCCAGAGACCAAGTCAAACACATTTTTCACAGACCAGCTGATAACCAGCTAAATATTCTAAGTAGATCCTGCCATGATGTGTTTATTGGCCAAATATAGACCTAGTCTATAATTCAGATAAGACAGAATGGTGTGCCCCCAAAGTCCTTCCAAAACAAAATTAGATAGAAGCTACATTAGAGTTTCTGGGTACGCATGGTTGAGGAATTTCCAGATGAAGGAAAGGATAAATATTCAAGCTCAGAAAAAAAAAAATGAAGGAAAGGAAAAAGATGGAAAGGTTAGATAACAATATAACATATTACTTAAGAGTTTAGAGCCTGGAGTCAGATTACTTGGGTTTAAATAACGTTTCTTCCACTTAAATAGCTGTGAGGCCTTATGCAATATTTTTAACCTCTCCATGCTTCAGTTTCCTCATCTGCAAAATGGCAATAGAAATTAAACCAACCTCATAGGAGCCTTGAGATGATTCAGTGAATTAATACGTGGAAAAGCAATCTTAACAGGGTCTGTTACATACTAAGTAGTCAATGTATGTTAGTGATTATTAATATTGTTATAGCACCATCATCTCATATTTCTCAAATATCTGTATAGAAACATCTGTAAAGATATAACATAAAATTTTAATAGTGTTTATTTAAGGAAGGTAAGATTATGGATTTTTCTTCCTCTTTCTGCTCATCTACATTCTTCTAATTTTTCCTACCATGAAAATATATTGATTTTCTAGTGAGGAGCAACGAGTGATTTTTAATTTTTGAAAAATGATCTATGAGATGAACAGGGATGGGGGAGAATGGCACATCCATACAATCAAGAGCTCCCTGCAAATAAACAGTCCAGCAATTCAGGCAAAATTTTGAATTATATCCCAAAATAAATAGGGAATTGGGAGGCTGATAAGAGGAGAAAAGGAAAATGGAGGAGAGTGATACTCTTCTAATGTTTTATTCTGTGCTCAAGGTTAAAGTTCAATACAGCAGCAAAACGGACAAAGCAATGAAATACTGTGAGAGGTCACAGGAACAAACATCAACTGGCTCTGGAGTTTTGAAAGGCATTGGATAATTTCATGACCATTAATAACATCTGCAGTCCTGCCAGGCAGGCTAATGGCAGGGGTAATTAGAGCCTGTGGGAACAAACCCAGCCCTGGGGCCACACTGCCCATGGATAGGCAGGGCCAGCAGGGGGCAGGGCCTTGCTAGGAAGGACCCTACCTGATCATAGCAAAGTGATGACCTGGACTGGCCTCTGTGGACAGATTCTTAGCTCACAAAGGAAATAGTACGTGTAGGTGCAATTCCGGGCTTGCGCCTAGATAGAACACTGGCTCATACTAATGTCCTGCAATGAAGTATTTTCATACTCACATACCAAGAATTTAGGCTTACAAAAATACTTTCAGTTCAAAGAAGTTGTGAAATCAACTAGTAGTTACCCAGCAATGATTTATGCACTGGTGGAGTGATTTCCCAGTCACTCGAATTAAGAAGTGGCTATTTCAGACCTAATTTTTCTTCATGGACAGAACAATAAATTTAATATGAATAGTTTGATCTTTTGTCTCTAAACAGCTTAAGTTGTTCAGTTCTTTAATCAAGATGACTAATGCATCTTTCCTAAAAGTTTTATTATGAAATGTAAATATGTAGTTTTCCATCTGGATAAGTCTCGGAACATGTCCTTCTATCCACAGGATGATTCACAATAGAGAACATTAAAGGAGAACATTTATCAAGCTACTTAGGAGTTTGTCCCAATAATTTCTCCCAAGAAAAAGCTATATTAAATGACTGTATTGATAGATTTCCATGTGAATTTCCTTTCTTGGTGACATTAGACCTAAGGCAGTGCTACACAATTCTAAAAGAAAATCCTAACCAACTTCCATTTAAACATTTCAGATTGAACAAAAGTGTTTCTCTCAAATTTCTCCTGGAATACCTTTAAAATGACAGAAAAGGAATTGAAAATGTTTAAAATCACAAAACCAAAAAAAAAAAAAAGGAGATAGCAGCAGACCAGTGATGTCTATGAACCACTACAAGATAGAAAGCATAGAGATGGGATTGGGGACTTCCTTTTCCATCAATGTAACAGACTAGACATTCTGACAAATTCTATTGCCAGAATACACTGAGATCTTAGGTAAATTACATGCAGCAAATGTAAAGAGACAAGGATATGGAAAATATGAGGGAGAGGTTAAAAACAAGTGGAAGACAAGCTGAGAAGACATGAGGGAGTCTTATAAAGAGAGGTTAGAGAGAACGGAGGAAATGCAAATGTTACTGAACTAGTGAAAAGCATGAATCTACTGGTCTGGGAAACAATCCATCTTGGAAGAAACTCACTAGTATTGATAATCTCCCCCTTTTTTAGTCGGGTGGTAAATGTATGGGTATTCGTTACATCAATATGCTTTTAATATATATTAAATATATTCTTCAAAATATATTCCAAATGACGTAATTTAATAAATTAAAGTATTTGGATAAGCACAAACCACTTTGGCTTCAGCTTTCTGTGAAGTTCCTGCAGAAGAATAGGGAAGGGTTAGGAAGTCAACAGGAAGCAAATCTCTGTGAACCAGGCCCCTGGAGAGGCTGGAGGCACCATATACATGTGAAGGCAGAGGTGAGGGGTGAGGCTGAAAAGTAGAACATTGGTTGAAAATCGATATAATGAATAATTAATCCCAAATTCTTACTCCCAACAGACTCAGCCAGAAGGCTGTCCTTCCTTTATCTCAGGAGACTGCAGGGTCAAAAGGGAGAAGTTGAATCTAAAGGGTTTGGCCGTGGGGACACTGGATTTAGCTGACAAATGTGCTGAAAACCCACTGTTTTAAGGGATTTCCCCCCTCCTCTAAACTCTCATTTTGTTTAGCTTCCAAAGTTATAGCCACTCCTACTCTAACTCTCAAACAAGAGGTTAGAGGATAAGTGTCTGAAGAAATGGACTAGATCCCTTATGGTGGGGATGGGGGGAGTCCACAGTGAGATGAACAAGTCCCCACCCAGCCATTTATATTAGTCTGCCATAACAAAATACCATAGACTGGGTGATTTAAATAACAAAAATTTATTTTCTCACAGTTCTGGAGGCTGGAAGTCCAGGATCAAGGTGCCAACAGGTTTTGGTTTTGGTGAGACTTCTCTCCTCAGCTTGCAGAAAGTGCCTTTTCATTATGTCCTCACATAGCTTTTCCTCTATGCAAAAGCACAGAGAACTCTCTGGTGTCTTTTCCTCTTCTTAGAAGTCCTGTCAGAGTAAGGCTCATCCTTATGACCTCACTTAACATTAATTATCTGCTAAAGGCTCTATCTGCAAATAGTTACTTTGGGACTTGGGCTTCAACATATGAATTTGCAGTGGATAGAATTCAGTTCATAACACCATCCTGCCATGAAGGATGCCTGCCTATCCATAAGCCTTGCCCTCTCCCACCTAGAGCTTCCTATCATCTCTTTTGTGTCTCGGTCTTACAAGTAAATAGGTCGTAATGTATTAACAGACATTTGAGGAAAGCTCCCAATATGAAAGTCATACACCAAAACAAACAAAAACAGAAACAGGTAAGTTGAAGGGAATGAAACAAGGCAAGAGCAGAGGAAACTATAACAACAAACTATAATTAATACTGAAATAATATGAGAGACAATACTATACTATGAAGGATAAATATAATAAGAAGGAACTATAGAACAAGAAATAGTTCTTTAAAATTAAAAATATCATGGTAGACATTTAAGAATTCAATAGAAAATGCTGATGATAAAGCTAGGGAACTCTTCTAGAGAGTAGAACAAAAGAGATGAAAAGTTGCCGAGAAAAGATAAGAAAATGTGATTATCACTCAAGAGGTCCAACACAGAAGTAGCAGAAGTTCCAAAAGGAGAGAAGAGAAAAACACAAAGGGGAGAAATTATTAAAGAATTAACAAGGGGCGCCTGGATGGCGCAGTCGGTTAAGCGTCCGACTTCAGCCAGGTCATGATCTCGCAGTCCGGGAGTTCAAGCCCCGCGTCAGGCTCTGGGCTGATGGCTCAGAGCCTGGAGCCTGTTTCCGATTCTATGTCTCCCTCTCTCTCTCTGCCCCTCCCCTGTTCATGCTCTGTCTCTCTCTGCCCCAAAAATAAATAAACGTTGAAAAAAAAAATTAAAAAAAAAAAAAAAGAATTAACAAAAAAAATTCCCAAATTGAAGGACACAAGTATCCAGTTTGAAAGGGCCCCAATAAAAAGATCTACCCCAAATGAAGTAATGAATGAAATTTCATTAAAATAAGGATAAGAAGAAGACCGTAAAAGCTCTGGTGCAGGAAGTAGGAGGAAGAGATCATATATAAAGAATCAGGGATGAGAATGTTGTCAGACTTTTCAATAGCCACAATGAAAGTTTGTAGACAGTGGAGCTATGCCTTCAAAAAACTGGAGAAAAAGAAAAATAAGAACCCTACCTAGAGTTTTATACCCAGTCAAATTATCAGTCAAATGTGAGCCCAGAGCAGAAGTTTATTCAAACATGCAAATTTATTTTGCATGCATTCTTTGTTAGTTGTGTTTCAATAAAAGAAGGAAGTTGTGTTCCAGCAAAACAAGGAAGTAAACCAATATGTGGGCTAAGAAAAAAGTGGATTCTAACATGGGAGAGAGATAAAAAGAACTTCTAAGATGATGGAAAAAATCAAGCAATAAAAATAGAGGCATGTTATTTAGAAATTCAGGGGTAAATGCCAGAAAAAAATGTGAAACAGTCAAAAGACTTGAAAGTGATTGCCTCAGGAGAATAGAACCTGAGTTTGGGTAGGGGTAGGGCATGATGGCTCTTTTTCAATATGTCTTATAGTATTATTTGATATTTAAACATCTATATGCATATATTACTTTGAAAACACATAAGTGAAAAAAAATCTAACTCAAATCTAATCTAGAACACCCAAGAACTTAATCCTATTTTTATTTTTAAAGCATCAGCTAAAACTTGTTTTTATACATTCGGTCTTTCCATTTAAATAATGAAACCCATTAGAGAAACATTGGAAACAATAAAGAAATGGAAAAAAAGAAATCATATTACCTATAATCCCACAAGTTCACACAATCATTCTAATCATCTCCTTTACAGGCTTTTTACATGTAAACTTTACAGTTGCAGTCATGGCTTCCATACAATATTTCCTGTCCCCCTCCGCCTGCCATGACATTATACCATGATCAATTTCTAGCTTGTTGCATAGCATGATAACCATCTTTCTTAATGGTTTGATGAGATTTTTTGATCTGAGTGTCCCACTCACTAGCATAGATTGCCCCCCTCACTCCCTCCTTTGTATTGTTTTATTTCATGTTCTTCAGACTCTACAAGCCCCTGCTTTTCTAAGGGCCCTTTTCTAAGGGCTTCAGCTCTGGGATGCTATCCCTCAAGATGGCTGCCTTCCTATCACCACTGATGATGGTTCTACTTAAATGAACTCCCTCCAAACCTTCCTGAACCCCAAGCTAAAGTTGACCTTTTTTCCACATCCTGCTTTCATCATGGTAGTTGTTACTCCCTCTTTCTTTTTTATTTCTTAATTCATTCATTCATTCATTCATTCATGGCCTATCTATTCAATAGATTGTAAGCTCCATGAAAGCAGAAATTATATCTGTCCTCTTTCCCACTCCATGTCCAGTTATAAAGAAAGCACTCAGTAGATATTCAAGGGTGAATTAATTAATTAATAAGTGACTGATGAATGGGTGAAATGCTATTTCAGGTCACAGAGAGAAATCTGAGGCCAAACAGGATGAACAGAGGGTTTGTTAAACAGTGAGTCAGGAAATCTGCTTCGTCCCGGCTGCCACTAACCAGGCTCATGACTGGAGATAAGGCACACTTAACCTCTCTCCTCCTAGTTTTCTCACCTGTGAAATAACAGGTGCCTCCATCATCTGTTTCAACAATAAGTACTGAGGTCTGCACCTTTGCAAGTCCTCACATTGCTAAAGATTTCTGTTGTGAGTTTTGGAGAATAACTTTTCGGTTCTATTTCCCAGGATGATTAATGGTGGAAATTTTAGTTAAACAACTATTCTTTTTTCTTCTATATGACAAAAAAGCAAGTAGTTTTAACAGTTCTCGTCTCTGTCTTTTCTCTTGTGAGAAAGGGAAATAGACTCATTGATCAGGTAAATGAAGCAGCCTGGAACTGGAGAATGGCCTGACATACAGAAACTTTCTTGATAGGCAATGATCCTTTAGGGAAATAATATAGAATGGTGGCTTAGTCCATTTGAGCTGCCTTAACAAAATAGCACAGACTCGGTGGCTTATAAACAATAGGAATTTATTTCTCACAGGTCTGGAAGTTGCAAGTCCAAGATCAAGGCACCAGCAGATTTGGTGTCTGGTGAACCCATTTCCTGGCTCATAAATGGTCTTTTTTCTTTTTTAATGTTTATTATTTACTTTTTTGCGAGAGAGAAAGAGAAAGAGGGAGGGGCAGAGAGAGAGGGAGACACAGAATGTGAAGCAGCTCCAGGCCCTGAGCTGTCAGCACAGAGCCAACGCAGGCCTCGAACTCATGAACCGTGAGATCATGACCTGAGCTGAAGTTGGATGCTTAACCGACTGAGCCACCCAGGCGCCCCCATGAATGGTCGTCTTTTTGCAGTACCCTCACATGGCAGGAGGGAGTGAGAAAACCCTCTAGGGCCTCTTTTATAAGGGTACTAATCCCATTCAAGGGGGGTCCACCCTCAGGACGAAATTACCTCCCAAAAGCCCCTACTACCTTCTAGTACCATCACATTGGAGGTTAGGTTTCAACATATAAATTTTAGGGAGGGCACAAACATTCTGACCATAGCAGTGGTTGAGAGCACGTGGTCTGATGTCAGACCTGGTTTCAAGTAGTATCCATGCATGACCTTGAGCAGGTTACTTAGACAGAGAGGACAGTATACTGGTGCTAAAGGCTACAGGCAGACTGTAGGGGGTTGAGTTCCAGCTCTGCCACTTACTAGCTGAGAAACCACTCGGGTCTCCAGATCCCATCCGGAAATAGAGATAAGAAAGTCCTACCTCATAAAGTGGTTGTGAGGGTCAACAAACTCCAAATTCGTAAGATACTTGGGACAGCAAGTCACAGTCACAACATACAGTCACAACTGTTTGGGTTTGCTGCTGTTGTTGTGTTGCTGTTATTTAATCTCTTCAAATCTATTTCTTCATTCATTGATTTAATGAATATTTACCAAGTGCTTTTGAAGAGGCATCATCTCACTTCATTAACTTCAGATGAAGTTTCTGAGCCTCAATTATGATGCCATTAGCCTATAGGACTGGGATTACATGTGCTAATCTCTCTTACAGTTCTCAAACATAATATTTGGGCATAATATTTGGGAAGAATTGCCTCCTGAATGTGCTGGTCACCCACAGGGAGCACACTCCAGCACTACTCAGCAGCATCCCCCTCCTCCAGCGTCCTATCAGAGGTCAGACCTCTATAGGCTGAGGGTCAACTCTCCTGGTTCCCAGTCTAAGCCAAAACAAGCAGGGGAGATAAATGATACAGAGAAAAGGAAGAGCAACTCAAAGATGGGAAATACATTTAGACATCCAGAGAAAGAGACGTGCAACAAGTTACCAGAAGTTGTCTCATCCTGATATAAAGGGCAGTAGACACAGATGACTTTGGGATCTCATGTCCATCTCTACCTTCACTTGCTTTGTTGTTTTCCTCATGTCCACTCCCAATCACGTGAGAATACTCCTGGAGTAGTGTTAATGATAGTGACTGAAATATAAAAATGATCAGAAGTAAATAATGGCAAATTTACAAGTAAAGTATTAAAGTTGCTAAGATTATATACTTTTTTATTGAAAAACTTTTTAAATGTTTATTTATTTGAGAGAGAAAGAGAGAGCAGGAGAGGTCCAGAGAGAGAAGGAGACACAGAATCCAAAGCAGGCTCCAGGCTCTGACCCGTCAGCACGGAGCCCGACGTGGGGCTCGAACTCACGAACCTCGAGATCATGACCTGAGCCGAAGCCGGACGCTTAACCGACTGAGCCACCCAGGAGCCCACTAAGAATATATTTATACACTTTCACATAGAAGAATCAAAAGTTTAAGTTCATAATTAAATGAAAATAGATTTGAGATGATAGCTATTGAATAATCCTTGGGCCAATAACTGAAATATACCATTGTGGAGTATTTCTGTTTCTCCTGTTCCATATTTAGAATTCATGTCAATGATTATGTTGTGCCCAACTGCTTTAAAAGGGTTTCAAACTTCAAAGAGAACTTATAACTTTCTCCTACAACCTTGGTCTTCTTCCATGTTCTCTATCTCCATCTAAATAAGCTGTAAAACCTGTGGATTATTCTTCACACTCCCAATTCCTCAAAATATCAGCAAATCCAAACAATTTGAGCCCACGAATATCTCTCAAATCGGTTGATTTTTTTTCTTAGTTCAAAATAGTTACGTTTAGCATGGTAAAAGAGATAAATAAAAAAATTAAGAGTCAGTTGCTTAATCCACTGAGCCATTCAGGTGACCCCAAACTGCATCCAAAAAAAAAAAATACAGCCCCGAGAGAAAGTTTACTTAAGGAAGGTGATCCATACTTGGAAGTTGAAGGGATATGCTGGGTCAGAAGCTGAGAAAGGTGATGCCAAGGTCAATGATCAAAGATCCGCAGGAGTAGTAGAAGAACAACGTGGACATGAAAATGAATGTGAGCCCATCAGGGCTTCTCCAAACCAGCAAATGAAGTGCACAGCTGGCCACCTGCGAGGCCAGGGTAAAGGCCAAGCAGGTTGGACATCCTCAGCCCCCAGGTACCTGTAGTGGTTCCCTCTCCGGGAAGGTGGCAGCAGGCAGGCAAACCAGGGACTGAATAATGGACAAGACCAACCCACCCCAGTGACTCTCAGTAGTATTTGGGGAGGGAAACCTAAGAAAAGTCTGACCTTTCTGCTGATTTGACAGGTGGGGCCCGGGCCTTTGTGATTTGGATATTTGAGAGGAATGGGTGTCTTATTTTGGAGATACAGACTGAGGAAGACAGGGCTTTGGATTATTGACTTTATCTCCATCATCCACGCACTTGGCAAAGGGGAAGCAGAGGTGGAAATATTTCAAAACAGCAACAATCCCCAAACTGTAGGGCAGTCAGTGAGACCTTCCCTGCCCACGCTATTTAAAACCATACTCCTTCAACCTAGCACTCCCTGTCCCTCTCCCTGCTGCATTTTCCTTAGTAGAACAAGTCCCTCAATTTTTTCAAGTCACTTTTCCCATATCTCCAACTAGAATACAAACTCCACGAAGTCCAAGGTCTGTTTTGCTTATTTCTGGTCTGGAAGTTTTAGAGCTATGCTCACCAGAAGATAGGAGCTCAGTAAACATTTGTTGAGTCTTAGGATGACTGAAGCCTCGCTAGGTTTTTGAATGTGTCAGACCTTACACATGCCTCAGCTGGACCCCCCTCGTGCTTCCCCCCACCACACACTCTCCCTTCCCTATGGCCCATTTTGTTAGAAAAGAGGAAAATCCAAAAACGGACAATGGAAACGTCACCACACGTAGTCATGTCAAGATATCCTAGGTAAGAGTGAAACTCACACAGAGGCCTCCCAACTGCTCATGCTTCTTGAGGCTCAGGGTCACCTCCTTGCTAGATTTGGGTGGGTCTAGAAAGCAGGGGTGGCTAGAGCCATGAGGACCGAGTGCCATGTTTCTGGTTGTAATTCCCCGCTGTGACCCTGACCAGGGTCGCGGGGCCGGCAACCTCACAACCATTCTCTAAGGACCTGAAATGAGCCATAGTTGAGGTTAAGGGCAGACCCCGCCCTCCAGCAACAGGGATTACAACCCTGAATAGGGCGCTAGATTGGGGGAAATCCTGGCTGGCCACCCGTGCTCTCTGTTGCCCCTGGGAAAGTGGTCTTACCGTGGGTCTAGATCCCAAACTTCTGGTAGCTTCTCCAGCTCCTTCCACTAGGCCTTGGGGAGGACAAGAGTAGGGGGAAAGTAGCAGCCTGGGCTGAACTGGTGAGCATCCACCCAGGTCCGGCTGAGAGGGAGCTTCGGCCAGAGGGCCAGTGATGGGGAGGCCAGGCTGGACTTCACCAGGGCTTTTGCTGACATACAGTTTGAGAAAGCCAAATCCCTTTTGTGCTGGGTGAGGGGCTAGGAAAGGGTATTCCCCAAACAAAGTCACCTGTGGATTCTTGAAGCCTGGCTGGGGCCCCCACTGCTAAAAAAGTTTTAAGTCCTAATAGCAACAAGAACTTGTTGGCTTTTCCTGGTGCTCCCTGGGCCACCTTATCTGATTGCCTAACCTTCTGGAGGTCAAACAAGGTGAATTGTTGGCCTTATCTAGGCCCGCTTGACAGGCCACAGTCATCGGGTCGAGAAACTGTGGGGCCCAGTGTTTCCCGCCCCTTTTGGTATTTCCTACTGTACATGCGGCCAGAGACAATTACAACGGGGGAAACTAAATAAACTCCAGGTATAAGCTTTTCATTCTAGTACAACAAATAGGGGTTATGAGTTTCCCTATTTGAATCCTTGCTTAAAGCCTTTTGTCTTCCTCGCCTGTGGAATTCAGCACTTGCCCTGCCAGAGAAAGGCCTGCCTTTTGCTCCAAAGCACAAACTTCAGTGACAATGCTCCCCATTTGGGGCATTCTTTCTCACTCTCTGTTTTTTTTTCTCCAGCTGCGACTTCCTCCCCTTCCCTTCTCTCCATCCCACCTTCTTCCCCAAACCCATTTTATTCGTTTGAAATTACCAGTACAGCATTTCCCACACCGACACAGGTAACCTGAGTTATAGATTGTGAGTTTCCAGTCCACTGCCCAAACGACTCACACTATTTATTTTATGTGCCTCTTCCAGGCAGAACAGGTAGCAAAAAATCCTGAGTAAAATGCAAGTTTGCCACTGCGAGCTCATACTTCTGCATAATTGAGTGCATGTAGATCTTCCCCAATTGGCGGGGGGGGGGGGTTGGTACCCCATTTAGAAGTTGAAGACAAGGCTGACTGGCAGCATAGGAGTGAGGTATTCTTGCCAGACATCCATGCTCCTCTTCTGGGCCTCCCCCACCAAGGGTTCTTGGCTACCTGCTCCAAGCATCTCACGTGCTGGGGGAGGAGGAGGCAAGCAGACATAGTCATTGCCTTGTTCTGCATTTCTAGAACTATCTTAATTTTAAACTTAAAAAAAAAATACCCCTATTTGTAAGCAGCACATTTCAGTCGCTGGCAAATTATCTTCTTTAATAATTCCTCATTTTAGACTGAGAGCACCAAAGAATTGTGTGAGTAGGTATATTTGTCTCCAACAGCTTAGGTATTTTTTTTAATTTTTCTAATGTTTATTTATTCTTGAGACAGAGACAGAGCGCGAACAGGGGAGGGGCAGAGAGAGAGGGAGACACAGAATCTGAAAGAGGCTCCAGGCTCTGAGCTGTCAGCACAGAGCCCGATGCGGGGCTCGAACCCACGAACTGTGAGATCATGACCTGAGCCGAAGTCGGACGCTCAACTGACTGAGCCACCCAGGCGCCCCAGCTTAGGTCTTTTTGATGGTACCATTACTGTATCTGTAGCTGGCCAAGAGGAGGGGGCGAGGCTGACCGTGTCTTCACCTCTGTGTGGGTTTGGGCAAGCCACTTCTCCAGGCCTGCATTTCCTCAGCTGTAAAAAAAAAAAAAAAAAAAAAGGAATTAAACTAAATTATTTTTGAGATCTACGTTTAAAATTCTACGAATCTGAGATTCAATCTGACCAGTAGTAATTTAAATCCACTAAATGATAATTAGTGGATAATTAGTGGATTAGTGGATAATTAACCGCTAGACATCCTTACGAAGATGAGAGATACTGGTGACTTCAAGTACTTGGGTTTAAAAGGGAAAAATTTGGGGAGCCTGGGTGGCTCAGATGGTGAAGTATCCGACTTCAGCTCAGGTCAGGATCTCTCATAGTTTGTGAGTTCGAGCCCCACAACAGTCTCTGTGCTGACAGCTCGGAGCTTGGAGCCTGCTTTGGATTCTGTGTCTCCTCTCCTCTCACTGAAGAATAAATCAACATTAAAAAAAAGAGAAAAATTTATTGGAATATAATTTACATACAGAAAGGGCATGTAACTGTATAGCTTGATGAATTTTTCCCAAACTGAATGTACCTGTGTAACCAGCTTCCTGATCAACAGACAGAACGTTACCACCTCTAGTAGAAACACGTCTCATACTCCCTTTTCCAGTCTGAGCTTCCTTAGTGCTTCACATGTAACAGATTCTGACTCTATAAGTAATCTGCCTCCAAATCTGTTACGTAGGCAAACTTATAAATAGTTCACACCTGCATTGTAACAAACAATAGGATCAAAACAAGTGAATTGGGGGAACTGGAAGGGATCCTTCCTTGCTCAGAGAAAGAGGTTGTCAAACACAGAAGAGATACACAGGAGTACAAATAAAAGGGGTAATGTGTTAAACCATGGCAATTGTGGCAGCAGTCAACAGTATCGATTGATTGGGTGTTCCTGCCTAGAAGTGGAAATCAGTCCATTACTGAAAGGAAAATTACAGCAATCAGACACATTTCCCCTACACACGTGCACGCACGCACACACACACACACACACACACACACGCAGAGGCATGGTTCATTTTGGTGACCAAACCTAACTCCTTCCTTTCAAGGAAGACAAATGTTTAGGGTTTCACAAGTTTCATAAATTCATACGAACAACATTATAAACACAATATAACAGCTGCAGAAATTTATTTGTAATTCCCAAGTCAGCGTGTTGAGAAGTCATTGACAGATCAGCTTTATTTTCACTGGCCATGAAAGTGAATTGTGGAGCCTGTGCACACACTCCGGAATGTCTCAGAGGTGCGAGAAAGGGGAGGTAGACTTTCCTTGCGATGTGTGGGTTTCTTTCCTAGGGTGGGAGGGAGGATAGGAATTTTAACGTTCATGTATTTTTGAGAGAGAGAGAGAGAGTGTGTGTGTGTGTGTGTGTGCGCGCGTGCGCGCGTGTGTGCTAGTGGGGGAGGGGCAGAGAGAGAGGAGAACAGAGGATCCGAAGCAGGCTCCCTGCTAACAGCAGAGAACCTGATGCAGGGCTTGAACTCACAAACAGTGAGATCATGACCTGAGCCAAAGTCAGACCGCTCAACCGATTCAACCACCCAGGTGCCTTGGGAGAATAGAAATTTTAGAGCTGGAAGGGACTTTAGAGAAAGTGCAATGCAAACGCTCCGTTTTTAC
This sequence comes from Felis catus, assembly GCF_018350175.1. Lineage (NCBI taxonomy): Eukaryota > Metazoa > Chordata > Mammalia > Carnivora > Felidae > Felis > Felis catus. The sequence continues at coordinate 75,188,882 of NC_058371.1, read as the reverse complement.
GGATGAGAAAACCAGGCCCAGAGGGAGGAAATGGGTTGGCTGGGTCCCACAGCCAGATGTGGCAGAACTAGGCCACTCGTATGCTTTTCTCGCTCCACCACCTTGCCATCCCTCAGCCTGTGCCCTGCTCTGGCAGCTCCTGGTGGGAGAGTTATCTGTACCCCTGTTCAAAAGCACCAGAAACAGGAGAGACAGAAGGAGCTAGACCTGGCCTGCAGTGATTCTCCCCCTGGGCCAGCCCTGGGCAGTGCGCAGTCAGCCAAGATCATCTCTTGCCCCTTTGCCCTCGTTGGGGAAGGTGCAGGTGGGTGAGGTGGCCCTACCCCCAGTTCAAGCCGCACCATCATCATCCATCTGCAGTCCCCTCTTGCTGGGAGGAGGTCTCTTCCATTCCAGCCTTCCTTCCTTCCTGTAGGTGCCCACCCTGACGAACCTGACGCGTACACATCCTTGAATGACTATACCCTCGTAAAATGTGTGGTTTGGCTTTGCGGGTGTACGAGGTTTCTGAATTACATCAGTGGTGCTGTGCTGTGAATTTCTTTCTGTGTCTTCTGTTGTTACTCATCTTTGGATTTTTGAGCTCTATCCACGTAGCTGTATATACGCTCAATTCATTGTTCTAACTAGTGTAATGTATCAATAGCTGCATGGGCGGCATTTGGCTTTTAAACTGCTAGCACACAATGAATTTTGGGAGAGTCCTCCCAGCTCTCCACCTGACGACCTCCTCTTGCTCCCTGGCCACTCGGATGCCCTGGTCCTGTATTTTCCTGTTCTTAGGCTGTGCTTCAACTCTGGGCATTTCCTCACCTTTCCTATTAATCCAAGGCCACCATCAAGGGTCTGTTCCTCAGGGGCCAGTGAGGAGAGACAAATCTGATTAATTGTGTCTGAATATTGAGGCTGTCTCTCTTTAGTCTTGTGGAGACACTGAATCTGTTCATACTTTCCCACTGACACTACCTTTGTCTGGGCCTTCCTCTCTTTACCCTCACTACCTGCACGCTCTCCTCGTGGAAGATTTGTTTAATATACCACAAGACGAATGTTTTCTAAATTTCTGCTTTCCACGTGTTTCTCCTCTGGCAAGTCACCGCTGCCCATGAGAGAGAGCCGTTCCCCTGACTGGCCCCCGGCCTGTGTAGTTGCGAAGAGAATGGGCCAAAGTCACACTCCCAGGATGTAAATCTTGGCTCTACGATTTACCGGCTGTGGGACCTCTGGCAAAGCAGTTAACCTTTCCGTGTTTTAATGAGAATTAAAATGAGTTAAAATATGCCAGTTAAAATATGATCCGCATCTGGCACATATTAAGTGCTCAATAAATGTTAGCTATTTGTATCCTTACCATTCAACCTACTGCTTCCCGACACAGACTCTCTGCTTTATCCCCAAGCTCATGTGATTTTCTATGCATAGTCCCAAACTTTTTACTTTGCCAGCTTAACCAACCAAAGCTTCTGCATTCCTCAACATCAAATCCTGCCTCCTCTATCAGCCCTTTCCCACGTCCAGCAGCCCTCAGTTTCTAAACAGCCACGACGCACGTTGCCCATATTACTCTTTTTTGGCTCTTGCTTGTATCTTGCTTCAGTTTATTATGCAACTCAAACAAAACCTAGAGTCCCATATGGTCCATTCTCGGCGCAGGGTCATGTTCGGAAAAGCACAATCCAACAATTTAAATGAATTACTACTATTTCAATCCTTTGTGTTATCTCTCTAGCAAATGTTAAAGGAAAGAGTGAATTATAGGTGCACAGCAAACATCACTGAAAACAAAACAGAACAGAGCCTGTCTCTCTATCCTAACCTCTCTCCACTTCTTCCAGATGAAAGACAAAAGTTCTCCATTGGGTCTTTCTTCCCACAATCCCTTTTGCTTTTCCCCAAACCAGAAATGACCACCAACATTCTCCTTCTGCTCAACCACCAAGCTGGGCCACCTTAGATTTATTTCTCCCAGTCCTTCCTCTCCATGAATGGACAGGCGCAGAGACCACTGGGAAGTCTACTACTAGACTAGCTGGGGAGACAGGAGCCTTTCTTGCCCCGATTATGTTATGCCCACATGAGACCTGAGGCTGCCATAGCCTCTCCGTTGCTATGAGGGAAGCTGGTCTGCAGATGAGGCCAGTGCATGGAAGGAAGCAGAATCTGGAGAATCTTGGAGACACAAGAATCAAAACCCTGACAGAGGGGTGCCCCTGTGGCTCAGTGGCTCAGTCCGTTAAGCGTCCGACTTTGGCTCAGGTCATGATCTCATGATTTGTGAGTTTGAGCCCCGCATGGGGGTCTCTGCTGACAGCTGAGAGCCTGGAGCCTGCTTCAGATTCTGTGTCTCCCTCTCTCTCTGCCCCTCCCCAGCTCACACTCTATCTCTCTCTGTCTCAAAAATAAACAGACATTTGGGTGCCCGGGTGGCTCAGTTGGTTAAGCATCTGACATTGGCTCAGGTCATGAACTTGCAGTTCATCTGTTCGAGCCCCGCGTCGGGCTCTGTGCTGACACCTCAGAGTCTGGAGCCTACTTCAGATTCTGTGTCTCCCTTTCTCTCTGCCCCTCCCCTGCTCATGCTCTCTCTCTCTCTCTCTCTCTCTCCCAAAAATAAATAAACCTTAAAAAAAATAAAATAAAATAAAAATAAACATCAAACAAACAAACAAGCAAACACTGACAGACCTGTCCCTAAAATCTGCTGCATTTTGGGATTTACTGAGTTACCTTAGCTCATAATTTCTTTTCATTGTTTGAAACAGTTTGAGCTTGGTTTATTATTTAATTGCAACCAAAGGTATTCTAAGCTATATAGACCATCAAGTCAATTAACTTCTCCTACCTCAGTTTCCTCTTTTGTAGAATAGGATTTTTAAAAATAACCTCTCCTCACAGGATTTTTTTTTAATTTTTTTTTTAACGTTTATTTATTTTTGAGACAGAGAGAGACAGAGCATGAACGGGGGAGGGGCAGAGAGAGAGGGAGACACAGAATCTGAAACAGGCTCCAGGCTCTGAGCCATCAGCACAGAGCCTGACGCGGGGCTGGAACTCACACACCATGAGATCATGACCTGAGCCGAAGTCGGACGCTCAACTGACTGAGCCACCCAGGCGCCCCTATATTCTTTCTAAAGAAAACACTACATCATTTTATCCGGAAATAGTTCAATACTTCTGTAAAAGACAAAACTCCCCCCCTTTTTTTTAACCATAACTATATTGCCATTTTCACACCTAAAAACTAACAATATAAGGACAAATTTTCTAGATTTCAAACGGTGTTCAGACCCGGTCACTCTATGCTGTTAGAATGTCGTAGCATCACCTAACAAGTAGACAGTAAATGAAAGACAAGGAATTTCATGAGATGAAAATTAAAGGCTTGATCAACAAAAGGTATTATTTTGGCGAATGTACTACTCCTGGAATGACGCCTTCAAGAAAATCTCATTACCAAGTGTTAAAACATGGAAAAGTAATGTGCTAAAAATTCATCTGATTTAGGGGTAAATGATGGTTGTTTGATAAACTATCAATGAAAGAGAGTATCTTTCTCCAAACAACGTACTAGAATTTTCCCCTTGAGGTACCTACCTAATACGGTATTTTCCTAAGAGGCGAGGACAACAGGGAGAAGATGCCGTCACCTGGCTCCCCCTTTCACACACCCGACCCCTGTCTCTGGGGAAGAGCAACAGTCTTACGCTGGAGATGCGTCTGTACTTAGTCTAGTGTAGCTGACTGAAACATGGTGGAGTATGTTGCATATCCCTCTCATCTCCCCAGCCCTGGGCATCCATGTTTAAAGAAACTTCGTATTGTGGCTGTATTACCATTCTCCCCGATGGGTACTTATTTTAGGGGGGGAGAAAAAAAATCTTTGCTTTCTTGTTCCTTTTTAAAATGTCAAGTTGAAGAGCTACTCATCTTTATTTCCTATTCCCAGGAAGCTTGCTTTATAAACTTGTGTGTGGGGGGGTCACATTCTTTTCTATTAAAAAGGGTATTGCTTTGCCTTGAAATAATTTTCTGAAAAAAAAATCATTTGGGATTTTTACATAGCTGTGATGTACTTCTCATTTCTTAATTTCCTTCTCGAACATGTACCTGTTTTGATCTTTGATTTCCTTTAAACTTACAGTGAGGCAAATGTATTCTCTAACCACCACCTTTGATGCATCCCAAATTATACCCCTTGGAATCGCTTCAGCATTATTCATTTCAAAATGGTTTCTCAACATTTCATGAATTTCATTTATATAGGTAAAGTCTTTAAGCAAAAGGTTATTTTGGGGCCAGTGCTCCCAGAATCCTAAGCTTACTCAGCCTCCTGAGATGATTTCCTTTGGAATCAGCCCAGGAAAAAACTCAGGTAGAGAGCTACAAGGTACAGCAAAATGGGCATTTAAATATATATCTGAATGCATATGCACTTAACAAAAACTGGAGTGGAATGACTAATTTTTTTTCCAAAGACCTATTAGACTGATATGTTTGTTTATTTCATAATTTAATCTTTCAATTGCAGATTTAACATCCAATTAAATCCGCCTTTTAAAACAACACGCGCTTCAGAGAATAATTAGCATGTTAAGAAAAGAAGCTTGCTCGTTATTTGGGGTCTGTATAGAGCTCAAGCAACTGCAGTCGACCTCACTAAAAAGATGATTTCCAATAGCCAAGGAAATGATTGGTGAAGTAATTATGTTAGTTAAGGCCCTTCTCCAGCGCTCAAAGATGAATCACATTTGCATAGGTGAAAACAAAGCCTCAAATGAGAGAAAATAAACCAAAGTTGTTTTGCAGAAACAAAGAAAAATAATGCTTCAGTGGTTTCTCTTTCTGAAACATTTTCCTGTTATTGCCAGTCTAGGCAGGCTAGAAACCAAATACTCAGTGGGGCATCAAGTATGACCCTGGAATGTCCCTGAGGTCCCAGGTCCCTACAGAGTAGCTACGACATCAGTACAATCCTACGTAAAGGTGCATTCAGTGATAGAGGAACCAAGTGTTAAAGGACAATAAATTGCACACCCACATTCCCAGCAGCATTATTCACCTTAGCTAAAACATGGAGGCAACACAAGTGGCCATTGGCAGATGAATGGATAAACAAAATGTGGCACATACATACAATGAAACATTATTCAGCTTTAAAAAAGAAGGAAATTCTAATACATGTTACAACACGGATGAGCCTTGAGGACATTATGTTAAGTGAAATCAGCCAGTCACAAAAACCCAACCACGATATGATTCCACTTAAATGTGGTACCTGGAGTGGTCAAATTCATAAAGACAGGAAGTAGAATGGCGGCTGCAGGGGGCTGGGGGCAGCAGGGAATGAAGAGTTACTGTTTAATGAGACAGAGTTTCAGTTTTACCAGATGAAAACATTCTGAAGAAGGATGATGATGCTGATGGCTGCACACGATGTGAATGTGCTTAAGGACACTGAATTGTTCACTTAAAAATGGTCAAAATGGGGGCACCTGAATGGCTCAGTTGAGCATCAGACTTCGGCTCAGGTCATGATCCCAGGGTTCATGAGTTGGAGCTCCTCATCAGGCTCCCTGCTGTCAGCGTGGAGCCCACTTTAGATCCTCTGTCCCCTTCTCTTTGTCCTTCCCCCATTTGTGCTCTCTCAAAAAAAAAAAAACCATCAAAAAATGGTTAAAATGGTATTATGTATATGTTACCATAATAAAAAAAAATGCATGTTAAAAAAAGGACGAAAAAAAGTAGGACTTAAGCAGATGGGCAATCCTTCTAAGATGTCATTGAGAGGTATGTCCCATCTGCAGCACTCCCAATGATATCTATACTCTCACCCATTCCCTTCCAGCTGTAGTGTAGACAGACATTCCCCAGGGGGACAGGGTCATTACTTGAGATCAAGGAGGTGTCAGGGGTGTGCAAGCAGTGTGGTTATCCACGGCCCCAAATCTGATGCACTATGGTTGCAGCCTTGATATTCTTAATTATTTTATCTTTGAGTTTGTGTTTTGTAAGTGAAATCTAATGAGACATGGAACATGTGCTGGGCTTCCTGCTGCCCCTCCACCTTCTTAAGACAGGTTCTCAGCACCCAGCGCTGCCCCCTTTACTCCCCTCTCCCCAGCCCTGCTTAATGACCACTACCGTCCCTCCACTCTGCTCTGCATTAGGGGGTGATTTGTCCACCCCTGATCCAGGCACACGGCTGTACTGGAGCATAGGTTGCAATATCCTTGGGGGTATCCTCTTCTTGCGGTGGTGGGCCTGTGGGACTTTCTCTCCCCAGGCCTGGATATGGAGCATTGGTCCAGCAGTTTGTAGGAAGGGAAACCAGGCAAACATTAAGCCCCCTGTGTCCTGATTGTGCCCTGGGCTTCTCTTAAGGGTCTGAACTTGCTCTCCTGGGCCCACTGCATGCCTGAGAGAATCTCTCTCTCTCTCCTTCCAACGTTTTGGGCTTGTGTTTTTCTCCCCCCGCAGACTGCAGGCATCCTCCAGGGACAAGCCAAGAAATATGAATTGCATAATTCCAGTGATTCTGCATACAAGTTAAATACTCTTATATTTACATTTAAAATAGATACTGGATGATGTAAAGATGAAAGGTAAAGTTTATGCTAATAAGTTAAATTTTTAATTTTTCTTTATTTAAAATGACATTATAGAGCAAATAAAAAAATATGACAAATCAAGAGAAAAACACAGAAGGAAAAAGCTTTCTATTTTCCTACCATTCACAGCACTTTTTTCACTTTTTTGAGTGAGGGGGTTTGAATTTGTATTTTGCACTGGGCCCCACAAATTATGTAGTGGGTCCTGTTTGGGGTTAAACATTATCTCTAGAAGACCCATTAGGATGCCAATGTATTATCTTCAGGCAGGGTCAGCAAACTTTTTCTGTAAAGGTCCAGAAATAGTATTTTAATATTTTAAGATTTGCTGTTCATATAGTCTTTATCACAACTATTCAGTCTCCCATTGTAGCACAAAAAGTTATAGACAATATAGTTGTATTTTGACAAAATTTCATTTAAAAAAAAAATTTTAACGTTTATCTATTTTTGAGACAGAGAGAGACAGAGCATGAACGGGGGAGGGTCAGAGAGAGAGGGAGACACAGAATCTGAAACAGGCTCCAGGCTCCGAGCTGTCAGCACAGAGCCCGACGCGGGGCTCGAACTCACGGACCGCGAGATCATGACCTGAGCCGAAGTCGGCCGCTTAACCGACTGAGCCACCCAGGCGCCCCATCAACAAATTTGATATACAAATTTGATATACAAATTTGATATACAAATAAATGTAGCCCATGAGCCATAGTTTGCCAGTTCCTGTCTTTTTTTTTTTTTTTAAGAGAGAAAGCACGTGCAAGTGCAGGAGAGGGGCAGAGAGAAAGAAAGGGAATCTCAAGCAGGCTCCACGCTCAGCCCATTGGGTGCTCCATCCCATGACCCTGGGATCATGACCTGAGCCAAAATCAAGACTTGGATGCTCAACCGACTGAGCCACCCAGGGGCCCCATGACAAATCTTGTTTTAAGGGGCCCATCCATGTCTTCCCTCAATCTCACTTACCATCAGCAAGATGTTATCTTTGAAAGTGGGCATGGAACCTGATAGGAGAGATGAAGATAGGTTCTCCTTCAAAAGTTCTGCACTACCAAGAATAGCTCAGAAAAGGGCAAGCAGGTTCTGGAGCTTCCATAATTCCAACAACGTGATATTGGCACACAAATGGACAGAAAGATCAATAGTACAGGAATAAGACCAATCACAAGTGGAAATTTAATATAGGATAAAGGTGGCATCTTACATTAAGAGGAAAAAGATAGACTTTTTAATAAGTAATGTTGGGTTAAATGAAAAGCCATGTGGATAAAGATAAAATTGGATCTTTTTTTCATCCAGACACAATGAGATAAATTTCAGATGGATCAGAAATTTAAACGTAAATGAAACCATACACATATTAGAATAAAATACGGATGAAACTTCCTGTAACATGGGAGTGGGGAAAACGCTCCTAACTATCATTCAAAATTCAGGTGCAGTAAGGAAAAGACTGATAAATCTGACTACTTAACAATTTAAAATAAAATACTTTTCTATGGCAAGAGACATCATAGCAAAATAAAAAAGAAAGAAGAAAGGAAATACATGATAAAGTGAAAAAATTGCAATGAATTCACAGATATATAAAATTGATGAATTAAAAACTCCATAGTGTTGAATTTGAATTGGAAGTGTAAGTATGAACTCAAAAATATATTTTATCTTTAAAAAAATGCATATTTACTCTGAAAAGACCAAGAAATGAAAACCAATGCTGTACCAATGAACATCCCTGGTGCCCAGATTATGGTCTTTATACGGCATTTCCACTAAAAGAACCAGGAGAAAAATCTGATATCTGTTGGAGAAAAAGCTGACTCTGGGTCTACGGTAGGAAATATACAAGATGAGCTTGGAACGTCTTGTTATATAGACAGCAAGGAAAACATCAAAGACCACTGGAGCCAGGTCAAAAAATTCAGGAGCCAACTTGAAGAAGCTCCCAGGAGCAAAAGGTAGAGAAGAACATTATGATCATCAATAAGAATAATAAATGGAATTGATTTGAAACAACTCAGATATCCTTAATCCATGAGTTCAGAATAATACTTTACAAAGACTCACTGGTCACATGTAGTGGATGCTGGAGGAATCAACAAACAAATTTGAATCATTTATCTCGCCTTTCCTATACGAACTGTACCCAGGGTAAGCAAACAGTTGATGAGAAGTTAGAAGTAGCCTTGTTAATAAATGAAGAAGGAATTACAGAATTAGGACATCGCCATCTTGCAACCCCTAATGATCTAATGGATCCAGGCAACAACCATCACAAGAAGGGAGACAAAAAGACATTATGTGCCTTTTCATGGAGTATACTCTAATGCCTTTAAGGTATTGCCAAAAAGTTGAACCCGAATCCAAGTGAGACTCCAGTCCGTATCTAAAAACCAATGTAAGGAAAATAGAGTGGACAAAAAAAATAGTTTAACAACAGAAAAATGTAGTCAGCAAAATTCAGACTGTGGAAAACTATGGGACAATGACCCTCTTTCTTCAATAAATAAATTTCAGGAAAAGAGAGAAGGAGGGAATGAAAACCGGAGAGGAGATTTCTTTAAAAAGGAGGAAAAGAAAAAGGAGGAGGGGCTTAGAAATTAAAAGCAACTTAAGAGACATGTGAAACATTATAAGGTGGTAAGCTCATTTGATATATAATTCAAATCAAGAAGCTAAAAAAATAAGATAATTCGGGAAATTTAAACACCGGATATTTATTATATTAAGCTGTTATTTTAATTTAGTTGTGAGGATGGTATTTTGGTTACATCATGATTTTTTCTCTTAGAGATACCATAGCAATTCTTATGAAGGAAATAATAGGATAGCTTGGATTTGCTTCAAAATCAGCATGAAAGACGAGGAGATGGGGGAATATGTGAATATAGAGATGAAACAAGATTTGTCCTGAATTGATCATTCCTCGTCCTTCCCGTAGGGATATATGACACTTCATTGCATTATTCTCTCTGCTTTTATATACGTTTGGAATGTTTCACAGTAAAATGTATATATATATATATATATATATATATATATATATGTTTTAAGTCTTGTTTCCTTGTGTGAGGAAAACGGCTTTGAGGAATTCTGGTTAGTTCGGATGCAGCAAAAACATCGCACAAAGCACTTAATGAGTGCTTACTATATACTATAGAGTACAGTATATACTCGGAGGAAACTGCAATAGTCCAGGTGAAGAACAACGCCGAATTGACGCGGCGGTGGTGGAAATACGGGGAAGAAAAGGACAGAAAGTTGTTTCTTTATTAGGAAAAATGTTAGCCACTGTGAAATCTATGCAGACTCCAACAAAGGAACATTCATACATGTTTTATTTAATGTCCTTGGAAGGACCGATGAACAAGCCAATTGTCTTCAAAGATAATAGATTTCTCTATTTGAATGGAAGTTTAAGTTCTTTGAATTTCATTAGAATTAAATACCTTGAGAATTTACATCTTTTTATTCATTTATGTTCAGAAGCCCAAACATTCTATTACAATTTACAAGGTCTGCACTGTTATCTATAAAATAAATGGATAACAAGATTCCTTGTAGAATAATTAACAATGCTCCATATTGTTGCCGCTACTACCAATTCTGACCTTTATTTTACCTATTTATTGCAACCACGGGTTTCTTGCAGCAGCCCACACTGGGCTTGAGGTGGTCACTTATGAGTGCCCGTGAGGGGTCTCTGCTCAAGTTGCCTCAAGGAACAGGGGGTCTGTGGAGATGTGTCAAGACTGGCTGCAATTAGAAAACCATCTGGAACCAGAGCAGTACCCAGAATTAACTACACTCTGGCTCTCTCTCACACTGACCCTGTTTTCTCTGCGCAGAGGCTCTCCTCTCCACTCCCTGCCGCTTCCACTCCCTTCTCTGACTTTCTGTGCAGTCTTCACTTTAGCTTGCCCCAGATCCATTAGAACCTCTTTAGGCCCATGCCTTTGCGATTTCCCCACCATTCTTTTTAGTTTCAACTACCCAGGGAGGAAATGTGACTGGCCAAGCTTCGCTTCCCACCCCCTCCCCATCATTGGGCAGCGCAGGGAGGGCCTAGGGGCCTAGGCCCATGCTTGTCCAATCAGCTGTGGCCTAGGCCGGAAGTGGGCTGAATTCCGTAGCAAAAATCGTGGCTTCCTGTAACTGGTCCTCCGGCAGGGCCTGTGGATAGGGCAGAGTTTCTTAGAAGGGGGCCCTGGCAAGACTCATACCACACAGGTTTCTAATACAGTCTGTCAACTCTAGGTCAACTGTTGCTAGTTTTGATATGAGTCTGGAAACCAGTTTGGGCCTCCATTTGCCAAACCCCGAATTTTAACATAGTTGACTAAAAAAGGATTCATTTAGGGTTTCGACAACCTACGCAGTATAACCCATCAGGAAATGGCCCTGGGTCCCGAGAACAAAACCAATGATCAATTCCTGTCATTCTCTCAGCTGGATAGAAGCTAGATATGAGACGAACTACCACCTTGGCCATTAGGGAAAATGCTTGGGGTGGGGTTGGGGGGAGGATCAGTTTTGCTCCTGATATTTATCAGTGTTTAAGACTATAAATTTGTCTAGCTGCAGTTGCTTGTGCGTTTGTTAGGTGCCAGTCAGAGTGCCCTGGACTTTCACATATGCCACATCATTTAATTCTCCCAACAACAATAGGCACTGTCTCTATTTGACACATGAGTAAACTGAGGCTTGGAGAAATTGACTAGTTTGTCTAAGATCGCACAGCTACTAAGCGGCATATCCAGAATCTGAATTTGGAACTGACTCTTCAATCAATATATTATGCTGTTTTCTGTGCTAAAGTCATTGAGTTCATTGCTGCCCTATGACCACTTAATTCGTTGGGGCTCATTTCTTCAATGAAGAGGAACCATATTTTTATCATTGGATGCTTTTCCCAACTTGTTTGGACATTATTAGATGCCCAAGCTGCAGTGTCAGAGAGTAACCTCTCTCATTCCAGGGACAAATGTCCCTGATTTAGCAAACTCATTCAATGACTACAGCATTTTCTGGTAAGGGGGTCTTAGCCTACACAGCATGCAAATACTTTTCAAAATGAACTCATTTGTGATTGCAGTAAGAAAAACTCCTATGTAATGAGTTTCTGTGGCCTTGTTTATGAATAGGGAACTTTTGGATTCTGCAATTACCCAAAGCAGTAAAGCAGCAAAGAAAGCCAGCATGTTAAATAATAATTGCAAATGTTATATAAATGAGAGTAGTTTGATTGAATTTATTAGATATGTGTTTCTGGCATTTTAAGATATAAAGCATTTATCACAAAACGATGATTTCTTCACTTAAGCTCATTAGGAAATCACACATCAATTCACACATAATTACAGAGGAATTTCTGCTGCTCCCCACAAATCATTACCACGTTAGCTAAAGTTGAATTGGTTTTTACATGATTTGGAAAGGTGGGTTCTCAACAGAAAGCTATGGAGAGAGTATGCCTCAAGGGGTGGGGGGAGGGTGGGAGGCATCTTCTTGAATCAGTTAGAGGAAAGCATTGCCCAAGGATTCTGAGACAGAAGACTGGGACTAGTCCTGAAGCAACAACATGAGGCTTTCTCTCTTCCCATCAGAATCTTACCACCCAAATCATCCTGCCCCAGATACTTAAAGAAGAGTTAAGAGTCTAGAGATAACTACTTGTACCAGCCAAATAATGACCACTATCAGAGAGTAAATTAGAAGGAAGAGGGAGTTATAAGAAAAACAAAAAACAAGGGAGTGTAAATATAAGTTTAAGAAGTTTGTTGAATTCGGGCATTAATTTATAGTCAACAAGTAAAATACAAGGCTACCAAGTGTCCATCAATGAACCAAGAGGAAGAACAGTCTTTTGATACTGATACAGATGCCAGAGAAAGGGCATTTTCCTCATATACACTTGGTAAAATATATACTCATTGGATATTCAAGAGTGTACTTCCTTGCAGCCTGACTGTCATCCTTCTTTCCTGTCCAAAGAAACAAGATATGTAAGTAACTATATAAGAAAGTAAAGGAGAGACAGTGGGACAGAGAGTAAGGAAGGTCATATATAAGAGCAATAATTGATCATTAGAAGTAAAAAAGGAGGGAGGGCTTTAGAGGGCATGAATCATTGACCCATTTCCTCAATATATAAAGGGCTTCTATGGATCAATAATAAAATAATCAACAATTCAATAGAAAAATGGACAGAGATCATGCAAAGGCAGCCAACAGAAAAGTAAATAAATACAAATGGCTTTCCAACACAGAGAAGGTGCCTAATCTCATTTAAAATTAAATAAATAACTGTAGAGGCACCTGGGTGGCTCAGTCAGTTAAGCATCTGACTCTTGATTTCAGCTCAGGTCATGATCTCACAGTTGTGAGATTGAGCCCCACATTGGGCTCCGCACTGGGTGTGGAGCCTGCATAAGATTATCTCTTTCCCCCTCTCCCTCTGCCCTTGCCCTGCTCATGATCTCTCTCCCTCAAAAAAAAAAAAGAAAAAAGTTTTTAAATTAAGTAATTGTAAATTGAAATAAAGATACAGCTTGTAACCTATCAGGTTGGTAGAGATAAAAAAAACTTTGGTAATACGTCATGTTGGTAAAGATGCCGAGAAACACTCATGTAATTGAAGTATAATGTGATACAACTTCTTTGGGGAGCAAATTTGTCTGTGTACATCAAACTTTAAAATGCACACACTCTCATGGGGCGCCTGGGTGGCTCAGTCGGTTGAGCGTCCGACTTCGGCTCAGGTCATGATCTCGCAGTCCGTGAGTTCAAGCCCCACGTCGGGCTCTGTGCTGACGGCTCGGAGCCTGGAGCCTGCTTGGGATTCTGTGTCTCCCTCTCTCTCTGCCCCTCCCCAGCTCATGCTCTGTCTCTCTCTCTCTCTCTCTCTCTCTCTCTGTCAAAAATAAATAAACATTAAAAAAATAATAAGAAAAAATAATAAAATGGACATACTCTTTGGCCAAACAACTCCACTTCTATAAATTTATTCTATGACTATACTTACATATGTTGACAATTTGCACAGGGATATTCATCACAGCATTATACTGGCAGCCCCAACAGTTAGGAGCTAATTAAAGAATTCCATGTAACAGTTAAAGAATAATGAGATAGGTTTATTTTTATGTATTGATACATAAGCTTTTATGTATTGATTCAAACCCAAGACCTATCACAAAGTTTTAAAAAGGGAAGTAAAGTACATGTTGACGTGTATATAAAAACAAAAGAATACGTATGCATGTGAATATGGAACATAGTCATATAGAGAATATATGAAAATGGAAATACCCTTTTCCCACTGAGAATGAGTAATTGTTATCATTGCTCATGCCAAGCCAGCATTAAAAATTATAAACTTTATTCAGTATAACTCTGAAGGCTTCTTTTTGTTATGTGGGAAAAGCAATCTTTGAAATGTAAATTGCATGTGTATGTGTGTGTGTACATACAAATGCTTACATGCTTGTAAATAGAATACTTCTGGAAGGACACTAAAGAAAGGGTCATGGCCTTGGGGAAAGAAGGTTTGGGGGACTTGGAATGAGTATCTGTTATAGTAAATTCGTTCAAAGTATTACACTTTTGTAAAAAACCAAGTTCCTATGCTATGGTTTTAGCTGCTCTGGAAAACAGTGTGGAGATTCCTCAACAAATTAAAAATAGAACTACTCTATGACCCAGCAATAGCACTGCTAGAAATTGACCCAAGGGATACAGGAGTGCTGATGCATAGGGGCACTTGTACCCCAATGTTTATAGCAGCACTTTCAACAATAGCCAAATTATGGAAAGAGCCTAAATGTCCATCAACTGACGAATGGATAAAGAAGATGTGGTTTATATATACGATGGAATGCTACTTGGCAATGAGAAATAATGAAACCTGGCCATTTGTAGCAACGTGGTTGGAACTGGAGGGTATTATGCTAAGTGAAATAAGTCAATCAGAGAAAGACAGATACCGTATGTTTTCAGTCATATGTGGCTCTTGAGAAACTTAACAGAAAACCATGGCGGGGGGGGGGGATCACAAACAGAGAGGGAGGGAGGCACACCATAAGAGACTCTTAAATACAGAGAACAAACTGAGGGTTGATGGGGGGTGGGGGAGAGGGGAAGGTGGGTGATGGGCATTGAGGAGGGCACCTGTTGGGATGAGCACTGGGTGTTGTATGGAAGCCAATTGGACAATAAATTATATTTTTAAAAACCCAGATTTATGGAGGAAGCTCTTTGTGATATACATAGAAATGGCATTGGTGAGAATGATTTAAACCAAGCAGAATCACAAGTTAGGTTCTTGGCAGGAGACGGTCCTCATCTTCAGACGACAGACAAGGTCAGATGGAGGGGCTACTGGGAAGCTGGACACCACCGATCAGCACTGGACACACACGAGTTTCAATCTCTATGCTTCCAAAACAGGGCAAGTGGTGGAGGAGGAATATCCTTTCAGCTCCTCCTCCTACTTCTCAGAAGATGTTTCAAGGGTGAAGGAACTATTATACGAAGTGTTTCCTAATGGCTTTTCTACAATATGTCTTCTCAGAAAAGATGTGGGAGATAAATGACACACATCAGTATTAAAATTCTCCTTCAGAGAGCAAACCACCCTTTGGAGGGAAATTGCTTTGAAAAGTGAATGAACTTTGGAGAATTAATGCAAGTCAAAAATCTTCAAAGAAAATCGCTTAATTGAAACTTTAAGACCTCTTCCTATGGTTCTGGGAGCTGGAATTTCTCTTCAACTTGCCTTGGGCCGCATAAGGCATCTGATGCTCTCAATCCACACCTCCACCAGCAGAGCAGAGGCAGTGGTTTAAAGAGCACGATCATTTGTCCTTGGTCCCACTGGAAAGTCACAGATAAATTATTCCAGGCACCCCTGGTGATCCTGCAGTTCTCTGTAAGTAGGTATGCTCTGATTCAGAACCCCCACTTCCTGGACCTTGTCTAATTCCTAGATACTGGGACTGGAATCTCTCTCAGACCTTCTAGACACACTCAAGGTTTTGAGGGCTCTTACCCCAATTCCAATGAGACCAGATGCTGACTAGAAGCATCATTTCAGAGCTACAGGAGGCCAGTTAAGAAAACAGAACCAAAGCTTTTCTAAAAAAAACTCCCTGTGCTGAGACCCAGGCAGTCCAGTACTTTTTCTCCCGTGAATGAGCTTTGCATAATGAGCTCAGCATGCTGCTAGCCTAGGATCTGAGCCCTTCAAATCCAAAATTTGCTAGCCTAATAGCCAATAAAAACAAACAAAAAGGGCGGGGGGGGGGGGGAGGAACCAAAGTCTTCTTGAAGGATTAGTCAAAGAATTATACTCTGCTTTTTTCAATGTTAAAATAGCCAGACAAGTGAGAGTAGGAAAGAGATTCTCTTGGTAAGAATGAAAAGGGGTGGGGGTGGGGGACAGGGGGGGAGTTCACCTCCTTTTCAGGTGCTGAAGGAGAAAAGCAATGAATAGAAGAATGAAATGGTTTTCTCCTTTTTGGGAAAGAATAGTGTTAACCTTCAAGTAACTGCAGAGGTTGTTGGAGCTTATACAAGGAAACTCTTCAGAAAGACAGGGACATGAATCATGGGTCGTTTTATCTCCACTTTAAAGCACTCGAACATTCAAATTCCCTAAAGAAAAGAGAGCTGGTGGCGCAAATGATCCAATCTAATGGATTTGTTAATATCCCCAGCTCCGGCCCAGGAGGATCCTTGGTTTCTGTTGGTGACACCAGCAGTGTTTTTTCCTGAGTCTGAGTCACAGCTTCCCCGGTCTCGTGGGGTTGAGGTCACTGGAGAGGGGAAGTATGAGCCACTCTGGGTGTGCTTTTTATTTGTAATGTACTAGTGAGAAGTCGGCAGGACGTGGTTACAGGAAGTCATGTGCTGGAACAGGGCTGCTTGATGCCGGGAGTTTGACAAATGTCTAAAGAATGTTCTGTTAACAATATGAAGGCTCCAGATGGCAAAGTGGGAAGGAGCAATCCAACTAAGTGCATTTCAAAGGGCCATGTGCACGTTGCCCGGTGCAGCACCCGGCCCCTGCGGGTCAGCAAAGAAATAAGAATGGATGGGAAGTAGCTGGCTCACCTTTCCCAGTGATCTATGAAGGATTACCGGGCAGAAGTCTGATGATGGGAATTTATTTTCTCTGGGAGAGGGCTGGTACATTTCCTTTTCTGGCAACATACATCAGGGCCTGACATTTATTTGACATTCTCTCATCGGATATTCATGAACACGTTCCCTGAGCTGAGCGTTGTACTTGGAATAGCATGGCAAACATGATGGATGAGACCCTTTCCCTCAGGAAGCTTGCAGGTTGCTCGTGGGAAAGAGACAACCACGTAGTGTGTGGGGAGGACCGTGATGAGGGTAAGCACGGATGCCCGGGACACACAGGACGTTGCCCTTGGGGGTCACAGCAGGTGTCTCAGAAGAAGAGGCAATCAGTTCCAGCAAAATGTGAAATAATAGAGAAAAATATATTGGTTTCTGCCCCTGGTTTCTGGCCCAGAGCTCCTAAAGCGATAAGAGCACTAGGAACATCTTTTGTCCTAATATTTGGCTTTTGACCCTGGGTCCCAACTCCTTTGGGATTTCCTGGATGAAACTGTCTTCTATTCTGATGAGGTGACTCCTCATTAGAGTAAAATAAAGGCTGGTTGGTTCCTGGATGGGGGCTGGTCACCAGAAAGACGAAGCCATGATGAGAAGCTTGGAATTTTCAACCCCGTGTCCATCCTTCCCTCCAGGAAGGGAAGAGGGTCTGGAGATTGAGTGAATGATTAACCAAGCCTATCTGATGAAGCCTCCAGAAAAACCCCAAAATACAATATCTCGAGAGCCTCTGGGTTGGTGTTCACATCTACGTGCCAGGAGGGTGACATACCCCAGTTCCACAGGGACAGAAACTCCTGTGCTTGGGACCTTTCTGGGTCATATGTATCTCTTCATCTGGCCGTTCATCTGTATTCTGTATCATATCATTTATTACGTAATAAACTGGCAAATATAAATTAGTGTTTCCCTGAGTTCTGTGGGCTGTTCTGGCAAATAATCAAATTGAAGGGGAGGCATCACAGGAACCTCCAATTTGTAGCCAAGTCAGACGGAATTTGTGGGTAACCTGGGTGGATAACCTTACTACCTGCAGTTGGTGTCTGAAGTGGGGGGGGGGGCAGTGTCATGGGATTGACCCCTTAACCTGTGGGGAATTCTCTAACCCCGGTTTGTGTCAAAGTTGGGTTATATCGTAGGACCAAGCCGGTGTTACAGAGAGTTTCCTGATGTGGGGAAAAGCGCCACATACATGGCGTCAGAAATGTCATGAGTGTGGTAACCACGTGAGAGTAAAGGAGAGACACAGGAGGAGTGCGGTTTTTCTTTACACAAAACAAAGAGTGAGGTGACCCAGGTGGAGAAAGCAGGGTGTGCAAGTAGCAGCAGCAAGAGACAGCAAACAGGGGCTTCGGTCTCTCGCCTCCCCGCCCCACCCCCCTCCTTGCCCCATGTACCCTCGGTGAGATCCCTGGTCTCGAGGCTCCAGCTGAAGACAGCCCAGAGCCGACCTGATGCTCTACCTCCCTGTCCACCTCAGTTCTGCTTGTGGCCCTGGCTTTTTTTTTTTTTTTTTTTTGATCTCTGCCTCTCCCCTCCCTTCCCCTGTCCCACTCAATGAAAAAGATGGAGAAGATCGTGAGCGACAAGGAAGTAGAAAGAGAGGAGGTGAAATGGAATCCATGAATGATGTATACCAGGAATAAAAACAAAACCAAACAATCCTTCAATTAAAATGAGTCCCTCCCAGAGAAACCAGAATGCCCACTCCGTCTTGCCTCATCTCCGTCTCAAGCCCTACTGGGTGGGACCACGATGCTGACAGAAAAGGAGAAAATTCAACATGACAACGAATCTCTCTGTATACTGTCAAATGTCCCTTTTGAATGATTTTTCATCAGACTGTTCAAATAATTTTTGTTTCCCATTATAGATCCTTGGACACAGGTGATAGTTTCACGACCCTAGTAAACTTTCCTAATGGTTTTACACCTTTATATCTTTTTATGCCCATAGCTTGTGGGCACAACCTATTCAATAAATTAGGGCCTCACCTATTCAATAAATTAATTTGAGTGGGTGAACGCCTTAAATTGTCCTTGGGTTAAGTTTGAAGTTGCCCAAAGGCAAAACCCAAAAGAAATCACTCTCATCCAGGCAAGGTTAATTTACTTTGTAGAAATCACAAATGGTCCCCATTACTCAGGAGATGGAAGAAGGGTGAGTCTTAACTTTTCTAACTCAGAGCTAATCGGATCAATACCCAGCTGCTCACTATGAACAGAATGCACCCAAATAATATCAGGAAAGCAAAGGTATTTGGTCCATTTAAACTTTCCAAGGTCTTGTTTATATGTCAGAAACAGAACTGTGGAATAAGAAGAGAGAAATACTTTGTGGAGCAAGTGTCTGAGCTAATAATGTAGAATCACCTCGAGGCTCACTCTTGAGACTTGGCCCTTTCCCTCTGCCTCTGGTCTGACAGGCTATCACTTTACACAGATTTTTTTAAATCAATCCACTGAATCCTCCTTACGGCCCAATTTACCATAATGTATATTTAATGGAACTTGGATCTGAGACCCCATCCAAAATTATTACCAGAAGGACCAGAAGAATCCCGCTAGGACATTTGCACCTGTGGTGTAAGCCCATGACAAGTACACCAAGGTTTTCCAGTAGTTTCGATTTGAGACCTCAGAGTCCTTTTGATTGGGGTTAAGGTTGGAGAAGTCTGTTCGGTCGCCCGTCTTACCTTTCCAAACTTCCATATGCTTCCATATTGAGAGACAATACAGTAAGTAAGCTTGTATGGTATGAGACTGTGGTATCCTCAAATCCCTAATCCTCCCTCAAAAACCCAGTAAGTACACAACATCAAAGCTGACCTGCTGGGTGGGTGCTGGGAGGCAGGGTAGGCTTGCTGACCCACACCTCAGGGACATTCAGTTTCATACCACAGCAAGAAGGCAAACGTGACATGTAGTGGCCTTTAGGTTGGAAAAAAAAAAAAAAAAAAAACACTCCGAAAGTGAGAAGGTTAATCTGTGGATACCACGACTGTGCCATAAAGTAACCTCAAAGATTTAGGTGCTTCCCAGTTTAAAACGACTTCACATCATTTTCCCTGATAAGAATGGGATGGAAGCTGAGAAAAACATCCTGACAAGTCCAAAAGGAGCAAAGGTCTGCCACTGTGTGAGCCGTTACAGAAAAAGACCAGATCATCAGGGAGAAACCTATCAGGTGCATTTTCTTTCCCTGAATTTTCTGGGGGAAAGGTCAAGGTACCTGGGTGCACAGGGTGCACAACAGAGGTAGTACCCGCAGGAAGTGCCTGTCACCCTGGCTGGAAACGGACCCGAGCTGCCTGCTCCTGGCTGCTTGCCGGATGCATGGCAAGGGTTCCCCTGAATACTGAGCAGGCGGGCGGTGCTTCCTGGCTGGAGGCCACAGCGGGGGCCGGAATGTGAAGAGAGCAGCACTGGGGAGCAACTCTGCTGTGCCACCCTCACGTTCGTTCTCCTCGTTCCCAGCAATGCGCACCGATGACCATGCCAGGTACCACGTGATCCTTGGGGCGCCCAGGGGGGCTCACCAGGTTAAGCGTCAGACTCTTGATTTCGGCTCAGGTCATGATCTCACGGTTTGGTTCACGGGTTCAAGCCCCACATCGGGCTCTGCGCTGGCGGTTGTGCACCCTGCTTGGATTCTCTCTCTCCCCTACGTGCTTGGGCGTGCAGCGCACTCTCGCTCTCTCTCAAAAATGAATAAATAAAGTTTTAAAAATTATCACCTGATCTGTAAAATAGATGAGAATTAGGGAGTGTGGAGGGGAGGAGGACGTGTGGCGCCTGTTCACCTTGTCATCAATGTCCCACCAACATTTGCTCATCAAGCAGCTTGTTTCCTCCTGGGTCTGAGGCATTCACGCCAACATCGCTAAGTGACCCAAGCCTTCCTCAGATGGGCCCCTGCATGCCCCACAGGACGGGGCTCCGGCATAGTGATGCATGCCAGCATGGGCCTAAATAGTCCCGGAGCCCTGGGGGCCCCAAGCCAAGGCGACCAGTGAAGTCAGGGCAACTTCCAAGAAGGGGACGCCTGGCCCCTCCTCCTCTGAACACCAGCCACCAGGAAAGGGCCACAGATGTGTCCTCTTTACTGTTTCTTCCTTAATTCATCAAGCAGCCTTTCTCCCAAATATCACCTTCGGTAAAGGCAGCGTGTCTCCAGCTCAGAACCCAGGAACAAACCATTCATCTGCCACCAAAGACCCAGTGGCCCCAGGACCCAGCTGGTAAGCTTGTGGGGAGCAATTACTCAATCTGGGGGCACCTGGGTGGCTCAGTAGGTTGAGCGGCTGACTTTGGCTCAGGTCATGATCTCACGGTTCATGAGTTTGAGCCTCTCATGGGGCTCTCCACTGTCAACCCCAAAGCTGTCAGCCCAGAGCCTACTTAGGATCCTCTATCCTCTTCTTTCTCTCTGCCCCTCCCCTGCTTGCTCTCTCTCTCTAAAATAAATAAACATTAAAAAAAAAAGAAGAAGTTACTCAGCCTGGCAGTATCTCTCCTGGCCATCACATGCCCAGAGCCAGAGTCTCTTTGAAGAGGCGGTAAACACTCTCACTGGGGCCACAGCTGACAGATTGCTCTAGAATCCAGCTCCCTCAGGCTCCCCCTCCCTCAGATGCCACCCCAGTTTCCCTGAGACCATTTTCTCCCCTTCTTTCTGAATCAGTAAGAGCAATCTAATGGGCCTTTGTTCCCTGTGACCGTGTGAAAGTGGAGTTCTCACTGGCTGCCACCCCTTGAATGTGTCCAGGGTGCTCCACGTTTGAGTGAGGTAGAGGTGCTCCCAAAGCAGTTTCTAAGAGAGGATTTTCTTCTCCTCTTCATGTCCCGGCTTCTGGGAGCTTGCTGTGCGTAGTCACATCACACAGAGCTGTGAGGACCTGAGCTTTCAGGGGACAGAGAATAAAGAAATAGGAAGTAAAAGAAAACTAAGAAAAGAAAAAAGAAAGCACTTAAATTTAAATATGGAGCCACACATAAATGTATGTCTGTATTTGCAGATGCAGATGAATCAGTAAATGTAAGGGCAAAAAAGGAAGTGGTCTGTTTGGCAGATCCACTCGTTTATTATTCGGCAATATTTTTTGAGACTTATAATGGGCCAGACCCTGCTCTGATTATCTCCCATGCCCAAAGATACCAGACTGTGGAAGCCAGGGCTCCGTGGGTATCTCTGGAGTGGTTTTGTGATTTGGGCTGACACAGCAACCACCTGCCCCTGCCTTGAGACCTTCAGAGGAGAAATGCCACTGCAATCCTTGTGTGGAGGCTCACTCTCTCTTACGAAGGCCGGCATGGTCATGATTGGATGGTAGAAGGACCTATGCCAGGCCAGAGGCTGGGGACAAGTTTATGGTGGCTTGTTCAGTCCCTCTTCTGGCTCTAGGTCACCTGCTCGGTTTCCTTCATGAGGTTCCTCAAACCCCCTTGAATCAGTAAGTCCAGAGAAGGCCAGAGACAAAGAATCCGCTCCAATCTGAAGCCTGTTTCAGGAGGGTAACGTACAGCAATATTGTGAAGACAGTTGCGGTGTGGGAGAGCCTGCATAGATAAAAAATGAAAGGATTTCATAATTCAATAATATTCTCTGACATATTAAGGTATTTTTACAGGGCTGTCTGTTCTGTTAACCATAAAGAATATTAACTGATTTTATAGATATTTGAAAAGTAGGTGTAAAACAACCATTAACCATCATTTTCTTTTATTAACAAAAATAAAATAAGATTCCATGTGTACGGTGTATTATATTTAGCTTTCATAGATGTACCTGCCTCTTTCGATTCCAGGCCACCCTATGGGCTATGCAGACCTTACAGACAGATGTCAGAGGAGCTCTCTATAAGGTGACTTGGGTCAGGAGGAGACACTCTTAATGAAGAGGGAGAGGGATGAGGATGACGGTGGCAGAGGTGGTCATGATGGTGGTGGTGGGGGGGATGGTGTAATAGAAACATGGAGGGAAGAAAGGTGAATCAGACAATTGGCCATTTTAATATTTTAAAACCATATCCTATAGTTTTAAGCAGTCAGTGAAAGACTAAATTCCACCAACTGGCCTCAATCCCTCTAAGTTTTTTTCTCTGTTACACCTCGAGGATAACCAATCTCTCAAAGGCCAAGTCATGTTATATCCCTAAGTGCCAGGGTCATTTCAGGATTTAAACTAAGACTCCGCTCGAGGCAGAGGTCACCCTTTGTTCTTTGAGGCTCCACCAAGGGAAGTAAGTTCTAACTTTCTTGTA
Organism: Felis catus; assembly: GCF_018350175.1. Lineage (NCBI taxonomy): Eukaryota > Metazoa > Chordata > Mammalia > Carnivora > Felidae > Felis > Felis catus. The sequence goes on along the minus strand of NC_058371.1, from coordinate 75,165,869 downwards.
AGCCTCCTATATACTTGTTCAAGCCAATCCCATAATGACCTTGTCATTTCTCCCATTTTTCTGGCCCATAAGAATGTCACCAAGACCCAAAACAAACCAACTACACGCAAAAGGGAAAGGCATAAATGAAGCCGGAAGGAGAGTCTAAGAATTCTGTCTTTGTTCCTTTGCACCTTTGATAAGAAAGCTTCCACAACATCCATTCATTCCTTTCTCATTCATTCAACAAGTATTTACTCCCACTACTGTGGGCTAGTCCCTGGAGAAAAATGGGAAACCAAGAATTCCCATCCTTCTTTCAAGGATCTTAGACTAGAGAAGACACAATAAAGATAATATTCCAATTTGAAAGAACAGCAAGGACTGGGAGGGCTCCAGACACCCAAGGAATATGGGAAGGAAAGTTGAAGCCATTTTTGAACTGCTCTGTGGCAATCCTTTTAAGATCTCCCTCAAGAACTACTAAGAAGCTAGAAGGATGTTTCTCAAGTTGGTCCATGGACTAACGGCATTATAATCACTGAGCATTTGTTTACAAAGCAGGTTCTGGGATTCCACTGCAAGCCTTCTAAATCAGAATTTCAGAGGGTGAGATCAGGGAACTTGCTTTATGAACATGCTCTCTAGTGATTCTGATGCACACAGGATCACCAAAAAAATCCAAGGAAAGGGACTGAAAAATAGAGATTAGGATGGACTTTTTATGACCAAAGTATGAAAATTAAGATGCCAAGAACAGTTAAATGGAGATTTCTTTTGAACAGCAGAACATATGAGAAACTCTTTGGACTGGAAGCCAAGAGACTTTGCTAGTACTGACATGCTAAACAATCTTTATTGCATTTCTTTCCCCCTCGGACTCAGCCCCTTCATCTATAAACTGAATGACATAATCCAGATCTGTGTGGTCCACTACAGTAGTCACTAGCCATATGAGAATACTGAACACTGGAAATGTGGCTATTCTGAATTGAGATTTGCTGCAAAGTGCAACACACACAAGGTTTGAAAGGCTTCATGTGAAATAAAGAATGTAAGATGTCTCCCCATTTTTTTATATTGACATGTTGAAATGATATTATTTTGGATATACTAGGTCAAATAAAATTAAGTTAAAATTTACTTTACCAGTTTCTTTCACTTTTTTAATGTGGCTACTAGAAAATTTAAATTAAGAATGTGATTTGTATGTATGGCTTGTAGGATATTTCAACATGATATATAACATGATGTTGGACTGTGCTGGTCTAGATGATCTCTCATCTAGCACTGATACTCTTTGCAAGTTTTAGATGGATTAATGGAGAATGAGAAGCAGTACCATTTGAATTGATCCTGCCTCAAGGCTTTGATCTTTAGCCAGAAGGTAGCCAACTTCCAGCAAGAAGTTCTGCCCACCCAAAGTAGGAGGAAGCTGCAGAGAGAGGAGGCAAATGCTGAAGAGTTGGGCCATAGCACAACCTCAAATACTTTCTATAACACATTTGAGTGGTGTTTAGTTATTTTTTCGTCTTTGTTGTCATTTATCATCCCTGAGGCTTTTGTTTGATCTTTTGCCAGCATATATGTACTGAAGGTTTTCTGGACAATACAACATTTCTGAAATGATACTTTTGAAGTGAGTTTTCCTTCTTTCTTTCTTTCTTCCTCTTTCTTTCTTTCTTTCTTTCTTTCTTTCTTTCTTTCTTTCTTTCCATGCAGACTTTACCTTGGAGACCATATTTGACAATATTGAATATTGGAAACCTTTTTGATTTGCCAATAATGAGAATAAATGTTATTTTCCTCTCAAGTGAAAATAAAATGTTTTCAATTCCAGTTCTATATTTGCTAATCGTACAGTGTTAAGTATGGCTAAAAGCAAATACATCAGCTTCCTAAAAACTTCTCATATACTCTTATGACTTTGCCTTTCATTTCCAGTACTGATACTTTTCAGCACCCCTACCCCCATTTATCTTGGCACTTCTCCCCCTCCTCAGAGCCGCTGGTTATTACCTCACTCAGATCTCCTATGGCCTCATTAGCTGCTCCTTCTCAGTCTCCTTGTTGGGTCCTCTTTATTTCCCCCAAGATCCTACTGTTGAGTGCACTGAGTCTCAGAACAGGCCTCCCTTCTTCTGGGTCTACATTCACACCCTAAGTGACCTCCTGCCATCTCAAGGGCTTACAGTACAGCTGTGTATAAGTGACACCAAATTCTCATGTATACCTTGCCCTTTCCCCTTAACTCCACACTTATATCTGCTACTGCTACTCACCAGTGACACTTGCATGTCTATAAGCACCTTAAATTTTATAGTCCTGGTCTTTCCCACTGATCTGCTCATTCCAGAGTCTTCCTCTCTCATCGTTAACTTCATCTTTCCAGTTGTTTGGGTCAAAACCCCTGGAAAGTCACCTTTGACTCCTTTCTCTCACAGATCCTATATCCTATCCATTAGCAAAACCTGTTGGCTATCCCTCCAAATATATCAAGATTCTTACCATTTTCCACTGCCTCCACTGCTACATCCTGGTGCAAGTTGCCATTATATCTTATCTAAAGGCAGTAGCCTCCTGACTACTGTGTTCAATACAGCAGCCAGAGTGAGCCTTTTAAAATGTAAATAAGATCAGACCACTCCTCTGCTCACTCAGTAACACCTTACAGGGACCTAAGATGCCCTACATGATCTGGCCTTTGGACTTACTGTTTCTTCCTTCTCCCCAAAAAATGCATATCAAAATTTGACATAGTAAATATTTCCTTTATTGTCTTTTTCTTCCCACCAGAATATAAGTATGTGGAAGCATATGACCTTAGAAAAGAGGTAGGCAATGGTCTGAGGAGCAATGAAGTTCACACAGAGAAGTCATGGGAGGCCAGGAAAGGCTTCTCCAAGGGGAGACAATTGAACCTAGTCTTGAAAGACAAAAAGGGATTCTTCATATAGGCAAGAATAAAAGCATTCCAGAAAACAGAATTCTGGGAAATAGGAACAAGAAACAGAGCACAGTGTGGCACTTTGAGGAACTACAAAGTGTTGTTAGACGTGGCCACAGTCTCTAAGAGTTACAAGACCCAAAGCGAGAGAGGTCAGCAAGAGTATATAATGAAGGGCTTGTTTCTACATCGGGACTGCTTTCTCCAAATAGTGTGAAAGTTAGTTAAACGGCAGGTTAACATGATGATGGAAGAAAACAGTGATACATTATAACCCCATGAGTGCAAAATTTGAACTACCTATTGAGTTCTATGGGTATACAGGGAGCAGGGAGCACGGGTATTGCCCAAGTCAGCACTTTAGAGGATTGGAACAGGAAGGAAGAAGGAAGTGACAAAGCATCCCCTAGGAGGGAACACTAAGATAGTTCTTAAAGAACAAGGAGGAGTAAGCCAGGCAGGCAGGAAGGACGAGGCCTATCCCAGGAGAGGAACAGGAGGTTTCAAAGCCAGAGCATGAGAGAGCATGAGGCACAGCTGAACGCCCACATTAATACCCACTCCTAAACCTAAAAGGGTCGCCTAAATCCTTTTATAGTTCACAGATTGCTTAATCCTCCTTCTCCTTGATCCTCATCATAAAACCAAAGAATCATAATAGTAAAGAGCTGGAGGGCATCTTATAGCACATCTAATCCAGTGCTTCTCAACCTTCTTCACTCAAGTACCCTGAATAATAGCGGGAAAAACATTGGCCAAGTTTTTTGACTTTGCCTCTTATATCCTTTCAAAAACTGTAAATTTTGCATTCTAAATTAAGATGCCTATATTTGTTTTAGTATAAAATTAACACTTTTTCCTCAAACATCTTCTAGCAAGGTTGATCTTCCACAGGAAGTTACGTCATCTTTTTTCACAGACACCCCTCACTGTACTCCCGGGTGTGTGGACATCCTTGGGAAATTTCTCATTTATAGATGAGGACGCAGAGGCCAAGAGAGAGATTACATCATCTGCCTGAGGTCATACAGTGGGTTAGGTACAGAGGGAAACCTGGAACCGGTGCCAAAGCTCTCCTTGGACCCTCTTTCCACACTGGCCCTGCTTTTGACACTGTGAGCCCTCTTCTTTACTGATGCTTTCTTTTTTTCCTCTTCCCCCATTTCACCAACTACTTCTCTTTCATCCCATCTTGCCCCTTCCCAGCCACATTAGGGCTCCAGAGAGCTCAGAGGGAAGAAAGGGGACAGAAAGTCCCACCAGGAAGGGAGATCACAGAAAACCATGCACTAAGCAATCCTGGACTGACTGATCCTCAATTGCTACAGCTTCTCATTCCACCAGGATCAAAGGTTCATGAGGGCCCTTTTGGCTGTTCTTTGATTAATTATACCTTTGCTTCCTCAAGACACTTAGAGCATATATCTGAGAGTTGGCTTAGAGCATAGAAGGGGAAACCAACAGTACCCGTGTCTGTCCCAGAAAAACCTCCCACTGTCTATTTTCACCTGTGTTGAAAGTTTTATGATCAGGCCCCTTGAGTGGACAATGCCCAGACTTCCCTCCCACACAAGCAAAGAGTTGCTATTTGGAAGAAGCTAGAGTCACTCTGCAGTCCCCAAGTCAGTCAGTGCAGGAGAAAAAAAACGGGAGGCTTGCATCTCTTCAAAACACAAATTTGATCTGGTCACTACCTCTGCATAAATCATGTCAGCAGCTCTCACTGTTCTCAGGATAAGGACACTTCCCTGATGTGGACTATCAAGGCCCCAAACTGTCCTCTCCTTATTATTCCAGTCTCTACCTAAGTCCTTCTTTTTCCTCTCTCTACTCCAGCCACACTAATGCCCTTTGCTCCCCCATTTATGCTTGTATTCCTACCACAAGGCTTTGTGCCTGCCATTTCTTGCCACAGGGACTTTGCCCTTGCCATTTCCTTAGCCTGAAAGGCTCTTTCACCCATTTTTTACCTAGTTTACTCCTTGTCATTAAAAAAAAATTTTTTTTAATTTTTATTTTAGAGAGAGAGAGTGATCACACTCAAATGGGGGAGAGGGGCAGAAGAAGAGAGAATCCTAAGGTGTCTCCACACTCAGTGCAGAGCCCAATGCAGGGCTTGATTCCATGACCCTAGGATCATGACCTGAGCCTAAATCAGGAGTTGGATGCTCAGCCAACTGAACCACCCAGGCACTCTACTCCTTGTCACTTTTTAGCTCTCAGCTCAAATTTTCCTTCCTTAGAGATGCCTACTCTGACCTCCTGACAGTCAAACCTCCCATTATAGATTCTTTAGAAACCTATAGCACTAACCACAATCACAGATTTATGTTTATTTGAGTGATTGATTAGCTGATTACTATTTGTTCTCCCACAAGGCTGCATGATCCACAAGGGCAGAGTCCATGTAAGTATTTATTCATTTTTGTATCTTCATCACCTAATATTATAGCTATCATATAGTAGATGTTTTAAAAGTCTGCTTAAATGACAAATTAAATAATGAATGAATAAATGTATAGTAGATTTGGGAAGTTCAAAAATGAATTGGTGAATGAATGAACACCTGAAATTGTTTATAAATGTCTTAGGGACCCAGAACTTAATCTTTGGACCTACATGTCTGTTTGGGAGAATTTATTATAATTAGCAACACTACCCCTCATTGCTTCTCATTGCACCATCTGTAAGTGCCTTTTATGTGCCTGCTATGGGGGAGTACTCTGCTAGAAACTTTCTTGGCTACCCTCTTTCCCTCATTATCACCCTCTATTCCAGTCATCAGCAAACCTTGCCAACTCCATTCCAAGATATATCAAATTCCATCAGACATATAAAAGCTGAGAGAGTTTATCACCAACAAACTATCATGAAAAGAACTTTAAAAAATATACTTTTGGAAGAAAGAAAATGATCTCTGAGGGAAGATCTAAGATGCAAAAAGCAATGTAAGTTAAGAATAGGCAAACATGCAAATAAATCTAAAAAAGTAGTTACTGTATAGGGCTAAAAAATAGTGCATAATTTAGAGATTTTTAAAAAGCAGTCAACAGTAATGTATAAAATGTGAAGGAGTGGTCAGATTTAAATATGCTAAAAGTTTAAGCTTAAGAGATACTAAGTAACTTTAGCCTTTGTTAAGCACAATTAAACATTTAAGGGTAACCACTAAAATAATGAAAATGTAATTAATAATTTCCTAAAAGTAATAGGAAAGATATTTTATTAAAAAAATCCTCACACAAAATAAAAGAAAAAGGTATTCAAAAAATCAAATAGCACAGGATGGAAAAAATAAGTTCAAATACATCAACAATCACAATAAATGTAAATGGGCTAAAGTTGCCAATTAAAGGTAGAGATAATCAAATGATATTTTAAATATCTAGCTATATGCTGTTTATAAGAGACATATCTAAAATATAAAAATTCGGGCACCTGGGTGGCTCAGTTGGTTAAGCATTTGAGTCTTGATTTTGGCTCCGGTCATGATCTCACAGTTCATGAGACAAGCCCTGTGTCGGGCTCTGCACTGACAGTGAAAAGCCCACTTGGGATTCTCTCTCTCTCTCTCTCTCTCTCTGCTCCTGCTCTGCTCACATAATCTCTCTCTCTCAAAATAAATAAACTTGAAATAAGATAAAATGAAATATTAAAAAATGGAAGATTGAAAGTAACCTATTCAAAAAGAATATTATATAGATATTAACCAAAAGAAATCATGTATACTTATATTAATATAGATAAGATAAACTTCAAGCCTTTTAAATATTAGAAAACTACTTCATTAATAATAAAACACTGAATACACTAGAAAAAAATTAGCAATTTAATATTGTATGACTAACACAAACATCAACTATAGCATCAAATACACAAATCAAATTTGATAGAGAGTGAGGGAAATGGGTGAAGGGGGTCAAAAAGTAAAAATTCAGTTATAAAATAAGTAAGTCATGGGGATTTAATATGCAGCATGGTAACTAAAGTTAATAATACAGCATTGTATAATTAAAAGTTGATAAGAAAACAGATCTTAAAAGTTCTCATCACAAGAAAAAAAAATTTTGTGTGACTATATATGGTGACAGAAGCTAACTATGTATGTATGGTGATGGATGTTAACTAGACTTACTATGGTGATGATTTTGGAATATATACAAATATTGAACGGTTATGTTGTATACCTGAAACTAACATAATGTTATACGTCAATTATACCTCAATAAAAGTAAATAAATAAATGAAACAGATAGTTGTTAAAAATCAAATTTAGTAGAATTACAAGGAGTAATTGACAAACCCACAAACCTAGTGGGACATTTTAACATACCTCTCTTAGAAACTGATATATCAAGCAGGCACAAAAATTAATAAAGGTATAGAAGATTTGACAACACAACTAACCTGATTTCATGGACATATATTGATCCCTGGATTGCAAATCAGATAACACATGTATGAGATTTATTCTAGAACATATACGAAATGGTACATGTATAAAATAGAGGTCAATAAGCAAGCCTTGACCTATTTCAAAGAATCTGTATAGTTAAAGATCATATTTTATAATGAAATGCAATTAGCTTAAAAATAAATAATAAAAAGATCAACGTTTTAGAACATTCACTTTAACATTAAAAATTTATTTCCAGATTATTCATGTGTCAAAAATGAAATAATAATGAAACCATAATATAATCATTATGAACTATAATGATAGTACTACATGTTAAAACTTATAGAATGTGGATAGTGGTACTTAGAGGGAATTTTGTAGCCCTCAGGGCTCACTGGAGCTTTTCTTCCTTTCTCCAATTACGCAGTTCATTGATTTATATATTCATTCAATAAATGCTTAATCTGGCATTGTGAAATCATACAGATGGCGGCTGCAGAGCCCTGGGCTCCTGTGAACAGCTGTAATTGCTAACAGCTCCAAAATGGAAATCCTGGGCTGGGCTGGGCTGGCCCATTCTCCAGTTGCTGACCTGTCAGCGCTGTCTGGCACTTAGATTCTTTTGCAATCAGAACACCATAGGCTATAAACTTCCCATGGCTATTCTGCTAATGGTCAAAGGCATCGACTCATGGTCATGCTCAGAGGGACAACAGATACTGGAATTCTTCCAACCAAAAGGTGATACAGAGCATCCCCAGATATTTTCTTGTCTTCTCGACTTTTCTACCCCATGTGTCATATTTCCCCTTCTCTCTTTCGCAGAAAAGCTTTCCTCTGTGTTCTCTCCACTCTGAAGTGGGAAGTATCATAGGACTAAAGGGTAGATATTTCTTCTTATCTAGAAGCTAGTTCAAAGATTGTGTAGGAGACATAGAGGAAAGCAAAAACATCTACAGTTTTCCCTGGAACAAATCTCAAGTGGAAATAAAAGGACACCAGTCACCCAGTTTTCTCACATTTGCGGTGATAACAATAACATGATAAAATTAGCAAGGGTAACGAAGTTGATTTTAAGGAGCTAAGCAGAGTCTATGTGTTTTTATCACTGATGTATCATTATTTTTGAAAACCATTATCACATGCTACACTAGAATCTGGGCACGTTCAATCGCTAGTCCCTTTCTTTTTGTCTTTCTGGGTGGTCCCAGGTTACCAGTTCTTGTCAAGCAAATTGTGCTCTGTATTTCTCACCATCAGTGTCTCAGTCCCATGTTGGGAAGGTTGCCCCTAATCTTGTTTTCTCTGATAGTGAGGGCTGTTACTCATTTCTCAATTGCAGTGACAAGTTTTGAGGCTATGTGGTAGTAGCTGGATTTTAAGGTAACCTAAATTCTAGCGTTTGTTTGTTCTGAAACATAATACTTGCTATACTTTATTAGATTTCCTCATTATGCAGGACACTTTAATTACAGTGTTATCATAGATTACATTAGCTATGGCTCCTCTCCCTATAGTTAAAAATAGTGCCCATGACGCATCTGACTTGATAGATGCTGGATCTGGGTGGGTAACACCGAGTGTGTCACTGTAAATGCGAACTAGGAAAGATAAATACTGCTGCTAATCATTGGAGCCCGCTGCGTAGCTATTATAGTGTGACTGTTCAAGTTAAAACAGTGGCTATGAGTCAGACTGTTCCTCCCTCAGGCTTTAGGAAACTCATGTCTTTAACCAACATGGGCTTACACATGAGGTTGTGCATGACCAGGCCACCCCAAAGGCCTGAGCGGAGCCAAGGTCCAAGACAGGGTCTTGGGAGGCAAGAGGGTAAAAGCGAAAGCAGAGTCCACAAACTCTGCTCCTTGAGAACCTCCTCTTTCCAAAGCTCTGCTGCTTTTTTTTAAAGCTGAGATTCCACAAGTTGGTCTTCATTGCTGGGAAAACTTGATAGACGACTGGCCTCGAGCAGTGCACAATTTATGGATATGGAAAACGCATGTGTTGCCTATACATGTTAGCTCTTTATAGATGGGCTTCAGGGCATGTGTGAGATGCTTGGGTGATGTACAAACCAGCATTAATAAATCTCTGCAGAGAAGACACCACCTACCTCTTTCTTTTGAGATGAAATTAAAAGCAACTTTTTAAATGCCTACTTTAAAGACTATGACTCTACGCTTTATATTTTCCCTTTGGTTGTCTTTAATAGCAGATGCCCTGAACTAAGCTTTTATATAAATTCCAGATACAAAGCCCTGACTGGAAGAAACCAAAGGGACAATTTTTCAAAATAGCATTTATTGCATTTTTTTCTAGATTACAAAAGGAATAAATGTTCATTGTAGAAATATTGTTAAAAACAGAAAAGCAGGAAGGGAAAATAAAAGTCACCCCTGATCTTCTCACTGTGCAATTACTCACTGTATGTTTTCAGGGTTTTTTTTTTTTTTTGTAGGAATGCATAGTTTTATAAGATTAGACCATGATATATGTTTATGCATATATATATAATATGATCATTTTCTCATATTGTTATGAGTATTATCCTGAAATATGCTTTTTTGATAGCTACATGGTATTACATCATGTGAATGTACCATAATTTAAAAAAAATTTTTTTTAATGTTTATTTATTTTTGACAGAGACAGAGACAGAGACAGAATGCGAGGGGGTTAGGGGCAGAGAGAGAGGGAGACACAGAAGCAGAAGCAGGCTCCAGGCTCTGAGCTGTCAGCACAGAGCCCGACGCAGGGCTCGAACTCACAAGCTGTGAGATCATGACCTGAGCCGAAGTCGGACACTCAACCGACTGAGCCACCCAGGCGCCCCTAGTACCATAATTTTTTAGACCAACCTCCTATCGTTGAACATATGGACAGTTTTCAATTATTCACCATTATAAATCCTAAAATCATGAACATCCTAATATATAAGAACCATATTTACATTCTTAACTGTGTGTATTAATTATTTAATATACTATTAAATTAAATTTTCCAGCACTGAATTTTATTTAGATGTTTGTATCTATTAATGGTCTGTTACTAAAACCTGTGAGAAATTCATGCAAATAAAATCATTGTGACCCATATTTCATAGAGAATTGTCTTGGGCATGAGGGTCAAAACTGGTGACAGCCGATACTATATGGGAACAGTCTTGGTACCACACCTATTTAACACTGTGTTTGCTACAAGCCCTTTGAAGAATGCAAAGCCAAAATAATTCAACTTGCATTGGTATTAGAGCAACTGTTTGATTATTGTATGCAAACTCCTGCTATAAGTAACCTGAGAGTATCCATCTGCATGGGATGCAGAAAAACAAGAAACATGCAAAGTAAAGACCAAAATAGATCTGGGGTCCATCTGGTGCATCCTCTCCATGGGGCCCCAAACAGATGGTGCAAATTCCCAAGATATACCTGTCCAATGGCATTTTCCTATCTTGGGGAGGTGGGGGATTCCTTCCAGCAAATGGCCAAGCCAAAAAGGAGAGGGAAATGAGCCACCGAGATCCATCCTTTCATCCAACAAATAATTCTGTGAACACAGAATGTGTTTCAGGCATTGTTCTAGACCTTAGGAAGACAACAATGAACAAAAGAGACAGGTTCCCTGAGTGCATGGTCTGGCTATAGTTACTGTTTTCCAACCATTTTGCCAGATTTTTTTTTTTCTCTCTCTCTCCCTTTCTCTCCAGCTGGCTTTCTTCTGTTCTCCCAGTTAGATTACCCAGGCTGTCTGCTTTCCACTAAGTTTTTTCTCTAGACCACTTTGCAACAGCAAGTAAAATCCAGTAATTTGCAATGTCTTCAGATCAATTTTTCATCCACTAGACTTGCAGTCCTGGAGGTCAGAGGCTATGACCTATTTATCTTTGAACCTCTGGCCCAGCACAGTGCCCATCACCTAAAAAGTGCTCAATAAATAATAAACTTAAGCAATGTTTAGCCTTTCAAAAACAATAAAAAGAAAGAAAGAAAGAAATGTTTAGACTTTCAAAAGCAGAGACCCGCCATCTCTGGAAAAGCCCTCCAGAAATGACATTGTCTTCTATCCCTGATCTTTTCTCAGAGGACTAGGAAAGATAATACTCTCTTGAGGAGGTGTGGCAGAGGATCTTACATGGGTCATTTCAGGCATATACTGATGCATATTTACTGTGCATTAAACTTGAAGGGGCTCTTTCTTTATGGGTCTCGCTAGCATTTGTCAACTCTGAGCATAGAGATGGAGATATATATACATACACAGACAGGTAGATATATATAGATAGGCTGGTAGATAGAGATAGATGGATGATAGAGGAAGTGGAAACTGGCAGGGAACACCATGTGTCGCAGGCAGGAAATAGATGAAAGATGAAAAGTAAGACTGATTATAGCCCAAAGCACCAAAGCTCTGAGTGATCCACAAAGAGGTGAGAATCATCGGGAGACTCAGGAATTAGCACTTTCCAGTAGACAGTGGCAGAGCTTTAAAGGCTTTTTAAAAGCAAGGGCTCCTCACTTTTACTGCTTGGGGCCAGAGGGAAAAAAGAAAGGAGGACAGTCTGTGAATGCTTTCAGCAAAGGGAAATGAAGACACACACCCATATGCACAGGGCTTAGAGTCTCTGTACTGAAAAGTAACGGGATGATTTCAGGTCATCCATTTCCAACCAAACCCAAGCCCTGGATATATCTCAGGGTATGTTCCTTACAACAACGTTTCCTCAATTCCTGGAGAGATAGAGAGCAGGTCTCCTTCTAGAGTCTGGGTCCTGGGGTTCTACAAGGCAGGTTTGGAAAATGATGACTTTGAAAGCAAGGAGGACTGCCCTTACTTATCCACTGCCTGAGTGGTATTTTACCCTGAGGGCCCTGAAGTGAGAGGTGCTACTGGTGGGGCTGAAGCTACTACATGGCTTCCAAAAAGGTAAACTGATGAAAAAATGAGGGCACACGCAACAGTCCGTGTGCTTGGCCCAGCATCTCTGAGCTTCTTGGCAAACCATGACTCATGAGAAATTAAGCCAAGTAACTGAGAATAAACTCAAGTCTGAAGGTGGTCCTTAATCTGACCCAACCATCAATGCCGAGAGGCACAAAATCAAGTAGAAAAACTTAACACTTGACCAGAAACGAACAAACAAACAAAACAAACAAAACAAACAAACAAAAAAAACACCGATTGCAAGAATATCCAGTTAAATTTGCTTTCTCATAAAAAGTCCTAGTGTGGGCTCTCAGGCTGCTTCTGCTTCCCTATCCTCCTTTTATGAAATTCGCCTCTAAATATTCTGTGCTACACGTAGTGGGATTAACAGTCAGGTGGATGTGGAATTGAATTCATTCTCAAAACTCACTTAGTCATTTTTATTTCTGGGAAACTCGCTGGCCAATCGCTGGATCCAAGGAAAAGCTCAAGTCAAGGGGTGAAAACCTCCTCTTCAGAGGCTGAGTTCTCCTTAATTCCCCCCTTTCTCTCCCTAAGATTAATAGGAGCCATGCCCTGATATCAAGAGAAGAATAAGCCACTAAACAAGCCCAGAGAGACAGGCACAAAATGGTTATTAAATGTGATCCGTCGTCACCTTGTACAGAAGATGTCAGAACCCATTTCCATTCACCCCCTTCTGAACACTATTTCAATGGCCTTATTGTGAGGAATCACCGCAAGTGTCAATCCTGCTAGTCCATCTCCAAAATTAACAAGGCTTTGTGGAGTCTGCCTCCCCTCACCTGTCAAAACGATAGCTCTATGGAGCACAAGCCCGAAGGCACTGTGGAGGACAAGCCCTTCAGAGGTGGGGAAGTTATGACGTCAGACCCAGGCCCCTTCTCTCAGCAAATACTGGGATTCACTGTCAGGCCTAAATATATCCTTTTTAAGAAAAGAGCTTAGTCTTTTCCTTGGCAAGTAGATATTGGCCTATATTTTTAATCCATGTGGGGGTGTGTATAGATCATATTTACACAGCCGTTTTCTCGCTTAAGGATGCACCTGCTGGCAGTGTGATTCTGCATTGTGTAAATGCAGAATCTGCTATGTCCCTTTGGCTTGTTCCACATGGGTATTTGAATGTGCTCTCACATCTGCAACAGTGGTGGGGCTCTCATGAAATACGTAGCCCCAAACTAGGCACTTTGAGATCGACTTTGGGAGTTTCAATCAATTCTTGCCTGCTAGTAGCTTTAGTAGCTTGCTTACTCACAGGGTATGAGGAAAAGAGAACACAGGTTCTACCCACAGGGTTAGATGAAGATAAATTTTCTGGGGGGGGGGGGGGTGGATGAGAAATTGTACTCTGTCCTACAAGATTCGTGAATGGGCTTAAAGATTTACTGACCAAATGCCAGGTGTATTCACACATAGTGTCTCATTTATTCTCCACACGGCAACCCCAGGAAGTAGGTATTAGTAGTCCCATCTTTGTAGATGGGAGAACTCAAGCTCAGCAAGGCTACATGCCTTGCTCAAAGTCATCCACAGTACTCTGTGGCTCTGATGGCATAGCTGAGATTTAAACCCGGATTCTAAATCTCCTAATCCCATTCTTACCACTCCTGGTCATTGATTTATGCACAGTCCTAGCCACGCAGTGGCCCCAGAGCTTTAGCTGGTGAGAAAGAAGCAAGCCGAGGTCAAGCATGGGGATATCATGGGGCATTGGCTGAAGGAAACCTACTAGGGCAATTAGTAAATCCCCTTTCCTTAGGAAGAACCCAGCGGTCCCTTACGCTGAGAATAGTTCAGGCCCCCATAATGTGCAAGGTAGCTGGCACAGAGCCCAGTGTGAGGACTTCTAGACAGTGGTGGTTCTCCATGAACAACAGGATTCTGGGTCATCTGCCAGGCGGGCTAGTCAAGCTGAACACAAAGGATAGCAGAAGTCAGTGAAAGCTCTGGGGAAAGGGTGTGCAAGAACAATTTTAGAGGATGGACTTCCTATTCAGCTGGCTGAGGCACACACTGGTGCAACACCCCCCATCCCCCGCCTCAGGGAAGGTGAAGGAAGAACAAGTCTCCGTGGAATTAAGCACAGGGTCTGAATCTGAGTATGCTCTCACTTAGGCAGCAGTGACTGGGGTCTCATGGAATATATGGTCCCAAACTAGCGACTTTGAGATTGACTTTGTAAGTTTCAATCAATTTCTGCCTGCAAGTAGCTCACCTCTTCATAGGAATAAGGACAAGAGAATACATCCCTACCCGGGCACATCCAAACTCCCCTGTGACCAGCATCTGCAGGAGCAGCCAACAATAGAACCAGCTCCTGATGACATCCCTGGAGCATCTCACCCACTGCCCCCTGCATCTTCCCCTGAATTCTCCACTTCAGTGGCTTCCTTGGGCCCCTTTACCTCAGAACCCACTGGACTGTCCTCTTCTATTTCTTGGACCTTAGATTTCCCAACCTGGTTTCTGGTTATGCAATAACTCTCGACCTCAGTCACCTGTTGTAATCATCCATCTTTGAGCTGGGATCATTTGGAAACAAAAATGGGAAAGAGAGAAATTACTCCCCTGGGTAATCACTAAAACTACATCCAATGGGAATATTTGTGGTCCTGTGTCCAATGGGAAATTCATTGGAATTGTCTGCTGGGACTTGATAATAATTGTAAGAGTTCTTCTAACGGGTTTAAATGTTTGGGGGAATGGAGTTAGGTGTTGTAACTTACAATGTATGTTCCAACTTCAGGGACAAAGTAAAGTGATATGGTGGATATATTTTTATAGGGAGTTCGATCAAATTTGACTTAATGACGTTTGAGGTGAGGGAGCAAGGTGTTAAACACTGACCGATTGTTTGGTTCAAGAATGAGATATTTAAATGCTCAACCACCTAGTGCTTCCCATTGTTCTTGCCGACTCCTTGTATTGAGACCTGCAATAATGGAACCAGATGTGTCAAAGGGAGCTGGGGACATCTTCATCAAGGCTAAGATACTCTTGATTTACAGACACTACTGAGCAAGAAGACTGGAAGAGCTGCAGAAGTCAACAAGACCCTCCTGAGGACATCCCAGAGAACCAAGGCACACAATCACCCTTCCCCAGGAAATGCTGCTCTAGCATGTTCTATAAGGAGGCGATGATCAGGCAAACAATTAGCAGAGGCAGGACAATGGAGGGACTGATACTGCCAGACTAGCCATTGGAGAGGGACCTTTTGAGGGGAGGGATGTAGAAAGATACCCAAATGCTTGCACAGAACCTTGGGAGCTCCAGCTGCATCCTGTCCAGGTCCCAGACTGTGACTGTCCCACCACAATAGCCACATCAGTGCCAACTCTGAAAAAGCATTCACAAGCTTACCTTGTCTCTGCCCACATTGAGCTCTCACTGCTTTCTGGAATAAAAAAAAAAACAAACCCAGAGATTTATTGGCCCAGGGACTTCCTGCTTGCCTTTCTGCTATCTTCAAGAGCCTGCCCTATGACAGAACCCAGCAGTCAGGGAAGGGGGGTGGGATGCTTAACCATGCTGTGTGTGATAGACTACTTGGAGAGATAGAGGAAGATACAGGATGCTCTCTGCAGGAAAGTCATAGTTTATTTTTCCAGAATTTTCCTTTATGGACCTTTCCTTCCAGAATCATTTTATAATATTTCCCCCAATCATGCTGTAAGGATTTTAGTTGACATTACAATTAAGTCTATATATTATTTGGGGCAGAAGGACAACTCTTCAATACCCAGCTGTTTCATCTAAGAACAAGGCACTTGTCCACATCTTCTCAAGTTTTCTTTGATCTTTTGTAAAGTACATCATGTTTCTTCATACAGGGCACACACATTTCTCTAAAGAGAGATTTTCCTCAGTAATATTCTGTTTTGTTTATTCTTTAATTCATTCAACAATATTATGCAAGGCACTAAGTCTAGCAGTGAGGAAGACATTCTCTATCCCGCCTTCAGGATACAGTTAGTAGGAAAGATAGACACTTGAGCAAAAATTGGTAATTCCAATGACCAAAGTAAGTACGGAGTGCTCTGAAAACACACTACAGGGGGTATCTAATCAGTCTAAGGGATCTGGGAAGCCCTCTCTGAGGGCATAATGTCTACAGTTACATCTGGTCAATAGGTAGGAGGTAGCCTGACTAAATTCCATGGAGAAGGAAGGTTGCTCTAGACCAACACTTTTTTGTTTGTCCCTTATATTTTTCTGACCGAATATTCCAAGTACACAGGAATGTTACTGATTTTTGTATCCTCTTCTTCTAATGGACCTTTAGATGAATTATTTTATTAATCTTAATTGCTTTTTAGTTCATTTCTTTGGGTTTTCCTGGTAAACAATCATACTATATGCAAATCTATTCTTTAAAGGGCTATTTATAACTTTATTTTTTTCATCTCTTGGAACAAGAAATTTTAAAAATTGGTTTTTTGCTGGATAATGTGACATTTCCTTCTATTTGTCCTAAGTGTAGAAACTTCACTTTCTACCCCTTCATTCTGGTGTTCTATGTTGTGGTGAACAAGCTCATGTTCTCCCCACTTCTACCTTTCATGCAATGAGCAATTCATTCACAGACCAAAAGCAAAACTACATGCAGTGAAATCCTCCCCACTCTTTCATCAGGGGAATCCAAAAGAATATAATCCAAGCGGGTGCCATCCCTCCTGGGTACCACAGAGAGAGCCATTTCATTGTCAGTGTGTGGCCCTTGTAATGTAATACAATAGCAGATTCAAGAAAAAGCCAAATGCTTTTGAGTACAATAATGGCAGGGGGTAATGTTATGGAAAGGCCAGGAGCAAAGCTTTCCTAATAGGGGTAATGCTATGTCCTTTACACAAGTTAAGATTGTGTAGTCTCCAACCAAGTAAAACTTTGCCTAGGGGAGATGTGTTTACCTCTCGGGTGCATTAGAGAGGAAGTAGTGAATTAGCATCAGCACACCTCCTCTGTCACCCACACCTGTCCTAATGAAAACTAGTCTCTCCCCTGGTGTGTCCAGGAACCTCTTGCTCCACAAGAAGTCACGGGGTCTCCTAGGGAAGAGGGTGATGATGGTGGACCGAGGGACTTGAAAGGGGACTTCACAGGCAAGGGGTTATCAGAGAGAGAGAGGCTGTTTGGGAAGAAACATTCACAGTAGGCACCCTTTTCCCAAGAGTCAGGTCTGGAAGGGCCCATCCTTATGTTGGGCAAGGGTGTTGATCAAGTTGATGAGGGTTCCAACTTCTGGCCTCCACACTGTTTACTAATTTGAGAACTTTCTGCTTATTCAGGAGAGAATTTCTTTTACCTCCTCGGTGTTCCTGTCTGTTTGGTCTTGGGGGAATGATGAGGCAGAGCGGCTCCAGGATGGCATAGGCTTCACCTGTATCCCTCTTCCTATGGAATGTAAGGCAGACTCAACACTGGAATTAGAAATAAGCCCATATGGCACCATTTGTTAGCTGGAGACACACTTTGCAATAGAAAACAAGGTCACCCCTGTCCATATTCCAGTTATATGAGTCATGAGCATATTAGAAAACGTAAAAGTCAGACCACAGGAGGACCACTAGGAGGATCACCTGGAGGACTGACCTAGGCTAACCACATGTTTGGTAGGAAAATTCCAGCACAAAGCCCTATCATTAGCGGAGGCCTGATTCTCTGGCCTCTTGGGACTGAGCTGGAAACATACCAGTGCCCACCAACCAGCCTCTTCCGGAGAACTTGTCAGCTTCTTTTCCTGCTAACACTTTGTCCACAACAGAAAGGCTTGTAACTAACATCTATTATTCACCTCTTTGAATCCTTACAACAGGATTATAAAGGTAGGTATTTATGATCCAGTTTTACAGATAAATAAATAGGCTCAAAGATATCGTAGCAGACATTATTGGTTGCCAACCCAACAACCACTCACCCATCATCCTCTTGTCTAACAGAAGCCTGGTTTTGCTTGGGCATCCAGACTTCTCTACACGGCCATCTACTTCAGGGGTCCCATCACGGGCCTGGGAGGGAGGAGGAGGTAACTATGTTTTCTCTAAGCAAATCATAATTATTCCATTCCTTTGGCCAGTGATTGGTTTAGAGGTGGGCATGTGACACCCTTCTGGCCAATAGGATGTGATGCTGTGTCTCCTAGAGAGCTTCCAGGAACTGCTTTCTTTCTGATAAAAGAGTCAGACACTTTTCTGCGGCTGTACATTGTTGGATCTATGTGGGATTCTTGGAACTGAAGCAGCCATCTTACAATCGCAAGGCCAGGTTAGGAGCCCAGGCCAATCCACTGCGGATGTCAGAGGAAAACACTGAAAAGAATCTGGCCACTTCATTTACACTGATGCTGAATTCAACATCCCTGGAGTTACCTTACACCAGAACTTCTTCTTATAGGATATTAAACATTTTCTGTAATTATTCAGTCATCCTGGGTTGGGATTTTTCTTGTTTGCAGCCAAAAGCACCCTGGCAAATATGGCGAGTGAGTGATTTGCCTGAGGCCCCACAACTAGTAAGCCACAGAGCTTAGATAAAATTCCAGGTGTGTGGGATGACAAATAGCATACACTTTTTAGTCTGCTGGGGTGACAAGGAATCTCACAGGATTCATTAGAATCCTTCCCCACACAAGGATCGCTCTGTCAGTCGGGATCTGTCAACTATCTAGCACTAAAAAAAGACTCTGTGAAAATGATTAAAAAAAAAAAATACAAAACAGATCTCTTTCTCCTCACAGTGTTTTTTCCTTTCGGAAGCATCACACTGCTTCTTATTCTGCCCATAGTGTCAAGATAACAGGATTTAATTACCAAATTTATAAACCACCAGTATGGCATAAATGCACTGGCCCGAACTAAAATGAATGCAGTTATTAAAAAAAAAAAAAAAAGAAAGAAAAGAAAAGAAGTCCTGCATCAATACAGTGACAGCAGACACAGAGACGACAGTTTTATTTACTTTATCTCCTTGCAGGAAGCAGTTAAGCCATTTCAAAGAGATTATTGGGTTTTAATGATCCAGGACATTAAAAGAAATTTCTCTCAGCGACATTGACACTGTACCTCAGGTAAAGGAGGCAATAAATTCAAGAAATAATGATCTGTTTTAGCAACCCCTCCTGACTCATTCATGATGGACCCCAAGGCAGCCATTCTCCATTTAGCGTGGGCCACTGTCTGGGGATGTCATTGAAGAATGCTGTTTAGTCCTCTCAATAGGCCCAGGAGAACTTTCCAGATTAAGGCTTTGCAGCAGCTTTAGGCTCCACAATGACAACCACAACTGGTGCTGAGCCCTGCCTC
Organism: Felis catus; assembly: GCF_018350175.1. Classification (NCBI taxonomy): domain Eukaryota; kingdom Metazoa; phylum Chordata; class Mammalia; order Carnivora; family Felidae; genus Felis; species Felis catus. Next base: position 75,146,296 of record NC_058371.1, on the reverse strand, counting down.
CAGATGCCAGAGAGAGAAGGAAGGAAGGAGCACGAGTCAGTGGGAGAAAAGGTGAGAAGGAAGCAAGGAGAGAGACCACCAAGTATGGTGCCGGAAAATTCTATCAACACTTCAGCTCTCTCGCCTATCCAGGGGGAAGTCCAATTTCCATGGACTAAGTCCAAGCTCCAAGAACCAGAGTCTCCTTTGGTTCCCCTGGACCTGACAGGCATCTAGAGATCAAGTAGGGAAAGATTCCCAAACTGACCTGTTCTAGGGCTCTAAGGACGCATCCCCAGAGAACTCAGCCAAAGCTGAATTCTGTCTTTCTTCTGTCTTGCATTTTGGATCACAAGAGTTTTTTTTTTTTTTTTTTTTGAAGAGAAGGGACCACAATTCTAAAAGTTTGGAAACTGAGGATCTAGGCAAACCTAGGCCAGCCTAGGGCAGTCTATTTTACTGAGACCGAGAACCAACAAGAGGAAGTTAAGGTCTGAGGGCAGTTGAAGAGAGAAAAGGAGCTAGAACAAGGTCTCCTTAATTCGCAGGCTTCTCCTGGATCCCTCCTGATGGGATATGGATGGCACTTAAAGGGGTGACTTTTGAACTTCTAACCTCCCCACCAACAAACTCACTAGCCAGTATCTATCCTGTGTCCAGGGAAATAAGAATGTGAATAAGTGTCCTCCTCTTCCCGAGTGCTCTCTCTTGGATTCACAAAACAAAGATACAGTCATTCATGGGGTACTCTCAATAAAGTCAGAATCCACCCAGGCTCCTAGTTACTTCACAGGCTCCTGAAGTTTTAAATAGAAACCCTAATTCCAGAGCTGTTTTCTTGAAAATGTAAAGAAAGTAACAACTTTATTAACCATTTTCCTAATAATATTCACCCTCCTTAATCACATTGGTGCATGGATGAGTTTTGCAGAGATTTCTGGACTTTTCTCCTGAAAAAAAAAAAATGCAGTTCCAATAAGGTTATGGTCATCAGAAGTGATTTCCCAGCCTAAGAGGGACCTTGGTTCTTCGTCCTGGGGGACACTCATGATCCCTAGCCTAGAAAGCCCTCCAGAAATTGCACTTTTCTGGGAAGTCAGGGCCCCAGCACCCGGGCTGCTGAAAGTGCTCAGCCCATGGTGGGCCTGAGTTGAAGCATGTGTGAGCAGGTTTCATGATGTAATGTGGAGGGAGGAGAAGAAATTTGGGTTGGAGCTTGCGAGTAGGAAGGAGTTGGTGCCCTTGTCACAGAGGCACCGAGTCAACTGGGGGCAAGGAGGATGTCAAGAGAATCTATAGAACAGAGAGGCCAAAGTCGGAATCCTTTGGATAAGGGAGGCCCAGGGGGAATTCAAGGCCTCAGATCTATAAGGGAAGCCAAAAGAAACAAAGACCATTGCTTGCTACATACCCATCCACTTATAATGCAGATTATGGAGACAGGCAGATCCTAGGAGGATTCATATGTTGTTCCTTTATCTCTTACAGAAGAAAAAGAAAACCCAGTCGTGAGAAAAAAAACACCTTTGGGGAGCTGGTCCAGGAGCAGATGGTAGCTGGAGGCTGGAGCCAGCCTGTCTGGGTCACAACCAGTTTCCCCAGAATAAAAGGTGAGCCATTTGGAGCAAACTCCTCAGCATCCCTAAGCCTCATTTCTCAAAGCTGCGAAATGGGGTTAACAATAGCATTTACCTCTTACGGCAGTTGCGAGGATTAAGAGAGAGCATGTATTTACAACTCTTAGCACAATTCTGGTCAGTTCAGCTGTTCTTCACACTTCTGACTTTCCGGACCCAGTCAGGTGCTGGAAAACTCCAAATGGGACTCTTTCAGCTTAATCAGTGGCCCACAGGAGCCACTCTGGCGTCGGGGGGGGGGGGCACCATGTTCTGGGGCAAGAGTGAGGTGTTTGGTCTAAGAAGCATGGGGAGAGGAGGCACAGGAAGGAGTACGTCCTGAAATGTTTCACAGGCTCTCAGGCAGATGTCCCAGAAAACAGACTTGAGTCCATGTGTAGGGCAGAGCCGGGAGAAAGCCCAAGGAAGTCTTTTCTTAATGACAGCTGATCAAGAACAGAAGGGGCCGCCTGGAAAGGCTCTGAGCTCCCTTCCCCAAGCTCCTTTAATGTGGTTATAATGCACGTGGTGTAAACAACCCTCAGGAGAACAGAACTGGTAAGATTTTGCCTCAGGAAATGTTTGAGCAGAAGCTGGATGGTCCAATGCTGGTGCGGCGCAAGGCTGGGACCAGGTGACTCACACCGGGGGCACAAATATCCACGACTAACTCTCAGGGAGTGCGGTCTGTTCATCAGCCAGGCGCTACGGGTGACTCCATCTCACAGGAGACGACAGGAGGCACACAGGCACTCGGCCACTTCCTCAAAGTGGCACAGTTGGTAGAGCACAGAGCCAGGATCCAAATCCAGGCACACAGTCAGTCTCGGAGCTGGTGGGCTAACCATTGCTCTGCAGTGCTCTGGCCCAGGCAGGCAGGGTTCACCTTCCCAACCCCCCCATGCCCTCACCCCCCATACACCCCCATCAGCCAGCTGCCCGTGGCCAGACCTCTGGTGAGGAAGAGGATGGGAGCATGGAGACCTGGGCAGTGCGAGGGGCCGGGGCAGGCAGGCTGGCCTGGGCTGGGGCACAGACCACTGAAAGAGAGGTCTTTCTCTGAAAGAGAAGACCCTGCCAGGGCGGGAGGACTGTAGGAAGGTTCGCTAGCAGCAATGTCTGGTTTGTTGATTTACATGCCTATTACTTTCTGTGTGCAGCTGATATCTGATCCCCCACACCTGCCAACCCCCCTCTCTGCTCTCTTCCTGGGTGCCCAGCCCCAGAGGCCACCCCTCACCTGGCAGAGGTGTGGCCGCCCCCCATGCCTGGGGCTGCCCTTTCCCCACCTGGTCAGTCCCTCTCCTCCCCAGCCACCTAGAGGTCATGGTCACTGACAGCAAGGGGGCAAGAAGAAATAGAGAAACCAGAATCAAGATATTAGAAACCCTAAGGGCAACAACAATTAATATTTAACTTGAAAATTGCCTGGGAACAGAAAGTGCAGGCTATTCATGTGCAAATCACATGCAAATCATATGCAAACAGTCTCCACACGGGGGGCCCTGTAATTATTCTGTAAACCTGCCTGGCCAGCTCCAAGAGGCAGTTTCAGCCCCCCCCCCCAATCCTGCTTCCCATGCCTGGACTGGGTGGTACCTCTGGGTGACATTGCCCCTGAGACACCAGCTTGCCACGGAGCTCCTCAGTTCAAAGTCCCTTCCAATTCTGAGGTCAGGCTGATCTTGCTAGAGAAAATTCCTAGCCAGGCATCCTCGCTCCTCCCAACACTCCCCAGAAGTGCCTTTCTGAAGGTGGTCCAGGCCTCCCCGTGCCTCTGCTCCATCATCCATGTCCACGCAAGACCTTGCACTGTTGATGCCTGAGCTGGCTTCTCTGTGACACTGGCCATCCCCTGTCCTCTACCCTTCTCTCTGGCCGCCCTTCTCTGGCTCCGTTGGTATTAACTCCATGGTCAGGGGGAACCTGCGTAGACCCTTATCCACCCTTTTGAGCCCCTCTCAGATACAGGCAGGCAGGAATGGGTCACTCCTGAGGGCATGGGCGGGGCTCTGCCTGGGCTTCTGTTCTCCCTGTGGCAGGAAAACAGTTCAGTCTCCCCTCCCTCCCCATTCACCCAGGGCCAGCCCCAGATGAAGGTTAACCAGGAGCGGCATTCACCTGCAGCGTCACGTAACCTGGGTCATCCAGGCCTGAGACTGCAGGTTAAAGACAGACCTATGGGGAGGTGTCGTTCCCTTTTGTCTCACAGCTGGGAACTCCAGAGCAGGAAGCAGCCCCTCAGGCCTGAGCTCACCATGGCACCTGGCTCTGAATGGGCATCTCTTCCAACTGCAGCAAAGATGGGGAAGGAGAAGAGTCTCAGACAAAGGACGAGAGAGGTGGGTGTTTCCCAGCACAGCCCAGCCCTGCAGAACCCTCCACTTGCTTCCATCTCTGCTGCCAACCCTCACCTGGACACTTCAGGTTCTAGAAGGGCGGGACCAGATCTGATTCGTTGTATATCCTCAGTATCCAGCACGGTGGAACCTGCTTCACACGGTTGGAGAGAAGGGCCCACCAGCTGGCCCAAGTTCAGCACTAATCGGTGGTGACTGCCCTCGATAAGAAATGCTGAGGTGTCTTGTCTTCTACTGAATTCCCAGAGCCTAGAGCACTGTATTGGGTGACAGAGGCCACCGTGGGCCAGCATCACTGCCATCACTATGTTCAGAGCAGGACACAAGAGGTTGATGGTTGGGGGAAGGAGCCCGCAGCCCGCGTGCCCTACTAGGCCACCAAGAACAGTGGTGATGTGGCCCAAAACGGGAACTGATAGTCCAATTGGTGGGCTCCCCAAAGACGGGCCATTCCTGGGAGGGGAAGGAGATTGAGGCAGGAGTGATGTTAAGGCATTAATGGGTGGGTTTTTCTAAGAAAGCCCTCAGAGGAGGATGAACTAGAGTGAAGATTTAAAAGTTGGAGTGGGGGGTTAAAATGAAGGAGCGAGAAGAGAGAATATGCACCCAGGGTTTGGAAACAGCTTGGGCCAGAATCTGGACGAGACCGTGGAAAGCATGAGTTAGAGGAGGAAAAGCTGGCACTTGTGAGCTGTGTCCTTGAGGCAGCTCCTCCATGAAAATTCCCTGCCTCAGTGACACCCATGACTGACTGGGTCACTCATCTCACTGAATATTTACTGAACATCTGTGTGCCCAGCACTGAACGGGCACTAACACCATGCCCTTCTCTTAGGGAGCTTCCCTGCCAATGGAGGAGGGTGGTCATAAGACAGAGCCTTGACTGACCAACAGCTCTGAGACAAAAAGATAAATAAATAAAACACTTACCACAGTACATGAAGCTCGAGCAAAGAGAATCCAGGGTCGGGGTGCCTGGGTGGCTCAGCTGGTTGAGCATCTGACTCTTGGTTTTGACTCAGGTCATGATCTTGTGGTCCTGAGATCAAGCCCCACATCAGGCTCCACACTGAGCTTGGAGACTGCTTGGGATTCTCTCTCTCTCTCTCCCTCTCTCTCTCTCTCAAAATAAACCTTTTTTTTTTAAATAACGAATAATTTAAATAAAAAAAAAAAAAAAGAAAACAGGGCAATGTTGTATTATAACATTCAAAAGCAAGATACACATTTGGGCCCTTTAGAAACTATGCTGGGCCCTGGAATGTCACTGGGAATGGCAGTACCACCTTCTCCAGGATGCCACTCTCCAACCTCTTCATTGCACGTTTGCTTCATGCTCCTTTCTCTAACCAGGTCTCCGTTTGGGCTGGCCAGGGTTCTGACTGTGGCCGTGGCCTTTGGGCCCCTCACAGCTAACAAACGCTCGGGGTATTCGTTCCAAATTCCTGGGAGAAAACTTTGGTCAGCTCAGTGCAATTCTGGGGGGGGGGATTAGTTTGATTGTTGTATCAGGGGACCCCAAAATAGCAGTCAGCTGAAACAAAAGTAAGCTTCTCTCTTGAAAGGCTGTGTAGTCCTGGCTGCTCTCCCCCGTACAGTCCTAAAAGATCTCGGCTCTGTCCCATCTTGTTGCTCTGCCATTCCTAGGATGACCGCTTGGCCCACGTGATCCAAGATGGCTCACCCGCACACCCACAGCGCCGGAACAGGACGGAGGGAAGGCATTGCGTCGTACACATCACCTCCACTCCCAAGGCCAGGACGTACCCATGTAACGAAGCCTAGCTTTAAGGTTGCCCGGCTAAATGTCTCTGCGGTAGTCAAGTGGCTGTCTCTGGCACACACAGTTAGTTGTAGTGGTGGGAGCGGGGACAGGTGAGAGGGGCCACGTGGTGGAAGCATGGAAGCCTGGCCACGCCCTGCAGCAGAGTCCAGGGAAGATAGCTAGGAACTGGCCCCCGCCCAATACACGTCTGCCCTATGCTGAATCCACACTCGGCCCTACTCAGCACACTATGCAACAGTCATGCAGCCGGCCATCGCTCTTGGAAAAGCATTGAGGGTGAACGTGCAGTGAAGGTGTCTGGGAAAGAAGACATCCATGGGGTGAGCAGTGTGGGAGAATCTCGGTGTATTAGGTGTGGGTTTGGGAAAGAGAGAAGAGAAAACCAGAGAAGGGAGGGGACAGGAACCATTTGCAGTGGTCAAGTTCACCTCTGAAGACTCTTAATGTGAGTTCCAGTAAACTCTTACTCTTGTTTTCCTCATCTGGATAAAAACCTCCCTGGGAGCGCAGTAGAGAAGATTATTTGAGATCGAGGATATAAAGCACCAGGGGTGTGTCCGGCATACAGCAAGTACACAATAAATGGCTGAGTATTTTTAGATCTGAGGTCAGGTGTGGTGTCCCTCTGTACACTACTTAGTCCAGATGCTTGGGCATTCTTACTTCCCCTTTTCAGGGTCTTGGGGAAGTGAGCCCCCAATTCTAGGGTGCATAGAATAACCTCATTCTATGATTATTATGATGATGATGATTTTGCTGGGCTTTGAGCAGACCCAGGAATCTGTTTCATGCCAGGAAATTCGGGGCAGGTGGTTGAAGGGCTGGACTTTGAGAAATTCCCTTTGTAGTCTTACACAGTGATCAACACTGTGCACCCGGAGGGACAGTTTCTCCCGCTACTTTTTCACATGACACTCCTGGACCTAGGGGATGGATGGGAGTTTGGGGAGAGAGAGCCAGGCGACGGTGAGGATTTATTTGGCCATAAAAACTTATGTGGGGCATCCACAGCTCAATAATGACCCCCCCCCTCAAATTTCCATGAGAAAATTAGCATTAGGGCAGGATCTGTGGCTGTCTCAGAACCAGAATGTGCGGCCCAATTAGAGACACTGAAACACTGTTGATGACGGAGCTGAGTGAGGCCAAGCTCTGGAAGTGCAAAGTGTTTCTTCAGGGAGCTGACAAATCCTCTGAGAGCCCAGGTCATCTCAGACTTGAACTTAGTTATCTTGGCTGACACCTCAGATGTGACCTCTGGTGCCCTGGGTGAGGCGTGGCCCGGCGACAGATGAGCCAATTGCAGCTCTCCCTGAGGTCATGTCTTCTTGTGCACCAGGCACACAGTAGGCCATCAGTTCTCTGCATATACAATTTATTGGATTTTTTTTTCTGATTACAAAAGAAATAGGCAATTATCGTAAAAAGTGTTTTTTGGAGATATAGAAAGGCACGAAAGAAAACTAACAGCTACCTGTAATCCTATCATCCAGAAATAACCATTAACATTTTAGAGTAACACACTACTAGTTTTTCCTATGCATATATTTGCATAAAATTGCATACATCAAGGTTGGATTTTACCAAATCCTCTGCTCTGTAACCTGCTTGCTTCACTTAACAATATATAATAATTTCCCACCTCATCAAATGTGCTTTGACCATCTCATTTTTAATAGCTCATCATATTCTAGCACACGGATGCACAGCAATTAATTTGGACATTTAGGTTATTTTTATTTTTTGTGTTTTGGTTGTTTTGGGTTTGGGTTTTTTGGTTTGTTTTGTTTTTTTGCTATTATAAATCTTTTTGCATGTCAGTTACGGTGTTTCTCAAGATTCATCATGAGAAACTAAATTCTTAGATCAATTTTTTTTTTTTTTTTTTAGTTGGAGAAACACATCACCAAACTGCAGATGCCCAAGTAACACTAAAACAAGGTGTGATGAAGTCCGGGATCCACATCAGGCTTTTGGGTGGGGAGAAGGCAGAGTAAACTGAGGGCTGTCTAACCCTAGCTCGATTTATGACACCACACAGGGGCGTTTGGTCAAGCTTAGAATGTGAGGAGGACCTCCCTCCTTCAGCCCTCATCCAAAAAGCCCTTAACCAACGTACAGAAGATGTCTCTTCCGTGATTATACTCAACCCATTTTAGGGGTTCTATGCAAATATTGATGTGGCCTACCGCAATCATTTCTGAAAAACAGACTTTTGATAGAAGTACATTTAGCTTTTTTAAAAATAGCATTTTTAGTGCATGCTATTATCATTGTTACTTATTCGAATGTGTTGATGGGGGAGTAGGTGGAAGGGTGATGCTTGCATTGGCATGGCAACCGGTGACTAACTGAGTTCCCTTCGCAGCCCATGATGGCTTCTTCTTTGACTTACGTGGGGCCAGAAATGGATTTTTTCCCCTCGTGTGTCATTGGCTTATGGTAGAGAAAAGGTTACCCACTCACGATCTAGCCCTTTCCTATTCTATTTCTATTTTCGGTTTGTGCCACCTTTGGGGCTAAAAGAAGTGGAGCAAGTTTACTTCCCACCCTGTGAAGTAAGCTTCACTTTGATCTGGTTACCTCTTTTAGGCTGTGCAGCATGCTCCCTAATTATTATAATAGCTAATATTTATCGAACCTTTACTATGGTACCAAGTGCTCTACAAAGTGCCTTATATGTGCTTCTTTTAATCCTTAAAGAACCCCTATAATGTGGGAACTATTATTATCATCCTTTCTTATACAGATGAGGAAACTGAGATAGAGGTCAAATGGTGTGTTGAAGGATACAGAGCTCACAAGGATTTGAACCTGAGAAGTTGGACTCTAGAGGCTGAGGGTCTAAACATCACCCCACCCTGGCCATCTGGGGTTTATGGGGTCTCCTTCTGTTGTGAGGATCTGGGATTGGACGAACCCATCCGTGGTCAAGCACAAGTTTTTCTTTCATGTCAGAGTCCTTGAATGTATCCTTCCTCAGACTTTCTAGGCTGTAAAGTATGAGCACGCCAGTCTGTCCTTACGTGGAAGTTCATGCCTTTATTTGCATGAGCTAACAGACTCTGGAAGTAAACCAAGATTTTCCTCTCCTCGCTTTTAGTCACACAAATAGTACCTGAACCTCGTAAACTCTCATTTCCTTCCTATGTAAAACCTAAAAGCTGGCTCAGAGGAGGATTGTGAATGTGACATGGGAAAGCCTCTAAAGACCCTTCACACGGCACGCACTGGGTACTCAGGAGAGCCTACTTCCCTCCATCCCTTGTTGGACTTCCAGCGGTAGTCTGGCTCATTGTTGAGCTTCTGGATTATGGTCATTTCTGGCATCTCCACACTCCTCCTGAGTGCAGAGGGCAGGTCTGGCATTCCCCTTTAGAGGGCTCCCACAGAGACCCCATTAGGACCTGTAGTGGTTTGTATCCTGGCCTGGTTCTCTGGCAAGTCACAGCGCCAGAAGCTACCAGGTAGATGGCAGGGAGCCCAAGCCCTGAAAAGCAGTGGATGTGGGGCCTACACCGGCATGAGAAGGTCTTCAGGTACTACTGAGGAGCAACTCTATAACTCACGGGCAAGGGTGCATCAGTCACCTGCTGATCTTTTAGGCATCAAAGCAAAGAACACTAGTGACAAGGGCCTGGTGAAAAAGTCTTGGGGAAAGACTGTACAAACAGATGGGAAATGATTCGATGAGAACAGTTATAAGTAAAGGGAAGCCAAGAAGCCTGGGAGAACCATGAACCGGACATGGGTTAGTACTGTAGGCAACTCTATCAGAACCATGGGTGACACAAAACAGGAAGGAAATGTATCAGGATTTTCAAGTAGCTTCCTCTGGGTGATTAGATTACGGGTTGGTTCTTATTTTTGGGTCTGAAAAAATTTTCTACAACAGACATTTTCTTATTTTGTAATCCAGAAAAAAATGAGCCTGATTTTTATTTTTTTTTTCAATATTTGAAGTTTATTGTCAAATTGGTTTCCATACAACACCCAGTGCTCATCCCAAAAGGTGCCCTCCTCAATACCCATCACCCACCCTCCCCTCCCTCCCACCCCCCATCAACCCTCAGTTTGTTCTCAGTTTTTCAGAGTTTTTTATGCTTTGGCTCTCTCCCACTCTAACCTCCTTTTTTTTTTCTTCCCCTCCCCCATGGGTTTCTGTTAAGTTTCTCAGGATCTGCCTAAGAGTGAAAACATATGGTATCTGTCTTTCTCTGTATGGCTTATTTCACTTAGCATCACACTCTCCAGTTCCATCCACGTTGCTACAAAGGGCCATATTTCATTCTTTCTCATTGCCACGTAGTACTCCATTGTGTATATAAACCACAATTTCTTTATCCATTCATCAGTTGATGGACATTTCGGCTCTTTCCATAATTTGGCTATTGTTGAGAGTGCTGCTATAAACATTGGGGTACAAGTGCCCCTGTGCATCAGTACTCCTGTATCCCTTTGGGTAAATTCCTAGCAGTGCTATTGCTGGGTCATAGGGTAGGTCTATTTTTAATTTTTTGAGGACCCTCCACACTGTTTTCCAGAGTGGCTGCACCAGTTTGCATTCCCACCAACAGTGCAAGATGGTTCCCGTTTCTCCACATCCTCTCCAGCATCTATAGTCTCCTGATTTGTTCATTTTGGCCACTCTGACTGGCGTGAGGTGATATCTGAGTGTGGTTTTGATTTGTATTGCCCTGATGAGGAGCGACATTGAGCATCTTTTTTAAAGATCACAGTCATTGTACTGGGATTATAAGGCTAGAAAGATTTTTTTTTTTTTTTTCACTTGAGTCGGTAGACTAAGTTCTGTCAAGAATACTGGGCTATATATTTAGTGAACTGATTCACTCAGCACCTGTATCTGTCAGGCAGTGTTCCAGCCCCAGTTCCAGACCCTGTGATAGGAGGGACATGGACAAGTTGTGGAAGTTCAAGGGTAGGGTCCCTGGAAAAGCCAAGAAGATTTATCGGTCAAGATGGACCAGGTCAGTGATACTCACAATATGACCCTCTGATGTGCTACATCAGCATAACCTGTTAGAAATGCAAATTCTGGGACACCTATGTGGCTCAATCAATTAAGCTTCTGACTCTTAATTTTGGCTCAGGTAGTGAGATGGAGCCCCGTATCAGGCTCTGCGCTAACACTGTAGCTCCTGCTTGAGATTCTGTCTCCCCCTCTCTCTGCCCCACACCTTTCTCTCAAATTAAATAAATAAATAAATAAATAACTTAAAAAAAAAAGAAATGCAAATTCGTAGGTCCCAGCCCAAAAGCACTGAAGCAGAATCTCTGGAGCGAGGCCCAGAAATCTGCATTTTACCAAGCTCTTCAGATGATTCTGAAACAAGCTAGAGAGTCTGAGAAGCACTAGACCAGGTTATGCTATAGTAACAGTCCTCAAGTATCAATGGCTCACGGTGACAAAGATTGCTTTCTTGCTCACACTACATGTCCATTGTGGGCTGGCTGTGCTCTTCTCCAAGACCCAGGCTAAAGTACTCAGCCACCTCTGTCTGGAATGTTGCCAGCCATCATGGCAGAGGGAAATGAGAACGTGGCAAACCGTGACCTTGCTCTTAAAGCTTCTGCTCAGCACTGTCATTACTCCATTTCATTGGCCAACATCTGCCATTGATGGAGTTGGGAAATACACATTTTTCCCAGGAAAGGGCAACCGATTTCTTTAAATCTTTTGATTTTGAGATAATTGTTGATTCACATGCATTATAAAAAAACAATACAAAGAGATTCAGTATACCCTTCATCCAGTTTCCCCCAATGGTAACATCTTGCACAACTATAGAACAATACCACAACCAGGAAACTGACATTGGTACAATCTTATCCACATGCATCAGTTTTACATGCACTCATTTGTATGTCTGTGTTTAGTTCTATGCAATTTTATCACACAGCAAACATTTTTGAATAGTAATCCAGTTAACCACATCAGGTAAAGGGCTAGGACAGATTAACTAGGGAGGTGACACTATCTCACCTCTTAATAGGATTCCTATCTTTGAAAAACTAGTTTATGGAGAATAATGGGACTTAATTAGAGAAAACAAGAGTCTTGAAATCGATCCTGAGGGGTCTGTAAATGTAGTGAACATTTGTATATTTGGCCTACCAGTATCTATGTCTCCTTCTGGGGGCAGAATTTGTATTTAGCTTTAGGAAACCATCTCTCCCCCATTCTCAGGCTATATGTGCAGGTGAGTCGACCCTGTTCTGAGCTTTGACAATGGGTGCCTGGTTCAGGCCTGATCACACAATCTATCTCATGATATGTCCTCTTGACTACAGTCATTGGTTCAGAGATGGACACATAAACCAACTGGTCCCAGGACTTTTTACTAAATCTACTGATAAAGACACTCTCTTCACTGGAGTGGATAAGCTGGTAGGTCATAAGCTCAGATCTTCTGGGGAGCGAGATAAAGTCTGGCTGAGAAGGAAATCAGCACCAAGAGATGGAGAAAGGAGACCAAGTTTTGATGACACTGTATGATGCCCTGGATCTAGCCATTCCTGAAGCTTCACTACTTTTGGACTCTCCAGCTACATGAGCTAAAGAACTTTTTTTTTCTTTTATTGTTGCTTTAACTGATTTGAGTGGGGTTTCCTGACACTTGTTCCTAAGAGTCTTTGAGTCCTGACTGACCTCAATTCTCAAAGCTAGACGGGGTAGCCAAAAGAGGGTGATCATAGTTCTTCTCTTCCTGAGGTTTAAATTAAAAAAAAAAATACATAGAGAAGGACACATACACATACATATACATACGTATGGTGTGTATGTGTCGCATGTATATTTTTCCCCATCGACTTGTTCAGAAACTGTCTACTAAAAACATCAGGCAATAAGCCCAAGAAAAGAATAAATTCTCTTCCTGCTCTCACCTTTGTCTGGGGGTTTTCCTATACTTATGAGAGAACTTTCAGATCTAAAAAAAAAAAAATTGTGTAAAAACTTTATTGCTGAATGCTTACGATTGTAAGACTGATTTTACTGGATAAATTTTGAGCCTAGTATCTAGGAAGGCTATAGAGAAAGCTGTAAAGTGAACACTGTTCTCAAAGTTTTCCAATGCATTTTGCCTCCTGGGGGTTTCCAAACCATTCTAAGTGTCTACATGCTTATGCAGGTAAGTGCCAACAGAGAGGTGCATTTTCCTTCTTGAAAGAAAACCGTGTGTGTGTGTGTGTGTGTGTGTGTGTGTGTGTGTGTCTGCGTGAGTGTTCAACAAAATATGCAAATGAGGCCCCAAACATCAGAGCATATAAATGTGGGTATTTTAATTTCCCTTGAGATGGGCAAATACAGCCCTGAGAAGTTTCTTTGGGAGTTTTGTCATCTGCCATTTACAGAGAGCGGGAAGTTGTGCAGCGATTAGCCAAGAAGGGGGAAGCCTTCTCCACCAGCCCATGAAGACCTCTCCACACAGTTCAGGGAGGCCATAAAGTACCAGAACTTGTGGTACTTTGGGGGCACCAGCCACCCCCAAAACACACAGATCTTCCCAGAAAGCTGCCTCAAAACTGTGAAAAGTGAGGTCTAAATTGTGAAATTACACTTTGTTTTGCGCACTCTGAAGAGCAGTCATTTGGCTGTATTGTGTTTTTGAAACTCCATGTCAGGAACATGCCCCTGGAAACTTAATTGTGAACTGTTTGGAAGATTCTCCTTTTGTGGGAAATTACAGTCGAGCTTTCCGAGCCCTGTTTTCGATGGTCTGTCACTTCAGCTGGGTCTTCTTCCCCAGAGGAGCTGTTGGGAGCCAAGGCAGCCAGGCTATCTCAGTAGCAGTGAGGGGCCCAGGGTCCGAGGACCCCTGCACCTGGCTCAGCTCTGCCATTTACAATATACATATTCATGTATATAATCATGACCCGTTGTTATCCTTTTGGAGCTTTGGCTTTCTTATGTGTAAAATTTCATAGCTTTGTGATGAAAAATAGATAATAGATTCATGATCCCTTCGTAAACAAAAAAAAAATCACCATAGACATATGAGATGTTATTTTGCAGACTCCTACGGTCACACTTTAGAAGCCGCACAGAAGCACACACGCACACATGCATACTATAAAAGTAGCCATATGTGGGGAGAATGTGATTTTCTGTCATGGAATACGTTTAGTGAAAACATACGGGGTAGGCTTGTACACTTTGAGGCTTAGCCATTGAAAATAATCAGAAGGGACCCGATTTTGAAATAGGAGAAGGATGCAAAAGATTTTAAGTCCCTCAAAATGCCGAAAAGGACAAGAGGATGTTCCTGGAACTTGCTCTTGTGTTCCTTAGCATTGGGGAAGTGTAGACTAGGAGGAAGCACACAGGTTTTTGGAGCAAGAACAGCCAGAATTGGAATGGTTGCCGATGCGGCCTTACGCACATTTCCTTCCTTGTTGCCTCTGAGCTGTCTTCTCATCTGTAACGCTGGGATGAGAGCACATACCAGAGAACGCCAGCGTGAGGATTAAATGAGATAGTGTAGGGAAAGCTTGTAGCCCCGTGCCCGGCGAGAAGTGAATGCCAAGAACGGCTATTATTTGAGAAAACTTGGGATTCCAGGAAAGTTAAAGAAAAGTTTTTGGGTTTTTTTTTTTTTCCAAGGCAGTGGCGAAAATAGAGACATAAAAACCATTCAAGGTCTGTCAGCAGATTAGGCTGTATCTTTTCTGCTTTCAAGATACTATTTTCTCCCTCTTTCATTGTCACCTCAACTGCATGTTGCTCTGATTTTCTACAAGCCCTGTATCCCAACAGGGAAACTGTGGAAATGAAACACTTAATGGTATTTCCAACTTTCAGAAAGATTTCAGTAAGGGCAGCGGTGCTCTGGGTGCTTCGCATTAATCCAGTGGATGAAGGGTCTCTTCCCAGCATTGAGGCTGTTAGAGGAAAGGTTTCAACAGAGGGGCAGGCGAGGGAAACTGGATGGATTCCCAGATCCAGTCGAGTCAAGTCTTTCCAGTTCTGCTTCATCGTGTTGTTTGAAATAAATTCCCAGAACATAAGATTCTGCCACATTAAAAAAAAAAAAAGAAAGAAAGAAAAGAAAAGAAAAGCTCCAAAGCCCCATGTAAACGTTATTGGAGCTGATCTGCTTCTTTCAGACGGTCAAAGCCGTTTTCCTCACCATCAGCGCAAATCATCAAGAGTTGACGCTGGTTAAATCAGGAATAGTTTAGAATTACCGTACGTAGTATTTTTGGCATTCGCTCCCACCTCATATAGGATGGCCAAATACCATCTCACTTGCTTGCTTTCTCACTCCCAACCATGGGTTACAAATCACAGTTACATAGTAAAGTGATGGCTCTCCTCCTTGGTTTGAAGGAGAAATGAGGATGCTACCTTATTCAGCTTTACATGCACAGTGCCCAACCCGTTTGCTGAAATGGGCAAAGATCAGTATAAGCAGACGAAAGTACAATTTGTCAAAAGGAGAGTTTTGCCTTCAACAAAAATACTAACCAGTTAGGAAGAGTTGTCCACGGGTAAGCAAATATAGACGACTACCGCATGAATCCACAATCTCCATCAACAGCTACCGAGAGCCTACTACGCGTCGTGCCCTGTGCCAAGCGCTGGAGCCTCCAAGACGAGCATGGAACGGTCCTGACTTCGAGAGCTTCGGTCTGATAGGAAAAAGGCAGGTATCAGTCACGGTTCTTGGTTGCCGACAATACGATCCACTCCAGCTAGTTTAAGCTGAAAGGCGTTAATTAAGTTTATAAATATCTCACAGAATCACTGGGGAGAAACAGGCTCTAGGCTGAGCTTCCAGGACTCCACCAGAATAGTCTGCCAAAAGACAAGCTGTCATTGCCACACGCAGGGATCTTTGAACGAGGCAGCCATCGTCACCTCTGCGGGTTTCGTAACCACACCACAGCTGCCACGGCCGAGGTCAGTGGAACGAATGGCCCGTGTCCTGCTTCTGTTCCCGCGAAACTTAGATCTGAATTCCAGTCCTGCGTGAGTGTATCTGACGGGCAGAATATAAATCAGTATCCGTACTCTGGCACATGAGGCCGGGAACTGGAGGCATTCTTGAATGGGAATTTGAGATTTCTATCGTGGGGAACTATCAGGAGGTGGAGGAGCTATTCAAAAGCTTTGGGGCTGCCGTAAATGGCGATTGTTTACTAAGACGATTAAATGAACAACTACGGGATAAAGTCAGAACCACGGGCTGATGCACACCCAGGGTGTTTGTGGGCATTAGTCTCCTGATTTGGGCCTTGACTGAGTAGGATTTAGCCAGGCAAAGCAGTGCAGGGAGAAAGTATTTCAGTGACACTCCTATTCCAAGAAATACTCAAATTGATGTGAACCGACTGGCCTCGTCCTGTGTACTGAGGAGACAGTTGTGAGCAAAGAACCCCTGCTTCTTGCCCGGGTGGAGCTCACAGTTCAGGGCAGCAGGAGAAGAGCTGCCCCTGACTAGTCCCTGACATCATGGCACTGTGCTTACGGAGATGCCTTCTTTACTTCTGCCCTCAGCCAGTGGCCTCTGAGTTGGCACAGAGCGGCACCTTTCCCAAACAGACAAGCTGCTGAAATCCAATTTTCCTTCTTTTTCTACTTTTTAAATTTTTTAATGTTTATTTATTTTTGAGAGAGAGAGAGAGACAGAGCACAAACAGGGGAGGGGCAGAGAGAGAGGGAGACACAGAATCCGAAGCAGGCTCCAGGCTCTGAGCTGTCAGCACAGAGCCTGATGCGGGGCTCGAACCCAGGAACTGTGAGATCGTGGCCTGAGTGGAAGTCGGGTGCTTAACCGATGGAGCCAATCAGGGCGCCCCTGATTCTCTAAGAATTGAACTGGGGGCGTGGGGTGCGGTGACACAATTCGTCAGCTGATTAACGGAACCAGAAGCGGGAAAGATTCACCTGCACATCACATGGCAGGAGCTCAGTGGGCCAAGGGAGAACCCAAGTTATATGGAAACGGAAGACATAAAATCCTCAAGGTACAGGGTGGTGCCCTGGCCAGAGGATGCAGGGGTTCATTTGAAAGGCAGGAAGTGGAAGTCAAGGCAGAGGGGGGCTGAGCCTGAGTAACGGCAGAGGATCAATAAGGTCCTACTAGGGAGGGAATGAGAGAACTCCTCCCCAGAGTTGTGCTAGATCCTTCCATTTCCTGGACTCTGTTTCAATCTCTGCAAGGCCGGCTATGCCTGGGCCTACGCTCCTGGGAGGTCCTATCTTCTTAGTACGCCCCCCCCCCGCCACTGCCACCCCGCCCCGCAACCTTCCCTGGCCCTCCTGTGAGCTAGCTTCCTAGCGTGTCTGTTGCATGCATCAACTACCACAGAGGAAGTTGAAAGGTCTGGAGTCTGGCCCAACCAACATGGAAGCACCAAAATATTTTTCTTAAAATGAACAAGAAAACCAGAGTCTAACGTTAATTGATTACCATCTAAATGTAGATGTAATTATATTAATACCTCTGTGCTTATTTCTCACTGAATGCTAGATCATGTATTGACTTGAGTTGCTATGAAATGTATGAAAATGTTACCAACAATGAGTGAAATAATGTGCGCTATGATCACCTCCTCCCACGCCAATACCCTCTGACCCCTGGCTCCCTTCCTGGAGACGAAGTTTGAGTGCATGAGGGAGCTGGGGTCACGAGTAAAGCAAAGAGCAGGAATGCAGGTTTTATTTTATAATTGTAAAGGAAACCTACTTGATATTCAAAGCAACACAGTCCTTCTTTCTTAGCCCCAGCATGTAGTAAAATGCTAAACACATATCGGATGCTCTTAAGTGCACATTGATGGATAATGTTTAAAATCAAAGTACGTTCAAATAAAAGTTTTTGCTTCTGTGTGAAGTTGGATTGGAGAAAGAAAGGCTCTGGGTTACTGTCCTAAACGGTGCAGGCTTATCTCATTGCTGGAACTTTTCCTTTCGCAGAGGGCGCCGTATTGATCCTCTGCCATCAGTGAACCTTGGCTTCCACTGTTCCTGCCGAGGGAGGGGCAGGCGGCTCCAGGTGGGAGGCTGGGGGGTGTGGATGGGCAACCAGGAGAGAGGAGGGCCTCTCACCCAGAAGGATCCAGAGCCCCAGGGACAGGAGAGAGCCAGATCAAGTAGTGACACAGCAGGTGTCAGAGAGGATGCAGAAACACCCCTGGAACTGGAGCAGGGTTGTTTTTGCGTGGGTTCATTCAGCAGAGATTCACTGAGAGTGAAGATACAGAACCAGAAGACATAGTGCCTGTTCTCAAGTTGTTACAGGGCAGGGAGTCCGGCCCTCCCGGTGATCTAGATGAGGTGATACTCAAACGCTACGGGGGAGAAGTCCGGCCTCTGGAAACCATCTGGGATGACGCCCCAGGGGGAACTGTGTTCATGTAGGGGCTCCAGGGCCATCCCAAAGGAGCTTGTGAGAGAGGTGACAGCAAACAGTAAAACACTGGCACCAGTGATCCAGCAGAACATCAAGTAGGAAGTCTGCTATTAGCATTAGAATCAGTAGCCAAGAGCTATCTTTTATTGGGCGCTTACTACGTGCCAGACATCGTGCCAAGCACCCTCCCGGCTTCTGTCCTTCAGTCCTTACAAACTCCTTTTGAGGTGGGGATTTTCCAGGGAAGGCTACACTGGGCTGTGGGAGGTTAGCTCCAAGCCACTGTCACACAGCTAGCCAGTGCCAAGGCAGGGATCCAATCCATCCGGCTCCGTCTGTTGTTCTCACGGGCCCCCAGGGCTCTGTTCACATCTAGGTGCATGGGCACCTAGAAACACAGTTGGTGCTGACCCCACTTGCTCTGGTGGAAATGATTAGAATTTGAATGGCTGTTCTCACACAGCCTGAGATCAACGGGCAGCTGCGATGGGGTTGGGACAGGAAGAATAGGCCAGTTGTCACATCTGTAGAAAGAGGGGTAAAGTGACCTCTCACCAATAGTCTGTGCAAGACATTATGGATATTCTGGTGCTGAATTAAGTTCAGTGGATCTACGCAAAACGGTGGGGTGAGGTGGAAGCTAAAACAACATTTGCTCTAGATTCACCGGAGCCAGGGTGTGCCTTTCAACACTTGCATTCCTGAAATGAGAGATGCAAATGTCAGAGAGGGCTGGGGAAACAAGGATGAACCTTGCTGAACCTCCGTGCAGCATGGCCAAGTGGTAGAAAATTAAAGAACTCATTGTTAATCACACAAAGGAGCAACCCGTGCTGGTAGCAAAAAGAAACATAGGGTTGAATGGCTTGGAAACTAGGGAAATAACTCTTAAAGAGATATTTTTATGGATGCAGTTCGTTTTACCTTCAGTGATTCCCATCTTCACTGAGCCTTTATTCTTTTCTCCTAATATTCTGTTCCATAGGGACATTTTATTGAATGCCCACTGTGAAGAAATAGGCTCATTTAAATAAAATTTAACATTAATGTGATAATCAATCTTTAAGCTGGAAACTAGGGGGCCAATTTGTCTTGGTCGATCATGTCACCATTTAGACGCCGATTTATTCCTGGGGCTTCTCAGTCTTCTTCCCTCAGAGTCCTCCCCAGCCGTCTTCGCTATGATTTCTTACTCGCTGCTCATGGCATGCTCATGGGGTTCTCCTTCCTTCAGGGGCAGGCACGATTGTGGAGGTGACAGACGTGACTGTAACCCAGAGCTCACTGTCCTGGAGCTTCAATATCATTTTGGGCAGAATGCCACGGGAGTTCAGCGAAAGGAGCAAGACTTCCCACCGGGGAGAATCAGGGTAGGCTTCAGGGAAGGGGTGGCTGGTCCCCGAAAGGAGGCATTCTTCAGTATGGTGAGGACATCCAGGGGCAAGAAAAGAAAATTCAAGGGTGGGAAGACAGGGACTGGAGTGAGGCTGGGGGGCCGAGAGAGAGGGAAGTGAAGCAAGAGCCAGGGAAGGATGAGTTTGTTTTAGAACGATGAGCGATTCAAGTTGCCGCCTGCTCTCTCTCCACTGTATTCTGACTGTGCACTTGGGTCCCTGAGGGAGGCATGGGCGAGGTCTTCCTCCCAAGTCTTCCCCAAATGAAGCTCCATCAGAATGCGCTTTGCTTTCAGCGGCTCCTAGTCACATCTATGCGGGTGTCGTCTAAGCAATGGTCCCCTAGGCTGGGGAAAGCCATAACTTGCATTTCTGCCGAGTCGATGCCGTCGTCTGGGGCCATGCTTTGAGAACCTCTGTCTACAGTATTCTTAAAGAGCGCTGGGGCGCCTGGGTGGCGCAGTCGGTTAAGCGTCCGACTTCAACCAGGTCACGATCTCGCGGTCAGTGAGTTCGAGCCCCGCGTCGGGCTCTGGGCTGATGGCTCAGAGCCTGGAGCCTGTTTCCGATTCTGTGTCTCCCTCTCTCTCTGCCCCTCCCCCGTTCATGCTGTCTCTGTCCCAAAAATAAATAAACATTGAAAAAAAAATTTTTGAAAAAAAAAAAAAAAAAGAGCGCTAAAGGACCCGCGAAGCATCTCAGTAAAAATTACCTTTGCTTTTGTCAGGATAACACCTTTATTATTCTTTTTCAAGAAATCTTCCCCAATTAGATGAGGCAAGTGCAGTTCTAGGACTGTCTCCACATATTTTCTGGGCCTTCGAAGGACTGGGTTAGACCCAGAGCTCATCCTGGTGGTGGGCCTCTTTGGGCCACATGGGGTCAGGAAGCGGGGTGCCCTGGTCTACAGCAGTCCTTCAGCAGCCGCTACATCTGGGGCTCCCCTATGTGTCCCGAGGGCATCATTGGCAACCTTGCACTTAAATACCCTGGCGGCGAAGATGTGAAACCAAAGAAGCTACCAGAGTAAGTGCTGCATCTGGGATCCAAGGCTGTGCTAGGTCCTCCAGAGAGGCCTGCTCTGGCAACCAGGTGGAGCCCTCCTGAGCCTGTCCGGAAACCTCCCTGCCTGCTTCCCGCAGAGAGGGGACGCCTCACCTCGGCCACCACGCTGTCTGCTCCTGTTTGCCTCCCATTCTCCCAGCAATTGCTCAGCCTGGATACTACCCAGCTTGGATCTTATTTTCCATTTATGATTGTTAAAGAAAAGAAAGAAAGAATCTCTTTCACAATAACCCCCTGGAAGCTTAGGAAGCTGGGGCCATCTGACAGGTCATATCTGTACAAAAGAAAATCTTTGAAATGTGTGGTTAGGTAGTAATTTCCTTTATGCTCATCACAGAGAATTTCTAAAGCAGTCACCTTGTTCTCTCTCTTTCTCCAATAAACTCATGAGTCTGTAGCACACGATTTATTTGGAGCAAATGGGGGAAGGAGACGTTGGGGGAGGTCTTGGAAAGAGTATTCCTTTAGAAATCACACTTGGAAAAGATCACATATTTCTCTATGCCAAGGAAAACTACTAGATTGTAGAATATCATGTTAATAGTCATTATCTCCGCTGGCAAAGCGTGTGTAATTGGTATTCATTCTTTGTTCTTGTGTGGATTTTTTTGCAGTTGGGAGAAACAAAATGCATGGGTCTTTAAAATCAATCTTAGGTCCCATTGTCTTTGGGGTGCGGTATGCGTGCAGGACCGAAAAGCCACGGGCTAATGTCGACAAGAAAGAGAGGTTCAAGCAGAAAAAGAGGGTCTGCAGGCCAGCCAGAGAAGTCCAGGAAAGATGGGTGTTTGGCACGTCCCTGCAGGATCTGTTCGCAGACTAAAGACAAAAAAGACCGATACAATTTTATTCCCGAAATGAGAACTAGCATTTAATCTAAAGAGGCATCTTCGGTCCTGGGCAGGCAGGGTGGTCCCCATCCCAGGGCCATGAGGCCCTCACCTTCCTCCAAGAACCCCTCTGAAATGGGGTGAAGAGCCATGACAACTGGGTTTAATGGCTTTGCCGAAGCAAGCCCTGGCTGGCATCTTCTCCCCCCGGAAGGGATCTGAGTTTCTTTTCCTTGTCCTCTTTCCTCTCCAGTGTCTCTCCAGAAAGAGGAATTTACCTGATGCTGATCGGTCTTTATAAAGCCCCCCCTCCCATTGTGCTCTGCTCTTCTCTCTTCAGTTCTTTCCTTTCACATCCCAGGCCCGGCTCCAGAACTCTGGGAGACGAGGCGCCCACCTGACTCAGGCTCTCAGCTCACAGGGTGCCCCGCACTGCCCTGCGGCCTTCGGGACTCATCTTCCCCCGTATATTTGGTGATGCATTCCTTGTGGACCTTCCCACTTCTCGGACTAGAAATAACCTATACAGGTCAATGATGGCCAATTCACAATAAAATGGAACAAGGAGATATTTCCTACCTATCAATTGGCATAGATTTTTAAATGTCCACATGTGGAGTTGCAGGCACACATTCCCTCCTGTGCAGGTATTGGGAGTATAAACTGATGCAACGTTCCTGCAGAGCAATTTGGCAATCGTATATAAAACTGTAAGACCACTTGACCTAGCGACTCCACCTCTAGTAACTAGTCATAAGGAAATAATCAGAGACGAACATGAACAATGATGTACAAGATGTTCATCAAAACATTATTTACATTATTTTTAAAAAGAACAACTTAGGGGGGTGGTTAAGTAAATGGATAAGAAATGCATACAATGGAATACTACACAGAGATTATAAATCATGTTGCAGAAGGATATCTAATGACATAGAACATGGTTTGTGCTAAATTGTCAAATAAAATACGAAAGAGTACACCCAGCCTGCCATTACCACAGCCCTCTTCCCGAGCAGGTGTTCATCAACGGCTGCTCACATTTGTGACATGTGACGCCTCCTCCTGCCACCCCCACTCCCCTGGTCCAGAGGGCCTGTGGTCTAGAAAATTAAGACAAAAATCAGCTTTCTCCAAACTAGTTGGGGTTTTTTTGTTTTATTTTTGTCTTTTTAGTTGTAGGTGAAAGAGAACCCAAACCAAACAGGCTTAGGAACAAAAGGTATGTGATTAACTAGTAACCCAAAGTCAGGGCTGGATTCAGTTGAGAAACCATCCAAGGAGTAGTTCAACAATGTCACCAAGGACCCAGTTTCTTTCTGGGGAAGTGATTTATCTGTCTCCGCAGTTTTTCTTATGAATGGCCTCTGAGTTGGTCACTGACAGGAATAATTGCCATTTTTTTAATCCTCTGCTAGAAGTAGTCTCTCATTTGGGGAACCGCCGAGGTGAAGTGGCATGCAGAACTTTCTTCTCTGCCCTCCAGGGAGCTGATGGCATACTTGGGCTTGTTTTCACTTTATAGCAGCAGCAATTCCATGTGTACCTCACGTCTTCCAGAGAAGAAGAGAGAAAAATGTTGGGTAGTTTTTGTGCAAGTTCTGGGATCAGTGCTCTCCTTTGCCCAAGCTCTTTCAGGTGACCATCCCTGACCCGGTCACTGAGTTCGAGGGGCTGGGCTGGGCTGCCCCGGTTGGCTAGAGGTAGGTCATGAGAAGTGAAAGAAGGAATCCACACTGAAAAGGAACCCAGTCAATAACTATGGGAAATCTTTTTTTAAAAAATTTTTAAAGATGTTTATTTATTTTAGACAGAGAGTGTAGGCAGGGGAGGGGCAGAGAGAGAGGGGGAGAGGGAGACACAGAATCCGAAGCAGGTTCCAGGCTCTGAGCTGTCAGCACAGAGCCTGATGCAGGGCTCGAACCCAGGAACCCGAGACCATGACCTAAGCTGAAGTCGGACGCGTACCGACTGAGCCACCCAGGCACTCCAAACATGGGAAATCTTAAATAAAGTTGATCAACTCCTTCTTGGCTTCTAATATGCTAATGTGCACCGTAAACCACCAAAACAGGTGTGAAGAGGAAGGATATGATATATAGTGTTTCACACAGAGCACAGTTTGGAAAATGCTACACTAAAACTAAAGAATATTGGTGGCCTGTAAGTAGGGTGATGATAACATCTTAGTCTACTTGGAACAGTCTCGGTTCTTACCTGTTTCTCCAGCTTAACTATAAGTAGCTTTCATGTTCACTCTCAGAAAGGTCCCAATTTGAATGACAAATTATACAGTCACCTCCTGTGACCAAGAATGAGGATTCCATGTTAGATGTGAATCATTCCAATCAGATCCTCTTTTGGAGGGTTGTACATTTAAGACTTAGAGAAAGAGAGACATTAGGAAGAAACCAAAAGAGCCCAGCAGAAATAGTAATAGCATAGACAGAGAAAGGCTAAACCTTGAATCTGGTGGGTCACCAAAGCAGGAGCAGGATGGGCATGCTTCTCCAAAAATGGCAACAATGGGAAGGGAGGGGACACCTGTGAGGCTGTGTCCGGCACTCCACACACCCTGACACCCTGACTGCTCAGGTCCAAGTTCAGCTGCTGCGATGCTGCCTATGGCAGCTCGCTCCCAGGATGCTTGCACAACCCTCATGCCCACAGTTGAGCACATCTGCACAACCCAAGAGGGCCTTTCTCCATGTGGTTCTCAGCTATGGCTACACATAAGAATTACCCCAGAGCTTTTAGGATATTGAGACTATCAAAACACCTATACCCTCTGCCCCAGGTTTTTGCGTTACAAAAAAATATATTTTTTAAATATTTATTTATTTATTTATGTGTGTGTGTGTGTGTGTGTGTGTGAGAGAGAGAGAGAGAGAGAGAGAGAGAGAGTGAGAGAGAGAGAGAGAAAACACATGATGGGGGGGGGGGTGGGCAGAGCAGAGAGAGAGAGAGGGAGAGAGAGAGAATCCCAAGCAGGCTCTGCACCATCAGCACAGAGCCTGACAAGGGGCTGGATCTCACAAACCATGAGATCATGACCTGAGCAGAAATCAAGAGTTGGACACTTAAACCAGCCACCCAGATGCCCCTCAAAACTATTTGGAAGCTAGTTTTCAAAAACTTGGTTTGCTCTAGATGATGAGATCACAGCATGTTTTAATATAGTCTATTATGTTCTTTGTCATATTTTTAAAAACTTCTCTCACGAGTATTTCTTTGTAACAAGAAAATAATAACTATTTTAAAAAAATTTTTAACGTTTATTCATTATTGAGAGACAGAGACAGAGCACGAGCATGGAAGGGACAGAGAGAGAGAGGAGGAGACAAAGAATCCGAAGCAGGCTCCAGGCTCTGAGCTGTTATCACAGACCCCGTTGCGGGGCTTGAACTCACAAACCGTGAGATCATCACCTGAGCCGAAGTCTGACGCTTAACCGACTGAGCCACACAGGCGCCCCAAGAAAATAATAACTATTAAAAAAACAAGGAAATAGAAATAAATCCTTACATTTATGGTCAGTTGGTCATCAAAAAGCCTGGCAAGGTAATTCAATAGTGGAAAGAATAGTCCTTTCAACAAATGATGCTGTGACAACTAGATATTTACATTCAAAAGGATGAATTTTGACCCCTAATCCACACCATACATAAAAATTGCCTTAAAATGGATCATAGACCTAAATGCCAGATCCAAAACTATAAAAGTCTTAATAGAGCACATCAGAGTAAATCTTTATGACCTTGGGTTAAGCAATGGTGTCTTAAATACAACACCAATAGCACAGGGGATTTAAAAAAATCAATTGAATCTCATCAAAACGAAAAACTTTTGGGCGCCTGGGTGGCTCAGTCCGTTGAGTGTCGGATTTTGGTTCAGGTCATGATCTTGCGGTGGAGGAGTTCAGGCGCTGCGTCGGGCTCTGTGCTGACAGCTCAGAGCCTGGAGCCTGCTTCGGAGTCTGTGTCTCCCTCTCTCTGCCCCTCCCCCGCTTATGCTCTGTCTCTCTGTCTCAAAAATAAATATAAACATTAAAAAAAAGAAAACAACTTTGTGTTTCCAAGTATACTACTTAAAGAGTTAAAAAAAAACATGGAAAAACTATGGAATTGGAAAAAATACTTGCTAATTGTATATCTAGTAAGCAGTACCTGTATTTATAAAGAACTTATAGGTTCCAGAATTTATAAGGAACTCTCATAACTCAATAAAAAGGCAAATAATCCATTTTTAAAACCGGGAAAGGATTTCAACAGACATTTCTATAAAGAAGATACACAAATTACCAATAAGTTGGTGCAAAGGTACTTAACATCTGGCATGATAGATATGCTAATTAGCTTGATTGTGGTGATTATTTTATAATGTATACACATATCAAAACATCAAGTTGTACACCTTAAACATATACAATTTTTATTTGTCAATTATATCACACACACACAAAAAAAAACTGGAAAAATAAGAAAAGAGAAAAGGTGCTCAACGTTACTCTTCATTATGGAAAAGAAAATCAATGTCACAATTGAGATACCTGACTTGACACCCACTGGAATGTCTACAATAAAAAAGGCAGACAATAACAAGTGTTAGTGAGGAGAAATTGGAACCCTAATACATTCTCGGTGGGATTACAAAATGGTGTATCACTTTGGAAAACAGTTTGACAGTTCCTCAAAAAGTTAAACACAGAGTTACCACATGACTCAGTAATTCCATTCCCAGGTGCACATTCCAAAGAAACAAAAACCTAGGACCACACAAAAGTTGTACATGAATGCCCAGAGTAACATTATTCATAATAACCCCAAAATGGGAACAACCCGAATGTCCATCAACTGATGAATGGATATACAAAATGTGGCATATTCAGTCATACAATGGGAAATTACCCAGCCATAAGAAAGGAATCTCGAGTACCAAATATATTCTACAACATGAACGGATATTGAACATTTTGCTAAGCGAAAGAAGCCAGTCACAAAAGATCACATAGTGTATGAGTTTATGTACATGAAGTGTTCAGAATAGTCAAACCCATAGAACCAGAAAGCAGATTAGTAGCTGCCAGGGAGTGGGGGTTGAGAGGAGTAACAGTTAATGGATATGGGATTTCTTTTTGGAATGATGAAAACTTTTAAAATTAGAGAGTGGTGACGGTTGTGCAACTCTATGAATACATGAAGTACAACTGACTTGTACTTTTTTTAATGTTTATTTTTGAAAGAAAGAGAAAGAGCATGAGTGAGGGAGGGACAGAGAGAGAGGGGTCAGAGGATCTGAAGCGAAGCAGGCTCTGCACTGACAACAAGAGAGCCCAATGTGGGGCTCAAACTCACCAACCCTGAGATCATGACCTGAGCCAAGATCAAGGGTCAGACACTTAACTGACTGAGTCACCAGGGCGCCCTGAGTTGTACATTTTAAAAGGGTGAAATTTTTGGTACGTGAATCATATCCCAATAAAGATATTATTAAAAAAAACAAACCAACAATCAAGTAAGTCAGTGGTAAACAAAAATAATATAAAAACAGGGAGGGGGACAAAACAGAAGAGACTCATAAATATGGAGAACAAACTGAGGGTTACTGGAGGGGTTGTGGGAGGGGGGATGGGCTAAATGGGTAAGGGGCACTAAGGAATCTACTCCTGAAATCATTGTTGCGCTATATGCTAACTAATTTGGATGTAAATTTAAAAAAAAAATTAAAAATAAAATTTAAAAAAAGTAAGTCAGTGGTAAGAATATGGGAGCGAACCAAGGGTATTTCCAGAGGTGTTGAGGTTGGCAATATGGGAAGATCTAAGAATGGATAAACAATGAGTGGAGGTG
Source organism: Felis catus (assembly GCF_018350175.1). Classification (NCBI taxonomy): domain Eukaryota; kingdom Metazoa; phylum Chordata; class Mammalia; order Carnivora; family Felidae; genus Felis; species Felis catus. Next base: position 75,119,040 of record NC_058371.1, on the reverse strand, counting down.
AGAGGGTGGGGGGTCCCTATCCTGTCGCATCTGGTCCACTGGTCCACTGGTCTGAACGCCTTTATCTATCATAGCTTTAAACAACCCCTCTCTTTCCTTTAATGATTGGTTAAACTTCTGGGCTGGAGGATTTTTGTCAGCTACCAAAGGGCTTCCATTTGGGCTAAACTTTCTAGTTGTTCTAATTATGGTTTGCCATTTCTCTCCCATGTCTCTCTACCTGGGGCCAAGACTCCATCACTGCAATAACTTCAAGCCAACAGATGATCCTTTCTTCTCAAGAAGAGCTGTAAGTCTATTTCCTTTATCTCAACTGCCCCAAGATATATGCTGGCAATCATACACCAAGCTATTTTTTAAAATCAAAATATAAATGAGGGGGCAATTATATCTTGCTAATTTATTTGCTCCTATTTTCAAAAAATACACTTTACTTTTAAGAGAGTTTTAGATTTGCAGAAAAATCATAAAGATAGTACAGAGAGTTCCCATATACCCCACATCCAGTTTCCTCTGTTAGTAACATCTTACGTTAGCATAGTACAGTATAGTACAGTATAGTACATTTGTCAAACTCCATTCAGGTTTCCTTACCTGATGTCATTTTTCTGTTCCAGGATCCCATCCAGGACACCACATTTTGATTAGTCATCAAGTCACCCAAGGCTCCTCTGGGCTGTGATCATTTCACAGACTCTCCTTGGCTTTGATGACCTTTCTGGTCATCAAATCCTAATAGATGGGACATTCTACAAAATACTTGACCAGTCTTGAAGAGTATGGGTCAAGTATTTTGTAGAATGTCCCTCTATTGGGATCTGTCTGATGTTTTTCTCATTATTAGACTGCGGTTTATAGGAATTTTGAGGGAGATCACAGAGGTCAAGTGACATTTCTATTATATATCAAAGATACATGTCAGCAACACGACTTACCACTGGTGATGCTGACCTTGATCACCATCAGGCTGAGGTAGTATTTGCCAGGCTTCTCCACTTGTAAAGATACTCCTTTTCCCTCCTTTCCCATATTCTTTGGGAGGGTCACTATGCACGGCCCACACTGTTGCAATCCACCTCCTTGGGGGTAGAGTATATATAAACATGACTTATTTGGAATTCTTCTGCACAGAAGATTTGTCTTTTCTCCACAGTTTATTGATTTATACAATCATTCTTTAATATCAGTGTGGACTTACAAATATTTATTTTATACGTTGGTTATCTTTAATGCTCCTTTTTTTGTTGTTCTTGTTCACATTGGTCCAACCTTGGCCATTGGGAGCTCTTTCGGTTGGCCTGCTCCCATAACTGTAGGGTTTTTGTTCCATTTTCTTTCTTTCTTTTTTTTTTTTTTTTTTGAGCCCTCCTTTACTTTCTGGCAGTACAAGATCCCATATTTTTTTATTACAAAAATATCTCATTCAAACAGAAAACAGAATAGTATAAAGAAACCTCACATACACATCTCTTAGGTTTAACAACTGTTAACATTTTCTGACATATCTACCTCATGGTTTTGTTTTTATGTCTAACCAATATTTTACAAACATAACCACAATATCAGTATCACACCCAACGAAATGAATACTAATGCTTGAATATCACCTGTTACAAGTCATTTCTCACTTTTCCCTGTTTGAAAAAAGCATGTTCAGATCAGGTTTACATTGGATTTGGCTAACTGTTATCTTCATGGTGCCATTTAAAATATTCACCGATCTCCAATATTTCTAATGTTTTAATGTTTATTCATTTTTGAGAGAGAATATAAGTGGGGGAGGGGCAGAGAGAGAGAGAGAGAGAGAGAGAGAGGGAGGGAGACAGAGGATCTGAAGCAGGCTCCAGGCTCTGAGCTGTTGGTAGCAAGCCCGACATGGGGCTCGAACTCACGAATCAGGAGATCATGACTTGAGCCTTAGACCCTCGACTGAGGCACCCAGGAGCCTCTTCTTCAATATTTCTTATAAACAAGAGTTACTCCTAGGAGCTTGATTATATTTCCCCCAAAGCTAAAAACACCTAATAAGGCAACCTATACCATGAATCGAACTTTCACTGTTGATGGCACTTATCTCCAGTGGCAGCAAGTGACCCACGTTTAGAACAAGATGGGGGGAAGTTAAGGCTGGGAAGAATTCACAGCCGGTGATGCTGAGTGCAAATGCCAGGAGACATATAAACAGGCTCATATTTTATTAGGATTGTGATTGTTTTTGCTAGTGTTCTGGTTACCAAGTTCCACAGATTTTTATGAACTGTCCCAGATCTATTTTTCCCATAAGCCCTATTATTTTTTAGCATGCCATTTTGTAGAACTCGGGGTTTTTAGCAATGTATATGCGGCGTTAGAGCAGAAATGAATTGAAAAGAATAATAGGGAATCGGGGCAGTCCTGGAAATCTCAGAACATTTGGTGTCTGTGTGTCCAAAGCCCCTCCTACCCCGTTTCCATCCCTGCAGCTCCCAGCAGTCCTCTTGAGGGGGACTCCTGGGTCAGGGGCTTCCCTGGTGTCCCCCAGGAGGGGTCCAGACTGGAGACTACACTTGAGTCCTCTTTGGTGCCTGGCAGGGCCTTCCCTCCATTCCTGGACTCTCTCGATGCTCCTGGTTCTGCTCTGTTTCCTCCCACAGCCCCCAGACCCTCGACGAGGGCGGCAGGACCTGTTTCTTTCACAAAATATCAGGGATCAGCTGCCTGATGCCCAGGACAGCAAGCTGAGTGCCCTCACATGTCACACTAGAAGGACCTTTCAGAAATGTTAATTGATGAGGAGGAGGCCAGGCACTGACAGACCAAGCCCAGGAAACACTCAGGAGTGCCAGGTGCTGCTGTTTCCAAGCAAAACAGCAGATATATTGCTGCTTTGGGAGTTTTTTTAATGATTCATGCATAGTGCTGGCAGAAAGGACTTCGTGTTTTTAGTTTTCTCTATTTTCCTATTGTATTCCCTCTCCCACCACCACCACCCCCCCTCCGCCCCATTCAATGTTTCATCAAGTGATTCCAAAGTCTTGGTGCAAGTATCTTAAAAGCCACTGAGAAAATTAAATTTGAAGTGTACACTTTAGAAAACAAACAAACAAAACACACTATGGTGCTTTTAGGAAGAAGGCACTGGGTGAAAGAGGTGTGAAATCAAACCGCCACTAACTGACAGAGCTCCCGAAAGAAGTGCCTTATGTGATCTGGCCCTGGCATCACACCTGTCCATTTGGGGGTCCCCTCTCCTCCCTCTTCCAAAACCCAGTGAGGCACCACCAGCAGCCTCCTCTGGAACATGGATTTAGGTAAACAGAGACTGGGTGTGAGGTCTGCTTCCTACTGCTTTGAAAGAGTGTCCCTGAGGAGCGTCCCTGGCTGTCCTCTGGGCAGGGGAAATTGGTGGGGAGGGGTCTCGGGCTCTAACTGGGGTTTTGTCACCAAGCCTTGGCCCTATGTTCCACGATGGGGAGGACTTTCTGGAGTGGTTTGGGTCATGTCCCTCCAGGTTCCATCCTGGCTGCTGTTGCCACACTCGAGCTTCCAGGAAGCTTTGGAGTTTCTTGACTCAAACAAAATGGGAACGGAGTGGAGTGCCTCACTTCTCACTGCCCAGAACTTGGGGCCATGAACTCTCTTCCATTCTTAACAATCTTCCCTCCTTCTTGGGATCCTTCTTTCTTTTCATTTCTTCCCTGCCTTCCCAAATCTCCACTTCTGCCACTTTCCTAGACATTCTGCTCCTTCCCTCAGAAATAATATCCCAAGTTTCTTCTTGTGTCTCACACATTTCCCAGTTTCCAGAATGTTCTGGAACTAAGCAGAGAGGGAGGCCAGCTTCAGTTTCCTGGGTGGATGCTAGTCTCCAATCTCCACCGCGATCCGTCTAGGTGACTTTAGGCAAATGGCAGCATGTTTCTGTTTGCTTCCGTTTGCTCATGGGTAAAACAGAGATAAAAGTCACCCATTTCTCAGACTCACTGTAAAAATGGGCTCTCAAGAGGTAGCTGTTAGTACTGTCATTATTTAGCTTCCAAAGCAGTGTTCCCAGCCCACTGAGCTGCAGCAGCACCTTTCCTACAAAGCCAGACCTCCAGGCTGCAGGTGGAGGACAGGCTGGGTGTGATGCCCCTGTTGAGCTGCCAATCTCCCATCCGGCTTTCAGGTTCCTCCCCAGCTCCTCCAGGAAGCCGCCATATTTCTGCTCCTCCTCAAGGATCTATTTGGCTGCTTGTTGCATCCACTGCCTTTCCCTTCAGTCCAGACCCAAGGGGGCCTTTGCTCTGCAGATCCAGAGAATTAGGGTCGCAGTCCATAGCCTTCCCCCCAACCTTGCTGGTCTACCACTGCCCTCCAGATTCAAGGGAGTGCCCTTTCCAAGCTCTTGACAAGTTGGTGCCAACTTTCAAATCACAGTGTCTGTGGAGGGATCGTTGGAGGGGGGTGTCGGGTAGGGCATGTGGCAGTTCTGCAAACTCAAACATGGCTCCCTCAGTATTTCTAGTTCGACTGCCTGAAAATAAAGTGTTCCAGGGTGGGGTGAGGGAGACCTGGTATTTCATTTCTTACAGAGCTCCTTTTGGAGCTGCAGGATTGGTACTACAATACATCTAACGGATTTCTCTCGCTCTGGAAGTTCAATTCCTTTGTCTGTCTCCCTAAAGTTGTGCCTGGAACCCAGGCCCAGGAAGGCAGCCCTCATGGTGTGTCAGAATTGACACCACCACTGGGCAGTCAGCTTTGGAGGACACGGAGCAGTGTTTTTTTTTTCTCCAAACCGGTTTTGCTGAAGGATGGCGTGCCCTCCCATCCCCTGAACTCCCAAGAAGCTTCTGTCACGTGTAGCAGCAATATAGAGTCCACTTGGTAAAAATAACGTTTTTTTATTCATTGCCTGGCAAAACACTCTATTTGCCAAACCATTCTGGGTTCCTCTAAAGATGAAATGGAGGTAAAGCCCCAAAGGAAAATTAACGCTTTAATGCAGTCTTGCAGACTTCTGCTTCATTTCATTGTAAATTGAGTGCAATAAAACACAGCATCGGCAGCCTGCGTAAAGCAGCTGCATAATTTTCTTTTGTGCAAGGAACTAATTCTCAAGTAGACGACTTCTCACCTACGAGAAGCCTAACGATGGTGGATGGCTCCTGTACACTAATTACGTCTTCCTTTATATCTTTGGCTTGAACTCTAATTTGCTTACAGTTTAATGAACATCAGTTCTCGCTGCGAAATATCTAAGCACCTGAGAGATTGAATCCTTAGGCAGTCAAATGCTCTCACTCTCAACACTAATCTTCAAACCCTCTGCGTTCTAAACTGACTTCCAAAGGAGAGTGGCTCTTTAAAGACCTGTGAATCACTTTTGAGCAGTAACTGTGCACTTACATTAAGAGCCATGATCTGGCAGGAGGCTTGGGTTGTGCTGAAAATAATAATAATAGTAATTTTTTGTTTTTAAAAAGCCTTTTCTAGTTTCGGTACTAGGCATGACCTGCCAGCCTCCATCACTGCCTGATGCAAAAGCTGTATGTTTTGTGACTGTTTGTTTCCCTGACTTTGGTTCTCCCAACGGTTTCCCCAGATAGTCTCTGCTACTTTCTTCAGGTGCTTTCTCTCCATCTCTGAGAATTTAGAAAAATGGCAAATAGTGGAGACAGGGGAGGGGGGTTCCAACCGGGAACTCGCAGTTCGTTTCCGAGGCCGCTCCCCCTTTGCATACTTTACTCCCAGAACAGCGATGCTGAATTCGCTTTGACGGTAAATGATCTCAGTTTGTAAAATGACAACTCACAGTGATCATGTGTTCGCTTTACTATGGCTCCGCCAATTCAGTATTCGTGATGAAGGACCGTGCAGGTGAACTACCTGGAGGGCCAAACACAGATTCTGGCCCAGCAAGTCTGGGATGGGACCTGAAGTCTGCATTTCTGAGAAGGCAGCCTGTGAGCTGCTGCTGGTCCGAGGACCACACTCTGAGTCTCTTTACCTGGATTATCTGATTTTGTCTTCATTACAGCCTATGAGATAGATACCCTTTCACAGATGAGGCTGTTGAGGGGCACACCTGAGGTCACCTGGCTGTAAACCTAAACACACAACCTACGCACACAACTGTTGGACGTATCGCCTCCCTTTTCCAGCAGGTGCTCTGGTGAAAAGGTAGATACAAAAGGAATTTGATACGTGTATCTTACTCTAGAGAATTCTGTGGTTAGTCTTCGTTAAAGGCTAATAAGCCATCTCTTCATTTATCCACATTGTCAGAGTTTGCCTCCGTTAAGGCGTGGCTGTGTTGCCATGAGGTCAACCCATCCTCAGCAAGCACTCGGTGGGTGCCCCACCCAGGCCGGCCCGGAGCTCCTGGCAAGCCAAGGGAAGGATCAGCCTGACAGAGACGTCTGGTCACATCTCTGTCACACTTTCAGCAGCCCCCAAAGAAACAGATACTCTGATTACTTTGGGTCAGATTACTTCCGAAGTGATTGCAGGCAGAAGAGGTAGCTTTTCACCTCACTCGAAGGTTACTAATGACACAGCATCCCTTCTAGGTGTCGCTTCTCCATTTTGTGACATAACCCACTGTCCTCTAACCCTGTGTACCGAAGCTGGGCCCCAAAGGAAGAGACAAAAGCACCTGGTGGTTCCGTGTGTAGGCTCTGGAGTCAGACTGCCCAGGTTCAAACTCTAACTTAACTAGTTCTTACAGCAGTTTGCATGATCTCTCTGTGCCTCAGTTTCCTCACCTGTAAAGGAGAGATGATGATAATGATAGTATCTGTCTCATACGCTCAGAGAAAGTTATATGAATGGATTCACGTAAAGTGCTTGCCATGGGATAATCCCTCAAAAGATATAAGCTACACAAATTAACAGGAAGCCGGAACAGCCTTTGCTGAGAGTGTCCCCTAAAAATGTCGGTGATGTTTCTTTCTTCTGTACATATATTTAAGGCCTAGGAGCTAATTTTATGGATTCTTCCCAACAGAGAATAATGGGAAAAGATGCTTCACTGGACACTCTCCGGTCCACAACATCTGGAAAGAATTGACACTATAAATAATCCAAAGCAGAGAGAGAAAGAGAGAGACATGTGTAGGTGGAGGTTAGCAGTTTTATGAATTATGTTTCTGTTTACACATTGAGTCTTGAGACTACTTAAATCTCTCCTTCGATTATAGCTGTGTGCAGAGGAGGTATTTGCGGAACCCAGTTCCTGTGGTGTCAGGGCAGGACTGAAATGCAAACATACTTGTAAAGTGGAAACACACTTTTATTTCCTAAGGGTCTCATAATCAAGGCAAAAGCTATTACTTGAGCACATAATTAACCTTAGGAATATACGGGTAAGCAGCACAATTCATGAATTTGTTAATTGGTCTTCCTGCTACTGATATTAGCTCAAGTTGATCTGTTGTTCTCCTCTGTTGATTGTCTTAAATAGGAAGTTTTCTAATTTGGACTTCTCCAGGGTAGGCAAGGGAAAAGAGTGAAGTAAGAGCTTTTTAACGATTTGGAATATGCCGTAGGTACGTGATTTTTTTCTTAGAGGTGGACACAACTTGAAGACAGATACTCTCGCAGCGAGTGGGACCCCTCTCCAGACTTCCGTGTGCCGATTAGCCAGATTGCCAGTCACTGATGTGGGAGCACCCCGCCCCCCCCCCCCAAGGCAGCGGAGACATAAAACAACCAGTAATGCTCATCGGCAGTCATGCTTCCAGGACTCTGAATCGCAGTCTCATTTAGTTCTAATTTATTTTCCCCGTTGCAATGACTCCTTAGCTGAGCGGCAATGAACAGAAACACTAGGTGTGCGTAGGCTCGGGGCCTGCAGATGGAGAGGGCCGTGTGGTCAGGGGTGGGAAGGCTCTGGAGAGCGGGTACCGGAATCCCTCTCCCAGGGGTCTTAAAGAGCTGTACTCACCAAAGCTGGAGTAGATGAGATGAACTGAGAGAAGACGAAATGTCACAGCCTTTCTCTCCTTGCTGTTCCTCCTCCAACGTGCCACACCTGCGCGGGAAACTCAGGCCCATTTCCAGAGGCAGTGAATCAATCCTGAAGAGATGCTTCCATCGAAGCTCTGGTTATGAAGCAGAGTAGTTTAATTAAATTAGACCCTGGGCCTCTGACGGCTCCTTTAATTAAAAAAAAAAAAAAAAAAAAAAAAATTCACCGAGAGTGCTGATACTAAGACCAGTCTGTTCACAAAAGTAAAACTTGAGGAAACATCTTATGAATAGTCACTGAGGACCAGAAAAGTGAGAAGCCGCCCACTTCAACAAACAGCTGATTTTGTCTGATAGGCGATGGTTAAGTAGCTCTCAACAAAGAAAAACTTGCTAATGGTCTCTCCCGTCGCTCTGAAACCTTCAGGAATCTCACTGGGTTAAGAGTCTAGACCGCCAACCAGAAAGCCACAGTGAGACATACACAAATGAAGAGCCTGTGGCTCCGCACCCGAACACCACAAACCGCCACGTGCAGACACGGGACGGCTGATGTTTGGGGGCTTCCTGGCAACCTAGGATGTGTTTGAAAGGATCAGGTGGCTGCAGTCTGTCTGTCACTTAGGCCTCAGGAGTCAGCCTGGACTGCTGAGCTGGCAGCTGCAAGCCCCCTCCCCCCCCCACCCGGGGCCCCCCTGAGCCTCGCTCTGGTTCTAGAGCCTTCGAGAGAGCAGCCAGGGCAGATGGAGAACTCACAGACAACGCTGATGCTGGTTCGAGGTGGGTTTGGAAGGGCAGGAGTAACTCACAGCGACAGCACACCCTGTCACAGCCGCACTGGGTACCAGTATGCACTGCACAGTTCCCAGGCATGGCAAAGCCTTTGGGCCTCAGGGGAATTGTGTACGTACCCTCGGCATTCCATTTAGCAGGACGTAATACACGCACGAAGGAAATTCTTCAATTCCTCTCTCCTGTTCTTCCACTGGGCTCCCAGTCTGGCCCTTTTGAGATTTGGATCTAGAATTTCAAAGGAAAAAATCATTTCCAAAAGACATACCCTGAACTTCACGAATGAAAACTTCAGGCATGTTCGTTTGCTGAGATGGATTTCTAAGTAGAGAAAACGCTTCAGATACTGGTGGGAGAATTTGGAAGTAAAACCCAGTGCCAGATAGAAAGAGATGATGGAAGGGCAGGTCGGGGACGGGGGAAGGGTCTCCAGAAGTGGCTCCTGCTCTCTCTCTCTCTCTTTTTTTTAAATACAACTTATTGTTAAATTGGCTTCCATACAACACCCAGTGCTCATCCCAACAAGTGCCCTCCTCAATGCCCATCACAATCCCAGACTTCAGCCTCTACTACAAAGCTGTAATCATCAAGACAGCATGGTATTGGCACAAAAACAGACGCATAGACCAATGGAATAGAATAGAGCCTCCAGAATCGGACCCACAAACGTATGGCCAACTAATCTTTGACAAAGCAGGAAAGAATATCCAATGGAAAAAAAGACGGTCTAACAAATGGTGCTGGGAGAACTGGACAGCGACGTGCAGAAGAATGAAGCTCCCGCTCTTGATACAGCATGCACAGGGCTACGACTCAGTCTACCTGTCCGTACATGCTCAAATCAGAAGTCAAAAGCTCTGGATCCTACTAGTTCCAGATCTTAATGTCAGTTAGTTTTCACTCTGGGGCTGAGGGATCGTGGTAAAAATAAAGTATCCTTTAGTGAGAACTCATTAGCCAGAGACTATGCTGAGCACATCACGTGGCTCCTTTATTCAGTCCTCCAGGGGCTTAATGAGGGGGGATTGTCATGGGGCCCCTTTCACAGATGAAAAAACAAAGACAAAGAGAACCTGGGTAAGTTGCCCACACACAGCTCTCATCTGTGTCTCCATTTTGCTGTGGAACTCTTCCAGAAGGAGTGCCCCTAAGCCCCTCCTTGTGCCAGAAGACTCGGTGGCTTCTGGTGACTGGCTAGATCAGAGCCTTGACAAGAAAAACGCCGACTGGCCTGGGCAAAGAAATGCCATTATTTCTGAAATCTCCCACACCGTTTTTTTTTTTTTTTTTTGATCTTGCTTTAAAAATACAGTTTTAGCAGAGGAATGCACAAAAGGAAAACGTATCAAGACGCCGTACCTTCTCCTTCCCCTAGCCACAGAGGCAGACATTTGTAACTCTTTATTTAATTCTTCTATCTCCTATCTTTTTGTAAAATATGCTTCTCCTCTATTTTAGTTTTTTTTTTTCATTTTAGATATTGATAACTTCTAATTAGGGTAGATGAGGATTTAACTCACTTCCCGCACCCCACTTCCCTCCCCAACCCCCCATACATCTTAGCAAAATCCTTCATCAGTATTTACATTTTTATGGCTTGATAAATATGGTTTACTGGAGAACCAAATAGTGCACTATGCTTATGTTTTTTCACACGGTATTTTGAATTAATAATTGCCTCGGGTTTTATCTGTTGCATTGCTTTTAATAGATTGAAACTTAAAAAATAATTTCTAACTTTATCATCAGATGTCCTGAATACCAAGAAGTTTTTTTTTTTTCTTTTGATCTACAGGATAGCGAGATGACGTTCATCATTCTCTTTTGTATTCGTGGGAGACTTCCTCTAAGGCCCTCTCTGCTCTCACCTCACCTGGTAGTTCCAGAGTCCAGATGCTTACTATCATCTTACGATGCCTCTCCTGTACTGACATCCTTGTTTTCTGTATACCATACATTTTCTTCTTTCATGGCTTATTTCATTGTTTTGTGGGACTGCATCTTCCACAAGCTTCTTAAGACAGTTTGTGAGAGGTAGTGTTTGCTCTCCGTATCTTTATTCTCCCTCTCACCTGGTCAATAATTTGGCTGGGTGTGCAATCCTAAGTTGAACACAATTTGCCTGTAGAGTTTTGCAATTTGTCTCCTTTGCTTTGCAACAGATGCTGCTGTTTATAAATATTTATTAAATATTTATAATTGAGAAGTCTAAAATTCCAATTCTCCTTTTTTGGCCCTGATTTTTCTCTCCTCAAGTTTTTGTTTTTAATGTTTATTTACTTTTGAGTGAAAGAGGGAGACAGAGTGCAAACTTGAGAGGGGCGGAGGGGGAGACAGAATCCGAAGCAGGCTCCAGGCTCTGAGGTGCCAGCACAGAGCCCGACATGGGGCTGAAATCCACGAACTGAGGAACTGAGAGATCATGACCTAAGCCAAAGTCAGAGGCTTAACTGACTGAGCCACCCAGGTGCCCTTTTTTCTCCTCAAATTTTGAGCATCTTCTTTTTAGTCCAAGGGTTCCAAAATTTTGTTAGCGATGAAATCATTATGGATTTTTTTTCACGCATTTATTAAAAACACTTAGTGGGCCTTTTCATTCTAGGGGTTTTCTGTCTTTCAATTCTATTATTTCTCTTGTATTAATTTTTGAATAATTTATTCTCTATTTGCTTTTTTGAAATTGCTGTTATGTAGATGTTAGATGTCTCAGACTGATCCACTCAGTTTTTTTCTCTGTATTTTCTCTACTAATTTCCATCTAACTTTTGTTTGATTTCCTCAATTTTTATTTTCCGTTGAAGCTTTTTCTTTTTCTTTTAACATTTCTACCACATTTTAGTTCCTATAAGGCCTTTTAAAAATTGCACCCCATTCTTGTATTATAAAAAGCAGTATTTTACCTCCTTGAGGTTGTTGTTATAGTTTTCAAAGTTTACTTCATGGATTTTTTTTTTTTTTTTTTTTTTTTTGCTTAGTCACTCAGATTCTTGACTATCTGTTCATATTTAAGAGATAGACACTGAAAAGTGGATAGAAAGCTCTCTGTTTGTGGTTGGAGCTCACTGAATGAGGCATCTCTCCTTTGGGTGAGTAGCCAAGTTTCCTTGGAGGAACCCTCACCTCTCTGCCCAATGTCAGTATATGGAGACTTTTTTCTCAGGTTGTTCACTTCTCTGAGAAAGAATCCCCTGGTATATGCCAGACTGTTGGCATTCTGGAAGAGGGTAAGACAGAATTGCAGTAATGTAATCTCCACCATCATTTCTGAGTCTCCCCCCTGCTACTTTCTCCTATGGCTATGTACTCAATCTGGATCACATCCCCTTCATAGTTCTTCTAAATGTGGGCAGGGAGATTAGGGGCTCACAAGATAGTCCCCTGTATGCAAGAAGATGAGGAAGGGAGGGGTGCCTGGGTGGCTCAGTCGGTTCAGCTTCCAACTTCAGCTCAGGTCATGATCTCATGGTTCGTGGGTTCAAGCCCCACATCGGGCTCTGGGCTGACAGCCCAGAGCCTGGAGCCTGCTTTGGATTATGGATCTCCCTCTCTCTCTGCCCCTCCCCTGCTTGTGCCCTGTCTCTCTCTCAAAAATAAATAAACATTAAAAATTAAAAAAAAAATAAGATGAGGAAGGGGCAGGTATCCCCCAACCTTACATGACATGTGCTCTTACTTCAACCGATTTCCCAGTTCTCAGGCCCATGTTGTGGCCCTTGCCTTCTGCAAAAAAGGAATTAGCTCACTTCTCATTAGTATCCTCCTCTTTGTGGGCACTTTAGATTCTAGTTTCTCTAATCTACTTGTCTAGTGACGACTCCTTCATCTGCTTTCCTTCATCCAAAATTGTTGAAATCTTTTGTCTCTTGATTTCCCTGTCCTGTTCCTCTTTTGGGCTTGTGCCTTTCTAAGTGCTCTACTATTAAGTAGGGCTTTGGAGAGAAAGAGGTAGTTCATCATTTTACACTGGATTGTATATTACTTTCTGACAGAGAACCTATTCTCAGGTTCCTGGCACATTTTGGAAGGTGGTTTGAGCATTGTGTTCTGAAAGTCTTACCGATCTCTTCTTCCAGATAAAGCTTGAAATGATGGCCTGAGACATAGTCACGAATACTATTGTTGGTAGTAAAGACAGTACTAACGATGGCTCCCATTCATTGAGTCCATAATCAGCCATACCTATACCAGGTGCTCCATGTTATTCCATGCAACACTCAGAACAGGTACCTTCTCATTTATAGATGATGAAAGAGGTTGAGAAAGATTTAAGTTTATTTATTTTGAGAGACAGAGACGGTGCAAACAGGGGAGGGGCAGAGAGAGAGAGAGAGAACGAATCCCAAGCATGCTCTGTGCTGCCAGCGCTGGAGCCCAACGCAGGGCTCAAACTGTGAAATCATGACCTGAAATGAAACCACCAGTCAGTTGCTTAACCGACTGAGCCACCCAGGTGCCCCAAGAAAGATTAAAAAAATTTTTTTTAATGTTTATTTTTGAGAGGGAGAGAGAGAGAGAGAGAGAGAGAGAAAGAGGGAGAGAGAGAGAATGGGGGGGGAGGAGCAGAGAGAGGGGGAGACACAGAATCCAAAGCAGGCTCCAGGCTCGGAGCTGTCAGCACAGAGACCAACACGGGACTCGAACTCACGAACCATGAGATCATGACCTGAGCCAAAGTCGGATGCTTAACCTGCTGAGCCATGCAGGTGCCCCTCAAGAAAGATTTTTAAACTCTCCGAGGCACACAAGTGGCTAAGATAGAATCTGAACACAACTATCTTCCTTGTTGTTGTTGCTGCTGTTACTACTACTACTACTACTACTGGCTGCCAGCACTTTCTGAGGATCCACTATGTGTCAGTCTAACTTCAACAAGGCCCTGCTTCTCCTCATGACTGTAACAGAGTGCAAAAGCTTACTTCTCATTTGCCTCATTGTCTGAGGCACAGGTGTATCAATAGTGATTTAAAAAGGAAAAAAACAAATGTTCTTACATAATTAAAGTACCCTTTTTTTGTAGAAATAGCATATTTCCCCCCAATTTATCTGGAAACAACCTTTCTTTTAATACTACATTATTTTACCCACCTTGCTTGTATTCTCATTGCTGTGTGAACCTTTTACAATAAATCCTTTCTTTTTTTTTTTTTAACGTTTATTTATTTTTGGGACAGAGAGAGACAGAGCATGAATGGGGGAGGGGCAGAGAGAGAGGGAGACACAGAATCAGAAACAGGCTCCAGGCTCTGAGCCATCAGCCCAGAGCCTGACGCGGGGCTCGAACTCCCGGACCGCGAGATCGTGACTTGGCTGAAGTCGGACGCTTAACCGACTGCACCACCCAGGCGCCCCAATAAATCCTTTCTTTATAGGCAACTCACTCACTTTTGACTTTGCAGTTGGGAAAAGCGAGAGGATTCACTGCAGGTAAGCCATACCAGGAATTATCGCGCACCTGTTCTTCAGGCATCCCTAGCTGAAACCCAGGACCTTACCTGCGTCTATAGGTTCATGTCAGCTCCCAGGTTGACAGGATGGGACTGAGGGCTACATCACTCTCTGATACGACCCAAGACATTCTACAGTTTCCCGTATTTGAAAGGCAGTTGTGAATCGATATATGTAATATAGTAGTTAAGAGTTTGGGCTCCAGAGCCACAATGCATAGGTCTGAATCCCAGTTTCTCCAAGTTTTTTTTTTTTTTTCCCTTGTGTGTCCTTGACCAAGTTACTTGACATCTCTGTATCTGTTCCCTCATCTGTACAATGGGATTAATAATAATACATCATGAGACAGTTGGGATTAAATGAATAATAAGTGATTTAAAAATACTTGTAACTGTTCTAAGCTTTAATAACCACATATAAGTGTACAATGGCAGCTGGCTACCACACTTTATTACTGGTAATAACTACAAGCCTTTAATGAAGACCTACTACATATCAGGCCCTCTGACAAGTGCTTGACATACAATGTCTCATGTAATCCCCATAACACGTTACCCCATTTACGGATGACGGAATTGAAGTTGAGAGAGGCAGAGGTGGATTCTCCCTGAAACCGATGAAGCGAAGCTTCAGCATCCCTCATTTAACAGATCCCTGCTAAGCTGTTAAGCTAGGGGTTGCAGGGAGTTGTAGAATGTTCCAGGTGGGAAGGGGAAGCCAGGCTGCAATCAGAAGCACTTCTGTTAAGCAATTCTGGTAATTGCCTAAAGAGATCTCAGAAAAGAGGAATCTGCAATATCAAGGCTTCAGTAACTTGTTATAATCTTTATCATTCTAAATGCTCACTTTTGGATCTAATTATGTGGGGTCTTTTCTTTACGAGGGTCCTTAAGTTTATAAGCGTCAGGCCTCCCAAACCCAGATCTCTTACCAGAAGTGCATGCGGTTTTACTTTTAACCTCTATACTTTACCGTGTCCCTGCTGGATTTATTTAAGCTACTCAAACTCACTTTAGAGGAACAGAAAGCATCCTCAGACTGAAAGGCTTGTGGTAGCAGGGGACTATACGGTCTTTCTGATTGCATTTAGCAAGGCATAAGGGTTTGGTAAAGTCTTAATGGGCGTCATCAATATAAGTTTAAAAAGTCTTGCAAATAACCTTCCTCTTATGGTGAGTAGTGGTTTGATGTCTATTTTATAATCTATGAACCTCCTAGAAAAAGAGCAAATTGGCAATATATTTTTGTGGTCTATTATATTTGAACCTTTGATTTGCAAGTGCGATTTCAACATAATTTTTCTTTTGCAGAGCATGACTGCTAACGCAAACCCAAACCCAAGGATAAACAGCCTTCTTAGGTTTTGCCACGATAGATTTTTCAAAGCAAAGAATGAAATGTCAAAATGTCCACTCTGAGGTTACTTGTCCTTAAAAATCCTGGGGAGCATCAGATTATCTGAAATAGAAACTCTGCTATTTTTACACTCAATTGCAAATTGGGATGTTGCCAGGCTTTCGTCTCAGCAATGAGTCTTCCTAGGAACTGGATCTAGAATTTGTTTATACTTTACACTTTGGGGAAAGGTGCATTCTGAGTCCTTTCAGTTTTTGGTGCTTTCCTTTTCCCTGAAGAACCTTTGAAATTACCTTTTGATATTTTTGGTCTCTTCCACCTAGAAAGAGAAGGTGGCAGAAGGATGAAGCTGGGGAGAACCTCACTCATTTGGGCATCACTAGTATTAACCAAATGGATAATGAAACCCATTGGCTAGTGAATGATGCCATGTAATTTTTGTTTGTAATTCAAATCAATGACTAGGCACTCCCAGTAAAAGGGAGCTGGGGGCAGCCACCTTGAATCTAACTTAAAATCCATCTCCTGGGCAGTAGAAAATGCCAACATCAAAAATTAGGCATCAACTTTTCAAATTACCATACGGTTGCTTCCGGCAGGGTTCCAGGAATATTATGTGAACACACACATCCTCTTCACCCACAGAGGCCACTGATCTATCCTGGAAAAGACTTAGGAACTCTCCTCTTGACTAGCAACACCTTCCCTTCACATGGGCCATTCCTATTTTTTTCACGGATGAAGAGGGAAAAGGCTTATGGGAAATGATGTTATTATGACTGAGAACAAGAGGCTTCTTCCGAGGTTCCAATCAATATATTCTTGTATGGGTGTGTGTGTGTGTGTGTGTGTGTGTGTGTGTGTGATCCTCAAAATGCAGTAAGGCAGGGATTATAAAACAACCTGTGTCAGAAGCATTTATTCAAATTAATCTGTCAGCAACACTAAACCCTTGACTCTCAGTAGAACGGCCAGACAACAGGAGTTTCTCACAGAGCTGCTGTCCGGCACAAGACTGAATCTTTTAGTGGCTGATGAGTCTGATGGAGTATAGGTTAGAATCCTAACCGATTCTTATTGGGGGGTGGAGGATGGTTCACAGAGGGAAAATTAATCAAGTTGTGTCTGAAAGAAGGATTCAGGAAAGAATGTAATGTGAACCCACTCCTGCCAGGCACACTTGCTGAAACCTGGTTGCCTAGAATGGGAGGAGTTACAGCAGCCAGGAAGGAGTCTCTTTCCAGGAGTCTGAGCAGACACCTCTGTGTATTTGTTTCACAAAGTGCAGTGAGTGTCAGGGAGGAATGGATAGAAAGCAAGGCACAGACTGGGTCTGGGGAAGCTGCCCTTGATTTCCTGTTTCACTCAGGGAAAAGAAAAAGTCCTCTTTTTTTGTTTGATTGTAGCCTCTAATCAATTCAGATAAATAGAAAGGAGACTTTATAATAGACTAGCTCAAAAGTCATAGAGAAAGCGGCTTAAAAACAGTTAATACCAAAATAAAACAAAACAAAAAAACAGTTAATACCAACAATTACATGTAAATTACTTTTTGAAATAAAACGAATAGGTAGGCTGGAACATTTACTGAACCATTCGGTATACATTGGCTGTCTCAAATTAATGAAATAGCTGTGGTTACTGAATCTCAATAAGGGAGTTTCAAAATACCAAAATTATAAATAATAATAAATTATAATTAGTAAAATTCCAATAATAAAAAAAGACAGTAAACTCCCTTTGCCCAGTTCAACAGTTATTTACTGAGTACCTGCTATGGGCCTTTTAAGGGTTACTTCTGTGTCTTAATTTTAGCATTAGTTCCAGGCAATGTTTGATCTTTGAGAACTTGTAACACCTAATGTGGGGACTAACTGTATTCTGGTGTGAAGATGTAAAAAATTCTGTTATATAAGGTGGTGAACTTCTTCACTGAGGAGGCCACAAAGCAGAGTTCCTTTCATGACCTTTCCTACTACACCAACAATAATTTAATTCCTTTAGTGTCAGGTTAACATATCCCCTTTCAGGAATGGATCCATTGCAAGAAAGATTATTCAGTCAGTCATAAAATAATACTTAGTGAACACCTAAGTGTGTACAAAATCACTGTTAGGTGCCCCATACCAATCTACCTCACAAAGGTTTCTGTAAGACTCAAATGAGAAATCTATGGGACTCCACTTAAAAAAACATAAATTGCTATATATAGAGAAATACTATTTTTATTACATACCTGAATGAGTCACAAAACATTCAATTGTTCCCAAATATAGAAAGTTACAATTATCTGGGTCTATTTTCCTCAAGTTTTAATAATAGCTACCATTTATTGAGCGTTAAGTGCCATCAGTGTGTTATGTGCTTTAAAACATTTCACTTAATCCCCACAATAACCTTAGCAGGTGGGTATTCTCTACATACTAAATGATGAGGAAACAGGAGTTCAAGAAATCTAATGAAATTCCTGAAACTACATAGTATTATAAAATTGGGACTTGAATTCTGACCTAGTTGTCTGCAAATCCTGTGAACTCAATCCTATTCTATAATGTACCTTTATTTATTTTTGAGAGAGCGAGTGGGGGAGGGGCAGAGAGAGAATGAGACACAGAATCTGAAACAGGCTCCAGGCTCTGAGCTGCCAGCAGAGCTTGACGTGCGGCTCGAACTCACAAACCACGAGATCGTGACCTGAGCCAAAGTGGGACGCTTAACCGACTGAGCCACCCAGGCGCCCCTATAATGTACATGATGTTTTTCTTTAATTATGTTACAGTTAAACCACATTTGCATTATGATAAATCAAACAGTTTCAAGATCACCGAACAGAATTACGACTTCTTGATCATTCAGGGTTGTTAATGTCAACAGCAGTGACGGCTCTGGGTTACGCGCTGATTTATCCTAGTGCAGGCAAGGCTGCTGGCCCCTGCACTCAAGACCTAATACGATTTTTGCCTGTGTTTAGCCATGTGGTTTTTCTGTCTTTCCATTTAACCCATCACGTCTCCCTGACGGTCCTGTGCCTATAATGTGCTGGGGACCAATTAACCAAGTGAGCAACAGTAGGGATCTAAGACAGTGGTTCTAAATTGTGAACATGACTCACCTGGAGAGCTAGTTTAAATGCAGATTCTTGGACCCCACTCTGGATGTGCAGATTTAGTACCTCTGGGAGCCTGAGGCTCAAGAGTTGCTGCTCTATGAGTAAAGAACACACACTTTATGATGGTGAGAAATGTATTCTCTAGGCAGCATCCGTTTTTATTAAGTTTTAGATTTTCATCTATGGCCTGGGGATTAAATGTAGGGATTAAATAAAATGTTAAATATATAGGAGGGGTGAGTAGGAGACAGAACATGCTATTTGAGTGGCTACATAATTTGAATAACTGAACTTCGTGTTTTTCACGAACATTAATAAAATATTAGATTTGTTGACTAAACCAGCAACAGAAGAGCCTGAAAGTACCACAAAAATGACTTACTTTTTCCAAAACCCTGCTTTAGTCTGTCAAAATTCTAGGTTTCTTTCTTCTTTTTTTAATTTTTTTTTTTAAATCTTTATTTTGGAGAGAGAGAGCACAAGCAGGGGAGGGGCAGAGAGAGAGGGAAACAGAATCTGAAGCAGGCTCCAAGCTCTGAGCTGTCAGCACAGAGCCTGACGCGGGGCTTGAACTCACGAACCATGAGATCATGACTTGAGCCTAAGCTGATCGACTGAGCCACCCAGGCGCGCCTAGGTTTCTTTCTTCTCAAAGAGCAGGGCTGTGAACGCAGGCCCTCTGCTCTGCTAGTTATCCGGCTTCTGACAAATTACCTCCACAGTCTGAGCCAGTTCTGCCCTCACCTTTAAAGCTAACAGTACCTACTTCTCAGGGAGGGTGGGAGCTTCAGAGATTTTCACAGCAAGTTCCTGGTAAGTATTCAACAGGAGGTCAAATTTTAATAAAGATGAACTTTTTTTTTGTTTTAATAAGAACTCTAGTTGTAACTATCACCAAAGTTCTGAAACCGCTTGAGGGACCCTGATTTCGTATTTATACATTCAATGTCACACAGAGATAGATAGGCACAGTGGAGTGTCCTCCTTTATAATCTAATGTGATAAACAAAATTTTCTTTTGTGGCACATGATTCTTACTTTAGCTGTATCATACAGACCTGGAAGTGCTGATCTCTGTATCACATTACAGGGAATACAAAGAAACTAAGACTTGGATATCTTAAATATTAGAGACAAACCCTAAATATTTATAATGAAGCATTATTTACTTCAGTGGAAGAAACAGGCATACTAACATGAAAAAACACATTTTATTGCACTTAAGTTATAAGAAAATAAAATTTCTAAGTGAATCAAACCATAGACACAATCCCTTTAAAGGTTGTTTTCCTCCATCATGTCAGGTTGTTACATAACTAAAATTAACCAAGTTGAATCTGATTGTTTTAAATCAGACTATAAATAAAACAAAAAAAAAAATAAACAGGAGGAGGAAAAAAAGATCACCTAGGATACAGTGTTAAACCACTTTCACAGTTCAGCTTGAGTTGTGGCTCTTGGAGAATGAGGCAAACCATTTGACTTTTTCATTCATTTCGTTTGTTTGCGTGTGACGCCTTTACTACAAAAACTGAATAGTTTCTGCTTTGTCAGTTTCTCAGAGCAATAAAACTGTAACAGTTGTTTTCCCAAATACTGTAAAACACTAAGACTGACCAGCAACTTTATTTTGTTTTATATATTCTTAAAATATTTTGTCAGTTTTCTTATGTACGTTCATCCATTCACCACAGCCCTCAAAAAAGAAAAGTTTCTCCACAGAACAGGCGGCAATAGCTCTGTTCCAAGGAATGTGTTTTAATTTTTGCCCAGATAAAAGAAAATAAGCTTTGCACACACTCTCAATTCTTTACTTGCAGGCAAACTTCACTCTTTATTATCTGAAACTCTCCCATTCTCAGCCTCTTAGAGGCACAGATGGTTCAAGTTTCAGTGGCAAAAAGTCTTTTTTCTGTAACCAAACTAGAGCAAATTTGGAATTCAGTCTGGGACTAAAACGTCACAGCAGAAAAAAAATAAAAAAAAATAATTTGCTTTTTTCTTTCTTTCATTTAGCAGCATAAATAAGTTTGGCCACTGGGAGTACAGTACAGGGGTGGGACAACAATCCCATATTTGAAGACCTACTTCTAGCACCAGCATCAAGAATTAAATCCATCTCAGGACTCACAGAACCCAGGACAACTTGCCACCTTTGAGCAACATATGCATTGAAGAGTGTATGTGGAAGCGACAGTAAATAGATTAACAGAGGCTAATACTGTGATTGATTGACATTGGCAATGGTTGGCAAAAAAAAAAAAAAAAAAAAAAAAAAAGCTTTTCATGATAACTGTACAAAAACAATTCACAGTAATTTTTTTTTTTTTTAGCTTTTCCACTCCAGAAAAATGACTTTTTGTTGCAGATGCTCTCTAATTAGAAAGTCAGCCAGTCCTTGTTTGGATGTTATTGCAGCTCCTTTCTAGGTCTCAGTGGTAAAAGGACAGGCTAGCAGAATCTGTAACGAAGCTTCAGCCTTAACGCTGCCCAATGACCACTGGAGAAGAAAATAAAGAAATAATTGCACCTGGTTTGATTTAGAAAGTCTCATTTTGCAAAGCTGCCCTCAGTCAAAAGTGAAGCCTTTTATGTGATGAGACAGCGGACGCCTCTCTTGTCAGTTACGGTTTGTCATGTCTTCCTCTTTTCCTTCTTAGTCTGTAGATCTTTTCGCTCTGTTGCCCCAAGCCAACATCCTGCACCACTGAGAACAAGGGATATTTTTTCTTTTTCTTTTCTTTTTTCTTTCTTTTTTTTCTCTTTTTTTCTGTTTTTTTTTTTTCTGTTTTTCTTTTTTTTTTCTTTTTTTTTTTCTTTTTTTTTTTTTTTTTTTTTCCACGGAGAAGGGTAGGGAGTATATCGTCTACACATTTGGACAAATTCGTCTTTTCTGCTCTTCACTTCATGTCCACATCAAAGTCCAGCACCAGCAGCTTGGTTTCCTCAGTCCCATTCCGACTCCCAACTGCACACACCAGCTTTGTGTTTGAGGCTCTGATCCGCCACACAACTCCCCCACTCCCCCCACTCTCCAATGTGACTAGGTTTCGAATAAATTCACCCGTTTTCAAGTCCCATAGTTTTACAGTTCCATCATCTGAGCTGGTAATTACAAAGTTCTTGTTGAACTGTAAACAGGTTACAGCACTCTGATGCTTGTTAGGACCTGGACGAAACCAAAGGAATTTAATTACTGGTTAGAAATCATGGTGATGGGTAAGTTACATTGTAATTGTACACTTCTCCATTAGAACATACAATAAATGAGATATTTAAAATGCTGCATATTTAGAAACTGTGAGTATTTTCGGATCAGCAGCGTTGTAAGAAAATCTGGTAGCTCTTTGTAAACTGAAAGAAGAGTTGTATTTTCCAGGAAGCTTTGTTAGCTACCAGGCACACATTCTGTTTTCTGGCTGTGCAAATAAGAGCTTTCTTAGTGGTGATGTGGAAAGCCCACCTTCATGTATTCTATGTATTCTGCTGATGGACAAATGGGCATGAGACCTACTACCCTACCACTTTGACCTGACCACTCAAAGGCGAAGGCTGAATGGACACAATTCCAAAACTCTGAGGAACAGATAATACTAATAGGTAAAAAGCTAGAATACAGACCACCAGATGGCCTCACTGAAACAAAACAAAACGAAAACAACACATTTTAAGGACTAAGACCAATAAAAAGTTAATCATGACATAAAATGTTAACACTGTTATGCCTCATTTAATATTAGTGGCTTTCACATGTTTCTTTCTTCATTTTACTGGGTGCTATTATTCCTTCCATCCTAGTTAAGTAGATGGTTAAAAGGTCTAAGCTGAGGCCAAAGCAATTTCCTATCAGATCAGAGATGTGCTTTTTTTTCCCCCAGTAAGGTAGCTCTTTAATTTAAAATCAGCCTACAAATTCAAAATTTAAAAAAAATGATGACTCAAAAAACAAAAGGAGTCTGTTGCTTCCGTGATACAGTCAAGATCTTTCTTCACATTGTCCTTTAAGGTTAGGTAGAGTTAACTGTACATGCAGGCGAGATTAAACAATTTTATATTAACACAATTTAAAACAATTTCTCAAGCGTAGCCTCGTTCTGTCAAGTCAGAGTGGAAATGCTCATAAACTTATCCAAAATAAGCATTTTCATTTTGTATGAGGTTAACTCTTTTTGTGACATAAAAGCTCCGTATTTCTTTTGACTGACGAACCCATTTTTAATGAACACAACTAAAGCTGAATAGCCAATACTTACCTTGCAATGTTTGTAAACATTGTCCTGTTTTGATATCCCAGATTTTAACTGTCGAATCTGCATTCCCAGAGACAAGAATATTGTCTTTGAGTTCCATTCCACTTGTTAACGATTGGTGTCCCGTTAACGTGTGAATGCAATTCCCCGTCTCCACATCCCAAACTCGAATTGATGTATCAAGAGATCCACTCACCACATGGATACCATCAAACTACAACAGACATAGTTTATTAGACTAGAAAGTGCAGATATTCTTAATATTATTTATTGACCTTAACCCTACAGGGCAGGAAAATAAAGCATGGGAAACCAGTAATGCCAGGACCAAAATGAGGTAACAGGATAAACGTAATCAAGTAAATCTACAGTGCACGTTCTCAGAAGCCTCTATCAGAATTGTTATCTATCTATCTATCTATCTATCTATCTATCTATCTATCTATCTATCTATTTTTATGGCCAGTGGCTTCAAACTAGATGCAGAAACAAAACAAAACACGAACGCATTACTTTCAAATCATCTGGCCACACTTAGTAGCTAAATATCCGGGATAATTCAATAAGGATTACTATTGGAGTCTTACTTCACAACAGAAAGTTGAAACTATGGACAAAGCTTGTGATTAAAGGCTGTGTTTATCAACACACCTAAGGCATGAAAAGACTAGAGATAACTCTCATGATGTTTAAAAGTAAGTTCCATTAAAAACTGTAAAATAAAAACTTCATTTATAAGAACCAAATGCTAATTAGGAAATATGCCAACAGATAATTATATCTGAAATTATAAGAGGTGGCATTTTGATAACAAAAGCAAGCGATATAGGTACCTCTTCTGCAGCTTCCCAGCTATACCAAAAGGCAATAAATACCAATTCCTAGAATATCTATAATAATATTGCTACCTCTTCTCTCAATGTAATGGTCTACTTAAATGAGAATATTATATTCATTAAGGTTCTGAGCATATCACAAAACGTAAAAAAAAACTTTAGCCAATTCTCTCTCCACCAAATTCATAATCTTTTCTAAGTTAACACACCTTTATTATATGCCAATATTTTGTGACATAGACAGTATTCCATGAATTAAGAAACAAATATCCCAAGAACAGAGAACTGTCAGCATTGGGACTGTGTACTAATCTGCTGATCACTAATAGGCAGTAACTGGTAAATAAACTGTACCAGTAATGGACAAATTTTTACAATGAAAATGCTGTCTTTCAGAAAATAAAACAAGACCCATTTGCTAAACTTTCTATTAACCTATTTATTTCAAAATATGGCAACCTACTCAAGAATATCAGGTTCAAATGTAAACAAAAAACATCAGTTTAGTCAAATCCAGTTCTTTGTGACTACAAATCACTAGCCCTGTGCTGGTAGAGCATCTGGTAGAGCAGCTTTATGTAGAAAGGCTCCACTTCCACTGTGAATGGGGATGGAATCACAATTACATGGTCCATCAACTTGCAGCTATCAAGGCAAAGGGGCAGCTTTTGGCCAAATTAATCCTCTGCTAAGGAGTTTATTAAAATCCAGGTTATTTTCCTATGAGACTATCTACCCAATAATTAATATAGTAATACTTAGGGCTCCAAAGTCTCAAGTTCCAAGACAAATATTTGTATTTTATAGGAAAAATGATCACAGAAAAATTTAAACAAATCATTTGAGTTCAAAATTTATACTTTCTTCATGCCAATTTTATTTTATTTATTTATTTATTTAAAAAAATTTTTTTTAACGTTTATTTATTTTTGAGACAGAGAGAGACAGAGCATGAATGGGGGAGGGTCAGAGAGAGGGAGACACAGAATCTGAAACAGGCTCCAGGCTCTGAGCGGTCAGCACAGAGCCCGACGCGGGGCTCGAACTCACGGACTGTGAGATCATGACCTGAGCCGAAGTCGGACGCTTAACCGACCGAGCCACCCAGGCACCCCTCTTCATGCCAATTTTAAACTATATGATATAACAGAATGATTTGATCTGTATTTTTTGGATTGTATTGAATCAGCTATTTGACAGCAATTGTCTGATTAAAACAATCTTATGATTCATCAGTAAAGCATTTAAGGGATAAAAGAGATAGGATCTCTTACCTGTAATGAATAGACTCTATTAGTATGCCCCTGCAACGTGTGTAGACAGGTCTCAGTCTCTGGATCCCACACCTTCACCATAAAATCATATGCTCCACTAACAACCCTCCTGCCATCATATTGAACACAGCGGACTGCTGCTACATGACCCATCAAAACATGTAAACACTGGCCTGTCTCAATATCCCAAACCCTAAGAGTGGCATCTCGAGAACCGCTAACAACTCTGTAAGGGGGAAAAAAAAAACAGAAAAAAAGTATTAGAATTTTTAACAGCATGAGTAAACGTGATATACAAAGTCAGTGGTTATTATATTTTTTCTTTTCTTAAGCAGGAACACCTGTTTTCAAAGAAATCCTATATAAAATTGTGATATATAAACATTCACAAGTCAAGTTACTCTGGTTAGGAAGCCTAGAGTTCTGCCTGCTTTTGGTTCCTCCATTTATAAGGGGCTGTGGAGCACCTCAGGTTCTGTGGGACAATTTGAAAACTATTGTATTGTATTTGAAGAAGGAGAAAGAGAAGGAGGAGGAGGAGGAGGAGGAGGAGGAGGAGGAGGAGGAGGAGGAGGAGAAGGAAGAGAAGAAGCATCAGCAGCAGCCAACACCACTGCCAAGTGATAAATATATACAATAAGATCTTGATTTTAGAAATAAAATGCTAATGTGGGCAACATGTATAAAATGTTAGTGGGAGAACTCTGGTGTAGTATTTTGAATTTTACATTTCTTCTTTATTCTTTATGCCATTTCCCAAAATTTTAATTATGAATATATATTCTCTTTGTGATTAGGGAAAAAATTAATAAATGTTATTTAACAAAACAAATCTGAATTTGAAATTTAAACAGCTGAAGATATGTGCCTTACACCATACAATTCTGGTAAAATTTACTAGTTTTAGAAAATCCTCAAATGAAGGCTGTATATGCTTATATCTATAGTCAATAGGCATGGAGGCATTAAGATGTACAGATTTTAGAAGATACACATAGGGAGGCAACAATAATCCCTTAAAAATTTGGCCTGACATTATTAAAACTATGCTCTTCTGAAGACCAGAGTGATACTAATATTACAATCGCCTTTGGATTACAAAGGAGAGCTGAAAACTCAGGTATCTTCATGTCATTCCAAAGAGATAACGAAAGGCCATAGATTCCACATTTGGAAGAGCAGAAAATGACAGCATTGAGTGATTGAAGTCAGAACATAATGGAAACTGAAATACAAGGTCTCTCAATATCAAACCCCCCAAATTTTAATCGGAGAGCACACTGTTCAAAGTAGATTCAAACTACATAGGAGAAGATACTTTTCTTCACATATTACAAATCTAGTGTGAAATCTGCTTAATGTAATGGTTCTCATAAAGAAGATGCTGTGGACAGAATTAAAGGTAAGGACTGTAGGAGATTCATGGTAAGAACCATCAGACCTTTTTTGACAAAGTAAAGTCGAAATCACATTTGTTTAACAGGGATACTGTGAAGACATGCCAATAGGAGATCGAAAGGATTTTAATAGGAGGGCTTTGTAGGAGGAGATCAAAGCAAGAGTGAAGGCAGTGAGAAGAAAAAAAGGCAAGCAGTTTGGTTTGGCTGAAACTATTTTGAAAACTGGATTGAGGATTTCTTCCTTGATTCGATAGACAACAGAAGGCTCTCAAAGGGCAATGACACTATCATAATTAGAAAAGAATTCTCTGTCAGCCATGTAAAAGGTGAGAAAACCAAGTGTGAAAGCTATGTCAATGTTCAGGTGACTGGTAATGAGAATAAACTAAAACCCATGGGCCTCAGCTTTTGCTTAGATATAAGGGAATAGGATGGAGTGGAGGTAGGGTGGGTGGGTATTTAAAAAGACTCAGAAGCTTGAAGCCTGAATAACTTAATTTATCCCACTAGCAGGGATATAAACATCAAAAAAAAAAAAAAAAGAGAGAGAGAGAGAGAGAAATTTTTGAAGATGATGAGTCATCAAAGCTGTACAACAATAAAATGCTACACAAGATTAGAAAATAGAGTTTCAAGGAGGAAGCCAACAACACTACTAAATGAAGACAGAAATTTAGACAATCCCCCAATTTTAAGCCAACACACTACTGCTTTGCTAGTATAGAAACATCTGAAGTCTAATAAAGTCTAATTTAACATCACATTATCACTATCTCTCTAATAAACACAGTTTTATACAACTGAACTCTACACAAAAGGCCTCAGATTCACAAGTAACAGAGAAAGGATTTCCCCTTACCTTTTTTCATGGAGATGCATACAACGGACAGTGGAAGTATGCCCATACAAGGTGTGTATACATTCTCCGGTCTCTGCATTCCACACTTTTAGAGTCCGATCTGTAGATCCACTAATGATGATATTGTCTCTCATCTGTGATGACCATACTCCACCTGTGTGTCCCACTAATGTTCTCAGACACTGGAAAAACACTTAAGATGATTACTTTTGGGTAGAAAAGAAAACGATGTATTATAACATTTCAGTAGCTCATTAAATTTTGGGGTAAAGTTATTTACAAAATTTGACTGGCACATCAGAAAATAATTCCTCACATCAATATAGCATGATCCCATCACTATTTATTGGTTTTTTTATTCAGTAGCATTATATATTAAACACACACGTACAACTGAGGAACAAGTATGTAGAAAGTAAAACACTTCTCATTAAAGTAAGACAGCTCCAGCCTGGTCTTTTTGATGAAATAATGCTAAAATTGCAACTTCTTTCTTCCATATGAATGGATTCAATGAAAGAACGCCAACTGTGTTAGGTGTGGCTTACATACCACATTTCATCTGAATCTGCCCCAAGGCAGTAGTTAGGAGCCAGGCAAAGTACTTCTGGACAAGTAAAGACAGATATTAAAACTCTGAAATAAGTCCAAAGCTAATATTACACTGTGGAAATATGAAGTTGCTCTAAAAAAATTTCTAACATCTGACTTGGAATATTTTAGAAGATTCTTGCCCAAGAATCAACGTGTTGTAAGACATTTTAAAAGACAAGGTTTTTGTTTTTTTCACATTTTCCTCTACTTTTTTTTAGCTGGTCAGTTACTTAAGTCATGAAAACATTCTCCATTGGACAGATAAAAATAAGTATTCACTATAGAACAATTAAAATATAATACTGCGTACAGTGAAATTAATTGCTTAGACTACTTCTTTTCTTCAAACTCCTTCACTTATATATCGTATCTGCCTAACTTTCATCTCATAGAGCTTGAGATAAGTCTACATTAACATGATTTATTCAACTTCTAAACTATAGGTAAGTTACCAACAAAGCAGAAAAAACACATATCCCTCAATCATAGTTTTAAAAAAGTTTAAAAAAGACAATATAAGCGAGATGGCTAATAAAAGTGGGAAAAATTAACCAAAAAAAGATAAAGCACACCTGTGAGAATTATACAATAGCTAAGTCACAAAGATAGACTGACTATTTACAAGAAGAAACTAATGACATCGTATCCTGAGAAACATGATCTTTGTGCCACTGGAAAAACTAAATAAATTAGAAGCTCTGATATTTGTTATCAAAATAAGCTGCAGTCAAAAATGAACCCTTATTTTTTTCCTGGTTGGTCCCTGCAAAGGCATACATAAAATGTGAAGTGTGGAAAGAAGAAAGCTTACTTTGCCTGTGACCGCTGACCAAACTTTTAAAGTGTTGTCATCAGAACCACTAACTATTCGGTTACCACAGAACTGCAAGCATGTGATCACATGATCATCATGTCCTTTCAGAACCTACAAGATAGATGAGCAGATTAGAAATACATTATTAAACTAAATTTTTTAAAAATACCAGTGAAAAGAAAAATAAAGACACAAATAGGAGCCGCAATCTATAGTCTATTTGTTCAAATACAATTTATATAAAATATGAAGTAGCATCCATCCTTCCTGAATGACGAATCAAGTACTAAACATTTTCTTTGTTTTCCATATTCTATGATTTTTATACTTGAGATATCAACTATTAAAATTGAGTCAAGACTTTTATGAGTCAAAAACTCATAAAGATGGTTCAAACACAAATGTATTTTATAATCATCTCTTTATCTATTCAAACCAAAAACTATGCATCTATGGTTTGCAATTTTCACACACAAAAACAAAAGTACCTACAAACGAGAAAGACAAAAGTAACGATAATTATCAACTTTTTTCAACTTAAAACAAAAAAAAGCCTGTTATAATGTATACATATTAATGTAACGGTATCTCTAATTGCTTTTTTCCGGTTGTATAATATAAGCATTTTTGTCACTCTCTATATACTTAGGATAAGACAGAAAATCAGTATTACACTTAAATTTAGAGAAATAAAACTCAGAAAAGCCACCAAAAACACAAAACATGGGCACTGCTCAAAAAATCACGTTCTAACAACTACGTGGTCAGAGAGCAAGCAAAATCTCAAGCATATGACACAAAATTCAACAGGATACTCAGAAATTGTCACTTACATAAGATAGAATGACATGCAATTCAACTCATCTTTTATTCAAGTACAATTAGTTGTCAGACTGGAGAAATTAGCAACAGAGCAATGCTGTCAGTTACATTTTCGGTTATTTTAAAATATATTATTTTCTTTCCACAGGAGATAGGTGTCAAGTTATACTGCTGGCCAAGAAGAGTGTATCAGGTACCAACACTGATCAGTGCTTTCTGTTATACTGTGCAAGAGTTCAGTTACCTTAGGAGATTTGAGTTCTCCTCGCCTCCAGTTAGTATCAATTCTGTGCTGTCTGATATATGCACTTTTCCATGGACTATGTATGAAACCTGGTTTTATTACTTTTCTTCTCTTGATGTGCAACGGTTCATCAATACCTAAAGTTTTAAAGAGATAAGGAGTATAACTGCCATCACCAATAATAAAAATTACCCATTTTATAATGTACCTCAATTTCCCTTATGCTCAAAACCACTGAAATACAGGACACTGTCCAATTTCTAATACTGTATTATAAAACGATAATGTAAAGTTTGCATTCTCTGTGGCATGTTTTCATATTGACTTTTTCATTTCTTTCTCTAAATAATTCTATGAAACGTTGGATGTCAGGATGTACAGAAATGTGAGCCCTTATGCAATGTTTGTGAGAATATAAAATGGTATATTAGCTGCTATGGAAAAGAGTATGCTGGTTCATCAAAAAAATTAAACACAGAATTACCATATAATCCAGCAATTCCAATTCTGGATATACACCCAAGAGAATTGAAAGCAGAAACTTGAACAGATACTTGTACACCCACGTTCATAGCT
Source organism: Felis catus (assembly GCF_018350175.1). NCBI lineage: Eukaryota > Metazoa > Chordata > Mammalia > Carnivora > Felidae > Felis > Felis catus. The sequence goes on along the minus strand of NC_058371.1, from coordinate 75,088,737 downwards.
GCATTATTCAAAACAGCTGAAAGGTGGAAGCATCCCAAGTGTCCATCGATGGATGAATAAAGAAACAAAATGTGGGATATATACAGTGGAATATTTATTCAGCCTCGATAAAGAAGAGAATTCTGACACATGCTACCACACAGATGTGCCTTGAAGACAGTATGCAAAATGAAACAAGTCAGTCACAAAAAAGCAAATGCCGTATGATTCCACTTATATGAGGCACATAGAGTAGTAGTCAAACTCATAGACAGAAAACAGAATGATGGATGCCAGGGGCTGCAGGGAGGAGGAACGAGTTCCTGTTAAATGGCTATCAACTCTCAGCTGGGAAAGATGAAAAAGTTCTAAAGATGAATTGTACAAAACATGAATGTATTTCATGCCACTGAACTGTAATTTTAAAAATGGTTAGAATGATAAGTTCTATCTTAGGTATATGTTACCACAGTTTTTTAAAAAGTCATTAAAATAATGATTCTATGAGAGAAGGTAAGGCAGGGATAATTAATCCCACTTTATGTATATAGACACTTGAGAAGAGAAGGTTTCACTAGTCAAAGCTACAGACAGGGCAAAAGCAGGACAGAAACCAAGTATCCTGGATCTTCACCTTCCAGCTTTATTAACCATCAGTGCCCCTCATCAACTGTGATCTCCATGAAGGGAAGGGTAACCTGTAGAGTATCTGTCTCATGCTCTACTTTTCTTTCTAAAAATTTTTGCTTATCAGAGGCAAATCATATTTTTACATTTTTTTTCAAAAATATAATTTTTTTAGATGCCTGCTGGAAAAAAAATGTCCTTTTGTTATTTAATATAGATAATACCTTCTCCTCTACTAAGAAAGGAGATTTTTTTTCTTTTTCTTTGTTCTGTTTATTTTTTTTACAATTTTCAAGAACATAAACGCCATGATGGGAAGAAAATGGGAGTTCAGTACTATATCCCCAACATTTAAGAATCTCTAGCTCATAGGAGGTGTTCAATAAATGTTTGTGAAAGAAAAGAATAGAATATGAAATATTTGAATACTGTTAATATAATTTTGGGGTTTCGTTTCTTCCTTCCTTCATTATATGACTGAGTAGACATTTATTAGTGTGAATTCCAGTGAGTTTCTCTCCCAAGGACAGTTACAATTATAACTTGATCTTTAATTGTGAGTATTGGAGAGACGGACACCTTTCTCATCCATGAAACTGCTGGTAGAAATTAATCGCTATCTTATTTTAAACAAAATTCCTATTTAGGTCTTTGGTTTGTCCTTCCTTTAAACTGAGGTATAGCTGACATACAATATTAGTATCAGGTATACAGCACAGTGGTTTGATATTTATATACGCTGCAAAATTGTCATGACAAGAAATCTAGCTATCCTCTGTGAACTTACAAAGTTACTACAATATTATTGACTCTATTGCCCATGCTTACATTACATCCCCATGACTTACTTATTCTACAACTAGAAGCTTATAGTTCTTAATCCCCTTTACCTATTTTACCCGCCTCCCCAATTCCCCTCTCCTCTGGCAATTAACAATCTGCTCTCTGTATACGTGGGTCTGTGTTTTGCTTTGGTTTGTTTTTTTTTTAGGTTTCCTCTAAATCATCCTCATCCGATCTTTTCAGACTGGGAAGCAAATCAGATACATTTGCTATTCGTTACTATCGCTCATTAAAGGGGTTAGCTGCGAGATCTAGCTCATTTGAATGTGTGGGGTAACCTGTGGATTTTATATAAGTAGGTGAATGTCAATGAAGACTAATTTTTCATTCTTTGATAAGCGGCCAAAGTTCTCTTTTTTCAATTCTATGTGCACATATAAAACTTCTAATTTTTACTTTTTGCTATTTTCAGAGTCTAAAGATTTTCTCTTTGTGATTTTGAACCTTACCCTCTTCTTTGCATTTCTCTCTCCAGAGAAGGTTGTCTTCAGCCAAAATTCTCCAGTAGCGACAAGTCTGAGCCGCTTGTAGCAGGTCTTTGGGTTCCAGGAATGAAAGCACATAAAGTGCCAGCTATGAAAAACAAAAGCACAGTATGTCCATATTTAAAAATACACATACAAAAATAATAATTATTTACTACAGAATGAAGCACTTTTATTTATTTATTTATTATTATTATTTTTTTTAATTTTCTTTTTTCAACGTTTATTTATTTTTGGGACAGAGAGAGACAGAGCATGAACGGGGGAGGGGCAGAGAGAGAGGGAGACACAGCATCGGAAACAGGCTCCAGGCTCTGAGCCATCAGCCCAGAGCCCGACGCGGGGCTCGAACTCACGGACCGCGAGATCGTGACCTGGCTGAAGTCGGACGCTTAACCGACTGCGCCACCCAGGCGCCCCTAGAATGAAGCACTTTTAGATAAAAACAATATAATTCTACATTCTAATTTTTGAAATTGACTTTCTAATAGTTAATCTTAAATATATACCAGGCTTAAAAAACTCGCTCTATTGGTTTTTATGAACTTCACTTGACTAACGTCACCTCTGCAAAGAATACTTAAGCTTCTCTGCCTCTGCTCTTTTGCTCTGTGAGCCTCAACTCAAGAATTCTACCATTTATGTACGTATGTATGTGTATGTACACTTTATTAGTCATTTAGATTTTGTACTTTTCTCTCCCCACTACCATGTAAATTCACTGAAGTTATGACATAAATTAAGGAATGAGATTTCAGGGGCACTTGAGTGGCTCACTCTATTGAATATCCAACTTCAGCTCAGGTCATGATCTTGTGGTTTGTGAGTTCGAGCCCCGCATTGGGCTCACTGCTGTCAGCCCTGAAGCTGTCAGCACAGAGCCCACTTCAGATCCTCTGTTCCACATCCCTCCCCAACCCTCCCCCGCTTGCACTTTCTCTCTCTCTAAAAAACAAATGAACATTAAAAAAAAGAAATGAGATATCTAGATATTTTGTGTGGTAGGATTTCAGATCACTTCTGATAGATAAGATTAATAGTTCTTTATCATATCAAAGTGTCTATTATCACAATGATGAACTTCTCAAACATTTATACCCTTCAATGTATATGACAAGAGGGTACAATTACTAAACTGCTCCACAGACATATAAAAGCAATTAGGTTCTAATTACTTTACATTGCTGGTGGGGATTTTCTTGATGGGCCAGATATATTTGTATATTTGTACCAGCTCTTTGGTATATCACTGATTTTAAAATTTTGTTTCCAAGGGTTGCAAACCATCATTTTTTTTTTAAGAATATATAGTCAATTCAAGTAAATAAGGGAAGAAGAAAGAAAAAAGAGGGGGATGGTAACTTGTGAGTATGCTTATCCAATTAGCCTCACTAATCACATAAAAATTTAAATTATGATATTAGAACCCAAATGATCTAAACAAAGCAATAAAGTTTAGTGTTCACAGAAATTAAATTACAAGAATTAAAACAAACTATCATTTAAAGGGCCAAAGGCCATACAGGGAGTAAAAGCACAATTTGAATTATTTTCTGATGCTAACCAGTAATTACATGATATAAATTATGCTTACCCAAGAACATTATACAGAGAGAGCTCATCATTAATCACATATTTATTGAGTACACTTCATATAGAAAGTACTCCAGCCAGTCAGTATTCAATTTAATACTGTTACTGATAAATGACAGAAAAAACCTTTTTGTGGAATAATTATTTTTGGTCTATCGGAGAAGCCCATTCAGGATCATATTTAGAAACTGAGTAATTTTAAACAAAAAAGCATAACTATATCCAACAATCTACATATATGTGTATACATACATACACATATACAAATACACAAACATAGACACAGATATAGATAGATATAGGTATCAACATTATACTTTTCTAATGGATACTCTATAAGTCACTTAATTTTGAAATTAAGCCTGGGCAAGTTGTTTAGTGCCAGTATAACAGTAATGAAAACACCATATTTTTCTTCTATGTGAAATTCATATTTAATATAGAAATTGAAAGGCACAAAGTTATATTTGTGAAAAAGAGATGCTATTTAATGCCCAACATATTTAAAATGGTCATCTGAAAAAGTCTATTCTTTGTTTTAGTTATCCAGCCGAAGTAGAAATCAGGTAATTTACAGAAACAGGCAATAGATCTTAAAGGCTAGAAAACGGATCCAGAGCACCTTAGATTTCAAAGGTACATCCTAAATCATCTATCATTTCCTTCATTACTGGTGATTATGAGCTCACCTAGTCCAGTGTCTGCATGCATTAAAAAGAAATGCATTAAAGAGTAAAGAAACACTTAGGTGCTAACGAAAGTTGAAGTGCTAACTCCACAGGTAACTGGTACATTTTTCCTTTAAAACAACAGAGGCCCTAACTCAACCATGAATTTCAACTTATTCTATTTAAATCTAGTCATTCTATTAAAAACATCTAAGTATTGTAGAAAATACACATAGGAAAATAAAAAATATGAAAAAGAAAATCAGAACCAGTAAAAATATAAATCATAAAAGAAGTTAAGTTTAAATCAGGGAAAAAGTAGAACACAAATGCACTGGCAACAATATCTTACATGGTTTTTTAATTAAACTGCCAAGCACAAAAGGAACAACAATTAGTTATACAATTCTTAACGTGTATTATGGGGGGAAGTACAACAATTCCTCAAAGGAAGCAAGGTTTAGTCATGTGGGGCTCCTTGCAGGAGGCAGAAAGTGGGCATTGTCCTGAACAACATCTCTATAATACTATAGCAGGGGAGTATAGGTTTGTTGTGGCCAAGTAAAACGGTCTGGCTAATCCAATTTTCTATTCATTTGTCTTTTTTTTTTTTTTTTTTTAATGCTTATTTTGAGAGAGAGGGAGGTGGGGGGCGGGGTGCAGAGAGAAAGAATCCCAAGCAAGCTCTGCACTGTCAGTGTAGAGCCCGACATGGGGCTCGAACTCACAAACCATGAGATCATAACCTGAACCAAAATTAAGAGTTGGATACTTAACTGATTGAGCCATTCAGACACCCCTCTTTTCATTTCTCATAAAGGTAAAATCTGGATTAGTAATTCCTCCTAAGGCCTCAACAGACAGAAGCTCTTAAATTGAACATCTATTTTAGATAACCTTTTCCTTGACCAAACTTGTCATTTCAGTGAGAGTTGCTATTTTTTGTTTTTCTCTTTAACCTATGTAAGAGACCACCATATTATACGTGAGAGGGAACTAATACTTTCCCAGAAAATTGCTGTATTTCCCTGGATTGAACTAGTGAAACAGGGGATTAAAAAAAGAATAAAGAAATTGTTGGCTGATCCTATGTTAAGAGTTCAGGTTTGGGGGGGTACCTGAGTGGCTCAGCTGGTTAAGCATCAACTCTTGATTTTGGCTCATGATCTCATGGTTCATGAATTTGAACCCCGCATGGAGCTCTGTGTGACAGTCTGCTTGGGATTCTCTTTCTCTCCTTCCCTCTCTCTGCCCCTTTCCTGCTTGCTTGCTCTCTCTCTCCAAATAAATAGCAAATAAACTTTAAAAAAATTGAAGAATTTAGGTTTTGTTCTAGGTCATCTACTGAATCACTATGCTTTTCTTGGCATTTATTTACAAAAATAAGGATAATGCAGTATATCACAAGCCTCCCACGTGAGGCTAGTGACATTTTAATCAAGGTTTTTGAGATTAAAAAGTAAGTGTTGATGGGGCGCCTGGGTGGCTCAATCGGTTAAGTGTCTGACTTCGGCTCAGGTCATGATCTCATGGTTTGTGAGTTCGAGTCCCACATCAGGCTCTGTGCTGCTGACAGCTCAGAGCCTGGAACCTGCTTCGGATTCTGTGTCTCCCTCTCTCTCTGCCCCTCCCCGGCTCACACTCTGTCTCTTTCTCTCTCTCTCTCTCTCAAAAATAAACATTAAAAAAAAAAAAAGAAAAAGTAAGTGTTGGTAAAGAGCTTTGAGATCTGTTGAAAGGAATTATAAGAAAATCATTACAAGTCCATTTCCTGACATGAAAGTAGTGATGTTTTAAATAATAATAGCACTTAAGTCTCCAATAAGATAATAGTTTCCTTAAGGACTTAGATCTATACCATTCTTTCTCCAAATATAAAATAAAGCATTTTTTCAAAATATGAAATGTTTCCTAGTAGTTGAAAAAGAGGGAAAATGCAGAAGATCTGCTAAGCCAGAGCTCACTCTTGTTCTTTTCTCTAGCCTCCCTACTTTTTCCTCAGGCAATCTTGAAAAGAACACTTAATCCAAAAAAATCTTTATTGCATTTACACTGGTTATCAATAATTTGTGCTTAATTCTTAGACTCTTAAAAATATTTTCATAGTCTTCGGATTTTAAGTATTTTTTGTGTTCAAAAGTTATTATGGAAATACAAATAAAGCAAAACAAAAGATTCATCATTTTTAGAGACAAGAGGATAAACTAGACTAAGAGAAAGTCTGTATTTTAACAAAAATACTACCTTCTAAAATAAGGAGGATATCTAGGGAAACCATGAAGAAAATATTAGAGGGACTAACTTTACTTTCAGTCAAATACTTATAAAAGTGCTACCTATTATGAATGTCCTTCTGGAAGCAAAGAGAGCTTATGTCATTTCATAAGCCAATTCTATTCAAAAGGTTCAGGTTTAGCATGAGCCAGCAAGAATAAAAAATTTTTTCTGGGACAATGCTATTTTTTTTTTTTTTTTTTTTTTTTGCCACTTAAAAAAAATCATTCCAAAGAAGAAACATTTCAGGAAAAAGATATTATTTCCACTTTGCTTTCTCTTAAAGTAATGCTTAGTTTCATACATTAAATATGATAAAACTATTTTATTCATATCCAATGTGAAATTATTGAGACTATGTTTAATGCCCTTAGGATATTTAGAATGGTTATCCAAAAAAACCGACTCTTTTTCTCTTCATATTAGAAGTTTTAAGATCATTTGCAGTAGTATATTAGTGTCTTATATATTGTTTTCTTAGCTGACATATAATTAGTGGCACATAAATAATTTGTGAAAATATAAACCACGTGACATTGATTATTTAATGTCATATTATTTGTTTGCTGACAGAAATGAAACTGTGAAGCCTATAACATCAATAAAAGAACAACATCTAAGCTATGCCTCATTTATGCAGCCAAGAATGCCCATGTGATCAAAATCAATCTATGATAAAGAATAGTGTCAGTTCACATAAAGATATAAAAACTAGGCATAAGTAATTCCAAAAGAAATGCCATAAGGATGTAATCGATGCAGGAAATCTGTGAGAGAGTGTGTGTGTGTGTGTGTGTGTGTGTGTGTGTGTGTGTGTGTGTACGTGCGCACGCGCATGTGCATGAGAGAGAGAGAGAGCGAGAGAGATGGGGGAAAGACGAAGGATGATTAGTAGAAAAAGATACACATGTGAAATTCCACATATTTTAAAAAAATTACATAATGTGAGTTAACAGAGAACTATCATTTGATAGAATCATAAAACTATTAGTCTCAGAGGGATTTTGGAGAAACAAACAAAAATCTGTTTTAATAAAATCAGAATTTCTAAAAAAAATCTGCTACTATATATAATAAATGTACCAAGACAAAAAGGTTGGGCTTCAAATAACCTGGGAAAAAATTATGATAAAGGAATAATCAAATTAATGAAACTCAATAGTTTACTCTCCTATGACTTACTGCAGGGGTGGAAAGAAGTCACTTAGTCCATAAATATACTTGAATCTGGAAATAATACTATTAAGTCATGGCAGCTTATCATTTACCTCTCTCTTTAACACTAATTAAGAGCGTTAAACCGACAATACTGAATACCATAATTAGCATGACCATGTTTAAAGGTGGTCGCTATGAAGTTATATTATCAAATAGCACCCAGAAGAATATAATTGATAATCCTTACCTCTTTAGGGAGCAAGGAAATGAAGTCTCGTTGAAACTGGGGTTCTATCACTTGCATCATATGTTTTACTTGTGTTGGTTCACAACTATCAATAAGTTCATCTAAAGCAAGCAATTTCTCTGGTCCACTCCAGCTCTACCAAAAAGGAAGTAGAAATTTTTATTATTTTAATAGATGTCTCAAGCTATAAACTCATAAAGGAAAATCCACGTTTACACATAACATAAAAAGTGGCTGCTTACAGTGAAAGTTTCTCCAGGAGTCACTGAAGTGATAATCAATTATTCTCATCAAATTCACTAGGTACCTTTATTTTATAAAAGCTTAAGAAAAAGTCATGATTTTGACAAATATTCTTGTACCATATTATTATAAATATTATATGTTCATCTACTATCAAGATAAGAAATCAGAGTTTTATCTGGAAACATCAACTTGGGCTACTAAGTAAACAAAGTATTTTATATTCTTTCCAGTGGGCACCATAAAATTTGATAGTGTTAATAAGGAACCCATCTCAGAGGAGATTGGCAGCATGATTTAGAGAAAAATTAATAGCTGGATATACTGCAAATCTGACAAGTGTCTTCCACAAAATAAAAGAACTTTGATTTATTATGTGAAAATAATTTGAAATAAAAAGCAGCAAAAACATAAAACAGTAACTGACTTAGTACTGATACTAGAATGTGAACAAAAGGGTCAGAAACAAAGTACTACTTATTGGAAAGACAAAAACACATTATTATACTTTAAAAAACAGAAACTACTTTATACTAGGGGATTATTAAAAAAATTTTTTTTTGCCAGTGAGGAACATCTGCACAGAAAAGCCATGATTCTTAAAAGGAAACATTAAAAAGCCATGTGAATAATTTAGAGTGTTAGAATTTCCCCTCAAAATAATCATGTAAAACATGTAAATAACTTTGTGATGCTTAAGTGAAAGAACATCCTTGACCAGGCTGATTTAAGTACCTTTGTGAATTATTATGTCCAATTTGACATTCCATTTCTTGCTCAAACTAGGAACCTGGATTTTGTAATATATGAAATGGATAATAATTGAAAACTGAGATATACTCAGGACACAGGAAGCCTTATTTAGAATACTTTTTAAAGTACTGTAGTTTAAATTTTTTTTGTCCCTTTAGAATCTACAATGAATTTCATTGTAGATGAAACTCCTATTATAAGGTGTAGATTATGTTAATACTATCAAACATTTCAGTAGTATTTCCAAAGCACTTATCACAAACATTATCTTACTTAATCATAAAAACTCTGGGAAACATTCCCATTTTACCACCAAATATGAGGAAACATAGACTCTAATAAATCGTATTCTTTTCTTTTACTTCTATATACCTGCATACCTAGAAGATTCTCCTTGAGAACCCACCTTGGACCCTTTTTAATTAGGGTGAGGACTTATGCACAGAAATAAAAACTACTCAAATATATGTATTTGCATACTCATGACCAATGAAAAGTAGTTACTTTGAAGTTTGACTGTTTTGTTCAGTTTTTCTCACACAACTTCAAATCAAAATTTACCTCTTTAACAAAACTTACACTGATCATCTCCCCTCATCTCTGATCATTTACTATCAATACTATAGACTCTAATTTATTGATATAGATTCCTCATAGAATTGAAGGTGGGTTTTCATAAATATGTTGTTCCCCTCCATTCATGGACACAAGTATGAGGACATATCCAATTTGGGTAACGGGTAACTTATGCTGACTTGATTAAAATGCAGCTTTAAGTAACCTGATAGCACAATAATCTTAATTACTTAATTAAATTTAATTTAATTATTGAAAACTTTTTAAACACCTTTGCATATATGACTGTTTGCCTTAGAAACACTTTTTGGAAGTTTTTATGGTTAAATTTTGATATAAAAATAAAGGTATCCTATGTAATCTTCTACAGTAATAGGGTGAAAAACCTTACAACATATTACTACTCTATGTACCTTACATAGATTAATGACATGAATAGCTACTATGAATATTTCTACTTTAAGGCAATATACTTGTTTAATGTCTTTTTTTCAGTTAATGAATTATTACAGTTTTCTTAAGAAAGAAAAGGGTAGAAAAACATTATTAATACATGATATATTACTGCTAATAGATGGAAAACGTATTTTATCAAGGATTTTAGGGGATCGGGTGTAGAATGTGAAAAGCCAGAATAAAAAATAAACAACTAATTCAGATTTTAAGTAAATACTAAAAGCTATGTCAGAAATTTCTATATATTTAAGCAAAGTCCATGACAAAAATTATGCTTGCATAGGAAAATATTTCTAAGATTTTAAACAATGTTTTTGTTTTAAACAATATTTGATTTAACAAGTCAAATAAAATTAAATGCATATCTGTGTTTAAATTATACATACATTCAACAGATGTTACTTTGTGACCCTTTATTTAAAAGTATGCCACTGACAAGGATTAGCAACACAGGCTGCAAGCTGGGTAGTAAATGAGACTGTTTCCACCTACCACACATATTCAATAGTCTAATTACTTAAAGTCACTTTCCTTAGATGGTTTCGACAAAGGTATGAACCATATAGAAAGCTTTCCTTGCCCCAGCCTGGATTTCTTCCAGATTGGTATATAAAATTGCCCATTCAACATGTATTCTTAGATATGCAATAAAAACTTAACATATTCATGATCTTTCTCTTCAAATATGCATGTCCATAATCCTCCCTATTTCGGTAAACCGTAACTCTTAATTCTCTTAGTTGCTCAAGCCAAAAACTCTGGAGTCATCCCTAACTCTCTCATTCTCACCACTGTTAGATGGTTCTGATCCATCAATGAATTTTAAGGCCTTAAACTTCAAAATATATCCAGAATCTGACTGTTAAGTACATTGGCCTAGCTACTATATTATCTCTCGTGTGGATTATTCCTTTCCACAAGCTTCCTTGTTCTATTCTTCACAAACAGTCAGTGATACTGCTAAAAATCACTCACTCTTCTGCTTAAAACCCTCTAGTGGCTTCCGACTTCAAAGTAAAAACCAGGGGCACCTGGGTAGCTCAGTCAGTTAAGTGTCCAACTTCGGCTCAGGTCGTGACCTCATGGCTCATGAGTTCGAGCCCCGTGTTGGGCTCTGTGCTGACAGCTCAGAGCCTGGAGCCTGCTTCAGATTCTGTGTCTCCCTCTCTCTCTGCCCCTACCCCACTCGTGCTCTGTCTGTTTCTCCCTCTTTCAAAAATAAACATTAAAAACATTTTTCAAAAAAAATTAAAAGTAAAAACCAGTCTGGGTTGGCCTACAAGATTCTATTTCCTACTCCTTTCCCTCTTGTTTAGTCGCTTTAGCCAGAGACAAACCAAGCATGCTCTGCTTCAGAGCCTTTTCACTTGCTGTTCCTGGAACATTCTTGCCCTTGATATCCACATGGCTTCTTCCCTATGTCCTTCCGAGACCAACTCCAGGCAACCTTTTAAAAACTGCAAACCAGTTCCAACCCCCCGCCCCCATTCCATCCCTCTCCTATAATGTAAGTTCTGTGGAAAAGAGTTTTTGGTCTGTTTTGTTCACTATTGTATTCCAAATCCAAAGTAGAACCTAGCACCAGTAATTATTTGTTGAATAAATAAATGAATCCCCAAAGAGTCAGGAAATACCACACCACCACTAACTCAAAATTCTCTCCAGAGAGTGTTTCTGGTATTTATATTTGATGGTATTACTAGGACTTACTTGTTTAGTTTGGCTCCAAGACTGATTCCAAATTTTTGCATACATGGTTTACCAGCAAGGGAAGTATGTATTAACTTGAAAAACTAGCAGTTAATGACTATATTAAAACAAAATAACAACAACCCTCATTCCTTTAATGAGGAATAGTGGAAACAGCAGTCAATTTCAGATCAGGAAACCCAACTTTTAGAGGTGATACTGACACTAATTAGATTACACTTTAACCTCTGCAGGCCTTATTTCTGCATCTGCAAAATTGCTGGATAATTCTGATAATTATTTTATTTCTGTTCTAAAAAACAGTTGTCCTGGATGAAAGCATCTTCCTTTGGTCTTTCATGGTAAAGTTATGTGAGAACTTATTTAAGGAGATAGGAAAAACATTCCAAATTTGGCGAGGATCAAAAGAAACAAAACTTAATTTGTGGGCAAAATTGCAAATGCAAACTTGAAAATTCCCCACGAAAGGAGTATTTTATTTCAGATAATTAGAGAATGAAGGTAGTAGTGAAGAATATAAGAAGCACTGAACTGCAATTAGGGGCTGGGGTTTCACCAGTAAACTCACCATGGAACCATATGAAAGTCCCTTAATTAATCTCAGAGACCCCACCTGTATAATGAGGGGCTTGGTCCAGACCAGTGTTTCCCAAATGCTGGCTGAGGAGTGTAAGAATCAGAGTCCTAGAACTCATCATCAAAGAGTCTGATTCAGTAGTCAAGGTGGGGCTGAGGACATTTTGTGTTTTAAATAAACAACTCATCCAGTATCGATGCAAGTGACTCACAAACAGTGTTGGTTACTAGTCTGGATGATCTCTATACCCCATTCAGATATGTGCACACTATGACTTTCGGTAGTACCACGCCTGAATTTCATGTGGTAAAGAACCGATTTCTCATGACTTTCTTAAACACACACTTTCTTCTTCACACAAGGTTTCTTAATCATACTGCCTCAAATACAATTACAAAGTAACACTGAATTCATTTTATTTTGGCATAATCCTGTTTTGGTATTTTGTTGACTAGCAAATAAAAAAGATCTAAATAAAACAGAGAACATGTACAATTTCTAAGTGTTACCGTGGTACTTAATTAAATCCTTCAAGAGAGTGTTTTTACTCCACTTTTAATGTCAAAACACGTAAGTATTTTCTACTTTATCATTTAAAAAATATTTGAGTATTAGTATTTTCAAAGTACACTCATTATTTTAATGCAATGCAAATTTTTTTATTAAAATAATGCTAATAACATTTGTATGAAGCTGTTTTTAATAGCCCTTTTTTAGACCTGAGAAAACGGAGGTTCACAAAGGCTATTTCTTGACCAAGAGAAGAAACGAACATTGAGTCTCCACTGTTATTTCCACATAAAGCTTTAAGCACATTTACATGTTGTCTCCTGTTTGACAACTTTTTAGTGTTTACCTGTCTTATAGAGGATGAAAATAGGCAAGAGTGGTTACGTAATACCAATAAAATTACCTAGTATTAAGGGGCAAAGCCAAAATTTGTACTAAGATCTTTTTCTTCTAAGTCATATGTGCTTCTCATTTATATCAGGATGCCTCTAAATATAAATTTCAACATAAGATCATAATAATGTTATCGATGCCTTTACTTGCTCTAAAATTTTCAAGTAAAAAAACCTATATGTAACACCCAAATGCACAAACAAAATGACCAATCCTCTGCCCCCAAATTAACAACCTGAGGCATCAATCTGGCTGCCAAAAAAAGTAGAACCAATGGCTACTAAAAATTTACACAGTACAAAATTTCTGGTTTTTTGTTTTGTTTTGAATTTCCACTTCAATTTTGCAATGCCATTTTGTTTCAATTTCCCTTTATCCAAAATGGTATATCATTTGTTCTCATTCCATTTATAAATTGAGTACAGAGTACTTTGTCGGAATAGATGGAGCTGGACCAAAACAATGCTGTATCACTGCCTTAGGAGCAATAGCAGAACAGTAAGGGGATGAGCTCTCCCATTTTGCTTGTTATGCAACGGAAAAGTCATCATTAAATACCCCCACAGCACATTTGTAGAAATCATGCCAGTCTAATTATCCCTCCACTATAGCACACAGGGTCAACTCACGACTCCCCTACTTTACTATGAAATTATATCTCTCTACAAGTTGGCCATGAAAGCCCTATACGCTTTTAGGCAAGTGATTCATCTCTAGTTACTTTGGCACCGGCCCTGAAAATAAAGGGCAATGCACAACAATGAGGACCTGGGTGTGTAAGAGACAGATACGGTACTCAAAAGATTAAGGTCCTGATACACCTGTTTAGTTGACTTTTTGTTGCTAAAAGATTTCTTTGTTGCAGAATATTTATCTGAAAAAAACACTATACCTGGAGGGATAATTCTACCTGTTATTCCTATTAGCTAAGAACAAGTTGTCTTCACTGCATCTACTTCTCATACGAAAAGCAATCAAATGGGCTTTTTTACAGAACAAAGGCTAGCCTAATATTCTTTAATTTATTGAATCCCATTTATTGTAAGAAACTTTTTGTTTTTGTTTTTTTTTTTTTACAAATAAGATTTCTGAAGACGGGATGCATCTAATAACCTAGATATTAGGCATCTCAGACTTGGTGACATACAATATGTGGTAACGTGGACATTTCATTAAGAAAGCATGAATGAGCTGAACAAGTAAACATTCTACAAAGAACTCCCGAAAACATCCTCACTGCAAAATAAAGCAAATACTCCCTCCCTTCTATAAATCAATATTTGAGAGAGTTCTCTTAAAATTGGGAAAAGTCTAAATGTCTAGCAAAGAATATTTTGGTACTCTAAAACACCGGAAAAAATAGGCCCATGTCACATACAAAATAAATCACTTGACATCCTTGTGATAAGAAATAAAGCTTTTCATATAAAATAAATATTTTGCACGCTGTCCACAATGATGAGAAAACTATTACCAATAGCGTAAAATTTTCAATCATGTTGATGCTTTCTTATAAAAATGATATTAAGTAATTCTTCTGCGTTATTCTCAAGCGCTCTGCCGCTCACACTGTGTGCGTGTGCTTGACAACACACAGCCATATTCCCATCTCCTTGGCTTAATCAGAGATGATAAAAATCTTTGAAGTATTTCTTTGTGACTGTATGAATGTCTGACTCTTCTTTTTACCTCTTATTGATGGGACACATTTTGTATCGAAAGGCTATGATAAAAAAAATTAAAATTGAGTTCATGCATAGGAAAAAATTAATTAAAATTTAAAAAAATCAGAAACCTAAGGTAAAAGAACTGGGAGAAGGGAAGGGGGGTACTAATCCTTGGGGAAAGGTAAGGTTAATCAACACAGGACTATGAAGACAGAAAAAAAATTCTTTGTGATTGTAGTGGCTTATAACATTATCATGAAAGTGACACACAACTTTCATCCTCAGTCCCAGCACTGGTGACATTTGGGGCCTGATAACACTCGGCTATAGGAGGCTGGGCTTTACGTGGCCACTACTCACCAGATGCCAGCGGCATCCTGCCCTCCACCCCATCAGTTGCAACAACCAAAACTGTTTCATCTGAGGGAAAAACCTGCCCCCTGTCAAGAACCACTGCTCTAACCTTACAGTCACCAACTGAAAAAAAAAAAAAAAAAAAGGTTACCCTAGTTTCTCTGAAATCACCTGAAGGGTAGAAAAAAAGTTTTAAAATCCATTTAAAAACAACACTGATTCAAGTGAATTTTCCAGCTACAGAAGAAAAAGACTGGGACATTTATTTAGTTTTTGCCCAGGAATTTAATTTATAAGGATTTACATAATGGATATTGTAAAAATCTGAAATATCAAATAAAGTCAAATAAAGTATCTTCTTTTTCCCTTATTCATTCTTATTCCCATATGCATTCATAAAATACTACCAATCAAGCAGCTAGAGGTAAGGAAATATATTCATTTTACATTAATGTCATGGATAATATCAGAGATACCGTGACTTCACATAACTTATATTATTTGATATTTACAAAGAATAATTGTTTAATCTAGGTCAACTATTTTGCTAAATGCTTAATATATATGCATTGTCTCACTGGAAGAAGAGATAAATCTATTTAATATCACTACCAGGATTTACAAAATTCTTAACAGAGGTTTGGTTGTAGCCAATCTTCCTGGTAAACTTTCAAAGAATTTAAATGCCAGTAAAATACAGTAATCAGCATATGAACACAACAAGCCATACACCAGCATGGCACTGATGAAGAGAAGCTGTATCAAAGTCTTGGAGGCTACTAGGGTAACAGGGATGGCTAAATCACCACAAGTGACTGATTAGAGGAGTTCCTGCATTACTCCTAAATGCTTAACTTCTAAGCAAGAAATTTTGGAAAACAAGTACATTCAGAAACCCCAACATAAAAGAGAAAAGGAAGAAAGGTCTTACTATCTAAAAAGCAACAACAAAACAAATACACACTTATACAAAATAAGCACTGGATTCTCTTGATTAATGCGTTTAAAAATTAAGATGAGCTCCCTTATCTTCAACAGCTTTTTTTATTGACATATACTTCACACAAGGTCCAATTCACCATTTAAAATGTTCACCTGAATGGTTTCCAGAACACCTGTCTTGCTGTACAACCATCACCTCTGTCCACTCCAGAACACTTCCATCACCCCAGAAAGAAATCCCATACCTGTCAGCAGCTAGCCCCAACAACCCCTCACCAATCACACAGCAATCACTAATCTATCTTCTGTCTCTATATATTTGCCTGTTCTGGATATTTCATGTCATTTTTGTGACTGGCTTCTTTCACTTAACATAATGTTTTTAAGATTCATCCATGGTGTAGCATGTAACAGTTCCTTCTCATGGCTGAATAATCCCTTATTTTTTGCAGCAATTAAGTGAAGCATTTCAAATACTGTGTTTAGACATGTCACCTGAAACATTTTCAGCCATTCCTGAAGGCCTGTAGGTGGTTGGACAGATGTAATTCGACGTCGTTGTTGCCCTTGGCCATTGGCTGCTCGCAGGTCTCCAAAAGTTGTTGGTGTTGCTGAACATGGTACAAGTCCAGTGGTACTACAAAAAAACACAAGAGTGGAAACAAAGGTAGGTATTTGTTAAGAATAATGGGCTCTAATTTAAATAAGCATGTGATGTGGCATATGTCAAACATCAACAGAATTATTATTTTTATTTGCTTATTGCCAGAGAGCAAGGATACACAAAATCTATTCCGCTATTCTTAGAGCAGGTTTCCTCCCTCCTACATAGCCACCTGTTATTATCCCAGCAGTGCTAACTGCAACCACATGACAGGATCTCTATGGCAAAACTGCAACTTGTTGATACATACAAATAATGTTGAAATACTTCTTTAGAAGATACAGGTTCTACCTCTGTTATGACTGGTCTTCAGTGACTTAATTAAATAGAAGTTTAAATTTCCTTTATAAAAAGGGTGTGAAACTTACTAATGGTTTAAAAAATTCATATGTAGAAGCAGTATGCTCATATATTTTAGACATTTCACCACACACATTATTCCTTAATTTTCAACTCAGATGCTTTCTAAATTATTTATAATATTTATCTCTCTCTCTCTCCAACTTTCCACTGTTATTTATAAAGCTTAGTCTAAATAACATTTGACAGGAACAAGCCTTGATTAGACATGTATTTACTCAAAACAGTAAGTATTGAAAACTTACTATATGATATGTAAAATTGAATCAAATGAGATCATCTGAACACTTTCATAGAATAATTTAAACTCTGAGACATTACAGAAAATAAACCTTCAATTCTGCCACTAGTAAAATCAAAGAGTTAAGACTAAATGATCTATCTCTAAAACTGTCCAACTCTCCTAAAAATGACTAATAGCAGAAAAGTATAGTTATAACCAAGTTATTAATATATTAAACTTTCTTCCTAATTTCAATATATAATTAAATTATTTAATCGAGGTAAATACTGAATATCTCTATTTTGGAGACATTTGAATAAAAAGTTCAGGAAGACTCATAGTTACATTTGTAAAATAATCTTCAATTTATTGAGCTATGATAATAAAGTGTTTTATATCTGAAGAACATACAAATTACAGCCTATTAGCTGAATATCTAAGCTCTGATAAATTACTAATGAAACAATACCCTCAATCCTTTTCTATCCAGCATATTTCATTATTTTGTTAAAAAATGTATTTTAGTCACCAGATTTTACAGAGAAATCTTCATATCTACCACCTTTAAACCTTTTAATATTATTCTAACATACAACAATTAAATCTGTTTTCCCATCTATCAAATTTTTTTTTTTTTTATGTTTACTTATTTTTGAGAGAGAGAGACAGAGAGAGACAGAGCGTGAGCAGGGGAAGGGCAGAGAGAGGGAGACACAGAATCCGAAGCAGGCTCCAGGCTCTGAGCCATCAGCACAGAGCCCAATGTGGGGCTCGAATTCACAAACAGCAAGATCACGACGTGAGCTGAAGTCAGACACTTAACCGACTGCGCCACCCAGGCGCCCCATGCTGGCTATCAAATTTCAGAGGTAAGCTCTGTCTTCCTCTCCAAAATGAAACAGAATGTGATCATAAATTTTCTAATAAGGAAGACAGAAAATCATAGTTTCATTCTTATTATTAGAAAATCTGTCAAAAAAATTAAAAAGCATCAAATATATACTGATAAAGTCTCCAAAAAGACATGGAAATCAATATGCAGTTTGGTTTGCTTTGGTAAGTTATATGTTAAAAGGCTGAAAACAGAACTTGCACATTTTCAGGTATTTTCTCACAACAAAAAGTGAGCAACTAAAGACAAATTTTCTTAAAATGTGTTCTGTAGTAAAAATTCAGCATTTGTTTACAAGCTGCCTTAAACACAACTGAACAATTTAATACCTTTGTCCTGGTATCAGCCATATTAATAGAAGACCAAAATGATATGGTTCACTGCAATCTATACATTAAAAGTAGTACATTTTTAACATTAAACTCAACGTTCTCATCTGAGAAATACTTTCTCAAGACTAGAAGGAAAAAGCAAAAATGAAGTGAAGAGTTTCATGTGTCTATCACCCCACACCCTCTGGTGGAAGTGCCAAACACAGTGAAATTGTCAAAAGGCAAAGGGTAACTAAGAGGGGATCAATTAACATGGGAAATCATACTGAAAGCATTTCTTAAATAACTAAGAGATAGTTTTATTTCTCTCTTCTGCATCATCTCCGCATTTTTTGCATAGAGAACTATTTAATTTTATGATTTCTAAATTTCATAGAAGAGCATTTTAAAAAAGTATTTTCCACAACTGGATGAAGTAAAAATATAAACTCTTTCTTTAAAGAGAGAGAGAGAGAGAGAGAGAGAGAGAGAGAGAGAGAGAGAGAGAGAGAGAGATGCAATCTCTAGCAATTCTCCATCACGGAAACTTAAGTCTGAGCAATGTTAAATTTATTGCATCTTATATAATAAACATAACTCTAAATCAAAATATTTAAGGAAAAAAGAAGAAATGTTACCATCATGAAGTTCTTAGGGCTTCTATAGCTAACTTTTAATCAGTGATTTGAAGAAGTGACAATTATGCAGAAAAGACCAAAAAAGCTCTGAAGATACTTTTGTCATTTAAATTTTAAAATACCACATTCCAAATAACATCTAAAGCCATTTTTAATTGGCTGGGTAATAGATATTGTGCTTAAGTTAGCCTAATTAGCGTGAGAGTGGGAAAAGTTTTATACTGATGCAAAATCCAAAAAATGATGGAATGGTGCACAAAACAAGACTACAATTGTATTTAGTTGTTATGGAAACCTAATTTACTGGTGTGGATATGGATGTGTTAAAAACATAAGATATACCAAGAAAATAAAAGGGGATTCCTAACACAGGAAGATTTAGTTAGTAACTGTGAGTTTTATTTCACTGCTAATAAATGTATCTTCAATTTTGCATATATAAATATCTACCCTAGAGCAGCTGTTGCTATAGTAACAAGATATATTTGCTCATATTCATATTTTAGAACTTACTTTTTAGAATTCCTTAAAAACTGTGATTTAAAAATTCTGCTTATAAGAGAACTTGTGCTTGTGTCTTATTTCAAAGTATTAGTAAGAAAATATAAGCTACAGCAGTAGTCATTCTTCTTATTTGGGACTATGTATTTCTCAATGTTCAGTGATCTCAAAATGTGTTACAGAGTCAACAGTACCAGTAACATTATAATTCTACGAGAATAAACTGGAAGAAATGCTTTTGGAATCATCAACTCTTTAAAGAAACATAAGAATCATGAGAGAATCAATTATGGTTAATATTACCTTGTATATTCTGAGACTTTGCATGGTTTCTTTCCCAAAGAAAAAGAGCGGACCTCAGAACCATGGTCCAATTTTCTTTTCATCTATAAGGTAAAGCAAATAAGATAGGTTTAAAAAAAAAATCACCTGTCCAACTGTCTTAACATTAGCATTGGTCCTATTGAAAAAAATTTCTTAAATTTTTATAAGCCTAAATTTTGATTAATTAGGCATAGTTAATGTATGTAGAAAATAAATGTTCTATGATTTCTTCTACTAGTTCTACTTTGTTTTACTCTTTGAAGACGAGAAAGGTGATTACCCACCCCCCCAGTATTTTGTTCAGAAGAATAGCATACGGTGATTTAAAAACTGATATTCATCATACATATTCCTTGAGAGTCATATATCTTTCACGTTTCCCAGTTTAAGAACACAGGGGGAAATGTCATGTTAACACACACATTGAAGAACCATATTTAACGTATCTCTCTTAGTGATCATCACTTTCCTTTAAAAACGTATTTCAAGATAAAATATACAAAAAAAACTCAAAATTTCAAAACCCGAATGGAAGTAACAGTAACTGAATTTAAAACACATATTTATTATGAAAGTGTGAAGAGAACAATGTAAATAAGATGATCTTGAAAAGTAATTATAATAAGGCATAAAGCAATGAATATGGGCAATGAGGAGAGTAAAAAAGTAAATCTGTAACAGGAGAGAGGCCTGGGGATGGCATAATAAAGGTGGAAAAAAGCCATCAATTGATATTTACACAGAATATAACTTCACTGACAGATGTTCACTCAGGACAAAATATTCTAACTTGAAAATTTCAGCAACATCAACAAAAACATTTAAAAAGAATGAATTGTACATCTTTGTAAGGTATATCCAACATCCATACTTTTAAAGTATTTCTTTATGCTATATATGTATAATACCGTAAATACATTCAGAATTGTATGTCAACATCAATATTGAAATATTTATTTTTTTTATATTTCACCATCTGTTAACTGAGGTCATCTGACTATAGATATGTCATAAAACTAGAAAATAACATCTAATAAGATGCAACTTTTTCTATTTTGATTTGTGTCTGCTAATTAATTACTGTACTATGGAAAATTATGTGGGGGAGGTAACCCCAGAGTGATAGCGATCCTCATTTTTAGAATAAGGTAAAAACCCTTGCTTTGCAGCAGACTTAGTTTCTTACCTACTGCCTCACATGGGAACATCATAAAACAGCATGCTGCATTATAAATACTAAAGAGAACCATCAAGACTCTAACAAATTTTGAACCACACTATGGATAATAAAGACATTTTTATCATCATGAAAAAGTCTTCCAAAATACAGTGATGATCTTATGACATCAGGAGCTAGAGTGAGGGTACAGCAAGCTTGTCCACAATTTATGCCTTAGTTCAAGAAATACCTACTGGAAAGAAATGGAATTGGTCTTAATTCAACCCTTCAGAAGTTTCTGTACTCATTATGTTGTTTTAAAGTGATTCCTCTCAAAAACCATTATTTTCTTTCTCCAAATAATTTTAATAAAAGCCAAAAATAAATATATAGGATTTAATATATAGATAGCCACGTGCTTGAATATATATAAATCATAGACACACACGTACACATACACGCAAATGTAGCTCTCAGGAAGGTCAGTCGGTACAGATTACCTTAAAAATCTAGCTTTTTTAATAACTTGCACAGATTCTTATTTTCAAAATTAATATGAGAAACTTTGATATTCATTCTAATTAAGTTGTAATACTGGCTTTCAGAACTTCCCTGGGTATCTTGCAAATACACATTGGTGCAAATGCCATTTGCCACCAAAAGCAAACTTTATTTCCATCTTAGAAATCCTTCAATGGATAAAAATGCCCCAAATACATATCAAGGGAACCATTTGGAAAGGATTTTTATTTTCAGAATATTTTACAAAATAAAGGACTTTCTACAGGACTATAGAAGTCTTTTAAATATTATACTGTTTACTGAAAATCCTGACTTTAGAACCAAACGTTAATTCTGCAATTTTTTAAGGGGCACAGAAAGTAAATACGATCTTTTAAAATAAAGTCCTAAATATTCTAGTGATTCTAGACTTTAAAAGAGTCAACTAAAGAAAAAGAAAAGAAATATGTATAATATACAGAAAAATTAAAGGCAAAAGACTCACTAAAAGCCAACTAAGGGTAGAGTATTTCCAGGTCAGCATTTAACGGAGCCACATTTCTAAAGTCTAAATATATTTTAGTGGAAAATTCCCGGATTAAAATACACATTTTATTTTAAATTTAAAGCTGTTTACAGCTTACGTTGTCTTTGCATTATTTGCTTACATTCACGATATAAAACCGATACCAGCCATCCAGCCACCCACCAAAATTAGAGGATACTGCAGCCATCTCTGATGATACAGATTTTCCTTCTCAGGCAGGCACACACACACACAATCATACAACACAGGAAGAAAACAGATTACTTACTTTGTAAAAAATCATTTTGAGTGTGCCGTAGAAACCCATATTTTCTGTATTTTTCCCCTTCAGTGATTCTGTGCCCCCGTGTGTCCGGCTGCTTGGCAGTCTCTGACAATATAAACCTTTTTCAGGTAGGTATGTCACAGATTCTAATGTGGACATGCTCAGGCACGTCAGAAAGGGAAGATTAGGGAGCAGAACCGGCAACAAAACTCCACAGTAAAGGCAAATGCAGCTCAGTATCAAACCGCTTCTCGGGACACACATACATACATGCAGCTTGACTGAGGAGAACTCGAGGGAATAATGAGAGAGAACCGAGAAGATTATTGGAGGAGACTATGCCCTGTCAAAGCCTTGACTGAACAGATTCCTCCCTCAGCAGCAGAGGGATCAGATTACATCTTCCCTTGAACACAGAATGGTGCAGTCCAGGATTCAGCAATGCAGACTGCACATCAATTATATGGTGATCCGCTCCAGGGAACCCGTAAGCACACAACGCACTGAACAGAGGGAGGATGTGGGCAGCAAATGAGCCCGCCCCCACACGACAGCCCCCTTCCCCTTTCAAACTTTCAGGAGATTATTTTGTATTTTGTAAAACCTGCATTTCTGAAGAGTTTTAAGTGGCAAGCATCCTTTCCACAAATAAGTGCTTTCAGAAACATTTTGAAAATGGAATATATTTTCCATACAGTCCTCCCAACAGAGGCAGGGCAGGCTATTTCCACTAACTGTTATCCTATTGCAGTCCTGGCACAGACTGATCACATTTTTCAAGTAGCTTAGAAGATACAAAATGAGCAATCCCGAAGGGAGAAATTAAGTATTCTTTGTTGGGGGGTGGGGAGGATTTACAATAAAGTAAGCCAGTTTGGAGCTTGGAGCATTTGCAGAAATTATATAATAAGTTCTATCTTAACCTGCATACTTCTTATATTGGCATTTAATGAAAATGTTCCCTATGTTTTTCCATTCCCTTCATTTCAAATATAGTTTTCAAGAAAATTGCCACACTTCATCAATTCTTGGTAATCATGACAATATCTTAAGACTATCAGACTAGTATTAAGTGTGTAAAGTTTGGCCAAAATGTTCTATTTCTTCAAAGAAAGCAAAAACTGGGCTTATTGGGAGTCCTACCCTTATTTGTTCATTTAATCTTGAGTAAACAGGATGCACTGCACTTCTACCTCCAGAATTACTTTGACAACGTGTATTGCTTACCATTAAAAAGGCATTACATAATAATAAATACCAAAGTTTGCCTGAAGGCAACCTTTTTCTCAAAATGACTACTTCACAAATCTAGATATTTTATCTTGCAACTTGCTACACAACTAGCTTCGGGAGGGAGGCAATTGTAAGATTCCGTGGCCCATTATTAAGGGTCTAGTTAATTAACTCCTACCCTCCCCATTAACATTCTTTATTATAAGTAAACTGCGTGCCTATAGTTATTTAAGTACCTAAAATGTTCCTTCAGAAAAAAAGAAATAGTATTTGGACTTAGTACATTTTAATACTCTCTGCTACAGTTAACAAATGACTTTCATTAGGAAAATGATTCTAAATGCTGCATAAAGTAGTCTCATAATTTAAAAAATAAATGTTTACCTTTATAACAGACATTAAGTTAGTGTAGTATCTTTTACTTCAAAAAAAAATAAATGAAATAAGATAATCCAAAATTTTATGAAGATGTACATCTTGGATTCTTCTGGAAAGTATATTCTATATATTATATTATCTTTTTAAAAAAATCTGACTCTTAAATTCTTGCCCTCAGATACAATATGTACAAGTACCCAGCAAAAAGTTAATTTTCTAAATAAACAATCAGCTTACTTCAAAGGAAAGTTCTTTCTGAAAAGAAGTCTCTGGGGGGGGGGGGGAGGAAATCCAATGGTTAGGAAGAGACCCATAAAACCCTTTTGTTAGAAGATTCAGAGCACTCAAGATTTTAAAAAATACAAAGCCAAAAAAAGTGATTTCCCCTCCACCATCAGCCTCCGCTCCGGGCTATCTGAAGAAACTAGCTAATTATAAAATGAACACCTGACATTTTCTCTAAAATTTGTCAGTGGTAACCAGCTTATTAGAGGACAAATGAACTTCCCACCAATCATGTAACAGTATATACCTTGATTACAATTGAAATCATGTCCTGTCTTTAGATGAAGTAAGTTTTTCAAATTAAGTCTACTCAGTTGAGGACATAGATCAACTTTAATAAAGCAGGGATACTGCCTCAAAACCTAGGATATTTAAGGAAGAAAATAACATAATTTTCTATATTCAAAGGAATGGCTCCTTTGTATGGTATGAAGTTAAAGGGACACCTGACCTTCGCAAACATATATTTACATGTAGGTATGTATATTCATGTTTTATTTTTGAATAGGTAAAATATTTACACGATTCAAAAATCAAAATGATTATCAAAAGTATACACTGAAAAGACTTTCTACCACCCCACACTCCCCACATTCCATGGGTCCCATTTGATAATTATTTTTATTAATTTATCCTTTAAGTGAGAATGTAATAAACATTACATAAGTTAAGTACTCATGAAGATTTTATTTTCCTAATTATTTCAACAATTCTCCCTACTATCTTGTTACAATGTTAATTTGCACCATGAAGAAAGAATTTGGCAAGCAAAACTAGCCAACTAAATCTCTTACCAGATTTCAAATAAATAAAACAAAATAATTTTCAATATTCTCTAAAGTTCTATTAATGAAAGTTGTGATCTATTAATTTCATCATGATATATATATATATGAACAAAAGCAAATAAAACCATTCTCCATTCACCCAGCAATTGTACTACTAGGCATTTATCCAAGGGATACAGGTGTGCTGTTTTGAAGGGACATATGCACCCCCATGTTTATAGCAGCACTATCAACAATAGCCAAAGTATGGAAAGAGCACAAATGTCCATTGACGGATGAATGGATAAAGAAGATGTGGTATATATATACAATGGAGTATTACTCGGCAATCCAAAAGGATGAAATCTTGCCATTTGCAACTGCGTGGATGGAACTGGAGGGTATTATGCTAAGTGAAATTAGAGAAAGACAAATATCATATGACTTCACTCATATGAGGACTTTAAGAGACAAAACAGATGAACATAAGGGAAGAGAAACAAAAATAATATAAAAACAGGGAGGGGGACAAAACAGAAGAGACTCATAAATATGGAGAACAAACTGAGGGTTACTGGAGGGGTTGTGGGAGGGGGGGATGGACTAAATGGGTAAGGGGCACTAAGGAATCCACTCCTGAAATCATTGTTGCACTATATGCTAACTAATTTGGATGTAAATTTAAAAAAAATAAAAAATAAATTTTTTTTAAAAAGCAAAAATAAACCAAACATTCTCCATTCCTATTTCTGAGAGTATTGACTAAAATACAGATATTTTTATTATTTGTTTACTTTTAATTTTTGTTTTGAGAGAGAGAGAGAGAGAGCGTGTGCATGTGGGCAGGGGAGAAGGGCAGAGAGAAAGAGATGGAGAGAATCCCAAGCAGGCTTTATGCTCAGTGCAGAGCCTGCTGAAGGGGTCAATCCCACAACCCTGGGATCATGACCTGAGCTGAAATCAAGAGTTGGATACTCAACCAACTAAACCATCCAGGTGCCCCTAAAATACAGATATTTAAAACTTTATTCAGAGACTTAAGTTTTTCAGTAGTATGAATGAAAAAGCCTTTATGTGTGTATCTATCTTTTCTGACCCTTGAGGTAGACAGAAACATTTCAAACTGAGATCAGTCCACAATCTATGTTAAATAAGTTTAGGAAAAAAAGTATTTTACGCTTTATGCTAGAATGTTAACTAGTAAGTTCACTGAAAAAAAGACTAGTCAACCATTACTGCTGAGACAATACTTGTGTTTGTCATCCAAATTTTTAGAATCAATACTCAATGTATTAAACATATTTCCACTACAATACAATACACCTTCATGTAATTCCAGCTAAGCAATAAATTTCCCGTTGTATAAAAAAAACATTTCTTGTGCTGATTGACAACCTGTAAGCCTTACTGGAAATCTATCAGCAAGGGGAGTGACTGCTAACTCAGATTCAATGCTCATCTTATCACAACTCCATTGAGCTACGTGTATGAGAATGGATGAGAGCAGCAACTTAAGAAAGAAAATAAATAAATTAAAAAACAGTACAAAGATATGAAGATGTACCGCCTCAGAGGCAAAGCCTCTGGGAAATAAGGTAGTAGAATGATTAACTTGTGAGCTAGCATAAGAGAAATGGTTCTTTCTGAGCAATTAGTTGGGATGACTAAGTTTTTAGAAGGGCAAGTTGTAGTCACTGACAGAAACCAAATTATTCTACCTATAAATAGTGAGAAAAATATAAACAGTCAAGCAGTCTTCACTGAATTATGTATCTTCAGAGAAGTATGTACCTTTATACAGTGTCAACAACGGAAGGAGTAATAGAGTACTTTTCCTCACCTTGGGTCTCAGAGTTATTTCCATTTTAAATAAATTCTTCTACTGCACTCATCATACCTAAAAATTATTGTCATTATTTTTATATATCTTTCTCCACTACTATCTACTCCTTGAAGGCTCCCATCTTATTCTAGGACACAATAGAAAAATGATACATAACAAAAATTAATGTTTTTGAATAACTGGCCATACAAATAAATAGTAGCAACCAGGACATCATTTTTCTAAAGCATAAATATGTTATACTCAGTACTAAAAAGTCTTATCCATTGTACTAGAATTGATGATATTATACTATTATTGGTTCTTTTCATTATCTTGCTAACATTTAAAAATTTACTTCCATTTTATAATAAAGAATGTGTTTATATGTCAGTGATTTTCTTTATTATCAAGACAACATTTTTCACTCTGATATTACACTAGAAAAACTACCTACCACAACAATTGGCTGTCTTGCCCAAGCATAGAATTTAAATGAGAGACAGCTCAAACTTTCAACATCAAAGGAATGCCAAGCATACTGAAGCTAAAACAAACTTTGAAATCACACTAACCCACTGTCATTAACTTTCTGGGATGTGAGTTCTTACTAAAAGGTTCACAACTGAAACTGGCAAGTTAATAGTTTGTCATATCACGGGTATTGTCAATTAAAATAATATGTACGCCCAGCATCTACATTTTCCCTAATGCAAGTAGGTGGCAGTACTGATCAATAAGCTATTTTCCAGTCTTATTCATTAATTAAGCATTTATTTAGCAACCTGGAATTTGTCAGGCACAGGAGAGTATGCAATTAAGCAAATGTTTTTCTTCCTCCACTGAATTTAAGACACAGAATAGGGTAATATACACACTTCTGACTCTTAGAATTCACATTGATATTAGTTCAAAACCAGTTATTTGAGAACATGTAAAATAAAACAAGGTAAGCCAGATTTAGTTTGAAACTATCATCCAAGTAAACAAATAGTGAAATATTACTGTAAATCAAAATGCAAATCAAAATATAGCTCAGACTGCTTTAAATAATTTTTAAGATAACTATAATTTTAGGAGTGGTACTTTTATAAATTTTTCTTTTTCTTGAAGTTTCTGGTATTTATAGCTCTCTTTACAAAAATACAGTCCTTGAGGATTTGACACAAATAAACTGCAATATTAATTCAAGCAGTAAAAGCTTTTTTCATCCCTTCTAATTGGGCCAAATTAGTTATCTGATAAACATATGTGCAAGTACATATATATACACACATACATACATACCAGATGCAAGTTAAGAGTTTCATTTATCAGAGCTACAGAAGAAAACAATAAAGATGGGAATTGTGCTTGTTTGCTCTGCTAAAATTCATATTGTGGTAGAGCTATCAGATTTAATCCATGCACCAAAACGCTCCTTATAATATCTCTATACAGATGGGCAATACCTGCAATAATTGACAGAGTAAGTCACTCTGGAATGTATCCTGACTTCTTTAGAAATCAATTCATCTTTACATGTCATGCTTCAAATCCAAAATCAACCATCAGTAAGTATGTTGAATTCATATCCAAAAGTTCCTTCTCAAAATTTTGTTGTAATTGCTTTATAGTAATCCTTCAGCAAAGTAAGGAAAATATCATGAGAAACTATAAAAATAAGGTTGATTTCAAGAAAAATAAAACAGCAAATATAGAGAAGGGATGAAATCAATATTCTCTCAATAGAAGACCTAGAACTCTATTCACTCTTCTACTTTCTTTATCCAGTTCCATACTTACTGCTGCTGGTTGTGATGTTCAAATACATTTACCTACTCGGAAAAAAAAAATTTCTGTAGGTGTGCTATATCAATCTTATATTTTAGTATTAAAATAGCCTTTTGTTTCAAGGTTTGTTTAAAATTCTGGAATTAATGTCTTAAATAAGTCACAGATTAGTCATGACTTAAATTTAGTTATGACCAAAAAGTTTTGAGAAAGGGGCTAAAAGCTAAGAAGTAAAAAAAGTTGTACATACTGAGTCAACAACAACAACATTAATAGCAGGAAGCCATAACGTTTAGAACTAGAAGAGAACTTGGAAGTCATCTAATCTAGTTCTCCTTCATTTATGAAATGAACATGGGGTTTGGAATTGGAGAAACCTGAGTTTAAATACCAGCTTTGCTGTTATTAGAGTGGAACCTCCGTAGGGGTTGACCTTTTAGGAGTTCTAGTTTTTGTAATGGTAATTACCGCCTATCAACTTTACTAACCTAGCCCACAGAGTCATTGTGAGGACCTAGTAGATGCCCAGCATATAACAGATATCCTATAAAATAATAACTGCTATTAACAGGTGAGAAAGGTGAGGATAGAGAATTAAGTGTCTTGCTCAGGGTTATACAGCTGTATTAGAACCTGAGACTCCGGTCCCAAGTTCACTACTTATTAATTGATTTCCATTAGATACGTGATGGCTCAAGCAAGTTAGGTTCAAAAAATCAGACATTGCTAAAGAAGGAAGCAAAAAGCTATATTTTGCAAACAGCAATTGCATATATAAACTATGATTAAATCTTGATTATTCAGTTCATGGAATGATTATCTAGATCCATCTGACTGTGCTTCTGCTACATGTGGGAAATCTGAGGCAGACATGGTGACTGGGAAAAGGTGACAGAAACTGAAAGACTTAGGTTAAAAGAAATCAATTAAAAAATAATCATTTATATCCCAATATCTACAAAATGCTGAGGACAAATAAAAACATTACAGTAACCTTTCTCCCCCGCCAAGATACTTAAAATCCAGCTGGCAAGACAAGAAACTAATAGAGAACAATATCTATCAAGTGCCAAATTGGGTAGTGTAGGAGGTCAGAAAATGAAGAAATCATTCAAATAGAAAATTTCATATAAAATAGTCTTGCTTCTGAGTTTGGTAGCAAACAAGTTTTTTTTAGATGTTAAGGAAGAAAAAGGAAATTATCATCTGTGGACTAAAGACATGTGGAAATAACACTATCACTACCTTGAAGAATTAACATATGTAAGACTTCTAGTACTCACTGGTCTTATAAGGTGCATTAAGGAGTAAACTATTTACCAACACACCTCCTAATCCAAACATTTAATATTACAGTTAAAATATTCTTTAATTTACTAGTAACGGTTTCTTCAAAAGTACTTTCTGCCATGACTCATTCTCCCATTTTAGGGATAATATGTGTCCTTCTGTACAAGGAGAACTTTACTGTGTGGGCGTAAAGACTGTTGACTTTTTATTTAGTTATAAACACTGACTAATAAGGGGTCCTTCTGTTTCAATAGGCACTCCTACCAGATCATATACACAAACGGCTTGTACTTTTGAATATAGGGGGGAATGAAGAGACTTCAGAAATAAACATTCATTTAAACATGATAATCTCCCAAAAACTTGATGAAAAGACAGTAAAAAATGTATTTCAGGGCAGTAGGGTACATGATTCATTGATGTTCACCAATATGTGGGGAAAGGACCTCTGGTATTCAAAAGTGCATGACATACTTGGAAAATTAAACAGTTTGTCTTGCTCTGCTCCCAACCCTTTCTCCCCATGTCCTGCCTCTCCAGCCCCCAGACTCAAAGCCTCCTTTTAAGGAAGTCTTAAGGAAAACACTTCATTGTAGAGCGTTCAAGCTCACCGTGTAACTGTTCATCATGTAAAGAACTAGGGGAAGGGCTACTGTAAAGTAGAAGGTATGTGAGATTCAAACACATGATATAAAGTATGGTCCAATGTAAAATATATATGCAAATATTTAAGTGTGTGTGTGTGTATGTGTGTGTGCGCGCGCGCACGCGCCTACGCACGCGCACACACACACACACAAAGAAAAGCCTATGTAAATATATTAAAATATTCACAATGGTCATCTAAGAGGCGTAATAAGAGATTTTCCCTCTTTTTTCTTACCTGTCAATAAACAAGTTCACTTGCATAACCTTTTGAACCCAGTATGTGCCAACAACTGTTTTAGGCTCTAGGTATAAGGTGGCAAACAATGCAGATGAGCTTTCTACTCCCCTATAGTGTAACATTCCAGGGCGGGGTGAGGGAGAAGTCATCTAATAGGCAAACTAATACATGACTAAGATAATTTCATATAATGCTTAGTTCTAAGACAGAAATCAAACAGGGTACTATGAAAGAAGTAGGTAGCTAGGGTAGTAAAGCAGTGTGGCTAATTTTGAATGGCATCACCCGGGAAACAATTTTTAAGTCAAAATGATAGAGTAGAGCCTGGGATCCACAAGAATAAGGCCAGTCTAGCTAAGATGAAGTGACTGGTACACGATGAAGTCAGACAGGTAACCAAGGACCAGATCACGTAGGATCCTGTAGGTCATGGTCAAGAGTTCAGATTTAATTGTGAAGTCATTACAGGATTTTCAGGATAAGAGTAAATACAACAGAACTTCTGTATATATTTTTGCCTATATTATTTTTTATATTTTCAAAAATATATATAAAATTAAATATTGCTTACAAAGTAATTCTCAGTTACTGATTAAAGAAGATATAACTCTTTTCAACTCTTTCGTGCAGCAATTACTCTTTCATTTCCCTCACACTTACTCTCAAACTCAGCAGCTATCCCAAAAGATTCCTAAACTTGGAAAAGAGAATTATACTACTTTATTGGGCTACACCATGTGCCAAGCACTATTGTAAGTCTTTATATGTCATAACTCAACTCTGTAAGAATGAAGGAGCATCTACTGCATCATATCTCTATTACCTTGCTCTTCTATTCTCTATGTTCTGATTTTATCCTTACATTTAATAATTTACTTTTTTTGAGAAAGACACTGATGTTGGGCTCAGATCTCTATAGATGGACAATGCATCCAGCCTTATTATAACAAATGTCTATAATGGTAAATGATATGGTTACCTTTAGTTATTAGAGACAAAAGGATTTTACCCATGGTATACTTTTTAAGACTGCTTATCTGTGATCATAAAAAAAAATTCCAGAACATAACCACAGAATCTCAAAGTTGGAAAAAGCCTTCAGCTAAAGCTAAGTACAGCCTCAGGTGCAACCCTACTTATTAGGTACACTCTCATTAGCATGTTGTCACACAAGATCTGTTTAATCTAAAATACACATTATTCTCAACTCGGTAATCTTTTATTGGTTGGCTTCCCAATTTTGATAATTATGTCCAATTATAAAATTTGGCTAGCAGATACATAAAGTCCAGATTCAAACTTATTGTATTTTTTAAAATATAGCATCTCTTCTCATCTCAATCATCTTACGTATTTTCCACAAGAATTTAAACTGAGAAGGGATAACTTTAATCTTTTAAAACTCTAGTTATGAATCAAAGTCTGTGGACTTAAACTTACTTCACTTATTCAAAAACACTTATTAATTCCATATTGGTGCGAGGCCAATATGAAACATAAATCACACCAGGTTCTTGCTCTAGCATCATGGTGATCTTTAATCAATTCTTTACTTATTTTCGAGTACCTTGCCTGCTCTTTAAGTATTTGTTTGATGCAGCTGTCAAGTAAGGAGAGAAGAACCCAATAATCATGCCCCCACTACACTTAAAAAGGAGAATTCTAAAGAGTCATTTCAGAAACATCAAATTATATTTTAAAGCAATAATTTAAGAAACTGCATTCTTTGCTTTGAAAGAATCTAGAATTATCTGACTAGCATAACATCTACATGATCCCCTAACTTTTTAGGAGATTTCAACAGACTATAAAGTTTCAGTAAATAAAAGCAGAGTACAAAGAAAGATTACTAGAAATAGATGGGTCATGAGTAAGGTTTCACATAATTTTTGCCTGTCATGGAAATATTTTCAAAATAACTGTTAATGTGAAAAGGTATATGATTTATGGTAGTTTTTTTTTATTTGCAGTGAATGTAAGGTCAATAGTCAGGAGCACTTTGACATCTTGGCAAAACTATTAGAATAGAAATATTTTATTTATAGGGCACCTGTGTGGCTCAGTCATTTAAGCATACAACTTCGGCTTAGGTCATGACCTCACGGTTCGTGGGTTCGAGCCCCACGTCGGGCTCTGTGCTGACAGTTCAGAGCCTGGAGCCTGCTTCGAATTCTGTGTCTCCCTCTCTCTCTGCCCCTCCCCTGCTTGCACCCTGTCTCTGTCTCTGTCTCTCCGTCTCTGTCTCTGTCTCTCTCTCTCTCCCTAGAATAAACATTAAACATTGTTTTAAAAAGATATATTTTAGGGGTGCCTGGGTGGCTCAGTTGGTTAAGCTTCCAACTTCGGCTCAGGTCATGATCTTGAGATTCGTGAGTTCAAGCCCCGCGTCCGGCTCTGTGCTGACAGCTCAGAGCCTGGAGCCTGTTTTGGATTCTGTGTCTCCCTCTCTCTCTGACCCTCCCCGTTCATGCTCTGTCTCTCTCTGTCTCAAAAATAAACGTTAAAAAAAAAATTAAAAAGATATATTTTAAGTTCACTTTCTTTATTAAATTTCTTTAATATTTAAGAACATATTTATCTATAAATACTCAAGGCCTCCAAATGTTTAAAAACTAACTTTGAAAGTTTGCCACACTTGATACAGGATTCTAAAATGTTCTTTCTGCAGGATGGGTATCATGAGTTTCCTTCCAGTTGTGTGAACTCATGGTATGTAATCATGGCACGATGACTACTAAACAAATGTGCATTACAATTTAAGATCTGCTCTGTGCATACAGCTGGTCTGTTGAGAACTGCTACATGGTGATTTGAGAACACTTTAAGAAACTGAATCTTAAATTCTCTTTAACTGAGTCAATACATGTTCAAACTTTTACAATATGAAAAAAAAATCCTATGAGGAATAGCTTAAATCTACCAAATTACATGAAGTCAAAGCTAACAAAAAGATGTTGAACTACAGAAAATTCTTAAAGTTGTAATATTTTGTTAGCCTTTGTGATAAAGACATGCACACACATACACACACACACACACACACACACACACACACACACACCCCATCTTCATTTTCAGACATTCCTTAAAATTTATTCTATCAAGAGACAAAACAACATACTAAGAACTTAGAATAACTTTCAAGAGATGTTAAATAAAGACAGGTTAATCATCATGATCACAATGTAAAGGGCAGATTAAAATTAAATGGTATTTTTCAGACATTTTTATTTAACTAGCTTTTATTAAGCAATTGCAATAAGCAGATTTTGTTACTGGGAGCCTGGGTGGCTCAGTCAGTTAAGCATCCAACTCTTGATTTAGGCTCTGGTCATGATCTCATGGTTCATGGGTTTTGGCCTGCTTGGGATTCTGTCTCCCTCTCTCTCCACCCCTCCCCTGCTTGCTCGCTCTCTCTCTCTCTCTCTCTCTCTCTCTCTAAATAAACATTAAAAAAAAGATTTTGTTAGACCAAGATGTCATTTATACTCCACCAATTCATTTATTTCAAAGACTTTAACTTTGTGAAATGTACTGTACTTGTTTTTCTATATAGGGAACACAGAAAAAGGAAATTATGTGAGAAAAATTTATGGGGAGCCTCTAACCTCAAATTCCACTGTAATATTATGAGTCTCATCCAAATGAATCCTGAGTCATATAATGGTTCTCTATTTTCTAAACAATGAAACAAGATGGGAGAAGGAAACCAAACAGTGATTCAAACATTTTATTTTGGTAGTTCTAGATCTGCTGCATTCAAGAAATATTTAGCCAGGGTTACTAAAAGCCAGACACTAAGCAAAAAGAATGAAAAACTGAGCAAGATGTAACCTCTACCCTGGAAGAACTCCCAATTCAGGAGGAAGAACAGACAAGTCAATTAAAAAAAAATGACGAATCAATATAATTGATGGATGAAATTGCTCAATTTATATGACAATGCATAGAGCTAGAAAGAGGAAGAGATATTTTCAAGAAACACAGATGGCAATATTTTAAACCTAAGAAAAAAGGAAAAACAAACACTACATTTAATCTGATTTGAATACTCCTTAACTGCCCACCATCAAAAAATACTGTAAACTAGTCAAACTTGAATAAGCAACTCTTTAAAAAAAAAAATTTCTCTTAAGAAAATGAAGTATACACAGAAGAGAACTTCAGGCACTCTTCTAGGTACTTACATAAACTCATTGAAACTGTCTAACAACCCTGTGAAATAGGTACTATTATTATCCCATTTTACAGATGAGGACACAGACACAGAGAGCTTAAGTAACTTCTCCCCAAGGTTAGACAACTAAGTAGGGTGGCTAGGATTTGAACACAGGCAAATCTTGGTCTCCAGTTTACAGAAAATGAAATAGTGTTTTCTACATACATAGCAAGAAGTACTGGTAGTTAAGAAATCTCTAGGATGTTTCCCGAGCTGTTTCAGTATCCAAATATGTGATTATAGATGAGATCTATGTTAGAATCACAGCAGACATTGAGAAAGAAGAGACAAACTAGGTAGCTAATTGTGTACTCTGATACACTTTACTTCCGGGAATTTACCAAGAGCAGCCTGACAAAGAATTAATACACCACTGCCAATGCCCCCTTGGTGAAGAACTGCTCCCATTATCTTTGACATTATATTGAAGGTAGGCAGCCATCAGTAGGCACAGTGAAAGAAAATCTATCTGATGAACAGTGTTTACGATAATACATGGGTTTGCTTCCTTTCCTAACCCCCCTCCCCCCCCCCAAGAACCATAGCCTACCCTCCTCACTCCCTCATGTCCTATACTTTGTATCTCTAAAACATGAAATAATGAAAAAAAGCTGAGAACAGAATACACCAAAGTATCTCATTGGAAAGTCCTTTTGAAAGGGCTAATAGTCTTTCACCCTTACCCAAATGATCTGAACACGATAGAAAATTGACGAAAGTTATGTATCATAACACTAAAGAAATTGTTTTAAATGCTTATCACAACCCCACAACACTTAATTGCCTTAAGTTCCCTTAAAAGGGTATTAAGACTTTTACTTGATTTTGAATTTTTTAGTTTAATAGACTAAAAATACCTAACTTATTAATACGTAGTAGTGTTGAGGGGGCACTTTTTGGAGTATGTATCAAACATATGCTTCAAAATGCAGTTATCACTTTATCACTTTGGCCCTGTTTCTTAATTTCATCACTCAGATCTTTTTTTAAGGAACAATCCATCTTTAGTATCAGTTTGATCCATGTGTGGTTATCACTTCCTAGGAGTAAACATCAGTGTTGATAACACACGCCTATCTCTGTGATTCTATCCTACACTGTTTCAACTATCTCCAATTGTTATTCTACCTGGGATACATAATTAAAACAAATATAGATTTATATGGTTATTTTGATTTCCCACACTCATTCATTCAACAGTATTTATTTGGGTGTCTATTACACATAAGTTAAATTAAGTATGGTCTCAGCTTCATGGCTACAGTTTACAGTGTAGTAAGAGAGGAAGACAAACAAAACAAAGCCAAAGTAAAACTGTGGTAAATGCTATAGAGTTTTAGAAAAATGTGTAATGTTAAGGTTTTGACCTATTCTAGAGGTTCAGAGAAGAGAAGTCTTCTTCAGATAAGAAGAAGCAGTCTCTTCAGAGAAGAGAAGCAATGACTAAAGTGTGTTGTGGTGGGGGAAGGGCACCCCTAATGGCTGCAAGGCACAAATAAAGGCTCTATGGCAAGTGCAAAATGAGGTTAAGAGAAGTAGATAAGGGCTAGATTATGCAAGACCTCATAAAGGATTTTGGTCTTTACCATAAGAGTAGTGAAAAGCTAATGCTGCATGTTAGTGAAGGGAAAGAAATAATCAGATAAGCCTCTTGAAAAATCATTCTAAATGTAGTATTAAAAACAGAACGGAAGTGAGAGTGGATGTGGAGAGACTATGTGAGGAATTTATTCCACCAAGGCCAGGCAAGAGATAACAGTGGGTTAGACTACCTAGGTGCAACAAGAGACGGGTAGAAGTGAACAGTTACAAGACATTTAGGACATAAAACTAATAGGATTTGATGACAGACTGACTAGTCATGAAAAGTAAAGGAGGAGGAATTATTAAAGATGACATTTAGGTTTCTTATGGTTCTTAGGTTCTTAGGTTTCCCACTGGATGGGACATGAGAGAGGATACTAGACAAGAGTGTTTGTTTGCTTTTCCTGGGGTAGGGAGGATCACGAATTCCATAGTTGGTCATATTTGATTTGAGGTGTCTTTGAGACATCCAGGTGAGGCTATCATGCTCCAACTAGCTCTGGAGCTCAGAACAAAGGTCTAGATTGGAGATGAAAACATGGGAATCATCTGTGTATAGTCCTTCTCTGAGCCACCTCCTCCCCATTCTAAAGCTGTTAACCACAGTGCTTGACCCAACACCTTGTCACACTGTAGGCACATTAATCATGTCATGTCCCTTATTAAACTGTAAGTTCCATGAAAGCAGTGACCACTTCTATTTTGACTCTTTTACATCAACTCCTCACATAGGGTGAGGGTATCCTGCACTTAACAGGGTATCAAAAAAACAATATTTGAATGAGATAATGAGCAATGTAACACATACTTTAGTCAATAATGACACAAAACTACAGAAAAAATAACCGTAAAAGTTAATTTTCAGCGTAATTTGAAAAGCTCATATAATTTTAAATATAAGGGAAGGTGATGTAGGTGAGTAACATTTTATATATTATTTATTTAGTATGTGTTATATATAGTTTTATTTATATCATCTTATATATTTATATATGTATATTCCCCCCCTCAGGGAAAAGTAATAAAATTTTCTAGATATTTATCAGTTACACAACTCAAGCATAAACTAAAGTGAAAGAAAATATACAGTTTGATATACAACAAAAATGCAATTATCTTTGTTAGAAAAACCAACCTGGTTTAGAACTTCCTGTACCCTTAAAAATGCCCAACAGAACATAAACTTTTACTATTAAAAGGAATATACACAGTTTTAACAACACTTAATGTACACCATATCCCACAGATCTCAGTATTTTATTTATTCATTGGTATTAACCCAAGAGATATCATTTTTGAATCTCCATTTTACTGACAAGAAATCTGAAGCATTGAAAGTTTTTGAGAGTTACCAAAACCATTTTAAGTAATATTTGCTTAAAAAAAAAGACAAAACAACCTTTGGCAATATATATTTTAATCTCTATGAACAAAATAGCAAGCTAAGTGACATTTCCATTAAAATTAAATTGAATATTATGCATTTTACACATAACCGCCTATCTTTATTTTGCTTTAGTTCCTTTTTATCATGACCTCCCATTGAGAAAGGATCTAGCAAGAAACACTACACTTAATGAAAAGGGCCAAAAGGACTAAGATCCCACTGAAATACTTTAAAAAAAAAAAAAAGTTCCTGATAGTTATTTCATTGCTACTTCATTTGGTTTTGTGAATATGAAAAGCATTTTCATAATAATTTCATGATAATTTTAACAAAAGATACATTTTGGGGCATACCATTTACTTCTAACTTTGGAGATAGAACATAATTCATCTTAAACCTCACTGTAGTCAACACTATATATATGCATTTCTAAATCCTCTTTGGTTTTCATCTTCTAAGAAATATTTTAACATTTATATATTAAAACTGAAGAATGTTATTACATTGCTCAAAGTATATATATCTGGGAATTTGAAGTAAATATACTGAAGACTACAAAATACAGTGCAAGATAATGAGAAACACTAGCGAATAGTATCAATGCTTTGTAAATTACATTAAAGAGAAAATATGCTAAAAGGAAAAAGGAAAAACTGATAAAAAATATTTTGGGTGAGGTTGTGGTTAGCCATTTATTACTTTTTTGTATGAGAGTTAATTAATATTCTAAAAAGGTCTGCAAAAAGCTGAACAACCTCTCAAGCTCTGAATTCATGGCACTGACCTTAGGACTTTCTCAGAATGATTTTTAATGCACTCTGTTACTAGTAAAACCTGTTCAAACACATGCCCCATCTGCCAGCACCCCATCTGCAAGAGAGCTTCTTATTCTTGTAGACAGTACAACTTCTGCTTGCTTCCTTGTCTTCTCTACATACCAGCTGTATGGTAATGAGTATGAGCAGCTGAAAATACCGCATGATAACAAAGCTAATATGAAAACAGCAGAACAACACTTCCCCTCAATGAAGCAGTTGCAGCATGAACACAGCAGATAAGCTACTCAACAGAGGTGGGGTGCGTGAGAATTTCATTTGCGTGTATGGGGGGCCCGGGAGTGCTTGTAGGTGTGGGTGCGTGTGCCACATCCGCATGTATGTATATGTGTTAAATATGGGGGTTTCCACGTAATTAAAAAATAAAGAGAACCAAGAGCAGCACAGGGTACCAAAGACAGATCTAAATCTCTAAGCACTTTTGTTAAGACCTGCGAATCAAGTCCTTAAATATTTTCAGTCTCAATTCTTATACAGTAACGATATACCAGGGGCCATTTTGATAAGCTCGTTTTCAAATATGTTAGCAAGTATGTTCCATTTCTTAATT
The DNA here is from genome assembly GCF_018350175.1 of Felis catus. Classification (NCBI taxonomy): domain Eukaryota; kingdom Metazoa; phylum Chordata; class Mammalia; order Carnivora; family Felidae; genus Felis; species Felis catus. Next base: position 75,049,287 of record NC_058371.1, on the reverse strand, counting down.
AACTTATTTTGAGGCCTCTAGGGAAAGAAATGGAGTCAGGGCTTAAAATCATAATGGGAACTATTTACTAGACATTTTAGCAGCTAACATAATATGTGAATCAACACACTCTTTTTAATTCTTATACAGCGATTTAAATTGTTTTAATTTAATGGTATTGAAGCCAACACATTTATTCTAAACATCTGAGAAACTCCAAACAAAATACTAAGATAGCACAGGTTACCTTAATTTAGGAAGACATAATGGGGTTAATTTTTACATAGATGATAGTCACAGTGAATGAATCTACATAATGTAAGTAGAACAAATCACATTAATTTTTCACATGCAGTAGCTTTCCATTTAGAGATTAACAGTCATTCAGGAAATTATTTAAGAAAATGACCATTTAAAATTGGTGCTAAGCATTTTCTTTCACAATTTGAACAAACTAAAAATGAAAAAATATTCAAAACACTAACTGTAAGTAAAAGAAATAAGTACTATCATATAAGGAGATTTAATTATAACTTTTACCAATACACTGAAAAAGCCTTATGCGGACTTCGTAATAGTTATCAAGTTCTTCTTACATAACCATACTTTCTATAGGTTATTTCATTTTATTCTTACAACAACCCTATGAAAGTAAGTACTTCTACTATCTCCATTTTACAGATGAGGCTTAGTAAGTGGTGAAGCTAAGAATGCAATCCCAATGTCCATCAACTGATGAATGGATAAAGAAATTGTGGTTTATATACACAATGGAATATTACGTGGCATTGAGAAAAAATGAAATATGGCCTTTTGTAGCAACGTGGATGGAACTGGAGAGTGTGATGCTAAGTGAAATAAGCCATACAGAGAAAGACAGATACCATATGGTTTCACTCTTATGTGGATCCTGAGAAACTTAACAGGAACCCATGGGGGAGGGGAAGGAAAAAAAAAAAAAAAAAAGAGGTTAGAGTGGGAGAGAGCCAAAGCATAAGAGACTGTTAAAAACTGAGAACAAACTGAGGGTTGATGGGGGGTGGGAGGGGGGAGAGGGTGGGTGATGGGTATTGAGGAGGGCACCTTTTGGGATGAGCACTGGGTGTTGTATGGAAACCAATTTGTCAATAAATTTCATAAAAAAAAAAAAAAAAAAAAAAGAATGCAATCCCAAGTCTAACTGACTCCATCATCTATGCTGTTAAGCACTGGGCTATTCTGATATAAACTCCATAAGGATGAGGATTTGAGTCTGTTTCATTCACTGTTGTACTCCAAACGCCTAAAGCAGTCCTTGACTCATAGCAATTATTGAATGAATAAATGGAAGAGAAAAGTGGTCAGTTGTTTTTAAGTGTAAATCAATTTAAGTGGGAAAAAAACTATCAGTTTTGTAATAACCCGAATCGTTTTGATACTGAAAAAAAAAATACTTCTTAAAGAAACTTAAAATAAGACTGTTTAGTAACCTAAATTGGTTCACTTGTTAGATTCAAAAATTAAGACTTTATTTAAAAGATTCTCATAGTTAAACACTCATGTCTGAAAAGGCTGGTACAGGATGAATAAGAGCAAAATCGCACTGATTTTGGTGCTCACTTCAGCAGCACAAACACTAAAATTGGGACGACACAGAGAAGATTAGCACGGCCCCTGCACAAGGATGACACACAAATTCCTGAAGCTTCCATATTTAAAAAAACAAAAAGAGCAAAATTGCACTGATTTTACTATTTCTGCATATTTTTGTAAATCCACTTTACCTGTCTTCATTTTACTGTATAACTATAAAAATGTACTTTTCCTGTTAGCTTAACATATTCCTTGACTTCAAATATAACAAGGCCATGAGCTTCCCTAACATAAAAGATTTGTACACTATGCATCAGAACCTGAATTGAAAGAATAGTTCCAACTTAATAAAATACTCCCAATCATCCCTTAAAAAATAAGACATACAACTGCATTTTCTCAAAGAAGAACAAACTTTTAACACCACTTAACCAATTCAAAAATCCCACAAATTCACACAAGATTTACAAAAACAGTACTATACTGCCCCTACATGTTCAAACTAGTAGTAACAAGGACATTTTAAAATCCAAAGTGATAATGCAGAGATTTTTGTGGAATACTGAAAAGCTGTTTAAGCTTAAATTGTGCCCAAGTGAACTATACATAATCACCCACACATAAAAATGTAATTAAATATTGGAATAACCTGCAAGTTTTGATTTACATTTTCAATACTAGCAAGGAGAAAAAAATTAAGAGAATTTCACCCAAAATTGTATTTTTTCTCTCAAATATAAGATACATGAAAATATAAAATAATCAGAAACAAATGACTAGCTCTGTGTTTTTGGAGTCGGTATTAATGTATTAATGTTTGAGAATTACTTATTCTTAATTGTTCTTCCTCTAGCCCTAACTAAATGTCAATAAAGTTTATAAATATATAAACATTTATATATAGAGATACTACCAAAGTCACAAGAGAAACCTAGTATCAGATTCATTTAAAAAAAAAAAAACCTGGGGCGCCTGGGTGGCGCAGTCGGTTAAGCGTCCGACTTCAGCCAGGTCACGATCTCGCGGTCCGTGGGTTCGAGCCCCGCGTCTGTTTCCGATTCTGTGTCTCCCTCTCTCTCTGCCCCTCCCCCGTTCATGCTCTGTCTCTCTCTGTCCCAAAAATAAATAAAAAACGTGAAAAAAAAAATTAAAAAAACCTATCTTACTTTTCACAATTTAGGGATAAAACACTATATATGCAAATAAAGAGATGTGCGGCATCATGGAAATAACTGAACTGTAACTTCTAACATTTAGAATGTCATCGGCTTCACCATAAATGGTAGTCCTTTCCGCTCTTACTTTCTATGGTGAAGTTTCTATAATATTAAAAAAAAATCTTAACTTATATCTATCATTTATATCTACCATAAATACATCTCCTATAAATTATATCTATCATTATATAATTGGTTTATATGTGAGACACACATTAATTTATGCAACTTTCCACAAGTCAGATAGGGCCAAGAACTCTAATTCTGACGCAGGAACAATCCAGAAAGAAATCACTAGGTGAGCTTGATAGGATATTAAAGTTTCCTTCCAAGAATATGAAAAAATGGAAGAAAATGGAATCGTATTTAATCTTTCAGGACCTCAAAATACTATTCTGTGCTAGATACTATCTAACAGTATTTGAAAACCAGTAGATTATACATTTCAATAAAATTACCAACATAATCCTATCAAGTCAGAGAAAGACTGTGTCTGTATATGAATGCACATGTATGTAGTATCTATACAAACAAATGGAGAAACTATAAGACAAATTACCCTCAGTTGATTTAGAAAAGAAAAGCGTACAATTGAATAAAGGAGTCTGGTGGGAGCACACCAAACACGCTGTCCCCACCCAGGCAGAATTCTCAGGGTCACCGAAACATTAAATTCTATAAAAGGTAGGACTTTTTCTGCTTTGTTCGCTAATGTATCTAAAGTGCCTAGAATTGTGCCTCACAATTAATAGATGTTTATTTGTTGTATAAGCTAATTAACCTCTGATTTTGATATGTGACCATAAAGTGGGGACAATGAGATAAGTCTCTGACACAGAACAGCATCTGTAGCCTCCTTAAAGGAAGGCCTCTGCCCTACTCATCTTTGTTACACTAGCAACACACACAGAAAGTATGCCTAATACGTATTAGCAGAATAAAAATTAATTTAGTGCTATTAATTTTATGTAGAAATACTAGAAGAAGTAAAACAGTGGTAAAGGTTCTCATTCCTCATTTAATGTATAAGTCGGCTAACAGGAGTTGCATTTAATCCCTAAAGAAAAATAATATATAAGCTCTGAATTATCATTACATATTATATGGAGCTGCCTATAACTAGGTTAGTAAAATTAGGTATCCATTTATATAAGGTATGTTTTACAGTACTTAAATATGCATGTGCCCAGAGACTTAAGACAAGGCTTTGACTACTTTGACATTTCAAAGTGTATTCCATTTTTTGTAGGTGGGTGACAGCTGTAAAACTCAAAGGTCTGTGGAGTCTCACAATTTTGCAGAAAGCTGTATTGCTGACTTCAGAACTTTTTGGAGTTTAGAAAAGTAATACAGTGCATATGTATTCCTGAACACTTCCAGTACTTTATACATTAATATTTTTGCAACAAAGTATAGGACCATTCAGATAAATAATAAAACGGTCTTATGTCAGTTACAGTTAGGGTTGGCTAACTTTAAAAAAGTTCTTAGTTCTCAGGACTTGCTGGATTTCTGGTCTGCAGACAAGGGACAGTAGATTTATTTCATATGTGTTTACATTACCAGAACTTAGTACCAAGTTTATTTTTTAGCATATTTTTCATCTGTCTCCCATACTAAACTTAATAGCCTTGCCCTGTGATGTTAAAATTACTGAACTACTTAAACAGATTGTTATCTATCAACAAAAGGGAGAAAAATTCATGGCAGTTACTTCTACAATGTCGTTGTAGACCTCTAAAACACATTATAATTTGTTTTATATTCATATTTGACAACTGAGACACAGCCTAATACCAAGACATCACTTGATGACAAAAACCATCTAGAAAGCAATGTTATCAGAGCTAGTTAGATATTGAAGCCATCATAAATTGTGGGAACAAAGCTAAGAATTACATATTTAAAAACCCAGCATTACATAGCAAAAGTTAACCCTTAAAACATTTGGCAACTAAGGATGGATCTGTTCACTCAACAAACCCTACAACGGTCAGTATACCACAGTGTTTGTGATATGACAGCCAGATGCCTGAGTTAGGATCTCAGCTCCGTCGCTTATCACCTCAAGGGCAAGTTATTTAACTTTCCTGTGCCTCCTCAGATTCCTCATCTGTAAAACAGGGATCCTATAACACACCACCTCTTTCACAAGGTTATTTTAAGGATTATATGAGTTCCTATATGGAAAGTATAGTGCCTCCTCTGCATCCCAAGTTAGACTATATACTATTACCTGATTTTACTGTCATCGAAACACTGGCATTAACAACTACTTTTCTGTTTCCCTAAAGCAGACTCTAAGCACCATGAGGGCATGGTCCCTGTCCATCTAGTTCACTGCTATATCCACGGGTTCTAGAAAAATTTCCAACCCTGTTCTAAGTATTTCATACATATTTTTGGCTGATAGTAATACTAATAAATGTCATGTCAAGGGGGAAGTGAATTTGCAGAAGTATAAATAATGTGAAACACCAAGATGTGAGCCCAAGCAATAATATAGGTTCCTTCTGTCCATCACTTCTCTGATCATCTGCTTAGCAAACATACTTCATGTTTTGATTCAAAGTTACTGTGAAGCCTTTCTTGAGCCATGTGCTTTGAGACTTCGGTGACCCTCTCGTGCTCCCACAGTATTTTGTACATGGGTCCATTTAAGCAATTATCTTTTATACAATAAAGATTTGTTTATGGTTTTTACCACTTGACTATCTAAGATGCTTAAAGGATTGTGATTTTTCACCTTTGTATATCCATCCACAGGTACCGGGGATGAAGAATAATCACCTTTTTATTTATAGCCAGTACCTTGCACAGTACATAGAATAAGACCACAAGAAAATTTATAATTTATATATATTCTGTTTATTTATGTTTATGCATGACCCATGAAACATTCCTAAGAAGAAAAAGTCTGACATGATCTAAAATAGAATGGTCTGATATGTGGTAACTAATTCCTTTATTGATAAAATAGTGATAATAAAAACTACCAGATCATTTGAAAATGTCAACTCTTCCCCACTTCCAATGGAATATATGTGTAAGGAAAATAACCCTAGGAAGTAACATTTTACTAGTTTACTCAAAAAATAATAATAAGGTACCCTATTAAAATATCTCTCCAGACTTGCTCATATCACCACCCTGTTCTTCCTCCTGTCCAAAGTACTTTAATATTTTTTCTTTATTTCAGCATTTTCTGACAGTTTTGGGCTACTGTAGACTCTTGAAAGTAGCCATTTAAATGACTTTACCCTATGTTTGTTTCTCCTTCGTTTTCAAAATTGGTAAGTAGTAATTACTTTTAAAATTAAGTGTCAAACTGTATCTGAGTTTATTTAAATTTAGAAAATGAAATATTCAAAATCACAGCTGCAAAGTCATTGAAAAACATTTAGTAAACAAAAACATGTCATATTCGTAACAGTACAAAAACTCCTTCAGAATCTTCCAAGTTTAACACACACTTCAACGAATTAGTCACAGGAATATTTATACTAACTTTCTTCTGTGTATCACTAGGAGCATAAAAAGACAGACATTAAAGATAATTTCTGAACTCTAAGAGTTTATAACCTAATTGAGGAGACAAGATAACTATATGAAGGTATCAAATAACATCACTGGGCAGTACATATATGCCTAAGGGCCAAAGGTAATGGCAACAATTACAATATGTTCCACTGGTGTACAAGGACAAAGGTAGATGCAATCAATGCCAGGAGAAAGGTTCCAACCAGACAGGGAAGCTAGACTGTGAGGTCATATAAAGGATCTAGAAAGACAGAGGCACAAATATAATTGGTGGACACCTGAATAGACCAATCTGGGAGAGAAGTGGAGGATGCTAGCTTTTTAAAGGTTTCATATTTCTGTATGTTAGGTAAACATCCATCTATTTCTAATTGCCTAAGAGTTCCATGAAACAGATATTGAGTTTCATGAGATGTCTTTCAGGCATCAAGGCATTTTAAAAGACCAGACTTGCTACAGCTACTTTCAATGAGAATTAATCATGGCTAGACTAGATTTAAAAAAAAAAAAAAAAATGTAAACCTGGATTGGGGCTAAAGGCAAAGCTATGTCAGAAATGTAAAAGTAAGTAGTAGTGCTATAAGAAATAGGCAACTATTTCTGGCAGCTGCTCTTGTTAGTATGAGAAGTACTCTTGTCATACATATTATTAATAGCAGTACACTTTGAGAGAGGCTGTCACTTATACTGTGCAAATATCACACTATAATTCAGAAATATAAAATGATAAATTAAGGTGGTGCAAAAACTGAGATAACCACAAGGCTTGCGGTAAAGATAATGTGTTAAAATCGGTGATAAATCATAAAACTACATATGTAGATCATCCATTTAGATAAAAACACAGATTGTAGTTTTAAAACAATGGGAGGAGAAGAAGAAAATTATAGTTGAAAATAATAGGTGACAGGTCTACGGCAAATATTTTCCAAAAAGAATAAAAAATAAAACTACATGAGCAACAAATGATTTCTTGGTCTATTTACATATTTTCCTCCTGAAGCTATTATATATAAACATATCTCATTATTTTCTCAAAATGAAAAAGATTCCTTTGATAAAAAACCTAGAATACTAAAATTGGAAATAAAATAATCTAGTATTAGCTAAGTAAAATCCACAAAACTTTGCCATGTAGGAATAAATCTACTTAGAATATGATTTCTTAAGGAGCACCTGGGTGGCTCAGTCCATTAAGCTTCTGACTCTTGATTTCAGCTCATGATCTCACAGTTCTTGAGACTGAGCCCCACATCGGGCTCCATGCTGAGGAACTTGCTTGGGAATCTCTCTCTCTTTCTCCTTCTCTCTCTCTCTCGCCCTCCCCCACTCTTCTCTCTCTCTCAAAATAAATTTTAAAAAAGAAAGAATATGATTTCTTTCTCTTAAGCAACATTAGAAATCCCTCGTGCTGGTTTTTAATTGGTACAACTTTCTGGAGAGCAATTTAACAGTATTTTTTAAGAATCTAAAAAGGTTCATACTCCTTGACCCAATCAATAATCCTACTTCTAGAAATCTGTGTACAGAGATGTTAAAGATTTATGTACAAAAAAGTTCAAAGCAGGTCACTGTCTAAATCAACAGTAGAAAAAAATATGGATGCATTTAGTAGGTTATATATTAATTAACAGCTTTACTATACTTAACGCTGTATATTAAGAAGAGAAATAATAAGCAGTATGCTAAAATTGTAGCAATTAGCCACACAAATATTTTTTTCTACATAACTACAAAAGAATTAGAAAAAAAGATGATGGTTTTAAAGGAAATGTAAGATTTATGGCTTCAACTAACAATCTCATTCTAAAAATTTACCATGAGCTGAAACTCATAAACAAGCAAAAAAATGTATGCACAAGATTTACTGCAGTATTATCATAATCATAAAAATCCATCTTCACTGTTTCATAAGCAAAGTTTCATTGAAACACAGTCCTGTCCATTTACCCATTCATTTAAGTATCGCCTAAAGCTGCTTTCATGCTACAATGGCAGAGATGAATAGTTCTAACAGTGACCATAAGGTCCACAAAGCCCAAAATATTTACTGGTCCTTTGCAGAAAGAGCTTGTGGACCCCTGATTTAAACTAACCCACAATGATAACAACATGCAGGAGTGATATTAACGTTTTCTCAAATGACACAAATATTCTAATTTTATTTCTATTTGCATTTTAAAGAAAAATTGTTTTAAATGTGGTATTTTGAACAAAACTTGATATGGAATATACTTCCCACAAAATTGTTTTCAATTATCAGAAATCCCATTACATTTCATTATTCCCGTACATTTCATTATTGCTTGAGCTCTTGGGTTTCGGGACAACGAGTCCTTGTCCCATATCAACCCTATCTCCCCTCCCACCACTCCCACCAGCAGTCCTATACCACTCTCCTAGCGGTGTTGCCAATACTTATGCTACACAATCAGTACACAGTTCAAACCCAGGAAAAGACAGGCATTCTAAACACAGTATTTTGTCTATAAACCAGCATAGTCAGGTATCTTTAAAAGCCCTGTATAAACCAACAACGGCATGTCATTTGGAAATTTCTACCAAAACAGTAACAATGAAGAGTAACTTTACAAGAATATTCTAAATGCTTACAAGTCTCCAAACAAAATGAGTTAAGAAATGAGATTTAAGCACTGAAGTACATTTTCCTCCTCTTTTAGTTGTAAAGATATTATTTCTCTAATCACTAAAAAGGAAAAAAAATGCTGCCAAATAAGCTATAAAATTCCATCAAGACGTATCTTGAGGTACATTTTTTTTTTGTATTTTAAATATTTCTTATATATGTTTAAAATGCAAAAAAAAAATAATGTACGTCAGGATTTGCATTCCAATTTCAAAGAAAATTCAAAATTTTCAGTTATTTTATAGATTAAGTAAGCTTTTCCTGTAAAATTTCCTCTAAAGGACAATCAGTTCTTTTAGAATAAAGTTATATACTAACTAGTCCTCTCAAATTTTCGTGTCTGGATTACCTATAAGACTTTTAAAAATACAGATAGATTCCTGAGCTTTAATCCAGATCTCTTACATAAGACTATCCAAAAGAGGGGAACCCAGGAATCTACATTTTTAACAAGAATTTTAACAAGTATTCCTCATAAGAAGTATGAAGACCTTAATACTAAAAATATTTTTATTTACAGTAACTGGTTAATAATTTGACTGTTATTTCTTTATTGTTCTATTAAGTCCAAACTGCCTCTAATGAGAGACTAGAATAATTTATATAAGTTAGACTACCAATACCAATTTTACACTTAATATGAGGTAAATAAATTTTCTGAAAACCTTTCAAGAGATACAAATTGAAGTTTAAGTTATATCAACTATTTTAAAGGATTTTTCACAATTTTCGAAGTATTTTATTGTGCAAACATTAAGTGGATCAACATCTATGAGGGATGGAAGGACAATACCATGTTTTTCAAATTTTACTAGGTCAAGACTGCTAAAGTCTTATAAGAGGTCACTGTAGTGCACATTAGCTCACTACTTGGAAGAAAAAAAAATGGCCTACAAAATACAGAACTCTATCTGCTTTGTGTACTTTGTTGTCAGTAGAGAACAATCTGCTTGAAAATAAAATGTACCCAATATGAGATATACTAGATGTTACACACAAAATATGATTAATTACATATCATGCCAAGTCTTCCTTACATCTTTGGTAAAGAAAAATACATGTTTTAAATGTTTATCATCAATTTACCAAGAGAAAATTAGTAAATTAAATAGCAAAGAGCATTCAAATCAGTTAAAAGCTATCTAAATTAACCAGGCACAGAATTCCGGGGAGGGGAGGGGGATATAATTACGCTATCCCTCTAATATTTCTAGTAGTCAGATTCAATGAGTTATGCAATTATAAGTTACTGGCAGGCAGGCTGTCTAAAACCGAATGTGCTTTTTAACTATTCCAAAAAATGTTCTTGTGTGAATTTTACTTTTCGAATTTAGTTCTCTTCTGCTATTACAAATGCAAGGCTATAAATTAACATAACATAGTAACCCAGAAAAGTCAAGCTGCATAGTGACCCTAGGAAGACCTCAGGGAAAGCCTTGAAGTTCTCTATTAATTTTTCTTACAGAATGAGTTGCTGAGCCTTTTAAATTTCATGTACACGTTAGAAGATAAAGGCAAAAATATACACTGTGACATAATGAAGTAATCTACCATATATTGTACCTAAGTTTATTAAAAACAGTCAGCAAAAAAGAACAAAATCATCTTGATTGTTAATATCTTAACCTTTTGATTTAAAACACCCACATTTCTTTTCTTCAGTTTAAAATTTTACTTGTATTGGTATTTTCTTTTATAGAAGTATAAAAATAATAAATTAGTTTATTAATGACTTTGAAGCTATTCAAGGCCTCTGTGTAAATGCTTAAATCAGAACAGTGACCTCATTCAGAAGTTATAAAAGTGACAAAGTGAACGAAGACAAACACTTTCCGACAACATAGTAAAGAAGAAAATAAGAGGGTGGTGGAGATATCTGTATTCTATTTTCAATGTTTAAACTGTATTACATTTAAACCTCAATCAAGATGTTTTTCAACATGGCTACCACTTGTTTGGAGTAGAAGAGGGTACTCCTCAAAAGGAGCTAAGATAATTAGAAAACATGTTCTTACAAAGGTTATTTAAGTCCCAGCAAATAAAAGATTCTTTTTACTAAGGAGGAAAAATACTTTTCAGGTGTTCTGTGTTAATCTACTTGTTCAATAGAATATTTCCCCATTAGTTTAAAAAGAAAAAGAGGTAAAAAAGGAAACTAAAACATTCATAGCACTGTTACATGCAATCACCCATTTAATCTTGGGTTGTTTTTGTTGTTGTTTTGGTTTAATGGGTTCAGGATCATAAACATATTTTAGATCTAAAAATATATCACTCTAGTTAATAATGCAGACTAGCAATACCAAGTAACTCAGAAAACACAATAAAACTGCTAACATTAACAGGGTCAGAACTTGGCAAGGGATAGCAGAATGTCATCCTGAAAAACATCCAATAGATCATAACCTGATTATATGTTAGCACAAGGTCTACAAAATGTTTGTTAGTTCAGGATTGTCTATATATAAACTGTATCGTAACTGCCACACAATTGCATGCTATTTTTATTTGATATAACAGCAAAAAGTAATGTCCCTATTACATTAAGTTTGAATTAAAGAAACGGCAATTTAAAATCATACAGTTCTAAGGGTCAGATAAATCTAGGGAACTTGGAATACTCTTTAAAAGAGCTAAATGCTGTAATTCCCATGTATAAGAAGAATACCACCAGCTTTTTGCTTTTCTCACAAAATAAAAACTACAAATTTGGGGTTTTAGTATTTGCCAACACACTTAAGACACGCTTTTCACATTTGCCAATTTTAAATAAATTTAAAGAATTCTAATATCATGAAAAACAAATGAGAGAGAAAAAAGGTGGATTGGGTAACCTTGCCCTCTAGGCTCTCATTCTATTATAATTACCACTTACATAAGTTTTATCTAGCTACATAATGCGCTGATAATTTATAAATATCAATTGAAATTTGGAGCATTTCTTCACTAAAGAAGACAGAAGAACTTCATTTAAATAAATATTCCTATTTTTTAAATGTAAGACTTACCCGTCTTCGACAAAAGGGGAGGCCTTGGGCAATGATGCTAATGCTAAATATCTTCATCACAGTTTGATGTGGTAGAGGCTCTTTTGCACTTTTAAGATCAACAGGAACCAAGCCATGGTTTAAAGTAGCTTTTCCTGGTTTTGACATTTTAAAACTCCTCTCAGTTGATGAATACTTTCTACATGTAATACAGGCACATTACTAAAAATTCTAGCCACCAAATTAAAATATAATTTTCTAATTAAAAAACAAAACAAAACAAAACAAAAAAGCTGAGAACCCAAGGCCTGCTGCTTTTGTCTTTCAACCTTCTCCTACCAAATGTCCTGACCTGTCTGAGGCTTGGTGAAGTGCAAACTATCCTAGAATAGCCAGGAATTATAAACTACTGAAGTGAAAGCTCCTGCTCCTGCCAGTCAAACAGCTGGTGAACCTCCCATACAAAGTCAGTAATGGGAATACAACCAAAGCAGGGCAATGCTGTAGGGTCCCTTTTCAAACTTCTGCAACTACTAACTCAGGTATTCCCTAGAAAGTGAAAGTAAAGTTTTCCTTACAAAACTCCAAAAAATAAATACTGTATTTTCTCTCAAATATCTTGAGTCTTCCTTACCCAAATATCAGCATTAATATCTTAGGAATGTTTTTAAAATGTGCTTCACATTTAAGGACAGTATGCATACACACATTTGTTCTTAGATATATTCAGAATGAGCACTATATTCTCAAGCATTCATCTTAAGCATGCTCTCTTTTCCATACATACCATTCTTTATCTCATACTAAAACATTAAATTCACTCTAGCTCCCTAAAGCTATTAATATGCACTTCACATTAATCTTATCAGTAGACATTGTAGTTGTTTGCAAATGTCAGTTCAGTTGCTGTAATTCTGAAAAACTCAGTGATTCCACTTGAAAGTATATGTCATGTGATTAAAGATATATATATATATAGATAGATAGATAGATAGATAGATAGATAGATAAAAGCAAGTACTTACAAATGTAGCCTGTGATGGGAAATTATTATAGTAAATAGTAACTAAGCCATTCATCGCAAATCGCTAGTGCCTAATTTCTCCAACATGCCATGGTCAGATAAATCTTCCTAAAACACAGAGAGAGAATGTGGTGTACAATCCAAACCTCAGAAACTTTCAATGGTTCCTCAATTTGGAGACGAAGACTCTCCTCAAAGTGGTCCCAAACTAATCTTTCCAGCATTACCTCAAACATTTCCCTAAATTAACCACTTATGCCAGTGTTACTTAATACTACGCTTTATATTCAAACCCATGAACTAGACTGTTAACGAAGATAAGAAAAAAAAAAAAACTGAGCGTGAGAATTAATAGATGGTAGGTAATTGACACGAACTATGTTCACAACGCTCGGTTAACTAGTTTGTTTTCTCCATCCATTCCACTGTCCTTTCCAAAAGCCAGTGATCTCACTTATCTCTCCTTCCAATAGCTTTTATTGATCTCTATAAAGGGAACTTACAATGTGATATGGAAAGAATTAGAAAGGAGAATGCCAGAAATAAGTGATTTCTTTTTTTACATTGGAGAGATCTGTCTTTCTAAATATAAAGTGGGCTACCAGGAAGCCAATCCATACACTAGAAATACTCCTAGCCCCACCAAGACGCTATTTTATTAAACTACATTTTCCTTTCATACCACAATTTCAAATGCAGTTAAAAATGCAAAATCATTATCAGAGGTGACATTTTTAATTACACAAAAGTAAACAACCAAATTTCTCCAAAGAAAATACACAAATGATCAATAAACACATGTAAAGATGTTCAATATCACTAACCCCTAGGGAAAAGCAAATCAAAGCCAGAATGAACCACTACTACACACCCATTAGGATGGCTACAGATATACACACATACCATAACAAGTGGTAGCAAGGATGTAGAGAAATTGGAACACTGTTTACTGTTGATGGGAACTTAAAATGTAAATGCTGGTGGGAGGTAGCTACTGTAGAAAATAGTGTTATCAGTTCCTCAAAAAACTTCCACATGATCCAACAAGTCCACTTTTGGGTAAACCCCCCCAAAAGAGAACTGAAAGCAGGGACTCACAAATAGATATTCATACGACACAACATATTCACAATAGCCAACAGGTGGAAGCAACCCAAGTAACCACTGACAGATGAATGAGCAAACAAAATGTGGTACACACATTCAATGGAATATTATTCAGCCTTAAAAAGGAAGATTCTGGTATATGCTACAACATGCATGCATCTTGAAGATATAATGGTTAAGTGAAATAAGTCAGTTTAAAAAGGAGAAATATTGTATGATTCCACTTACATGAGGTACCTAGCATGGTTAATTCATGGAGACAGAAAGTAGAATGGTGTTGCCAGCAGCAAGTGGAAGAAAGGTCTAGAAAGTGAGTTTTTAATGGATATAGAGTTTCAGTTGGAAAAGATTAAAATGTTCTAGAGATAGAGATGGAGATGTTCTGCCCAACATTGTGAATGTATTTAAAGCCAGTGAATCGTATGCTCAAACATGGTCAAAATAGTAAATTTTATGCTATGGATATTTAACCACAACAAAAAAATTTATTTTAATAAAAAAGTAAATAATTTAGAACAATAATCACCCCTCTCCCCACCCCCCACCCCCCCCCAAAAAAAAACCAACCCAGAGATCTAGGGATACAAGAGAGTGTACTGGGAATCGTTAATTTGATATGGCCCAAAAAAAAAAAAAAAAAAAAAAGTGAGGCTGATATCTAAGATAACCATGTCTCCAGCCTCACCAATGGGGGCGATAAATATCTCCAGCCTCATTCTAGTCCTATCACCTCTTCTGATGCTCACTTTATTTCTTAACACAAGACTTTTCTTTCCCCCAATATAACATGATCTTACTCCTTATCAGAAAAAGCCCTTTGTTGCATGCAGTAGCTCCCATGGAATGCCTCTTTCCAAGTTACTATCAGTATCCACTTTGTTAATATTATATATCATTTTATGTATACTGACATTCTTTATTCTCAAAAAAATTCTCAGTGATACCTTTGAAATCAGTTATTTAATTAAACCTTCAAAATTCCTTTCTTTGAACCACAAAGATATAATTTAAACTGTGTTATCTTAATGCAGAAAAATTAGAAGAACATAGTGCATTCCACAAGTTTAACAAATTCTTCTGCACAGAAACATGAATCAAACAGATCAACTCCAAACTTAACTTTTACTTAATCCACTGATTAATAGAGATAACATACTGAAAATTATAAATTTTTCACTTTTACATTTAAAACTTTAAATATAAACTTTTTTATATTTTAAATTTTTTAAAGATTTAAAATCAAAGAACTTTACAGTTACATGTATTTACATGTAGGTAGTCTTAAAGGAAAATATGAAGCTCTCTAATTTCCTTGGAGTCTGATCCTAAGGAGAAAGAAAAAAAAAAGACTTGGAACTAAAAAAAAAATTTGGACTAAGAAAATTAAAAGTAAAATGAACAGTGTTCTGTCTCCTGCTTGTAAGAGGGCAGAAATTGTTATGAAGCAGAATATCAGTTTTTCATTTTTAAGAAATTATTTATGATGATAAGAGTAGTAGAGGCTATTTGTATATTAAATGTGTTTTACATTAGATAACCAAGTTTTGATGAACACAAAGTAATGACATTTAATTCAACTCATTTTTTTAAATCAGTAAATAGCTGCCCTCAACTGGATAGTACAGAGTATTGCAACACTAGCAAACCAAACACTAAATCCAACTATGTGCCTACAATATATTTCCATAAAAAAGAGATATTACTAGTAACTGAGCAAAGTGAGTATTAATTTTCCAAAGGATATACTACCAAGTTTCATCATTTTGGGGGATTCAAGTTAACAGTACTTCTAAAGTAATGTTCTCAATCAGCATGAAAACATTCAAAACACCAACATTTTAAATACAGAAGAAAAAAAAAAAACAACAACGAGGGAAATTATAGACCGTGCATAGAAGAACTCTAATTGTTAACACTTTAAAATGCACCTAGTTCCATATGTTCAAGAAAAACTAAAGTCTTGGTCTCAATCATATTTTTTTTTAATTTTTTTTTAACGTTTATTTATTTTTGAGACAGAGAGAGACAGAGCATGAAAAAGGGAGGGGCAGAGAGAGAGGGAGACACAGAATCTGAAACAGGCTCCAGGCTCTGAGCAGTCAGCACAGAGCCCGACACGGGGCTCGAACTCACGGACCGTGATATCATGACCTGAGCCAAAGTCGGATGCTTAACCGACCGAGCCACCCAGGTGCCCCAACTCAATCATATTTTTTAAAACACTTAAGATATTCTTATTTATTAACTCTCCTCCCAAGCTCAACTCTTCAAACAGACACTTTTTAAGATGTTATGAACAAATATTAACGAGATGCTATATAGTAAGTAGGAGCATAAATGCTAGAGCCAAACTACCTTAATCCAAAGCCTGAGGTTCTACTACTTATGAGTGGTTTGACCTTAAATTTATGACTCTATGCCTCAGTTTCATCTATATAAAACCTCCTCCCAGGATTTATACCAGTATTGACTTAGTTAATGTAAGTGAAGCACACAGAGCAATGCTTCACATCTAGTAAGTGTTCAGTACTGTTAGCTTCCGTTACGACCACGACCACAACGACGACAACGACAACGACAACAACTACCACTACCACTACTGCCACCACTACCTACCGCCACTCCATTAGGATCAAAAATCACATAGAGCTTTGTATTCTATCTCAATTTTAAAAGTCACTAGGAAAGCAAACAGAGATTCTAAAATCCATCTGTAATAACTTTAAGATAGAATATCTTAAAACATAATCATCTACAAGTTTTAGAAAGGCTTCCCTAATTCTGGCAAAATTTTTACCTAAAAATGAAGCTGTGATGTCTTTTAAGATTCCTGATGTCACTGACTATCCATCCAACAATACAACATTAGGGAACTTGTGGTAAAGAGAAGATCTCTGTAAGGGATTTTGCCCATGCATCACTTTCTGATTTTCTTTCTTCTAAAAGTTTTTATTGGTCAAAGATGATTATATATAAATGCTAGTGTACCAAATATCACCAATATGGTACTTCTAAAATGTATTACGGTCCCATACATTCCAGTTCTCTTACAACAGCTACAAAAAGATTTACAGCTGTTTATTCTGGATTTCTACCTTTTCTTTCATTTATTATTATATTGAAGGCTAGGATTTAACTGCTCTTGACCAAAGGCCACAGTAGCTTAAAGATTTTCCACTTTCATAAACTATATTCTTAAATCAGCTGAAACAACTCACTTGGAAGATAAGTTTACCTACAAGTATGAATGATTTCATACCAAGAGTTTACAAAGTCTCATATCGAAAACTTCTGACAGGAAGAATATCAGCATACATCATTTAAACTCCGTATCATTCACTACCTCTATGAATTTAAACAAGTGACTTGACTTACACTTTGGTAGAAACAGAAAAAATTCCAGATGCTAAATATTATACCACTATAAAAGTGAAATAAATCAGACTCAAGATCCTTTTGAGACAAGAATATGGTATTATAAAACATACTCATGTATTCAGGGATACAGAATGAGACATTATTCTCTGTATGTCATTCTTTTCCATCTTTCCTAACACCTTAGATACCAGAGTGTTAAAGTGTCTTCCTAGTCTAAGCAATCTATGTAAAAAGAGAGCAATTTAAACAGAGGCAAACAATGATAAATCAAGAAATTAAGTTCTTTGCTTAATGATAAATGAATGGTCAAGCTTGTAAAAACTGCAAAAAAAAAAACAAAAAACAAAAAAAAAATCTGAACAACGGACTGTTACTTCAATCGTAGAAACAAAAACACAATCAGATTTAGAATGCAAGAAAAATATAAATATATGGCATTCCCTTTAAAATTTTATTATTCACAGGGGCGCCTGGGTGGCGCAGTCGGTTAAGCGTCCGACTTCAGCCAGGTCACGATCTCGCGGTCCGTGAGTTCGAGCCCCGCGTCGGGCTCTGGGCTGATGGCTCAGAGCCTGGAGCCTGTTTCCGATGCTGTGTCTCCCTCTCTCTCTGCCCCTCCCCCGTTCATGCTCTGTCTCTCTCTGTCCCAAAAATAAATAAACGTTGAAAAAATAAATAAATAAATAAAATTTTATTATTCACAAAAGGCATAGGTCAAATGAATAGAAACATTTTATAAAAATTAAAAACATTCAAAATGATTCCTTAAAAAGTTATAAATAAGACATTTAAATGCTCAAAGTGTTCAACTAAGATTACAACTTCCAATTATAATGTATTTGAGATAGTCATGTATACATTTAACGGAGCAGTCCCTTCCTTATCCAGCATTTCAGTTAACCATGGTCAACTGAGGTCCTGAAGCAAATGATCTTTCTTCTGGCATATTGCCAAAAGGTCAACAGTACCTAATGCTTCACCACAATGCCTATACCATTCACCTCACTTCATCTCATCACATGAGCATTTTATCATCTTACACCATCACAAGAAGAAGGGTTAGTACAATATTGAGAGATCATATTCACATAACTTTGATTTTAGTATACTATTATAATTATTCTACTATTAGCTATTGTTGGTAATCTCTTACTATGCCTAATTTATACATTAAAATTTATCATAAGTCTGTTTGCATACGAAAAACATAGTATTTACAGAGTTTGATACTATCCAGGGTTTTAGGCATCCACTGGGTGTCTTGAACGTATTTCCCTGCTAATTTTCTTTATGTGGGCACCAAGGGCAGCCCCTAACTACGTAAGAGAAATTAGCTTGATTTCTGAAACAGCACATGCAGTTTATACAAGTGTTATAAAAATGTGACCTGGTAATCAGACATTTGCAAAATAAAAGCATTATGTATGCATCATGTACATACTTTACAATGTCAAAGTAAAAATGCTACAATAGCAGATTACATAAAGTATTATAACTGCTTTGATTTATATACCCAAGATCTGACTGCTGGACATTTAGGTTGTTTCTGAATTCTACTGGAATTTTCCCGTTATTTCTAAATGATTGGCTAAAAATAAAGTTATAAAAAGTAAAATATAGAAAAACTGATCAGACAAGTCCTTCAAAATGATGACAAAACTACCCCCATGGTACACTAGAAATTTCATGATTCAAAAACACCCAACTATTCATGAACTTATTTACAACTAAATTATTCTTGACTAAACTGTTGCATCTATAAACTCTCAGCCAAATTACTTGCAGTTGATACTCCAGGTAAATTTATCAGTATCCAAAAAACATTGGGTGAATTTTAAGTTCTAGTTTCAGCTCCACCACTAACCAGTGACCCTACATAAGTCTCTTAACTAGTCTCAGATTTCAGATTTCTAGAATGAGGAGGCTGGACTAGATGACTGAGAATGAAGTCTCTTGCAGTTTTAAGAGTATATTACAGTTCTGTTGGTACCACGCATAGAGCCTTCTTGGGATAGTGTTGGATTGTCAATTTGGTGAGCTTTCCTTTATTATAGTTTGGTGAATAGTATAGTTACAAAATACATCTAGATAAAATTCACTGCTACAATTCATTTGTGTATACCTTCTAAAAACTATCCCTTTATTGTGAATATGTTAGTGTTGTATAATGATGAGAAAATATTTTCACTGGAAAAAAGCTACATGATGTAATCAGATGAAATTCAAGAAAAATAATCTTTGAGATTTTTCTGGTTCCATATTATACCATAATAATTTATATATTTTTTTATTTCCTACTTACCATAGCAGCTTAGTGACATCAGAATATATATATATATATATATATATATATATATATATATATATATTTTTTTTTTTTTTTTTTTAACAAGCAAACTTTGGATTTTACTGCCATATTTGTCTTAGAACTTTGTTATATTAAAATGACACTTCTCATTATTTCATTAAACATTTAAAGAAATATTTGTGATAAAACAAAAATCCAACTATAGGATTAAATTTTTTAAGTATTTCAGAAATGCCCAGTATGAAGTCCTTAATGACTTTAACATATAACTTGCCTCATGATTAAGTTTAACTCTTACAGTCTGTGCTGAGTTAACCCCAGCTGTTAAAGTGGTCTTACACAGCTGCTCACCAAGAATTCAGTTGATGATTATTATAGTTATACCTTTAAGTCAACTATGACAAAAATGACTCAGTAATTACAGGTATTTCAGTCATGCAAAAGCCTCATGAGATGACAAAGTGATTTAAAGAAACTTAATTTTCCACAATCCTCAAAATAAAATTAGGTGTAAGAAAGAAGACAAAAACTAATACTGGCTTTTGAAGACACGTCATTTAAGTTACTTTTATGAACAAGTTTAAGCATTAAAGGTTCATTAACCCTTCAGTTAAACTAAATATTACTTATCAATTATTTATTTCTCCTACAAAAATTCTGAAGAGTGGGGCACCTGGGTGGTTCAGTCGGTTAAGCATCCAACTTTGGCTCAGGCCTTGATCTGGCAGTTCCTCAGTTCGAGCCCTGCTTCGGGGCTCTGTGCTGACAGCTCAGAGCCTGGAGCCTGATTCAGATTCTGTGTCTCCCTCTATCTCTCTGCCTGCCTCTCTCTCTCTGTCTCCCTCTCTCTCTCTCAAAAAAACAAAAACAAAAAAAAAAAAAACATTAAAAAAAAATTCTGAAGAGTGCTGTGGGTCAGGGAGTCATAAATAAGGGCATAATATTAATAAATCTTTTAATAATGATGATGATAATAATAATGTCATGCAGGTGGTTTTTCAGTACAGCTTTAAAAATATTAAGCTCCAATGTAGTTAAGTTCACCAAATTGATGGTTTAACACATTATAGAAACTTATCCTATGAAAAATAAAGAGCTGAATCTATGGAAATGTAAGATACTTGACCGTGTTGACAATTTAAAAAGTAAAATCAGAGGGGGAAGACAACTATGTTTATTATACTGTTAAGTTTGGCACAATTATAAATAAAAAACAATTACTTTGAGATGAACATAGTTCCACAATTTCACTTATATAATTCTCAGTAATATGCTATGAAAGCATGTGAGATTTATCAATATTCAGTGAATACTGACAAAGTACTCATTTATCAATATTCACTTTAACATCAAGTTTAAGTATAGAATTATTCATTAAGCATAGAATATACTTTAAGTATAGAATTAAGCTACAGAAAAGACATATATAGGGTCTCATTCCTGCATGGGCTGACAGCTGATACCACTGGCCTTTTACATTGTCAAAATTACACACTAACATTAATTTTATAGCTGAAGTTTAAAATAAACTGTAGTCTAAGTTTTCATTCTTCCCAGGACATAAAACACTAACTGGTTATTAAGAAAGATTAAAAGTAAAATTCCATCCCTGTAATTCTTGGTTATGCATAAAACAAAGATCACAGGATGGAAGCAGGAAGCCCAGGGATGCTAGGAGACTATCAGAGACCAATAGGAGATATAAAGGAAGTTTACGGCTACAGGGCTTAGAAAATATGATGCATTTTTTTCAGACTGATACAGTGATGTGGGAGAAGAATTAAACACTGACAGAGTTCCTAGATCATGTTATATTTCACTTAAATATTAGAAAAGACTGGGAAGTATCATTATCCTACATCTTATAGACAAGGAAATTGAAGCTCCAAAGGGCTTAAAAAATTGTTCGAGGCAACAGAGCTGCGGGGCAGTGGAGTTGAGATTTTTACCCTAGCATGTCTAATTCCTAAACTCATGTTCTGTATTAAAAACATATTCTATTCTGGGGTGCCTGGGTGGCTCAATTGGTTAAGCATCTGACTTTGGCTCAGGTCATGATCTCGAGGTTGGTGGGTGTGAACCCTATGTTGGGCTCTGTGCTGACAGCTCAGAGCCTGGAATCTGCTTTGGATTCTGTCTCTCTGCCCCTCCCCCACCCGCACTCTGTCTTTGTCAAAAATAAATACTAAAAAAAAAATTCTTTTTAAAGCATATTCTATTCTATAGAATGTTAAGCCTAACTTACTTGTGTACTTTATAATTGGGCTGTTTGGAGTTTTACTTTTTATGATACAGGAAACCTTGGTTTGTGAGCATAATTAATTCTGGAAACATGTTTGTAATCCAAAGCACTCATATATCAAAGTGAATTTCAAGAACCATTGGCTCAGTTGTGATCATGTGATGCTTGGTGTCACATACTACTCGTATTGCAAGACATCACTCATTTATCAAGTTAAAATTTATTAGAAAGGTTTGTTCATCTTGTGGAACACTCACAGAACAAGTTACTTGCAATCCAAGGTTTTACTGTATATGTTTCAGGTATGTAAGTTTGCCAGATAACGGAGCTCTAGATAACTGAAATAAAGTATTGTGTAAGACACATATATTATATATGGAATCTGCTTTAATGAGCCTGAATTTTATGAAGTCCAACTGAAAAGAAAAAAAGAAACAGTTATAAAAGCAAAGATATTATGATCCCCCTATAGCAGACTGTATTTTTCAAAGATGGTCATTGCAATATCCCCCATCTTACATGCTCTTCTTACAATGTACTCTGACACGCATTCCACTGACAAGTGAAGTTTATTTCAAACAAAAGAGAATGTGTAAGTTACATTATGTGACTTTCTAGTATAAGTCTTAAGAGATTCAGCTTCCACCTTACTTACTGAAATACTCACATGGTAGCCCTGTTTTAAGTAGCCTAATTGCCCTGAGGCCACCATGCTGTGAAGAAACTTAAAACAGCCCAGGTAAAAAGACCACACATGTAGAAGTCCTGAGACTATATGAAGACAAAAGGATTCCTTTTTATTTTTTAATTTTTAAATGTCTATTTATTTATTGGAGAGAGAGACAGAGAGAGAGAGACAGAGAAACAGAGCACGAGCAGGGGAGGGGCAGAGAAAGAGGGAGACACAGAATCCAAAGCAGGCTCCAGGCTCTGAGCTGTCAGCATAGAGCCTGACTCGAACTCACGAGCCATGAGATCATGACCTGAGCCAAAGTTGGATGCTTAACTGGCTGAGCCACCCAAGTGTCCCAAGAAAAAGATTCTTGGCCAGCCCCCAGCTGTTCTAAACTCTTATTTCCCCTGTAGATACCATCTGAATGAAACCCTGAATTAGCAATGCCCAAGTGAGCCCCTCCCAAATTCATAACCTAAAAGAACAATGAAAAATAGTAAATGAGTTGTTGTTTGTTATAATCTATAAAGCTTTGTAATGACTGGTTAAGTGACAACAGATAACTGAAACATCTTACAATAATACAAGGAGCACCAAGAACACCGGTTTACTGTTGTAATATGATAAATATTATCTTAGTAGAGTGTTAACTTCAAAACTAAATGAGAATGGAAAGGATAACAGGGGATCCAGGATGAAATTTTGGGTATTTGGAGGGTGGCAAAAGTTTTGGTGACAAATTCTCACCTTGATGATACCCAATTCGAAATGAGGTGTTAAGCAAGTCTCTGGCTATTTTAATAATAAACTTGACAAACTGTTACACATTGCCCTGGTATGAATGTATATCCAAAAGAATTTGATATGTGACAAATAAAGGAAAACTCAACTTATTTTTGCATTTCCTAAAATCATGCTTGTCTCTATTCACAAACCAAACTCAAATGACTAGAGGAGCAGGCAGCAAAATGAAGGAAACAGGTCACGTTTAAGACCTGGAAAGCCCATTTAAAATTGCAAATGATTGTTGTTACGCATACACATGAGCTTAGTAAAGCCAGATACTACACATTTGCAAAATAAAAAAATCAGTATTTTTATGTGAACTCTCCAGATTTTCAATTATTGGCAACAAATTTGAGTGTGTTAAAAAAATACTATATAAGCAATTTGCAATCTCTGCTCTGTTCTGGAGTGAAAAAACACAAAAACTAAATATAAGATTATTGATAGCTAAATGATATACAAGAATTTTCTTAAAATTTTAATCTCTTCTATATCAGTTAACAGAGTGAATGAGTATTACAAAATAAACCTGAAAACTGAAACTGAAAGTGATAAACATTATGGATGCACTTCAGCATATTTAAAGTTTTCACTCATTAGACCTTAAGACAGATGGCAGCATATTGGCAAAGTACAAACAATTCATTCTTGAAAACGAAATTTATAATGTAGACATATAAAACCAACATCTGGAACTAAGCAAATGAATAACTTATTTTACAAATTCACAAGTACTTTCTTCATACTTCATTCCTTATTTGCATCTGATCTCAATAACCACAAATTTCCACTTAAGACCAACCAAAAACAGAAAATTAAAGCATTTTCACTTTGAAAGTAAAGCTGCTTCTAAAAGCAATTGTGATTTCTAAAGCAGAGAAGCTACCTTCAATAACAGCATCGGTAAAGACCAAATGAACAGCAGGACATGGTACATTTGAACAAAGTAAATCCTTTGCTTAAAAAAACCAAACAACCAAACAATAATAATCTTATACACTATTTTTAGCCCTGGTGATCTATAAAAACAATCATCATTCTTCTATTTACTTTTTATATAATTGGAAGTTAAAGTTTACATGCAAGATGCTACCAAGGATTCTTACTACTAGGAGGAATCAAGTTAGCATTCTGTATCAGATGCAGCTAGTAGCTATACCAACATTTTACAAAATGTGCTCTCTAGAATGCATCCGAAATAGAAATAATTTCAACCTGACTGAAAACTATTCTTCCATTCATAATGACTGCTATCATTTGTTTATAATCATCTCTTAACTGCGAGAAATTTAGGTATTTCTGTAGTATTAAGCAGTAATTAATTATAGGATTTCTATAGAAGTACCAAAGAGAATCTTCTTTTGCATTTATTCTAGTTCCAGCTATTCAGTTCAAGAACACCCACATATCATTATAGAATAGAACTAGCATTTCCACCTCTTCTGAACATTTTCACATGAGGACTCAAAGCCCCAATACCACCAAAATTTACTTTCAGGTTCTCTTTCAAATTCCTTCTAGGGTTAACATTAACAACCAATTAGAAGGAGAAAAAAAAATCTGTTAGAGAGCAAAAGTGCTTCATGGTTAGCAGGGGCAAAATTTATAAATATCAAACAGCTGGACTCAATGCTAAAAGTCACAATAATTTAGGCAAAAATCAGTGGAATAGTTTCAATGTATCTAAGAGATAAGTATCTTTGGAAATAAAAATATTCTGCATAGCATGTTACCTAGCCTGGAGTAAGTAGTTAGTTAAGTCAGTTTTAGTATGATCGTATAACCTGACAATAATAAATCTTATGAAATACAATACCTAATACTCATTAAGGACTTACTATCTACCAGCCACTTTTCTAAGTACTTTATGTATACTGTCTCATTGAATCCTCTCAACACTGTATTACTGATGATGCTACTATCATCCTTAAGATAACTCTACAAGAGAAATTAACAGTTTGCCCAAGGTCAAATTGCCACGAAGTTACAGAGCTAATAATTGAAAACTTCACAGTGTGACTACAGAGATCATAGTCTCTGCTTACTGCTATTCATAAGCATTTGCATTTGTTATAGATATGTTATTGAGGGCACAGTCTATTGAATCACTCATGAAGCCCCATGTGAGAAATTCCTTTTATATATTAGGAAAAGGGGTTACGTGTGTGTGTGTGTGTGTGTGTGTGTGTGTGTGTGTGTGAGAGAGAGAGAGAGAGAGAGAGAGAGAGAGAGAGAGAGAGAGAGAGAGACTGACTTGTTTTCTCTTTCTTAGAGAGGACCAGCATATCCTCCTCTTCATTTTAATCACAAGGAAACAGAGAGACAAGGTTATCGGCCAGTATTTTGCCAACTTTAATCTGTATTAGAATCATGTGGGAGTTTATTTAAAATGCACATCCCAACCCAAGCCATTTGGTTAAGTAGTTCTGAAATGTAACCCAGCAACTTGCATCATTAGTAAGCTCTCCAGATGTTTCTGACACATCTAGTCTAGGGTCACACCTTGAAGAATACTGGTACAGGCCCTTATGAGTGGCCAACCTTACTCCATTTCATCATAATTCTTTCCTCATCTTTTCTCCTGGCTTGGTCTTCATAATCTACTCCAGTATTTTCCCTGGTACTAATTTTCATGTACATTTGATCATTTTATTCTATGTGTTTCTCCTGCACATAGGCCATCTCAAACTACCTGTGGAAATTAGGATACACATTTCTTTGAAATGAGGCCAATTTATTTGGCAGTTTAACACCTAAAACTAGTACATTAAATTCATAAAGAAAAAAGTCCTCAAGTCACTGATTAAGGCACTTAATGGGCTATGTAAATGCTGTACTTTTACTCCAAACAACCTCATGCTCTTAATGGATCTACACTGATGCAAATTATTTTAATTATGCAATGAGTGATGAACAGCACACTCTTTTCCCTCGTATCATGTCTAGTGAAAAATTGGTGGTCCATAGAATTTCTTAGGTCCAGCCTAAGAAATGCTTTTGAAAAACTTGGACCTGGTGAAAAACACCAACTTATAAAAAACTTAACAATTCCAGAATTCCAGTGACTTTTCAAAAATTGAAAAATAAGGCAATATTAGGATTGCAATTTTCACACTAACCCCTTTCAGAAATGCTCTGGCTCTCTGGGTCTTATGTTTAGTCAATTAAATTAACTTAAATTACTTTTCTGACCCTGATGATCTCTTGAGTTTGTGTCTCCTATAAACTGTGATATGGGGAAGTGAGCTTAAGAAAGTTCTCTGGTTGAAAATCATTTCAGTATGATCGAGGAATCACTGATGGAAACTACTTACAATACAGGTGAATGAGATTCTAGAAATGTTTCTACTACTCATACTAACCTGATTTTCCCAAACCTTCTGCCTTTTGAAGGAATCAAAGTGATCTTTTACCTTTGTAAAACACCACATACATTCAATTCTGCACTTGCCCCTCTTGCATTAACCTTTTAGAAATGAAATGCCCTTACAGTGGATGCAGGTATTTAGCATAGTAATGTTAAATGCCATACATTCCTCCCTCCCATTCCCACAAAAGTTAATATAAAATTGTGGCACATCTTAAAAGAAAAATAGCAGTTCTTTCGGTGCAGTCATATTGCTAACCTGAACTCAATTTTAACTAATAGGGCAATGTTTTCTCCACATACATGCTGAAAAGATAATAAATACTTTAATGTCTTTATCAATAGTATCTAATATCTCTCCTCAAGGAAGAAGCCATTCAAGTGTCTCTCACCATAACCAGATACTGATCTCTTCTATTTACTTGTTTTATACTCTGGACCACAGAACATTCACCAAGTAGATTATACTATGAACAGCTAATTTCATCACCTATACAAAAAGATCAGAATTCAAGCTCAGTGTTTAACCACTTAAGCTCATGTCTGTCAAAAAGACAGCAATAAACGTTTTGAGAAAACTAGACTGACAAAAAACACCGCAAACACAAAGAAAATATAACTTTATCAGTTAAAGAATACATTTACAAAGCAATGATTTTAAATTGAATAGAAGGTCATCAGTATTCAACAGGACTATCTCCTCAGGAAAAGTCAGAACTAAAGACTACAATTTATCACTTCATTATAGTACTAATTTGAGGTAACGATTTAAGATATTAAAATTAACATATCTAAGGGAGAGAAACTCAAAAGATAAGGTTAAGTCTTTAAATGTATTATTGCCCCTTCTGTCACATGAATCCTCTTACACGCTCCCCTCTACGTGTAAACAATGTGTTTCATTGAGTTCTACCAAATCTTTCTTTACAAAAAGTAAAAATAGTAGCTAAAGAGAAAATGTCCTTATTTTTTCCTCTGAAAACATAATATAAAAATTAAAATGACAACTGATAAGCACAATAAATAATAACTTGTCATTATTTCTTTAAAGTATATTTAGGGGGAGAAATAAAAATTTAACCAAGGCTCTACTTGAGATGTTGAACTTCTTTATAAGGTATCAAAGATCAATATGTCAATTATACTTCAATTAAAAAAAAAAGAGAGACGAAAAAGATCAGTTGTAGTCTACAGGTTAAATGTAACTCAAAGCCAGTTTCTGGAGCCTGTACAACGTTTAGGGGTTTTTTTAACTGAATATTCACACTTTTTTGGAAAGATGCACACGCACAGTAGCACGCACGTGGGTCCTGACACATACACACACCCAGCAGTTCCTAAGAGCCTGAGTAATCTTACTGGCTCAATCATGACTTTCTCCACACTCATTCATCAGATATATTTGGACCTTGTGGATTACAGTTTTCATTTTCTCACCCCAAGCAACCAAAAGAAAATGAGGAAGAACAATCATCTGTTCAAATATTCTTTTTTAGTTCAGGATGCTGAGGTGATTACACCATGCAAAATTACCTTCAATGCTCACACAAGAGGAAATTTGGAGTAGATAGCTTGGAGGGATCATTCTTTCCTCACATGTATGTTGAGGAAGCCCAGAGCAGTTAACAATGACAAGACTTTTGGGTTTTATTGCATTTATGTGCAGCTACTTGAGAAATTTCTTAAAAACATTTTTATATTCTCAAAGCAAAGTTTATGCACATATGTACACTTATCCCAACGTTTACTTTCTTCACTTTTTGTTGTTATTGCTGTTTAAAAACAGCCAGATAAAGATATACAGTGCCTGGTTACAAATAAAAAAGGACAATTCTAGGTATCTCACATATCAATGCACATAACCACTCCACTCTAAATATTATTTTCAAATTCTGAGCAAGAAACAGTGTACTAGGACACAAAGTAGAAGAGAGACAAGAAATTACTACATATATTTAAATACGTTAAAAGCAGCTCAATCAATAACAATAAGGTACTCTATGGCCCTCTAGTGTTCAATGAAGAAACAGATGAATTCTTAATTCTTATATGATATTTCATAGTAAACTTTCTCTGATTTACTAAATATGCTTAAACATACTCATGTATGACTTCCACAAAAACCTAAGTTGTACCTCTTGTGGCTTTACTTGCCTGTGCCTTCTTTGAAACTACTACCCACATTTAGAGTGTTCACTAAAAGAATTCTGAAATGCTTTTAAACATTTTCCCATTAAAAAATCCCAATGCTAAATAGAAAGAAAGAAAGAAACAAACAAACAAACAAACAGCATTTCTCAGTTAAAACTAAACAGCACTGAATTTAAGGCCATTTTCAAAGAAGAAACAAAAATAATAGTATCATGACTACAAATTAGGTATTTAAAACACAGCTAATTTATATTCTCTAACCATACTTTTTCTCTGTGTTCTACTTCTATAATTCATCCAACCTGGCTTTTCTCTTTATCATAATTTATAGATAAGAGATTCAATATAGCAAACAAAGCAAGGAAATACATGAAAACTGTTCCCCAGAAGAGAAGTCAAAGAAGGATTGAGATTCTAGGATAAGAGTCAAACTAAAAAGACTTATAAGCAGAAAAGAATCTTGTTAATAAGATTCTTAAGATTGTAATCACTGATAAAAGGCTTAGTAATCAATAACTACTGTCTAAATTAAAGTTGGTGAAACACTAATTTCAAAATGGACCCAAGTTTATTATAGATTTGTAAATATTTTTAAAATTTATGTTGCCTTATTTTTTTAAATATTGTTTTTACATACTGAAGTTTTGGGGAGGAAAAGATGGGGAGGGGTGACTGGTATATGAACAAAATCTAAATTAAACTCTCTGCTATCTCATTCACTTCATGTAACATTAAGCAAATAATATTTACAAGTTAAAACTTTAGAAACTATAGGAAGATATTGTGAAGTTCCTATACTTGGCACCAAGATCAGTCCTCTAAATGTCAAGGGAAGGTAAGTTGCCTATGCCATGGAAACTCTGTAAACAATCTTTTAAAGTACCCATTAGCTATTGGCAAACCATTAAGAAACAAATTGTAAACAAAGAAAATTTAAATAAATTTGCCCAATATAAACCCACACAGACATCTGGAATATATTCAAAGAGTCACCTAGAAAGGCTCTATACTTATTTCTAAAACTTCTGCCATTATTCAAAGTTATGATTCCTTATTTTCATTTCTTTATAGCCTCCCACAACACTAATTCCTACCTAGCCTTTGAGGTCTCAACCTAGCTTTCATTTCCTCACCGAAAATATCACTGATTTAATTATTTGGATGTGGATACATATGCATTGAGAACTACAGAACTGGGAGGAACATAGAAAATGCTAGAAGACAGAATCTTGATAAAATAATCTTGGTGATGAAATAATCCTTCATTAAGAAGGAGTGAAATGGAAACTGAGTGAGAATGGAGGCACAATGGAAAATTACAAATTAGAAAATCTAAAAGGGACAAATTTAAAGTTTTATCTTCAGGTTCAAAAACCTGTAAATGTTTATATTAAGTGGAACAGGATTAAATTGGACAGTGTTTGTCAAAATACATAAAGATTTTGTTTTCTG
Organism: Felis catus; assembly: GCF_018350175.1. NCBI lineage: Eukaryota > Metazoa > Chordata > Mammalia > Carnivora > Felidae > Felis > Felis catus. Next base: position 75,018,857 of record NC_058371.1, on the reverse strand, counting down.
AAAGTTCAAGTTTTTTAAGCATTTTCTGTATGCAGAGTACAAGGTCCTTTAAGACACAGAGAATCTCAGAGAATCAGGTCTGTCAACAATCTAAATACACATAAATTTTAGGAAAAAAGTGACTATAATTACCACAATATAAGTTAAAAACAAAGAGCTAATGGAGATCCAGAAGTTTGCTCAGATTTCTATGAAATATTCCTAAAGAAGGTGCGCTCTGAGTGAATCTTGATGAGGACAGAAGACATTTAAGATGATGAAGGAAAAGCTTAAGCAAAGATATCAAAGTAACCCAAATTCCTCTATGCTCAGAAATACCAAATAAACCTCCATTTCTCAGGTAGAGAGTAGGGTAGAAAGAAGATGAAGGAAATAAGGTTTTTGAATTTTGTATATATTATACATATAATAATTACCTTTAAAAGAATAAAAGAGGGGCGCCTGGGTGGCGCAGTCGGTTAAGCGTCCGACTTCAGCCAGGTCACGATCTCGCGGTCCGTGAGTTCGAGCCCCGCATCAGGCTCTGGGCTGATGGCTCGGAGCCTGGAGCCTGTTTCCGACTCTGTGTCTCCCTCTCTCTGCCCCTTCCCCGTTCATGCTCTGTCTCTCTCTGTCCCAAAAATAAATAAAAAACGTTGAAAAAAAAATTTAAAAGAATAAAAGATACAAAGGTTCTTACCAAACTAGGAATTGAGGAAAAATTCACCAACCTGATAAACATCTGAAAAACCTGACAACTAATACCACACTTAATGGTAAGAAACTTTCCCACTAAGATCAGGAATGAGGCAAGGATTTTCTTTCTCACTACTACTTCTCTGTCTCTTTTTTTTAAATCAATTTTTTTAAGTTTATTAATTTATTTTGAGAGAAAGAGAGTGAGAGAGAGCATGTGCGTGCGAGCAGGGAAGGGGCAGAGAGAGAGGGAGAGAGAGAATCCCAAGCAGGCTCCCTGCTGTCAGTGCAGAGCCTGAAGTGGGACTCAAACCCATGAACTGTGAGATCATGACCTGAGCTAAAACCAAGAGTCAGATGCTTAACTGACTGAGCCTCCCAGGCACCCCACTCTCTACTACTTTTCAACATCATACTAGAAGTCCTAGTTAATGCAGTTAAGACAAGAAAAGGAAATAAAGGATTTGCAGATTAGGAAGGATGAATAAAATTGCCTTTATTCATAAATGAGAGTATCACCTATGTCAAAAATCAGAAAGAATCAAGAAAGAAACTCTTGGAACTAATAAGCAATTACAGCAAGAATGCAGGATACAAAGTAAATACACAGAAGTCCATCATTTTCCTGTAACAGCAATGAACAGGCAAATCTGAAATTAAAAACACATTACCTTTTACATTAGCACCCCCCAAAATAAATACTTAAGTATATCTAATAAAATATGTATAAGATCTGATGAGGGAAACTACAAAATTCTAATAAAAGATATTAAAAAAGAGTTAACTACGTAAAGAGACAGTCCATGTTCTTGGATAGGAAGACTAAATATTGTCAAGTTGCCAGTTCCTCCCAACTTGATCTACAGATTCAATGCAATCCCAATCAAAATCCCAGCAAGTTATTTTATTGCTATTAACAAGCAGATTCGAAAGTTTATGTGGAGAGGCAAAAGACCCAGAAGGGCTGAGAAGAACAAAGAAGATTGATACTACCCAACTTCAAGACTTACTATAAAACTACAATAATCAAGACAGTGTTGTACTGGTAAGAGGACAAATCAAAAAGGAAAATGTCATTTCCTTTCCAAACTTGCTTTCTTGATAATGCACAAGTAGTGTTCCACTGTAAGCAGATCTTGAAACTTGCAATAATGAGCTTATCTGCACTTACGTTCACCTCTTATCATGTTGGAAGGAATCCCTCACTGATCACAAGGGCAAAGATGCATATCTTGACTGGAAAAAAAGAAACCCTAAAAGTAAATGAATAAGAAAAAAATAAACGAAGAGCAACACTGGATATATCCCTGCCTTGTTTGTGGTCATGTCACCTAACGTAGAAATAAAGAGGACAATAAAAATGATCACCTCCTATGTCTGTACGGCTTTTTCAAATTTGCAAAGCAGGGGCACCTGGGTGACTCAGTCGGTGAAGCATCCCAATCATGACTTCGGCTCAGGTCATGACCTCATGGTTTGTGAGTTTAAGCCCCACATCAGGCTCCACACTGTTCCTTCTCTCTGTCTCTGTCTCTCTCTCTCTGCCCTTACCCTGCTGGCGCACTCTCTCTCAAAATAAATAAATAAACTTTAAAAATGTTAAAATAAATAAATAAATAAAATTTGCAAAGCATTCCACATTTATCGTCTCATTTAAACTCCATACAACACTTTTGCAGTAAGGACAGCTACCCTATTCCTGTTTAATGGTGAAGAAACTGAGGCTCAAGGAGGTTGGTGGATGAGCCCGAGGACTATGCCTAGTAAATGAGAGAGAGCAGACAGACAGCTCTTCTTACCTCCTATTCTTTCCAGCACAGAAGTCTGCCTAACATTACCTGCCCAAACTATACACTCGAGGGTTGGGATTCAACAGAGAGGAAGCTATCCAGTGATGACTCCCACGGGTTACCCAGAAAAAATCTTGTGGATACAAGAAACAAACAAACAAAAAGGAACAAAAGAGCCCAGAAACAGACTTACATAAATATATTCAACTAATCTTTGACAAAGAAGCAAAGATAATACAATGGGGCGAAGACTGTTCAACAACTGGTGCCATAACAACTGGCCATGCACGTGCACATATTAACTGAAAATGGATCATAGACCTAAATACACAACACATACTAGAAAACTCCTAAATGATAACATAGAAGAAAATGTACATGGCCCTGGGGGGGTATGATGATGACTTTTAGATACAACACCAAATGCACAGTCTATGAAAGAAATCATTGATTACCTGGACTTCCTTAAAATTAAAAACTTCTGCTCTGTGAAAGACAATGACTAGAGAATGAGAACACAAGCCACTGACTGGGAGAAAAATTTGCAAGAGACAATATGATAGAGGCCTGCTGAACAAAATATATGAAGAACTCTTAAAACTCAACAATAAGAAAATGAACAACTCAATTAAAAAATGGGCAAAAAAAGATCTAAAAAGACACCTCAAAGAAGATGGCAAATAAACATATGAAAAGATGTTGAACATCATGTCTTTATAAAATTTCAAATTAAAACTACAATGAGATATCACAACACACCTATTAGAATGGCCACAATCCAAAAGACTGACAACAAAAGCTGGCAATAGCAACTCTCATTCATTGCTGGTGGAAGAGCAAAATGGTACAGCCACTCTGAAAGACAGTTTGGCAGTTTCTCACAAAATTAAACATACTCTTACCATATGATCTATCAACCATGCTTGTTGGTATTTATCCAAAGGAGTTGAAAACTTATGTCTACATAAAAACCTGCACATAAATGTTGCTAAAAGCAGGAATACAAAACGGCATATACACTGATCACTGTTTATGCAAAATACGTATCCATGTAGTCAAGGACTTTTAAGTAATATGTAACTTTATTCACTATTTACTGACAAGTTATTAGGTAGTGGGACATCTTATACCTGACAAACATTATTAGGCAAGATAAATAAGAAGTCAAAGGGCTTGAATAACAGGGAGGCAGCAAAACAATTTTAATACAATGTGATATGAGTCATACTAAATATACCATGGGAGCAGAGATTAAGTTGGGGTAACTTTTGGTGGCATGAAAACAAATGTTAGGGTGGTAGCTTTATGGGTTAGTCAACAGTCCACCTCCTCCTAAAATTACAGTTTCACTGAATTTTCAAATTTTAACAAATTGCAATCTGGACCCAGAATGATATCTGGGTTCAAATCCTAGCTCCACTACTACTAATCAGCTGACTGGCCAATGATGAATTACTTTACCTCTTCTTTCTCATCTCTGATATGGGGATAAAAATTAGACCTTACATAACAGGATGAGATTCTATAAGGAAAGAATGTACCACAATGTCCTAACACAGAGTAAGTGGTGCTCAATAAATGGTTTATTATCACTATTAATATCATTATCAATGCTATTTCATTATATTGATGAGGTTCGGAACAGGAACAGTAATAGTCAGGCTCTACTACATGTCAGCAGCACCACGTTGACTATGGGACATAACATTTCAAGAGTAACCTGTCCAGAGAAGAGCAACAAGGAGGGTGACCCTGGAAAACTCACTGAAGGGATTCAATCTGGAGAAAAGATTATGGATAAATATGAAAGCCAGTCTTCTAGAAGAAGGGCTGTCACTGCTCTAGATGGAAGAACAAGGACCAAAGAAGAGTAACAGATGTCATCATGTAGAACTGTCTAAAAATATATTACTTCACACTGTAGTTTTTCTTTGTGATGACTTCATTTTGAAGCCCAAGTCTATTGCTAAAGCCAAAGGCACAAGTTTGGACTTGGCGACCTCAAAGGTCCCCTCTCATTCAGACATTATCTCAGGAGGCTTAAAATTAGGAGGAAAAACCTAAGCAGTTTAAATACATTACTTAGTTTGAAGAAACGGGGTTGGGAATAGCGGAGGGGAGGGAAAGCACTGGTGACTTCCCGGTAGAGCACTTTATAAATGTTTTAAGACTCTGAAATTGCCTATAGAAAGATTTTTAAGTGATATTCACGTTTCATGGACAGCCAAAACTGCTGTCAAGGCTATTCTAAGTAACTCTCTAAAGAAACTACGTATTAAATAAATGTCCTGGGGCACCTGGGTGGCTCAGTCAGTTGAGCGTCTGACTGCAGCTCAGGTCATAATCTCACAGTCCGGGAGTTCGAGCCCCACACAGACTGGCTGCTGTCAGGGCAGAACCCGCTTCAGATCCTGTGTCCCCCTCTCTGTCTCTACCCCTCCCTCACTCATGCTCTCTCTCAAAAATAAGCATTTTTAATAAATAAACAAATAAATAAATGTCTTGAAAATTTAAAAAAGGTACTATTATACTGTTACTCTTGTAATAATGTGGTTAGTTGACCTTAGAAAATTGCCAGGGTGGAACCTGAGTTCCAGAGATACGAAGAATTGGTTACACAAAGAACTCTTAGAGTTCATTGCTTTCCAGTATATTCAGTTGTATTTTTATGAAGAGATCATTATATAATGCCCTTCTGTATGAGGGGTCCTTTCTGTTCAATCTTCTATTGGAGCATTATTATGGAGGTTATTCAAAGGACTAAGTAAAATACGAACTAGTTTCCAGGAGATACAGTTTATTTCTTAATAAATCATAGTAATATATGCTTGTTGTAGCAAGCTTGGGAAATTCTGAAAAGTATATAATATATAATAGAAATAACCATATTCAGAGGGAATTCCTAACATGTGGTTTCTTCCTGATCTTTTCCCATGCATATACAGGTTTAACGTATGTTTCTTTCATAAGTAGGATCATACTGTATACACAGTTTTGAGTTCTATATTTTCAGCAAACATTGTATTTTTAAGTATTTTCCTGTTGTTAAATTTTCTTCAAAGAGATGATTGCTAACGGTTATAGAAGTTGCCTTCAATTAATTTCTGCATCTTAGCAATATGGTTCTTAAATTGGAATTTTAACTTCTCAGGAGAGTCTTACCCTAGAATGGCTAATTGTATTGTAACATTCTTCAACGTAACTATCTTTATATTGCATATTTGAGTTTTAATCTAAATTTAAATGCCATGCTTATTTATAATTTATAGTCTAGCCTGGGTACATCTTAAGAGGTGAAATGAGAATTGTTCACATTACAATTTGCGAATTGTAACTCTCAACCTAAATTAGCATTGGAGACAAATACATCAAATTTCTACTGTTCAAAAAAAAAAAAAAAAAAAAAAGGTAGGAAATGTCAACTCAAGACAAAACTGACCCAAAAGTCATATGGCAATACCAAATGAACTGTGTTATGTAAAGAATCAAAAAGTAGTTCAATGACTTTTCTAATTCTAAGGAGATATAAAAATAGAGATGGAATCAGACCTGGGTTTGAAGGATCTGGCCAGCTAGAGAGAAACAGGGATCATTAAAAGCAAGTGGATCCATGGAAATGAAATCAGGTAGAAAGACACTACAGTATGATTGTGAAAGACTTCAAATGTCCAATTATGGATTTGACTTCATTAGTGGGAAATCAGTCACCAGATATTTATATTGAGGTTACTAATCCATACAGAGATAAAAATCCATTTTTTAAAAAATTCATCCAATCATTCATACTGCTAACTCATTGTCAAGCACATCACATTGTAGGCTAAGCAAAGAAACAGAAACATAAGCAAAGACGCTGCTAACATTTTTAAACACGGACTGTCCAATTCGGATCTTACAGCACCTGGGGGTAAGTAAAAGGAAGACCAAGTATTCAAGTCTGTTAAACTCTTCAGTGGGCCTATAGGTTTAGAAGATAAGAAAAAGTCAAACCATTTTTCCACCAAAGGACCAGAAGAAAATCAGGATACTAACAGAGACCAGAAAATCTGAGGAGGAAAATTAAAAATTGGTATGAAGAAATAGTAATTTTAGCATTCAGTGGATCACTCAGATGACAATGCCCAAGAGACAACTGGAAATGCAGGACTGAGGCTTGGGTGAATGAGGAGCACTCAAGACATAATTTTGGAGTTATCCAGCAAAGTGAAAACAGAACCCATGATGATATACACTCCTTTATCCTCTTCATACCATCTTCCCCATCACCAACAAAAATGTTGGTTTTTTGTCTCTGGTCTCTCTCAAAAAATAAATAAACCTTAAAAATAAACAAACATGTTTTAAAAGAATGAAGTTTAGAGAAACCTGACAAATTCTAATTAAAGGAAATTGCATATACCTATCAACTGGGAAGATCTGTGAATAGCATTCCCTTGGAAATTTATGTCACATTTTTATTTTTATTTTTATCAGAGATGGGCTCAGCTTATTACAGTTTGTTCCCAATCCACAACTATACTCTTTCAAGTATTTATCTATTTATTTATATTTTTTTCCACTAGAGGGTGATATGATGACTGAACTCTAAAGGTCATTAAAAAAAAACCACAAGACTTGTTTCCTTTGTGGGGAGTGAAGTGTATTTGTGAGATTAAGGGTGAGGGATAGGAGACAGATAAACAGAAATAAGGTCACAAGCCTTCATTTGTCAACTGACACCTCAGTGTCCCAGGCACTACAGTACTTACTTGCTTTATATATATATATATATATATATATATATTTTTTTTTTACTTAATCCTTATAAAAACCCTGAGAAGTAGGTATTATAGTCTTATTTTACAGATAAAGAAACAGTCCATGAGATCATTGTCATATAATAGGTGGCACAATCAGAATTCAAGTTCAAATCTGAAAAGTTATTTTCACTCTACCACTTTAAGGGAAAACCCATCTTCTCCAGGGTGTCCCCTTCCCTCCACTTCCACTATCCTCTCCACATGTTTATTTTTTAAAGTTTTTATTTAAATTCCAGTTAGTTAACACACAGTGTAGTATTTTCAGGTGTACAATTTAATGATTCAACACTTCAATACAATACCCAGTGCTCATCACAAGTGCACTCCTTAATCCCCATCACCTATTTTCCCCATCCCCCCACCCACCTCCCCTCTGGTAACCACCAGTTTTTTCTCTGTCGTTAAGAGTCTGTTTCTTGGTTTGCCTCTCTTTTTTGCCTTTGCTTGTTTGTTTTATTTCTTAAATTCCACATATGAGTGAATTCACGTGGGTTTTTTTTCTCAAGTTTTTTAAAAAAATTTTTAACGTTTATTTGAGAGAGACAGGAGACAGGGAGAATGCATGCACAAGTGAGGAAGGAGCAGAGAGAGAGGGAGAGACAGAATCCCAAGAAGGCTCTGTCAGCGCACAGCCCGATGCAGGGCCCGAACCCACAAACCATGACATCATGACCTGAGCTGAAATCAAGAGCTGGACACTTAGCCGACTCAGCCACCCAGGAGCCCCAAATCCATGTGTTTAAAATTGGGTTAAACTGGGCAAAGTGAATATTTCTATGGTATCCTCCTTCCCAAAGGTGGGAAGCAAGGCTCTATTCACTGGGCTATGTTTACTAGTGGATGTTATTCAAGATGACTGCCTTACATAGCTCTTGTTGCTCTCTGGATGTATTTACACCTAACACAATTTGCATTTAGGTTCTTTGTCTTAACAAGAACAAGACAAGGAAGGCTAGGGACTTCCTGAAGCAGACATCACTCTCTAGAACTCTACATTCAACAGAACAGAATTTACAGCCTGTTAGATTTCAGATGTTAGTCACATTGTCCTACAAAGTTTCTCAGGAGCTCTTGTTCAAAAGAGTGGTTGGAGAATGGAAGACTAGAAACAAAACTGTCATTCTGATCCCCTAATCTGGTCCCCTAGTGATCATTGTGCCCAATTTCTCTACTGTTTAGAATCTAGAAACAAGAAAAAGCCTCAGACTTTTGTCAATTTTAATAGACATTTATTTCTTATTTGAGGCAAAAAGGATAAAAAAGCTGTTTAGTTGCTAGGAGAAATCTAACAGTCAGGATGGGAAAAAATAGACTAATTCGAGGTTAAGGAACAAAATTACGTGACAACAGATGGAAGACAACAAGACAGGCATGGAAGAAGCAGAAACTGGTGCTCAAGCATGGTTTTGTTCATGAAAACATCAGGAGAATACAAGACTTGGTCTAATGGTAACCTCATTTGCTTTTCATTTTTGTGGAAAATGAGTTGCTACTCTGCATTAAACATGTCAAAAGAGTTTTATGTATGGGCTGGGCATCTCCTTAGAAAACAAATCCGCCCCCCCCCACACACACAAGCAGGGGAGGGGCAAAAGAAGGAAAAAGAGAATCTGAAGTAGGCTCCACGCCCAGCACAAGCTCAATGAGGCCTCAATCTCACAACCATAAGATAATGACCTGAGTGAAAACCAAGTGTCAGACACTTAACGGATTGAGCCACCCTGGCACGCCAAGATTTTTTTTTTTTTTTTTAATATAAGGCTGTACAGAGGGAGTTAAAACTGAAAAGATGAGCATTCCTATCTGAGGAAGCAAGTTGACTTTAGAATTTATAGGCAGACTAGTCAAATTTACAGAAATAGACAGCACAGAACTCTTGGTTAAAAACAGGTTTGGTGTACTCTGGAAAAGTGATACCTGTTTTCCAATCTCAAATTTCACTGTCATTTCTTCTTGTTACAATTTTAGCCTTGAACCTTTATATCTTCAATAATTTTTGTTAAATACCACATAGAAAACCACTTAACTGAGCCCTAATGATTTCAAATGCAACACTGTATTAGAAAGTTATCACACTCCAGAGTCTAGAACCTGAATAGACTTGTAGTTCTGCTGAAAATCTTGTGTAGCAATATTTTCCAAATTCTACCATAAGGGGCAGCATAGCACATGGAAAGAAAGGTGTGGGGTTTTTTTTTTTGTTTGTTTGTTTGTTTTGTTTTGTTTTGTTAAATTAGGCAGATCTGGATTAAAATCTCTGGTCACTTACAGTGTCATTTTTGGTCTCTCTGTAACTTCTACTTACTTATCTATCACAGGAACTTGCAAACAGTATACGGGCTTAATAAATACCAATTCTTGACTGCCCTTACACTTGACCTTTAACATTAAGATGGTCTGAAATTTCTAATGTACATTATTAGGTAGGTTCCCATATGAACAAATCTTTGGTGACTAGGGGGAAAAAAAGACTGTCCTAAGAGTTTTGATAGTTTCAGTATGTTTTCAAAGAAAAGACCAAGGCAAGGAAAGACCAAAAGTGGATTTTCTCAATAATATATTTGCATATACAGCATGTTCAGGAATGATTGAATAAGTAAGTATAGCTGGGTCCAGGGTATATTTAAGAAACTGCACCCCCCCCCCCAAAAAAAAAACAAACACGTGAAAGATATGTTGGATAAAACTGTAAAGTAAAAGGCTGATCCCATATTAACATTAAAAGGGGGGGGGGGGTTAAAAATGATTCTTATACCACTACTCTTCTTAAAAGTCACAGTTAAAGAAGACTTAAAAGAAACTGTGGCCAAGGGTAAAGTCTGTTGAAGTGTTTTATGTTTAGAATGATCAAAATTTAAAGCTGCTCCAAAATAAAAATACGGTAAAACCTTGGTTTGGGAGCATAATTCATTCCGGAAACATGCTTGTAATCAAAGCACTAGAAAGTATATCAAAGCGAGTTGTGATCATGTGACGTTTGGCATCACATGGTACTCGTATTGCAAGACATTGCTCGTTTATCAAGTTAAAATGTATTAGAAATGTTTGCTGGTCTTGTGGAACATTCACAAAACAAGTTACTCGCAATCTACAGTTCTATATTTGAAATAATGAGAGCCTTTCCTTATTTACTATATTAAGATTTATTATATACATGAGTGACCGACATTTTCTTCTTAAGCAATGAAGTAACAGGTGAAATCTGTAAAGTATTGGTGAGAAAATAAAGCACTCTGGGAATGATCCTAAAGAAGAGTTTCAAGAATAGAAAAAAGGAAAATGGGCCAAATGAAGCTCAAAATACCTCATTGTAGAAGGGCATTGCTGCCTTGGCAGTCAAATAGTTTATATTCTTCTTGCCATATTTGTGAAGGAAAATGACCTCAAAATAAACAACATATCAAAAGTATGTACACAGCATACCTATACAGACACACACACACACACACACACACACACACACACACACACACACACACTCATGCACATATACACATCTATCCCTGCAGTTGCTAGTACTCAGTCCACTCCTGTGGCCTTGTGTGGACTGCACAATATCTTGCATTTCATGACCTGAGAGACACTAGGAAAAAACTGCCTTAAAATTGTTACTTTGTTTTTAAGGAGGTAACAATATAACTACATAAAATACACCTAAAAGTTCTGTTTACAGTTTCATCTTGAAGGGAAAAAAAAGATAAAGCATCTGTCAAACCTGTGTACTGGTAGTTTTCCTACAGAACAATCTAATGACTTCTCCTTTTGGAAAACTATATGTTTTGTCTAGCTGGCTTTCTTGTCTTTAAAATATAGCAGAACTCACTGATAGCTTTGCATTGTTCAACAATGCTTAGTTTCAATTAAACTTCTTTCTTAAACAAGATAATGCAGTCAAATATTAAGCCCCGTCCTTCCACTTGAATCCTCAAGAAAAAGAGAGGTAGAAACCCCCTCTTTTAATGTAGTAACCTTGAGGGGGAGAGATCAAGAGATCTGGGGGACAGAAGCTGGGTGGACTGCATTGTAAAAGGTCTTAGCCTTACCAACAAAGCAGGCTGTAGCTATTAGGGGTAGAGATTCAAAGCACTTCAACACCTTGAGACAGAGATGGCAGAATGGATATAAATCACTACTGAAGTCAGCCCCTTCTCAAACCAACTAAATAAAATTTAAACTTGCAGACAGGCTAGGTAAATTAGGGATAAACATGTTTTAGAAGGAGTTTAAAGTTTCACAACCTTAAGCAAAAATGATACAGCAATTCAAGTATTAAACCTAGTTCCTGAGACATTTTATTCCAGGTCAAGTTACATTAAGGGAGACGATGTTACATCTGTTTGTATATTTTTTATGGGCTAAATCACTGATTCACTATAAAATTTAAAAATAAGCAAATAAGAACAAGAGGATAGACTACTATGGACATTATTCATTTTAATGTCTGTAAGGTAAGTAAGCTATCATTTGAATGAAAATATTCCATACCAAAGAACTGTTTAACTTATAAGTCTACTCTACATGGACAGTCATGATTTTTATCTAATTTTCAAATGATAAATAAAGAACAAACAGCATGCAAACATAAAGATTTATGAGCGTAGAAGCCGGGGGGGGGGGGGGGAGGTAAAAGTTGTGTTACATAACTCATTCATTCTGAATATAATTCTTTTCACTTTCTCTCCTCTTTAAATTTAGACCATAGATAGCAACACTGCCTAAAATATTGATTAAATTCTAAGTCCAGCAAAAAGTACCTGACGTCTTATTGAATTTCCTGTAATTTCAACAGCACCAAAATACAGAGAAAATAAAATTCAATGAGGAGAAGTCAGCACTTACTTGACTTAGGAGCTAGTCAACAAGACCATGTAAAGAAAACTCCTATTTACAACTTTGATTATCATTTTCTAGGGTTAGTGTGTATGTGTGTTCATATTCCTTACAACTCAAAAATGTTTCGATTATAGAATATTTTAAACATACTTTGAAAACCACACAGAAGAATACTCATGAGCCACCCCCACCCTAATCTCTGTAACCTGGCCTCAACAATCAGCAACTCATGACCAATCTATACTGTCTCCTTTTCTCCCCTTCAGTATTATTTTGAGGTAAAGCCCAGGCACTATATCATTTCATTTTGACTATATTCGATTGGGAGGGAAGGGGAGAGACTACAACAGAAAGACTGGGGAGTGACAGAAATAATGCTGCTTCTTTTCTTCTACAATCCCCACCCTTTGTCATAACCACAATTTTAAGGAGTAGCCAGGAGTGTTTTGAGGAAAGAAGCCCACATGCCATCCCAAACAAGCACCGGCATTTCCAAATTTACTGCAACTGCCCAATCACTTCCTCCTTCCATCTCAGTCGACTTCAATGTTTCAGGACCTCCCTGCCTATCTAGTAGCAAAGATGACAGACAGTATGACTGACTGGTATACTTCAGTCCTTAATTTCTGGCATAGCCACAAAGGACTGCATCCAATGGAAATGTTGTTCTAGCACTAGATTAATCAACAAGTCCCAGAGTTGATAAGATTTCTCTGGTTTAGACAGAAGTCTGCCTACCTTTTGAAACAAGACTATGGCTAACTCCATGGGCTACTACTAGCTGAATGAGATAAGAAGGCACATACAACAGAGCTGTCTTCTAGGAATGGGAAGGAAAACAAAAACTGCAGATAAGGGAGGTGGTGGCAGAAACTTGGAGTGACACCTGTGAATACACAGCCCACCCCAGCAGCTGCATTTTGTAGATAAGAAAAGTTTCTTTACGATTTGATTTACACAAATTGTGTTTCACTGCAACACTCTCCGCTGCACACAAACTAACACCCGTCCTAGGGATAAAATTTATGGTAAAATTTGATATTAATGATTTTTCATAGTAATAGGATCAATTACCCTTCCCTCCGTTTGTAATAAGATTGTGCCATTATCAGTACTTCTGTTTCTAATACTTTCTGTAAAACAAAAATTAGTTCATTTTATTACTACACATCTGATGATGAATTTTGTGGTAATAACAAAGAGTGTGAGGACAGTTTCATTACAATGAATGTGGATAGGTAAAGGTCTCAGGGGAACAGTGAACTAAATATACTCACTTTTGTTGTCTTTGTATAGAACGGGGAGGAGAGTTGGTGAATAGGCAGGTCCACGATACTAGTGGAGTTTGTGACACTGTTACTATGTGTATGTTCATCTTCCCTGCTACTGTCATCAGACTGATCAAAATCATCACTCTCCTGGTCCATTTCCTCTTCCTCTTCATCCTCCTCATCTTGCTCACCAGCATGTTCTCCGTCTTCTTCTTGTTCTTCCTGATTTCCTGAGGAGTCCTCATCTACCGAAATGAATCGATTGTTGTTTTCTTCCAACCGTCCTTGCTGGGAGTCGTTCTGGTCTCCAAGCCTAGGTTCTGCTCGGATGACTTCACCATTCCTTGCGGTGTGCTCCTCCTCTTGTTGTCGGAGCTGCTGCTGCTGCTGCTGGTGCTGTTCCTCCTCTACCACGCGGTTCATCTGCTCCTCATCTGCCTGGCTTGAGGAAGGGTTACCTCTCAGAGAACCTCCAGTTCGTCGTCTTTTGCTGCCCACAGAGAGCAGTTCCTGATTCATTTCCAAAAGCCAGCTTGCTACTTCTTGGACCTTGGCTAGACTATCAGAAGATGCAAAGGATTTCACATTCTGTAGGGAAAAATGGGGGTGGGGGGGAGAAAAAGGTTTGTTCAATCTATATTATCTTCCACTTTTATGTCCTAGGTCTATATTCCAAATTTCATTAAAGATTATAAAGTATCTGATGCCATGGAGACATTAAGATGTTCTTTAGAAATCAATAAAGTTTAAAATGTAGAAATTACGACACTTTACAAAGACAGACACAAAAATCACACAGTAAACAGCTTTATTTTAATCTTTTAAACAATTTTAGAATGAAGCCTGATAATTTAGTTGCTTTGACCAACAAAACATAATTTAACCAATAAAATCATTTTCAATTTTAAATCAGTTCATAAATGATATCTTTTGTAAAGCTTCCAGAAGATGTTATGAAGTACATCATAAAAAAACAACAACAACAAAAAAAAACAAAAAACAAAAAAAAAAAACATTCAATGCTCAGTTAAGTTCAGGAAATGCTGAGGTAAACCAAGATAAAAAGGCCTTCTTACCTTAGGAATTTCCCAAACTTCTCTGATCATAGAACCTTGCCTTAAGACATAGTTTTCCGACAGGCACCAAGTATAATTCATTATGATTTTCATCGTTCACAATGAATATAAATTGAATGGACAGTAAATAAACAAAAAGTTTTACTTTTATTTTTTAAAAAAGGAAAAAAAGTTCGTAAGTTCATACCCTCTGACCCAGTAACTCCACTTCTGGCAATCTATCCTAAGGAAGTAATCCTAAAACAGAAAAAAAAATTATGCAAAGGATGCTCACTGCAGCTTTATCCACAAAAGCAAAAAATAAAAATAAATGTAAATAAAAATAATCAAAACCAAAACGTTCAAGAAAAGGAATCCATGAGATGGGATACATATAGTGCAATTCCTAAACACGATGTTCATTTTTAAAAATTTGAGGGCATGGATGTTTATATTATGCTAAGGGAAATTACATGATCACAACATGATTTTTAAACTGCATAAATACAAGATTTCAAAATACAAACTGCTTTTGGGCGGTGGCATTGTAAGCACCTAAAACTTATTTTTTAACTGCATTTTCAAATGCTATATATCAGACACATTTGCTTTTATAAAAGTTTTATAGACTGACACTAAAATTTGATCTGATATAAAATCTTTTCATAATGGTCATTCCTAAATTTCACCCTTTGCAGATACCTATATGGACGTGTTTGAGGTCATATAAAATAATGCCAATTCACTGCCCAAGTTCATATAAAACTCCTTTTAAAAATATCTTTATAGGTTTATGAGATAAAACAAATACAACATACATCTTCTATCATGTCCTAAGAATAACTACATTATATCACAATGGTCTTTATTAAAACAGCCTTATCTACTTTTCGAACCCTTGCCACTAGATGGTAAATCTCCCAAAGTGCCTCAGTTCTCACTGCAAGTTTTGAAATGGGTTTGAAAGTCTGAAAGATAGCTTTAAAATAGCAATATTTCATTTTACTTTCTATAATCTACACTTGCTAAGAAATAAGCTGTAGTGTGGGGGGAAAATTCTTTAATTCTAATTACAACTAGAAGTGTAAGTATAGAAAGAGAAGAGTTCCAACGACTGAGCTATGAGACACCCCAACATTCAAAGAGAAGACTAACCAACAAAGGTAACTAACAAGGAGGACTGGGAATGGGTGGTATCTTCGAAACATTCAGGTAAAGAAAGTATACCCCAAAGGACAAAGTATAAAATGACAACTGTTGATGATAGATCAAGAAGGATGAACAGAAAGAATTGACCATTGGATTCAGTAACATGGAAGTCACTAGTAATAGGAGTTTTGTTAGTTGAACTCTGATTAAAGTAGATTTAAGAGAGTAGGAAAAGAGAACAGAGATGGTAGGTACAAACAAGTTAGGAGTTTGCTGCAAAAAAGAACAAACAAAAGGGAGTGGTAACTGGTAGGGAAAACAGAATTAAAAGAAAATTTTTTATTCTTCAAGACTGGAGACCTAGCAGTGTAGTGTATCTGTATATTAACAAGAGTGATCTGGTACAAAACAAAAAGTTTGAAACGTAATCAAGAAAGAGAAGAAATTGTGGTGTTCTTCCTAATTAATTAAAAGGGGATGATGAGAAAGAATTCAAAAATGGAGGACTAGTTTTAGTTAAAAAAAATGGAAACTTTATGGCAAAAGATAGAAAAGAAGTGTGGTATCACAGGTACTTTAAATTTATTTCTTTTTACCATATTTTTCAATGTGGAAACAGCTGGAAATAGGTGGGTTTTTACAGAGGTAGAAGTCTTTGGAAATTCTCTACTCATTCCTTCAACTGTTTTCCTTCTTCTTTCTAAAGTAGGAAGCAACGTCATCATTGTCATCATCATCAGAGTGATCTTGGGAGAAGAGTGTTAGAAATTTGAAGAAAGAAGTATGAAATAGTCCTTTAGGGAGAGAGAAGGAAACTTTCCTAGGTGCATGAGATTTCGATGATCAAATATAATCAATAAGCTATGATGTAATACATACTAAATATGGCTTTAAAAAGTCAAGTGGTTCTTATTTACAACTCAGACAAAAACAACAACAAAATTTCTATTTGAGGTGGAAAGTAGGTCTTAGGAAAAGCACATTAAATAATATATCTGTTGTTTTCTACAAAAAATTAAAATTAAAAAAACTACAGAAAATAAAGGTCATCAAAGTCTTATTGGCTAGTATATGTAGAAGACAAACTATGAAAACATTAGAGAAAGGCAGGTTAAAAAAAAAACACTGACCTACACAAATGAATATATATAGTATCCTAATGTATATAAGGTAAATCTACTATTCATAGGTTTCCTTCAAACAATCAAAATCTTGCTTTCATAATTGTATCTAAAGTCAGCTCTCCTAACATTAACAGAACATTTTTCACTTGGATGTTTATGCATAGAACAGCACGATAACAGGGTCAGTACCTTGGGATAATGCAAACCCCAACCAACTGCCCTTTGTGTGTCCAACCTAACAGGCAAATTTTTAAGAGACTGAAACAGGTTAAATGCCATATTGAAAGCAATTCATAAAGTGCAAAAGGTGAAAGAACAAAGGTCATAAAGCTAATCATAAAGAATATGTGAAAAGTAGGGAGGAGACTGTTGGTAAGCAGTCAGCCTATCAACAAATAGAAAGTGTATGACTGGCATTTCTAAAATAGTACTAGTACTGGTCACTGGTGAACACTTCTGTTGCCAATTATGAAAACAAAAATTCAAATCACTATCAGTCTGTAACTTTAGTGTTATATTGGGAAGAACAGAGAATAAAGTGTCTTAATTTAAGGCAATAAAGTTAACTGACTCATATTTACAACCATGGCATAGAGATAGCTTTCAAAATAATACAGATTCTTACAAACAGACCTGGTCAAAAATGGTAAATCCAAGTAAAAGAATCAGATTTAAAGCACAGCCAATATAAAATATACAATGACACAGCTAAAAGTCAGATTAGAGGAATCCCAGAATATTTGAAAAGGCTAAAACTATCTGACAGACTTACATAAAAATTTGTCCAAGTAGTATATATATTAGACTGGATTTCTCTGATCCAGTTTGGGAATGGAAAATAGGAATGAAAATTTCATCTTCTATTGGTATTCATAAACACAAAATTAAACAAAAAAATCCAGTGTTTTTAGGAAATTAGTTCTAATAATCTATTAAAGAAGCTAATGACCTAATTAAAATAATAAATATCCAATAAGATCAGAATCGATTAAATACCTATGGGGGGGGGGGGATCTTTTAAAAAGTAGTTTATAAAGCCCCACATTAAGAAAAAGAAAACAAAGTTGACCTAAAACTTAAAACTGCCATATAGGAAAAGCTAATAAAGTATTAACAAAAAATGCACACTTTCACTTTTAAAACTCTAATTCTGTAGAATTAGAACTTGTAAGAAACACAAACATCAACAAACAGAATCCTGTATCCTAAAAAGTCAGTGTAAAATCCAGAAATGCTCTTTTATTTCTTTTTACCAGAAGTATATAATGTCAAGATATATCAAATACATAACTTACGGTTTTTATCAATAACTAGTGAGACCAAACTTGGAAGTAAGGAAAATAAAGTCTGATGGCTAATATACTTTGACATTAAATTACACAATTTCCTTGACAATTGGGCATGAGAAGAATGGAAATGACTCAAAGTCAAGAAAACCATAAAAATTTTAAATTGAAAATGTTCCTCACTTCACAAAGCAACTGAAGCTGGAAGAGATTTAAGTAAATGTCTCAAGATTGCTAGCTTCCAGCTAGCTTCAAGCAAAGTAGGGACCAGAAAGAGACATTCAACTGAGTTTTCTTTTATGTGCCTCAGTCTACATTAACTATAGATGATAAAATCCTAAGAGTATTATTCTCTAACACTGATACGCAGCCTTCTTTTCCAAAACCAGAATCACTACAGTGCTCAAAGATTATTATTCTAAAACAAATACTTGCTGAACACTCAATATGCTTCAGGCACATTTTAATTTTCTAGAGAATAATGTTGGAAATGTTTCTTTACGAGTTAATCGCTGACCTTTAACCCAACCAGAACCCATGAAAAAATCAGATTTTACATCATAAATAACTCTGTATGTGTGTATGTATTTAAACAAACCTGAAACAATGGTTTAAAGAGGTAATTATGAAATATTTCAGATACCTAAAATCTCTATAAATCACCACCCTTAATTAAACACAGTCCATTCTCATTATTCGCAGTAATTGTGTTCTATAAAGTTACCACAAATACTGAGCCACTGCTCCTAGAGGAAACACAGAGTTAAGTTCCTACAAGCCTTGGTCACAAACATTTTGGCCAACTGATCAATATATAATCTTTTCATATGTATGTTTCTATATAAAGACATGTACTGAATACATATTGTTGATTCATTAACACTGACTCACAGTCAGCAATACTATAAATTCATGCCTGAACAAAGCTTGTCTTATGCTCTCCATAAGGCACATTACGACACTAGACAGCACCTCACCACTATGCCTGGAGACCATTTTAAATGGCAAATTACCAGTGAAAAGCTTTTAATGAAAAATATTTCACTAAATAAACCATAAAAAGGACACTTGTTTACAGTATGAGAGCTGAAACAAGAAGGCAGAGAGTCACTTTGTTTGACCTCAGAAAGGAATGTGCATGCCAAGTGATTTTTTTGCCACCCTGTGCACGCCCGAGTCCACAAATGACTGTGAAAACATCATGAATATTGCTTTTTGGTGTCAAAAATAAACTGTAGTGCATAAGCAAATTTGCAAATACAGATCTGCAAATAATGAGCATGAATTGTACCTACTTTATCTCAATCCTTTAGACAGAGCTGTGCTTGCAATGCAAGATTCACACAGTATTTTGAGATACCGATGAAGAAACCACAGCATTACCAATTATTGCTTCTGGATATGTAACAAAGGATAAATGATCAGAGAAATTGAAAGCTCTAATAGATAGTCATCACTAGATTTCTCACATAAATGAAAATTCAAATAGCCTATATTAAATAAAGTTATACTTTGTATAAAGTAATCTGTAGAAAGAAAAGGGGAGAGAGTGGCATCATTTTCCCTTTGTAATTACAGTGGGCAAAACAGGGTTCTTCTGGCAGCATCTTTCACAATAGTGTGAAGTCCAGGGAATTATGAACCTAAGGATGTCTGAAGAAAGAGATGCCTCAACAGTCAGTTCCATCCTAGGATGAAGGAGAAGTATGATAATAATTTTGCTTTTCAAAAAAAATCAGAAATAAGGTTGCTGTGATAGAAGAGAATTACTCCAGGACTTTTACCCACGTCCCAGAAAATAGTGGCTAACTTTTGGTCATTATACTTTGTTCATTTAGTGGCATTTCAGACCTAATTTCAGTGCTTTTTTTTTTTTTAAACTAGTTGCTCAGAAACTTTTTCACTAATTTCTCATGAACCTTGCTTTTCAAAAATCTTTGATTAAAAACCATTTGAACTTATTTCAGGATGCTTAAAGGAATCAAAGAGGGCAAGTTCACATGTTAAACAAGTTGAGCTCTGAAAGCCTGTCTTAAGAGTAAATTAGAGCTGTAAGCCTCAAAAGATGTTTCCAAGACAAACATTAACCTTGAAATTACCTTTAAATCTAAGTAACTGAGGAACACTAGTTACACTAATAAAACAAGGGGTAACTTTAAGCAAACTGCCAAAGCCTCCAAATGACTATGAAATTTTTAGACATTTTTAAAATTACATGGCACGGGATGATCCATTAGACTACAAAGTCATTTAAGAAGCTTTAAGACATAGATCGCAGGAAAACAAACCAAATTGTACTGATGATCAAAAAGGATAACTTAAAACTTGCAATCACCTTCAGCAAGCAGTTTAGGATTTTCCCTGAATCTGAAAGCAGCTTCCTAATCACCAGGAGCCCTCTTCTGGCCACACCACTTACCAACACTCCAACCTCATATAACGAAATCTATACATACCCCAAGTTAATAATTTATTTGTTAATTATAGCCAAACTGATTAACAGTATCTGGGAATACATAATAAAATGCCATTTCACTCAGAATAAATGTCAATTTTTATGGTTACCTATCTATATAATAATCTACAGACACCACCAACACTATGTGCTTATATTCTGTTCTTTTTTTAACTTTACTCTTTCTAATCTTGTTCTTTCTTCAAGAAGAAAATATGCTGCTATCTCAGAGCCTTTGCACTGGCCACTCCCTCTGCCTGAATGCTCTCCCCAGTAGATCCATATGGTTCTGCCCATTGCTTTCTTCAGAATCAGTTCACATGTCCCCTAAACAATGACACTTTCCCTAATAATTTTATTTAAAATAACAACTCCCAGGGTGCCTGGGTGGCTCAGTCAGCTAAGCATCCGACTTCAGCTCAGGTCACAATCTCACAGTCCATGAATTCGAGCCCCACGTCAGGCTCTGCGATGACAGCTCAGAGCCTGGAGTCTGCTTCAGATTCTGTCTCCCTCTCTCTCTGCGCCTCCCCTGCTCACACTCTGTCTCTCAAAAATAAAATAAAAACATTGAAAAGAAGTTTTAAAAATAATAACTCCCTTGCATCATACTTCCTTTCCCCCTTGCCCTGTTTTACTCTTCTCCATAGCACTGTATAAAAGCACTGGAATAGTGTATGCAATACAGTAAGTGCCCATCTATCTATCTATCCGTCTATTCATGTATTATCTGTCTCTTCCCACTAGATTTTAAGCTTCCTCAGGAAAAAGACGTTCCTTTTTCACCACAGCTCTCTTCAGCACCTACCCAAAGCCATAAATGTTCAGCTTAGTCCCCAAAGCATTTTTTAGTCAGTAAATAATTATTAAATCTTTTTAAAGTCAATTATATGCATTCTTTCTCACCAAAGAACTTCAAGCCAGGTCACAAACACAATATCAAATATTTAAACACATTTTTAAAAGCTGTACTGTGAACATGTTACATGTTGTATTTTTTAAACTGGGTATAAATCTAGCCTTAACATCTATTTATCATTTTTTTCTTTTATCAAATTTCTTGTTATTTTAACACAAGCTATAAAAAAATAAATACGTGACTAAAAAGATTGATACTTCAAAAGCACAGAATTTGTTGGGTAATTCTAGTTCCACATGGCTTATACTGTTGTTAACTGGGAAATCAAAGATGTACCTTAAGGTGAAAATCTTCCAGGGACTCCAAAATTGGCTAAACAGGTCCCTAGCAATGTAGATTAACAAAAGCAACACGAAATGAACAATATGGGGAGCACTGTGCAAATATTCATGTGAGCAGCAAATTTTATGGTTTGGAACAATGATTTAAGTCCACATGGCTCATCAATCATATATATCTTTTTGGAAATAACATAAAACACTATTTCTCAGTTCACATTACAATACCTATTTTTTGTTTTTTAACTTATATGTTTTTGTTTTGGCCAAATTTAATCCCTCATTCCCATTCAACTCTACTACATCTGCAATTTGCATTTATTCCACTAAAACCAAATTTTAAACTGGCTGCTAAATCCCACTGGATCTTTTACCATTTTTGTAGTTTTTTACATTTACTGAATAAGCATTCCCTCTTCTTTACCACTCTCTTGTCCCTTAATTTCCTTTGGTATCATTCTTTTCTTGATGTCATTCCTCAGGTAGTACTGTTCTCTGTTGCTAGCTCCTTCCTTCTCTGCAGTGTCTTTAAAACCTAATAAAAGAAGTACTTTTCTAACTGCTAGGCCTGCATTGGAGCCAGATCATATTACTGAATAAGGAAATGTTTTTTCCAAGTCTTTTATAAGATAAATAGTGTCTAGGCAATATTTTTATCCATATTGCTTTGGCTTATGGTTTGAGTTGGTTTACTATTCAACACTGTTGAAAAATTTTCATGCTGTAATATTAAAATGAATTTACAACCTTTATTTAAATTAAATCTGCTGAACCTACATTAAGAAAAATTAAGCCCCATTTTGGTTTAAGCTTGTTATGTGAAATTTATTACATTTCTTATGAGTCTGAAAAATTTATGCAAAGATAAAAGATATTTATCTCAAGGAAAGTAAGTTAAACTTAATTAACAGGGGGTTGTATTTTCCCCCAAGAAAAGTTCGCTAAAATGTCATTTTTAGTTTTAAACATGAAGGGAAAACTACTCTTGCACATACCATATCTAATTTGGATCTCATACAGTAGAAGTTAGTGGTAAGGCCTATTCGAATAAGGCAAAAAAGACAAAGTAGTAAAGTAAAAAACAAAAACTGTAATCTCTACCTGCTCTACTAACTTGTATTAAAACAGATACACTAGGGTGCCTGGGTGGCTCAGTTGGTTGAGCCTCCGACTTGGGCTCAGGTCATGATCTCACGGTCTGAATTCGAGCCCCACATAGGCTCTGTGCTGACAGCTCAGAGCCTGCAGCCTGCTTCAGATTCTGTGTCTCCCTCTCTCTCTGCCCCTCCCCCACTTGTGCTCTGTCTCTCTCTCTCTGTCAAAAATAAATAAACATTTAAAAAAATTAAAAAAAAAAAACAGATACACGTTGTGGGAAGAGGGAATCACACAAAAAGAGGCGACTGACTAATGAACTTTCCAATACAAACAGATCCACAGACAACATTCTCTACTCAAAAGAGGGCTGACAATTCAATAAATTATTTTATCTACAACTTACTGATCAAGCTGATGTACCATGAGCTGTACATATAATAATTTTTATGTGATTCCTAAGGTAAGATTATCTTAAGTGTTTCCCCAATGTAAAAAGATTGAGAAAGACTGAAAGTGAACATCAGTAATGTGACAAACTGATACTACGTTTACCTAATAAAAAGTAATGAAAGTAAAATAGCATCACTTCTTTGAAATTCTAGCCAACAATGCATAACCTGAATCCACTAATGAGGAAACACTAGACAAACCCAAATTGAGGGTCCTTGTTCAAAATGACTACCCTATAATCTTCAAAGGTGTGAAAGGAATGAAAGTAAAGATCGAGGCACTGTTCCAGATACAAGATAATTCCATGCAGTCCATGATTTTGAATGGAATCTTTTTATTATAGGAGTTAGCATTTGAACAACTAGTGAAATGTATTTGGGGTCGGAGGAATAGAAAATCTATACACTGATGCCAATATCCTGATTTTAATGGTTATACTGTGATTATGCTGGAGAATGTCCTTTTTTATAAGAAATGCATACTCAAGAGTTTGGGGGTGATGGTACATCACGTTGGCAAACTTATCAAATGGTTCTGGGACTAAATAAGTTCTTAAGACTATAGTTGGGACTTTTCTGAAGTTAAAAAAAATGGGGAGCAGGGGAAAATCTGGACATCATTTTGGTTCCCATTACTTGTTACAAACTACCTTTGCCTTGTCCTGACACTTTTGCCAACCAATCACATCATCACTAAGTCCTCCTAAGTCTACCTCTTAAGCAGATCCACAATCGATTCCACTTCCCTAGTGCTGTTTAATAAGCAGAAACTATCTGCCTCTTACCCAAACTATTTGAACAGCATCCTTAGTAATCTTCCCATCTTTTGTGTCCTGTACCTCTCACCTACCCTCTATACTGCTGCCAGAACATGAAATATTAACATCTCAATGGCAGTTTCCAAACTTTTTACATGCTGAACTCTTTGCTCAAATGAAGGCAAAACATTAAACAGGTAAAGAGAGCTTGTGAGGGACAAGTGGAGGAGAACACTGTTCACAGAAACAAAGCAACCCAAGTGACTCTGCAAAACTTTTGAAACTATTCTATAGAATAAAATCTGAACTCCTAAGCACAGTACACAAGATGTTCCTAATCTGGTCTCACTTCTATCCATCTTCAATATAAACTGATTTGTCTTAAACTATACACTACCCAAAAATATTATCTACTTGTATTCTCCTAATATGCTCTATGTTCTCATATGTCTGTATCTTTGTAAGAAGATGTCTTTCTTCTCTTTGACACAGTTCTTTGCCCACCCTTTACTAACTCTATCTAGCAATGTAAGTCACTTCCTTCACTGTTCTATTCTTCTGTGTCACAGAACTGCTGAAATTGGCAAGCACAGGTCTTGAATACAAGGACCTCCCCCTTCTGCTTATAAAAATAAAATAGTGGTAGAAAATTTAGGGAACTGTTGGGAACATGCACTAATAATAAAAGAAATGCAGTAACTATTGGGTTGATAAAGGGATAAGCTTGACCATAAAGGATTGACATACTGTGTGTGAGTTGTCTTTTATAATGTATATTATAGAAAGTAGAAGGCTAAAAAAGTGAACAGGTGGGTTATTTCAAGTGTCTCACCTTCCAATTCCATGAAGAAAACAGGAATTACTTTTGCTTATTCTATCTTCCTGATGCTAACTGACACCACATATCAAGTATATAATAAAATGCTAAGCTTTAAAGTGCAGGGATATGCCAATGATTAGACATAGACAATATATAGGCTTTTTTCACATTTGGGAAGTGTACTCAACTGTCCATATAACTTTATTACAGTCCATATAATCTATTACTTCCTGCAATTTTTAAAACCGTTAACCAACAAATATATACAAAATTCATAGGATAATTCTTCCATTTCCTAGAATACATTCAAAAACTTTTCTCATACATTCTAAAGTAAAGCATGGGAATACAGATTTTAAAATATGAAAATTTAAGTGTCCATCTTACATTGTTACCAGATATTTCTATTTATTTGTGGTAGTTCAAAACTAAAGTCTACTTCTGAAAAACACACACTTATCACCAAACAAATAGATCTCTCCTACAGGTCTTTTAGGTAGAAAGGTGCCAACATCATTTCTTGGAGCAGGAGGGGTATCAGGTGTGCATATAAATGCTGACATGTGTGTGATAAAAGTCAACAATCACAGAAGTCACTCATGTACCAACTTAGTCATTCATCATTCAAATATTGAATGAAAATTGGATGAGACACAGTTAACTAAAGAAAATATAAAAAGATTGATAAACATATGAAAAGGTATTCTATAAAACTAGCGATCAAGGAAATGCAAATTAAAACCACAATGCAATACAACTTCCCACCAACAAGAATTGCTAAATTAAAAGGGACCAAACCCACCACACATTGGTAAAGACAGGAAACAACTAAACCTCTCATACATGGCTAGTGGGATTGTACAATGTTATCACCACTGTAGAAAACCATTTGGCAATTTCTTATAAAAACACACACCCTGTGGGGTGCCTGGGTGGCCCAGTCGGTTGAGCATTTGACTTTGGCTCAGGTCATGATCTCCCAGTTCATTGGTTCGAGCCCCACATCAGGCTCTGTGCTGACAGCTCAGAGCCTGGAGGCTGCTTCAGATTGTGTCTTCCTCGCTCCCTCTCTGACCCTCCCCTGCTTGCGCTCTGACTCTCTTTCAAAAATAAACATTAAACACACACACACACACACACACACACACACACACACACACACCCTGTGAGCTACCACATATGGTCCTAAGTACTTATCCAACAGAAATGTCCACAAATAGGCTGGTATCATATAACAGCTTTATTGAGAAGAACCAAAAATGAACCCAACTCAAATGTTCACCAACAGAACCATGGATAAATAAATTGTGATACATTCATACAATGGAAATAAGAATACAAAGAAATAAGAATGCATGTCTGATACATGAAACAAAATGGGTATCAAAAACAGTGTGTTGAGAGGCATCTGGGTGACTCATTTGGTTAAGTGTCGACTTCAGCTCAGTCATGATCTCATGGTTTGTGAGGCTGAGCCCCATATCAGGCTCCGCTGCTGTCAGTACAGAGCCTGCTTCAGATTCTCTGTCTCCCTCTCTCTCTGTCCTTCCACTCCCCCATGTTCTGTCTCTCCCTCTCTCTCAGAAATAAACATTAAAAAAAAAAATGTTCAGTGAACGCCAGAGAAAAAGGCAACATTATATGATTCCATTTATATGATGTTTAAGAATACAAAAAACTAATCTACAGTAATAGTAATCAAAACAGTTGTTGCCTAAGTACGGATCGAATGGACTTGAGAATGAGGGAAATTTGGGGAGTGATAAAAATATTCCATTTCTTGACTGAGGTGCTGATTACATAGGTATATGTATTGTCAAAACTCATCTATGGTTTCACTTTATATAAAAAGCACCTCAATTAAAAATGAGGATATGTATTAATTGAGGACAATGATAAAATTTCTCTGCCTTTTGACTCCTATTGCGAGCCTGTTAAATGCTGAAAAAGGCTTTGAACTTCTTTGCTCTGAGTCCATTAATTGGGTCTTCTCTACACTAATACCAGATACAATCACATCAGAGAGCCAAGCTAGAAGTCCAGAATACTGACTTTTCCACTTCAACAGTAAGGTGGCAGTTTTCCCAGAGTCCACACTCCTGGTACTAAGGAGTCAGCACAGCATACACTGTGAAACATTCTATAGCAGGTAGAGAGGACTTTGAATGAAGAATACAATAGAGCTAAAATAGCAACTGTACTAGAAGGAACAACAATCTGACACCACTACCCTAAACAGCCAATGACCACAGTACCAAAGAAAACCAGAATCTGCTAAGTTTCAGAAATAACTCAGCATCTTTAAGGAACGCACACTAGCGCAATGAGCAAGCACTTACTCAAATCCTTTTAGCTCTGGCCTCTACTCTGTCTCACTATCATTTTACAATAAGGTTTTGACCTTCAGAAAAAGCACACCACTGTAATATAGAAAATTTCGTCTATAGGAAACTAATCTATTTTTTTTTTTAATAAAGTTCCTATCTTAGCAGTTTTAGCATGGCAACTAATGTGGACCACAAAGGAAAAAAATGTCTTGTTACCTGCTTTTTAAATTTAGGAATCCTATTCTCATTTGCTACTGCTGGATGCCCCCTTGCCTAGGTTCCTGGGAGGTTTCCATCAGTATGTTAGAACTCAGGTAACTTGCTGCCTGGATTTTTTTTCTTGCTCACGAGGAAAAACAATTACTTCATTCAGATGAATATGTCAGAGAATCACTATTCACAGAGAGACTCTAAGAAACAATCATTCCATCTTCCTCTTCAAATTCTTGGCAGGAAGGCTGAGTGGGCCTTGGGGGAAATACTGCCTGACTGCACTGCACACAGTGTGGTTTCAAAAAATGTGTATTTGAGTTCACAAACAGAAATAATTAAACTCTAACATGAGCTAGGTACTGGTAATACAATGCTGACCGAAGACATATGCCCTGAATCAAAAAAAAAAGGGGGGGGGGGGGAGAGCAATGGCTATAAAAATACCGTTTTTAAAAAATTATGAAAAAATCTACCTTTGTTAGACCTTTGTGAGACATAGTATGAATGAGAAAAATAAAAGTTATATGATTATAATTATATAAAATAAAATAAGCTTCATTCTAGCCTGACTCCATCACTGCCCACCAATGTCCTTATCTGTCAATACTATGATAACTGTAAAAGCAAAAAAGGCAAAAACCATCACCACAAAAAAAAAAAAACTCAAAAACATCTAAAACATTAATTCTAATAACAAGAAACATTTATAATCTGTTAAAAACTATTCTTTTTCTTTCCTTTTTTAGTCAAGACTGAGAGCTATTATTTTCTAAATAGTAAGAAGTATCGTGATTTTCTTACAAAGATCTTCTCTATTTATGTACAAATAAAGCAATACTGTCACAATGATTAGATTAGTAAACTAGATCCCTTACATAATGATCTGTAATTTTCAGACAAGAAATTTTTAAAATTTTTCAGGTTATAGAACAGTATTTCTGGACAAACCTAACAAGGCAGTGGTTGTAAAACACTCTCAAACTTCCAAACACCCGCAATCTCAGCACAATGCTGTGTTGTACACTCAATCTAAAACTAAGAGGAAGCATTGTGGATTGGTCACAACTCAAATTCCTTATCACAATGAGGACTGCCTAAGGATTTTACCACTACACTCAGCCATTCAAATAACCGGGCAGACAAAAACAGTGGTCATTGCTCTCCAAAACTAGTGATTTTAAGATTTGTTAGGAGGGATATTAGAACTTCAAGTTTCCAACAGGATTCCTTCACTCCAAAGTTATTCTTCCCACCTAGACAAAATTAGAATGCTAACTCAAAAGAATAATAATAATAATAATAATTGAAAGCCATAAAAATATGCCTTTTTTTCTTCTGCAGAAACTTACCTACACAGATAGAGAAAAGAAATACTAGCTGGAAATCTTTACAGTTAAGAAGCCTGTCTTATATTCAGGTTCGTAAAGATGCTTCCACTGCATTCATGTAATCAGCAAACAGAGAGCCCACTAGAAACTAACAATATGTTAGGTACAGCTTATTCATCTAATCTAGAACCCTGAGATCATTATTCCCATTTTACAAAACAGGGAACAGTCTCAGATTAAGGTCACTTGCCCAAAGACTTAGTAAGATTTAGCAACAGGCTTGAAACGGAGATATGTCTGAACGAAGGTTTGTGTTCACTCCACTAGGCCAACCTATCTTCCAACAAAGCATAATTAAGGATCTTGCAGCAGCAAGAGAAACAAAAGGCACAAGTGACAGTAACAGGACACCATTACTACTATCTCTTTTATATAAAAGAACCTTCTTAAGACAGAGACCACTCTTCTTCCTCAGACCCCTAAACATCACCTTTCTTCCAGTCAGGGCCTTGGACAGTGGGTCTAGGCCCTGGTAAAAAAAAAAAAAAAAAAAAAAAAAAGCCCTAAGGATGCCCCCAGCAAAGTAAAAGAAATCATGAGATTTTCTCCTAGACCCCCCTTTAGGAAAAAGGGGGCACACCATATCTCCCCCACACCCAAAAACTCATGCACACATTCTAACTGCTTTTGCTTACTAGTTACAAAGTGCTCTTAAAGCTATATTTGAATCTGCAAACGTAGCTCTATACTTGTATACGATTACAAGTATTTCGCCAGTTTAAACAGATAAGATTTTAGGCAAAGCAATGAAATGCTATAGACTATAACCCAAAGTAGCTATCCAACTTTGTAATCTTGTTTCCTTATCAATTCTCAACACAACTCCAAAATAAGTATTACCTATTACTGAATCTTACTTTGTGCCAGGCCTTGCTAAATGTTTTACATTGAAACTTGATTTCACTGTCAAAACAAACTTATGATGTAGCTTCTACTTTAAAAGTGAAGAAATGAGATTCAGAAACCATGCTCCACTGCCTCTTAAGCACTATCCATCTGGTACACAGTTTCTCACTCCCAGAGCAGTAGAAATCACACAGTACTATGATCAAATTTAACCATTCCTGGCTCCAGCAGAGCTAATGGTTTTTCACTGGGGTAACATTAATAAGAATAATATTAATATCAACAAAGAACATTAAGAAACAGACCATCTCAGCACAATGTCAAAGCCAAGTTGACAGTGACACAGCTCCATAAATTTGAAGCATAATATCCAGTGGGTTAACAGCCCAGGTTCAGTAGTTAGACTGTACAAATTCTAAATCTACCACCACACCTAGCTATGTAACCTTGAGCAAATTTACTTAATGTCTTTAAATCTTAGTTGCCTCACCTGCAAAAGGGGATTTTAAATGGAACCTCTATCTTACAGGATTATGTAAGAATTACAGAGATAATGCATGTAAAGGTTTAAAGATGTTCTGACATCTTTAAGTGAGTACTTAATGTTATTCTTATTAGCTATTAAACACCTTATTAATATCAATTTTAAGAAGGCTTGAAAATAGGCTACTTCATCATGAGTTAAGTATAACATCAGAAGAAAGGAGATCAGCAGTTATTAAAGATACTCAAATTCAAATCTTTACTCAATTTGGGCTAGAGTACTTATTTACAAGGTTAGAGTAACTATCTTCCAAACCAAAACATACCAAAGGTTGGTTACATGGGGAAGGATGCATTTCCAACTCTTTTTCAGTGGCAAGAAAACTATTCTCTAACCTCTCAAAGGACAGGAACAGGGTCAATGGTATTTAAAATGTAATGGGCAGACCCCTGAGAATTGCTGAGACTTTCCAGATCTTTGAGGTCAACCTACTTTCATAATACTAAGAGCTTATTGGCTTTTGCACTCATTCTCTTCCAAATGTATATAACCTCTGACTACACAACTTGTGATGATGCCATTACTGTGATGGCTGATACAACTGTGCTTATGCTTTTAAAATTTCTTAGTTTTAATTTCGAATGCAGTAAACATTGATACATAGAATCCATGTAACAAAAACTATTTGGGGTCCTCGATAATTTTCTAGAGGGTAAAGGGGTTTCTAAGACCAAAATCTGAAAACTGCTGCCCTAGGCTGTCAGAAGTTATGAGCACAAAACATCAATAGATTCAACTAGAAAGTTTAGAGGTATTCTTTTTTAATCCCTTTATTTTAGAGTTTCAAAAAGTGATCCTAGAAATTTAAGTACCCTGCCCAACATCAGAACAGCTAATGAACGGAAGAGCTGAATTAGAAGCAAGGTCCTGAGGCTCCCAGGTTCTCTTTACTAGGTCATAAGCATGGCTTACGAAAAATGTGCCTCAAAGGGTATTATAAATATTAACTGATACAGGTCAAGTGCTTATATTAGCATCTGACCCACAGCAGGTGTTCAATAAACGCAAGTAGCACTGATGAGAGAGGACCAAACCTCTGCTTAAAATTTACCTTTAGTGATTGGCAGCCTCCTCTACCTGGGCAACATGTTGCATTTTTTTTTTTTAATCAACTTTATATTTATATACTCTAGCCCAAACTCAAGCATAACCACACCAAGTTCATTAAATCATTCCTGACATGATAGGACAGCTCCAAGTGACTACTCCTCTCAAGTAATACTCAAAACTAAAGTCTCCCACATGTGGTCTCAGCATACTTCAGGCCTTTGGTTTTCCTTGCTCTGGATACTGCTGGTCTAATGTAAACGGTCTTTCTAATTTTACAGAGTTCCCTTGTCATATATAGTGTTTAAAAAACAAAACAAAGCAAAACAAAACATGCAGCGTGCTTCCTGAGATTTCTTGGCTCTGTTCTCCCCAACTTTCATCTGGCACTTCTCTTTCCTTTGTCCGTATTCTGTGCAATTTTGATTCCATTCCCACAGCTTCTCCTTTTGTGTGAGGAGGCCCTATTCTGAAAGACAGCCCTGGCAGGTCAGCTTTGAAAGTACCCAGGGGTTAAACTACCCTTGCCCTCACAGACCTTACTGAAGGCCCACTGCACTTGTTCATTGTTGAAGTAGGCAAAAGACCTACCAGTTTCATTTGCTAACTGGCCAGCTGGCTTTCCCAGTTAACTATTTTGAGGCACTCTCCTGTTGCCAAGTTTGATCCCCATTGTTTGCCCTTGCTATTTCCTACTAATACACTGATTGATACACTCAGGCCTTGTAGCTAGTGGTGTTTTGCCCTTACCCAGTCGTATTTTATGGTTCAGAGAATACACTGTCATGGGTAATGTTGCCCACAGGTTGTCTGTTTGGGTACCTTGTTTATCTACTTGTAAGTAGATTCAGAAAGACACAAAACCTGGGTTTCTGTCTTCTTCCCAGATTGTTTTGTTTTAACTTAAAGGTTTAAGCTAACTTTTTAAGCAGCTATCTCTTAAAACAGGGAGTAATATTTTAAAGTTGTGAATAAAATAACAATGTTACTATTATACAGAGATAATTTTTGATAATGGAAACTAGAGTTCTTTATGTATACAAAGATACATTTTATCTTTTTTAAATGTCACATGTTGAAAATCTAAGTCTATTGTTAATGCCAGTGGTCTAGAATGTTACCCTAAAAGCAAATACAGACCATCCCGGGGATAATACATAACTATGACAGTTTTCCCCCCACTCCCTGAAAAACTTTCTGCTTTGCCCTCTTTCTTAAAAGACTGTTTCACTGGTTATAGATATAAGACTGACGGTTTTCTCTCAGCAAACTGAAGATATTATTCCACTGTCTTCTGGCTTCCACTATTGCTATCAAAACTCAGCAAAATGCCAAATTGCTGTTCTTTTTTAAGGAAATGGTCTTTCCTCTGTAGTTGTTTTTTAAATATTTTCTTTATCCTGATTCTTCTACGTGTTCTACACTATGATGCGTCTAGATGTGATTTCATTTTATTTATCCTGTTTGAGATTCATTGAGCTTCCTGGAAGAGCTTCCACGGTTCTAGAAAATTCATAGTCATTATCTCTTGAAATATTTATTTTTCTCCATTCTTTTTATCATCTCTCTTTGAAACTCCAATCAGGTGTGTTAAGACCTTTACATTCTGTTTTTCACGTCTCAATCTTTTTTTTTTTTTTTTTTTTTTAATTCATCTACTTGCCTCTCAAGCTGCATTCTTCCCTGGAACTTTATCTATAGAATTCTCTGAGCTTTAGGTTAAATTTACATTGCTCCAGAGAAAAATCCGGTTTTTTCAGCTGGCTGCTCAGAGACACTACCACCTCTGATGACCACTTTAAATTAAGTTCACTGCTTGAGGATTTTAGAGCTACATAGAGCTTTATGTGAGAATCTACCTGCAGTTACAAATGCAGGAGGTGGAGGGAGGATCCTGCCTCTCCTTTTCCCAAAACTAAAACTGAAACTGAAAGGTCCCTCACTGTCCATTTTTGTGTGCTAGGTTTATTTTCTGTTCATCCTTCTAGATCCTTTTGGGATCTCAGCTTTACATGCAGGTCTCCTATTAGATACCCACATTGTGTGGCCTTCTAATTTACCTCTTTGTCTCCAGCACTTAAGGCAGCCCAAAAGTTAGAAACCAAGATCTCTACCTGTTGAAAAACTCCCAGGTCAAAAGTTGGCTTTAGCCCACTCTTAGCTCCCAGGGTGTCTTAGCCACTGTGGATTTCCTTCTTGTCATGTCAGCACTGTAGTTAAATCAATAAATTTATCTACCTCTCTATATCTTTATCTGGCACTTGGGTGGTTTCATTTGAGACAGTTTTCATAATAACTGTTTGGTATTCCACCACAGTACCAGGATCAGGAGTCATAATTAACTCCTTGCAGAGAGACCTTGGATGATTTCACAAAGAACATAATATTTAAAGTGAGTAATAAAAGTACTTTTAGGTTGCACTCTGGGGTGGAGAATGAAAAAAGTAACTAATTAAAGAAATAAAGATGTGTGAGATGTTTGGTTTTGCTGGGTTTAAAACTGAATTGTAGGGTAGACAATTACTAGAAAGGAAACTGATGGGCTAGGAGATGAGGTTCAAGACAGACAGGATCCAACTTGAGAATCTCTGTAGGCCAGAATAAGGAACATGAACTCAAGACTGGCAGCCACCAAAGGGCTATAAGCAGAGCTGACACTGTCATATATATGCATTAAAAAGATTATTCTGACAGAAATGGAAAAAAAGCAATAGGAAGAGACAAGAAAGCAGAACCTTGCTATTCAAAATATGGTCTTCCACCAGCAGTTACTGTCATCACCTGGGAGCTTGTTAGAAATGTAAAATCTCAGGCCCCAACTCCAGATCTACTTAATTAGAATCTGCATTTTATTTATTTATTTTTGAGAGAGAGAGAGAGTGAGTGAGCGAGCAGGGGAGGGGTAGAGGAGGGGCAGAGAGAGAGAGGAAGACACAGAATCCGAAGCAGGCTCCAGGCTCTGAGCTGTCAGCACAAAGCCTGTTGCGGGGCCTGAACTCACAAACTGCGAGATCATGACTGAGCCAAAGTTGGACGCTTAACCAATGAGCCACCCAAGCGCCCCAGAATCTGCATTTTAACAGAACCCCAGTGATACATCTGTATAGTCAACTGATATCAAAACAATCATCTGCAAAGCTAGTGAACATTAGCTTTATTTTTAATTTCAGGGAAAAAATCTTAATTATTCTAAAGCACATAACAGTCATTTGATGCTCAATGTTGCTTTATTTGCTAATAATAAGCTATTAATATTATAGATCCTTAATATTGTTAGGTTTAAATTTGAGGTTTTGACACTACAGATTTAGGATGTGTAGTGATTATT
Source organism: Felis catus (assembly GCF_018350175.1). Classification (NCBI taxonomy): domain Eukaryota; kingdom Metazoa; phylum Chordata; class Mammalia; order Carnivora; family Felidae; genus Felis; species Felis catus. The sequence continues at coordinate 74,984,405 of NC_058371.1, read as the reverse complement.
TAGTTGTGACATAAATTTGAGCCCAGTAACATGTTGCTCTCTAAGAATAAAACATTTATTGAACACAGCACACTATTCAGAAGCAAAGTAGGTTTTTATTTCTCTACTCATTGTTGCACATGTGGGGAACTCTTTAGGAGGATTAAAAAAAAAGTAGAAGGGGTGGGGAGAAACCTGTTTAGTGATAGAAGTAAAAATAACTAAGAAGTAAAAATATCTAAGAATCTGATGCTTTTAATTAAAAATTATCATAAGAAATGGAGAGATTTCTAGGTTATAAAACTATTCTGTATTTTGGAAGTTTCATTTAATGTCTTTATTAGCTACATTCCTATTTAATGTCAAGTGCATAATATATTTGGACCACTTTGTTAAATTTAATAAGTATCATCATACTAGTCCAAATTTTAGAAGAATGCTTTTTTTAAAAAAGTCTTGTTCTCAGGGCACCTGGGTGGCTCAGTCGGTTAAGCATCCAACTTCGGCTCAGGTCATGATCTCACGGTTTGTGAGTTCAAGCCCCGCATCAGGCTTTGCACTGACAGCACCCTGAAGCCTACTTCAGATTCTGTGTCTCCCTCTCTCTCTGCCCCTCCCCCCTCCCTCTCTCTCTCTCTCTCTCTCTCTCTCTTAAAAATAAGCATTAAAAAAAATTTTTTTAAACAAAAAAGTCTTGTTCTCAAAGTAAATTGCATCAAAATCATGGGGGTGGGGGAGGTACTTAAATGCAGAAACCTGAGTCCTAGCCTAGATCCACTGAATCCCAACCTCCAAGTAATTCTGTGAGCATACAAGTTGTTTTTTCCCAAGTCTGGAAACCATAATTGCTCATTTTTTGACCTTTTATTTGAATATAAGATACATACCAAAAGTACCAGCACCAGATCAAAAACTAAAACATTCTGATACCCCAGAACCCTCTCTAGTGATTAGAAAGTAACCCCCTATTTTAAAGATTAGAATATGCAGTGGGGAAAGGACACTCTCTCCACTAAATAAATGGTGTTTGGAAAAACAGCCATATGCAAAAGAGTGAAACTAGACTCCTATCTTACACCATACACAGAAATTGACTCAAAATGGATTAAAGACTTAATTTGTAAAGTCTGAAACCATAACACTCTCAGAGGAAAACACAGAGGGTAATAAGCTCCTTGACACAGGTCTTGACAATGATTTTTTTTTTTCGATTTGACACCAAAAGCAAAGGCAACAAAAATAAAAAATAAACAAGGGGACAGCATCAAAATGAAAAGCTTCTGCACAGCAAAGGAAATCATTAACAAAATGAAAAGGCAACTGATGAAATGAGAGAAAATATTTGCAAATTGTATATCTAATAAGGAGTTATAACATCTATAATACATAAAGTCATACAACTCAATAGCTTTAAAAAAAATCTGATTAGAATATTACAAGAGGAACTTCAAAAAAAAAAAAAAAAAAACAACCAAATAGCCAATGGGTACATGAAAAGACTCTCCACAACGTAATCATCAGCTCAATGCAAATCACAACCACAACGAGCTATCACCTCACACTATTAGAATGGCTACCATCAAAAGACAAGTGACAACAAGTGTCAGGGAGGATGTGGAGAAAGGGAACCATTGTGCACTGTTGGTGGAAATGCAAACTGGCACAGCCACTGTGGAAAACAATATGAAGGTTCCACAAAATATTAAAAATAGAATTACCATATGACCCAGCAATCCTACTTGTGGGTGTATAGCTAAAAGAAATGAAAACAGGATATCGAAAAGATATGTGTACTCCCATATTCACTGCAGCGTCATATTCATAATAGCTAAGATAGAGAAACAACTTAGTATACATCAATGGGATGAACACACACGCACACACATACACAATGGAATATTATTCACCCATGAGAATAAAGGAAATCCTGCCATTTGCAACAACATGGTTGGATCTTGAAGGCATTCTGCTAAATGAAAAAAAAACAGACAAAGACAAATACTGCATGGTGTGTCTTACATGTTAAAACAAAACAAAACAAAAAAGTCAAATTCATAGAAACAGAGCAGAAGAGTGGGCTAGGGGTGGCGAACACAGGGACAGGTTAGTATAAGCTTTCAGCCGAAAGATTAGTAACGTTTGAGGAATCGATGTAAAACATGGTGACTATAGCTGACAATACTATTATATAATTGAAATTTGCTAAGAGAGTAGAACTTAAATGTTCTCTCTTACATACATACAAAAGAAGATCAGTATGTGAGGTAATGGATGCATTAATTAACTAAATGAGGGAATCCTTTCATGGTGTACACATATATAAAATCACCATAATGTACACTTTAAATATCTTACAGTTTTGTGTGTCAATTATACCTTGACAAAGCTGAAATTTAAAGGAAAAAAAAAGAAAAGAACATTCTGATACCCCAGAACCCTCTGTAGTGACTCCTTGTAGAAACCAGCTCTTCACCCACAAAGGTAACCACCATAGTAACTTTTAACACCATCGACCAATTTTGCATGCTTTTGAACTCTATATGAATGAAATAATAGGTTTTGGGGCACCTGAGTGGCTCAGTCAGTTAAGCGTCCTACTCTTGACATGGGTTCAAGTCATGATCTCACCAAGCCCCATGTCGGGCTCTGCACCGACAGTGTGGAGCCTGCTTAGAGTTCTCTCTCTCTCCTCTCTCTGCCCCTCTCTGCTCTATCAAAATAAATAAATAAACTTAAAGAATTGAAATAACAAGTTTATACTCTGTGTCTGTTTGTTTTTTGTTTTGTTTTGTTTTGTTTTTGCTCAGCATTGTGTCTTTAAAACTTGTTTACATTGTTTATCTGTAATTGATTCATTTTCATTCTCATTCCTGTATATTTCTATTGTATAAAAATACCAAGAGTAAAAATACCATTTATATGCTCTACCTCTGATGGGCATTGGTATACCAGTCAGGTTTGAAAACTGCTATTATACATTATTTGGAAAAACTTGTATCCTTGATATATTTGGCAAGTTTTTATTTTTCCAATCTAAAATTTTAAATATTACAGTTGTTTAATTACCACTGACAATTTAGAGGGTTTCAGCTTTCAAATATAGTCCTAAAACTTTAACTAGTATATGCTGGAGTAGTACTGCATTACTCCCTTTCCTAAATTACCATAGCACTAAAAAATCAAATAACAAGGGGAAGGCGTTTCTTTATAAAATTATTTGTGAGTCAATGAAAAAGAAAAGAGAGACTAAGAACATCATCATTTTGGACCTGTCAATAAATGAATGGATAGAAGCACTAAGGGGAACATCACAAAAGGAGGGACACCAGATACTAGGTGACTTCTAATGAAATAACACACTACCCACTAGATGGAGGAGTCAAACCAAGTCTAATAAAGACTCTAGATCCACCTGCCAGCTAGAGGAAATGAAAAGGACAGATGAATGTGTTGAACTGCACTATATGTATGTAATTGGTCAAATCCAGACTATGAAAAACAGGTCAAACATAAATTTTAAGAGAAAGAAATGTCTGGACAATAAATGTGCAGATTAAAAAGACTTAAATAGAAACTAATTTTTAAAATGGTCAAGACTAAACAATCGTATCTAGAGAGACACACTTAGGTGAGAGAATTATAAACACAAGGAAACGATTACTGTTTAGAGTAATTTAGAGGAAGGGAGTTCCTTAAAGGAAGGGAATATGATTGTCTCAGGGCACACAGAGAAGCATATGGCATACTTGGAAAACTTCTATGCACTGAGAGCTGTGTGGTAGTTACAAGAATGTATTGCCTTTTTAATTTTTTTTAACACTTACTCATTTCAGAGACAGAGTGTGAGTGAGGAAGGAGCAGAGAGAGAGGGACACACAGAATCCGAAGCAGACTCTAGGCTCTGAGCTGTCAACACAGAGCTTGACACGGGGCTCAAATCCTGAATCACAAGATCATGACCTGAGCTGAAGTCAGGCACTCAACTGACTGAGCCACCAAGGCACCCCAGAATGTATTATCTTAATACAATAAAGGGTTATGTTTATTTTATACAGTTTTCTATATCTATACTTTACAATCTTAAAAAATTAAGATTATAGGTAAAATCTGCTAATCTAATAAGAACTACCCTACCGATTCATCAGCAATGGCCCAGTGTCACCTGGATAATTGCCAACAATCATTTTCATTCCAAACTGTCACAGTAAATATGATCTCAAAAGAAAGCAGAAGGAGATACAGAATTTGACAAAGTATCTTAAAATGCCTGATGCCTGCCTTAATGATTCTAATAGAAAATATTCAGAACATTTTCTAATAGAAAATATTCAGACTCATTGTTCTGCCTGCAATGTAATAGCTGCCATGTTTCGCAAATTCAATAAATTTGGGAATGCAACACATAGCTAGAAGCCAGTGAATTTTTTTTTGAATTTCTTTTTTTTTACACTTACTTATTTTTGAGAGACAGAGAGAGACAGAGCACAAGCAGGGGAGGGGCAGAGAGAAGGAGACACAGAACCCGAAGCAGGCTCCAGGCTCTGAGCTCCGAGCTGTCAGCACAGAGCCTGACGTGAGATCATGACCTGAGTCAAAGTCAAACGCTTAACCGACTGAGCCACCCAGGCGCTTCTGGAAGCCAGTGAATTTACTTTAGACACGTCTTCACTCCACTATTCCACAAGCAGTGTACAAAACAATAATTCACTGTGCAGCTGAGGGACAAGTCACAGCTGCCAGATCACTTGGCTTTTCTGGATTTCTTCTAATGTCAAAGAGGCCATAAAAATTCAAAGTATAAGGTGCCAGGATATCACTTTTACTGTATAAACATAAGAATTTAATATCTCTTTAAAAATTAAGCATGTGTGTGTGAATAAATACTAAGCCATAATCACCTTATTTCTTGAAAAGTCATCGAAATTTCAGTTAGCAATTTGAAGTTTCTGGTGTCTCATTTTAGACTTACAAAGTCCAAACACATTTTTATGAAATTCAAAATTCCTGATTACACCAAACAAAGCACAGTTACACAGATATTCTTTTGAGGTATATGCTCTACTTCTTTTTCCTACCATTCTAAACAAAGTTTAATCAAGAAATTACAACAAATTACCAACTGTGTGCTAGGCAATGAAGCAGATATGTGACATGACATAAAAAACAGCAAACATACCCATAAGAGAGCTAGAAATCTACGTGATCTAAGTTAGTTACTTAATAATTATTAAGAAATTAATGGTTTTTGTTATGCTCTGGAAATATGATAAAAGTTCCAAGAAGGAAGAAGTCTTATGTGACCAGAAATAGAACTCAGCTCTACACATAAAAGACAGTCAATAAATACTAATGGAAGTAACAAACAAGACAAAAAGAATTGGTAGAGTTAAACATGTATACAGAATTAAGTAGGGTCTTCAACAACGAGCAAGACAAAATTTGCTCCTTGCCAAAAAGGAGTCCTAAATCTGAATACACACCTACCATACTTCACAGATTCTAACAGGCACACATTTTCTTCATATTTTAGCATCTTAGAAATTGATGCATACTATCATTTAAATAGCAGCATTTTTTTCTTTTCTGGTAGTTAAAATAATTATGTGCCCCAAGGTTCTTAAATTTGATCAAACATACCTATCAATTCTAAAGAGAAATATGTCTTAGTATATAACATGATTCCAAAAGTAATCACTTACTACATGCAAATTTGGATATCTAATCTCAATCTTTTAAGTATCAGTTCAAAAACTTAATGGAAATCAGACATCTTGCAAGGCCAAATCCTGAGTTCTAATTCTTAAATTTCAAAAGATAAAAGAACATAATTACAATCACTACAATACATCTTCCATAAAATCCAATGCATAGTCTCTAACATTACTGCAAAAATTACTGTGAGGTAAAAATTGCAGGTAACATAAATAAATCTCAGTTGCAGAAATATTGATGATAGTCCTTCTTTCTTCCACAAAGAGGTAGTGAGCTGGGAAAAAGAAAATAATTTGTTGCTGTATTTTTATCTATAAATAGAAGATAAAAAAATAACCATCTTAGGGCACCTGGGTCAGTTGAGCACTTGACTTTAGCTCAGGTCATGATCTCACAGTCATGAGTCTGAGCCCCACATCAGGCTCTATGCTGGCAGTGTGGAGCCTGCTTGGGATTCTCTCGTCTCCTCTCTCTCTGACCCTCCCCCATTCATGCTTTCTCTCTCTCTCAAAATAAACAAACTTAAAAAAAAAAAAAAATCTCAAAAAGTAGAAATTTTACTGAAAAACAGATAGAAAGGGGTTAATTTCATATTAACCAAATTAATTCCATATTCATTATAAACAACCCTAAAAAAAAAAAGAAAAGAAAAAAAGAAAAAAACCTAACAGGGTCAACATAATGCAGTAGTATAAAACAAGCAATCTAGTATATTTTCTTTTGACTGGAGGAAATGCCATGTTTTTTTTTATAAAGTAAACAATGAATTTGCCAATGCTTAAGTATTATTGGTTAGCTGAGGAAACATTTTATCGTCTACCAGAAAAGTGCAAACAGGCACGAATTAAACTGCTGACACAACCTTAAGCACTACTCTAATTAGAGCAAAATCTTACATCAAGTAAAGAGCTTCCCTACCAATTTTTTATCATCATCTTATCAATATCGGAAAAGAATATGAGCAAGTAAAACATATTAATCAATTAAGGGAAGAAGAAACCTTAAATCAGGAGAATCTACATGTAGGTGTGCACCCATGAGTATGTGTATATATCTTTATAGCACTATTTCTAAACTATAAATGGGTTTTGTTTTGCTTTTGCTTTTCTCCATATAAAACTACAGATCAGAAATATGGTATTCAGTGAATCTGACTTTTGTTACAAAGAAAGGTAACCTTGGGCAAGTCACTTAATCTTGGCAGTCTCAAGTTTCATCACAGAATATTTGAATATCAGCTATGTGCTAATCACTGCACTAGATGTTTTATATGGCTCTTAATCTTCAAAAGAATCCCACCAGATAATTAGTATTATTCTCCAATAATCAAAACTCAGTCACCTAAATTTGATTCAACCACAAGTCTGCTTAACTCCTAAGTTCCTTTCCTTTAGTACATGGTAATGTTAATGCCTAAATTAATACATAAACTATTCAGAATATAGAATAATTCTGACAAAAAGATAACATAATCCACACCACCTTTTTTAAACAAAGACTATACAAATGTAAGGGATAAATAGTGCTCTACGGACAAAGCTATTCCACCACATCGCTCCTCTCCCTACAGTACAGGAGAGATGCTAGGCACTTATTAACAGCATAGGGAAAAAATACAAGCATGAATGTATACAAGTACGAATTCAATAAATGAAGCATTAATGGCAAAACAATGAGACAACTAGAGACTACAGTCTATTTTTCTACAGAACACATTTCTGTAGCAGAAATTCGTTCATTTGTTCATCATTAGGGGATGAGTTCAGTATAATGTGAAAGTCACTTTGGTCCATAAAGAATTTTCTTGAACAAAGTAATGTTTTAAAATTTTTTTTTCCAACGCTTATTTATTTTTGGGACAGAGAGAGACAGAGCATGAACGAGGGAGGGAGACACAGAATCGGAAACAGGCTCCAGGCTCTGAGCCATCAGCCCAGAGCCTGGCGCGGGGCTCGAACTCCCGGACCGCGAGATCGTGACCTGGCTGAAGTCGGACGCTTAACTGACTGCGCCACCCAGGCGCCCCATCGAACAAAGTAATGTTTTAAAGCCATTAGGGACAAGCGTTCTCACAGAGAGAGATTTAGCAATATACGATGACCTTAAGGAAAATAATAGAACTCTGGTAGAAGAGGGCAAGTAGAGGCTGGTTAATGGCTTCAAGAACTGCCAGGCTTTCCACAAGGCTCAACTAGCTGGTCAAGCAAAGAGTACAGATCAAGAAACCAGGAAAATATTTCCCTCATGCTGTCGTTGTTGCTGTTGTTGTTACCCCCAAATAAGGCGGATGGGTGGGTAAAGAGGACTGATAAAGAAGTCTACATCTTAGGTCAGAATTTTTAATTCTGACAATCTATTTAAGTGGAACTGAATGTCCTCATGGACCTATATCTCAAAGGAAAAGGCATAAATCCTAGGACTCAGAATTAAGCAACTGATATCAGGTAAATCTTTAGCTGTATTCTTATTTTTATCAGAATTGTTATCAGTTTTGTTAATACACAGATTATAAATTGCATAGGTTTCTGCGTGGCCTGTCCCTATTTCTAGGGCCTAATTTTGCAGATCTCTGGTTTTTTTCCAGAGACACATTACTGCTTTATAACAGAACTGCTTGTATTACGTATTTAAGGAAACCCAGTGTCACCACTTACTTTATATAGGCCAAGCTTAACTTCTTCAGTATTGCTGTTATGGGATAAAACCAATCTGCACCAACAGGTTAACCTTTACTGCTACTAAACACTTTAAGAATTACTTTGTCAGACCAAAATATTGCCCATTTTTATTTCTGCTTTAAATAACACTAATAGAGGGGCGCCTGGGTGGCGCAGTCGGTTAAGCATCCGACTTCAGCCAGGTCACGATCTCGCGGTCCGTGAGTTCGAGCCCCGCGTCGGGCTCTGGGCTGATGGCTCAGAGCCTGGAGCCTGTTTCCGATTCTGTGTCTCCCTCTCTCTCTGCCCCTCCCCCGTTCATGCTCTCTCTCTGTCCCAAAAATAAATAAACGTTGAAAAAAAAAAAATTAAATAACACTAATAGAGAGTTGGGAGTTAAATATCTGCAATGAATACAAATTCGATAATAACATTTTAAAATACAGATTATAGTAACAAAGGTAGAAGATCTCAAAATTAGGCTAAAGTAAATTAAAATTCTAGTGCATACTATGTATTAAAAATAATATTTTGAGTCAGTTTCTTCAATTTTATAATAACGCCACAAGGAGGATGACATTCATTACAATAATAATTCAGGCTTTTCCCCTAGGAGTGATCTTTTTAGTTTACAGCACAGCACACTTGAATTATTTTCTTTATGAAACTGTCAAAGTGTTAAGGAGAAAATATTTACCCACTTTGGTCAAAGAGAATACATTTCTTTACTAAGTTGAACAACAAAAAAACTGACTTTAGCATTTAAATATTGGTCTACAACCCATGTCTAAGACATCTCTAACAATTTAAGAATGCCAAACCCTAACCAAAATTTAATTCTGATAATAAAAGTTATTAAAAATTAAAAGCTCTTCAATTTTTTTACCTGAAATTTTATTTTACATTGAGAGTATTTTTAAATTTTTATTTTAATTCCAGTGTAGTTAACACACAGTGTTATGTTAGTTTCAGGTGTACAATGTAGTGATTCAACACTTCCATATGTTACTCAGCGCTCATCAAGATAAGTGTACTCTTAATCCCCTTCACCTATTTCACCCATGCCCCCACCCACCTCCCTTCTGGTAACCACCAATTTGTTCTCTATATTTAAGAGTCTGGGGGTTTTTTTGTCTCTTTTATTTTGTTTATTTGCTTTGTTTCTTAAATTCCACATATGAGTGAAATCATATAGTACTTGTCTTTCTCTGACTTGTTTCATTTAGCATTATACCTTCTAGATCCATCCATATGGATGACAAGATTTCATTCTTTTTTACAGCTAAGTAATATCCCATTGTATAAATATATACCATATCTTCTTTATCCATTCATCTGTCAACAGACACTTGGTACATTAGGAATTTAAACATACTTTTTATGATGCTCTGAAACAGATACATCCTGAATTACAAACCACTGAAGTCAGAAACAGCAGTAGAGCATGCCTACCACTTTAAAATGGAAGGAAGGGGTATACAAGTTAGTGGAAATGGGGAAAAAAATACTATCTTGAACAGAATAAGTACACCAATCTGGTAAACCCATACAATCTAAGCATCCCCCACCTCCACCCCAAATCACATCCTACCTACTTTATATTAAATGTCACGTGGACCTTGACCATTCATACCACCTTCATTCTTTCTGCCAATTCATGCTTACTGCTGTAACACTCTGAATCAAATTCTGGCTCAGGGATTATCAAAAGGTCAATAACTGCTCTGAGTTTAGATGACTTGCTTTCAAAAACATTCACTATGGAACATGTTCCTCTATGCAAAATTTTCAAGATGTAAGTAGCAAAATTATCTTTCTTACTAAAAAAAAATAAAATACCAATCAAGAATAGTTTCCGCTGTGATCGAAAAGAAGAAACTTCAAAAGTAAACTGTCCTACATAAAGTGCTTACTAAACACTAGAATTTATACTGCCAAATGAGTATTTTAATCTCCTTATTGACAGGACTGAAGCTTTCACAGCTATGTCCTTGACAATTTTCAACATCTCAAACCCAAAGGTTTTATTCCTTTGCTCCTCCTTCCTTCTCTTCTGTCTCTGAGGGAAAAAAAGTGTTCCCTATCATTTCCAAGACTAATACTACCAGTCTTTTTTCTTTTGTCTACCCCTATACCTCCTCCAGAAACTTGTTCCATTAATCATTCTCCTCCAGCTTAAAGGTTCAATTTCTTTAAACTCATTCTTGCTTCCCTTTGCATAAACAATCACAAGTACAAGACATTAGTTTTTGGATGCAAAACTATGTACATAAGTGAAGCCTTATTAATTAGAAGGGAGTCACTCTAATCCAACTATATGGATTTGCAAAATAAAAATAAAGTTTTTCTTTTCCATTCACTCTGTAATAAAGCCCTAGTCACAGAATAAAAATGAAGAGGGAAGCAAAAGTCAGTATCATAAAATATGTTATCAGCAAAGGTAAATGGCAATGATTTCTAATCTGCATTTTTCAGTAACCAAGGACTTCTTCAGTTAAACCAAATTGTATCTAAAAATTATCCCAGATATAATTCTAAGAAATGAATTCTAAAAGGCAATCTTTAGAAGATGAACTGCTATGACTTTCAACAACAGTCAACTCCAACATTTGGAAAGTAACTTCCTTCCTATACAGAGACAGAGACAGAATACGTTGCAAACCTTTGCTCCCATACTTACTTATGTTTAGTTTTTCTTTTAGAAATTAACCTGTTTCTTAAACATTATCTTCAAAAGGTTAACAGTGTGACTTTTAGTTACTATTTATCTCAGGGTAAAAAAGAACATTTTTTTTTTCCTGCATACTATAATCTCAATCAGAATTCTCAGACTTTTCCTCCAAAATTTGTGACTGTATATGCTTACAACTTAAACATACTGGTAAAAAAAAAAAATCTATAAAATTAAGAAAATTAAATAAATGTGGAAGCATGAGAGAAACAGAAAGGATACACTTGTAACTCATAACTTTTTCCATCACTTTCTTCTTCCAGCTTCAAATAACTTCCTCCTGTTACTTTCTTGATTATTCTCACAAAATCTAAGTCACATCCAATCCTATCCCTAGACACTAAAAGACACCACTTATTATATATGAATTATAACTGCTAGATGAATCTAATCTAACAGCATCTTGATCCAATGACAATGCTGCATTATCGAATACTGTCTATAAACCCCTCTAGGGGCCAGACCACAATTACTCATGTCAATTTGTACATGATACACATGTAGTTCTGATTTAAAGAGATAAGACACAATTTACTGTAAAGCCCAGAGTAATGATTTTACTTGGCAAATAATATGGGGATTATCTCTAGAAAATGCACGAATAAAATCTATGGCCTTTTTCGACCCAATTCACTATTACAACCTGTTTCTCCTTTGATGCATTCTCTTTCCAATGCCTACTTTCCTAGGATCTTCCATTGCCTAATTCATATACGCAGTTTAGTAACTATGAAACTCTCCTTCTCTCTGGCCTTAAACCTCTCTTTGCTAAAATACTACTGCTTTTAGGTTTCTAGCTTCTCCTTTCTCACTCTACATACTCTCCTCAAGCTATTATATTCACTATCATTGATTCAACAGCCACCTACAGTGGTGGTTCTCAAACTTCAATAGGATTAAAGAACACATAAGGGACAAGAATACTTGTTAATATGCAGATTCCCAGGACCTATGGAAAGAATAAAATCTACGGCTCCCTCAAAACTAACGTCTTCTAAGGTAGGTTCCCAAGTACCTCTCACCACTACTCTCAAACAGAATTAACATCTTTATGCTCCAACAGTTTCTATTCCATACCTATGTTCTGAAATACCTTATTAAATACCTCTTTTGTTATCTGCCTTTCCCATTAGGACCATAAACTCCCAGAAGGCAATTTTGGGTTTCCATTTTAGGATTTCCAGTGATTTGCACAAGAAATTAGCTATTAGCAGGCTATGAGTAAATGTTAGAAATCACACATGTACTGTCCAGATTAGAGTATAACAAGTGACTGAATAAAAACAAGAAATAATTACTCATTTTCTATTTTCCTCCACTCTTTGACATTCTGAATTAGGAAGGCTTATACTACAGTTTTCCTTGTTTCCCATTTATGAATGCATAATATACATTTCAGATGGACCTGGATAATATCAAGGATAAGAACACGGGCCTTGAAGTCAGACATTACTGAAGTAAAAACCCAAATACACCACTTCAAATAATCTCAAGTACACTTGTAATTGTCTCAACTCTAAAATGAAGCTTATACTTAATGAGTGGGTTTTACGTAAGAATTAAAAGGGAACATACATAAAGCATCCAATATCTGGTATTTGGTGATAAATTAGAATATGATAGATATAATTCTTATTAAGCCATAATTTTAAAACCGAACCATTAAAGCAAATGAGGGTGAGGAGGACTACCTTCCTCTCAAATAAGAACAGTTAACTTTTTAAAACCAAAGATAATATATACATTACATAACCAATTTTAAAAACTCTACTTAGTTTTATAAATTAATTAAAATCACATTAATTTATAATTAACTTAATTATACAAATTTAGGAATTTTAATTTAAAATTTTAAGCAAAAAACCAAATGGCTTTTTTGCTTAAAGTGGCTGCCCAACAGACTGCTGCATATGATCAGTAATCTTTAAGCCTATTGACAAAGAAACACTTGTAAAATTGATGTTATTCTCCTTTCAAAGTATATTTTCCACTGCAGATTTAAATCCAATCAAAATTTGGTAGGTAGATACTGGTTTATATACACATTTGCAGAAATATACTCGACAGCAAATAAAAGAGGTAAGAGATTAAGTACAGATGGAGTCCTTATGCTTCCTTAAAAGAAATCTACAAAATTTTACTTGGGACATTCCACAGAACCTTAGCAATTATTTCTAATAATTGGTTTTGTTAGCAACATATTTTGCTCTATTATAAAGGTCAAAACGAAGACTTAGTAGAAAACTTGAAAAACACAGACATATAAAGAAGGAGACTTTATCTATAATCTCAACATCCAGAAATAATCACTTTATAAATTTGTTGTATTTCCTCCTGGTCTCCCTCTCAACAACGTGTGACAAATACATATTTCCAAAACTAATATAATAGATTAAACTACATAAAAATGCTAACTCTAACTATTCACTGACCTACAAAACGGCAATTTCATACAGTTCAACCTAATACCATATGCACTATATGCATATGGATGTATAAATACAACTTTATATTCTTTCAAAACTTTATATTATGAGCATTTTCCTACATCTTCAATATTCTTCCCAATATGACATCTTAAGGCTGGAAGGTGGCTCAAACAAAAGGATATAATAAACTCATTTACCCATCTCCTTGATATTTGACACTGAATTATTTCCAGTGTTTCACCTTCATTTATTTAGTTTTCAGTGTTTCACCTTTAAAAATGATGCTAGTCTATGAAGATTCGTGTGCCTAAATCTTTCTGCAAATCTCTGAATTATATCCTTGAGATAAACTTCTAGAGGTAGGCCTACTGAGTCAAAGTTTATGAACATTTTAAGTACTACTTAAACATGTTCCTAAAATGCCTACCATGAAAGAATTAACATTACCAATTTACATTTCACCATTAGTATATGAAATTGCTCATTCTGTCTCAAAACTTTTTTTTTTTAACGGTGTGAGATGATTTTATAAATCATCTGTGATTTGTAAGCTAATTCTTAGAGAAAGGAAAGCTGACAGGCAACACACACAGAAAGGTAAAAAAGGAGCACATTTTCAATCAATGGTTCTCAAAATTTGGTATGCATAAGAATCATCTGAGAGGTTTGTTTAAAAATGAAAATCCCTGGGGGCGCCTGGGTGGCGCAGTCGGTTAAGCGTCCGACTTCAGCCAGGTCACAATCTCGCGGTCCATGAGTTCGAGCCCCGCGTCGGGCTCTGGGCTGATGGCTCAGAGCCTGGAGCCTGTTTCCGATTCTGTGTCTCCCTCTCTCTCTGCCCCTCCCCTGTTCATGCTCTGTCTCTCTCTGTCCCAAAAATAAATAAACGTTGAAAAAAAAAATTTAAAAATGAAAATCCCTGGATCTCATTCCAGTGATTCTGTCAAGAGGTTCTGATGTAGATTTGTGCTTTTAACTACCACAAGTGACACAGATGCAAAGTGATCTCTGAGCTATACTTTGAGAAACATGACTGCACATGAAGTACAAATGCTTTATATGAATAATTACTGCAACACATAAAAATACTCCAAATAGCTAAGTAAGAGGTAAATACATCAGTTGTTTCTTATTCAAGATACAAATATTAGGTGATCATATAATGTCTTCAGACCAAAACTTGGCTTCATCCCTGCAAGTCACTGCTTAACTGAAAGTGAAAATACTTTAAAAATATATTACAGTATTTTACTATAAATATATACCTTACACTCAATCTCTTCTGCAGCAAAAATATATATGATATATATTTTTTTAAATATGAATTTTAACACAGGTTGTTTCCTAGCTGTGTGATTTAAATGCTATAACCTCTCTGAGCCTAGTTTCCTTATCTTTATTTTTTTTCCAATATATGAAATTTATTGTCAAATTGGTTTCCATACAACACCCAGTGCTCATCCCAAAAGGTGCCCTCCTCAATACCCATCACCCACCTTCCCCTCCCTCCTTATCTTTAAAAATAACAATAATACGTATCTCATAAATGACATAATTAACATAGAAATGCATATGATCCAAATTAAGAGTTCAACAAATGTTTGTTGTAATTATTATGATATCATCACTCTGAAAGCACCTAATTCAATCAATCCACCAATCACTTTGCTTAACAAAGAGAACTGTATACAGCTTATCTGATAGACCATATATGGGAAGAGCACTACTAACATAAAGCCTGCCTTTAAAAACAACAACAACAAAAAAAAAAAATTACTAAAAAAAAATATGCTACGAACTGAAATAAACTTTTTAACAACACTGTTAGACAGCATTAGGGAAAATTGGTAATGCTAGAATTTAGTCCCAAATTTGTTCTCTTAAACATTTAGAGAATACTGGATATGAAAAAGATAAAACCATTTTCTTAGCTGAAAATGTTTGACTCTGCCCCCCAAAAAAGGAGATGAAATAAGCAAATGGAAACATTTCAATATCACCCAGAACCTGATTCTTTAAGAAATTTCATCCTTCTTCCTAACTCCAATTTCTACAGCCTCCAGATCAAGTATTATTTGCCTTCTTTTTAATAGGTATTTTAAGAGTACATTTAAGGAAATTAAATAAAAACGTTCATATATAAATTGATCAAGGTCATCAAGGAGATTAGTGGCAGAGGATAATTAAATCCAGGTCTTTTAATGCTTGATCTATGGCCCTTAAGAAAAGGCGGCTCTCCTAGGGCTTAAACTTCACAAAGTATTACCTATTTATTTTACATGAATTACTGTCTAATATAGAACATTCATAGTACCTTCTATCTTTCATAAGCAAGCTTTTTCAAGATGTGGTCAACATTTCTGATACTCACTGCCTTTCCTCCATTTACTCAACACATTGGAAGCAAGCTTTCATGTCCACCACTCCAATGAAACTTATATTAATGATTTATTTGTTGTTAATCCACCATTTAACATTTCAATATATATGCAATTTAGACACATCCTCGACCAAATCCCAAATGATATGTTCATGTTACAGTGTTCACAGAGGATTGTTTTTCTTTATGGGGATGGGGGGTGGGGTGGGAGGGTGGCTATAAACTTTTTACTTATTGAATAATAGAAGATTACAAATACTGGTTGTTAAATTATATTACAGTCTTCCATAATTAATGTTTGAAGTATCTGAATTCAGAATAAAGTGCAGAATTATATTGGTAATATTTACATCTTTCAAGAAACATTACCACCAAGTATTTAAGTACACGAGAAGGAAAAGCTGTCTTCACATGGCAGTTTGAATATCATACATAACGGCAACTTCATGCTCAATTTCTTCTATAGCAAATTATTAACATTACTTAACTAATATAAATATTTTTGGGTGTGACTGAAAGAAAACGTATCCCTATCATAGCAAAAACATAAATGTAGTTACAGAATATAAACTAGTGAAGAACAGAGAACTCAGTGTTTTTACATCATGTTCTGTACAAACCACTTTATGTACTATAGAGAGGTAGAGGAGTTGGTGAGAAAGGGAAAGGAGATTCATTTTCTTTCCTATGCAAAGCCCCAAGCAAAACTTTAAAGTGGGCAAAGTCTGGGGTACCTGAGTCTCACTGTTCTTTCTGCAATGGCAGTTCTATTCTGCTTCAGCTTTAGTCCTGTATTTTGTAATAAAGTATTTGTTTCAAAGGCATAGAAGATGAAAAAAATTATTAGATTATAATCACTGAAAATTAATAATCTTGGATGTTAAGTGTTTACTTTGTTGTATTCTTAAAAATTACTTTAAAATAGCTACTATAGGTTGTCATCAATATACTTTAAAATTGGTCTGACTCAGACTTCCTAAATGTTGTTATATCTATGAAACCACTAACAAAGCAAAAGACCAAAAAAGGAACACAAAACAACTCAACTACAACTCACTAATACAAGAATTTGCCATAATTCCATTATTGTAATCTATACAGCTAGAATTTGAAACTGAAAAAATTTACAAATGCTAACAATATTGTTTCACTTATATGATACAGGATAGTTAACACAAATCCTATATTTTAGAGAGATGCTCTCATGATCAGTACCAGAGTTATGTTGATACATATGTTGAGGCTGAGCTAACAGCAGGGAGCATTTCCTGTACATTTCCTTATACTCAAGATGACCAGTACCAATGAACTTTTTATGGATTGATGAATGAAATAATATATAATCTCTAAAATGTCATGGGGGCACTCAAATTAGCTATAAAATTACTAAGCCTACCCAAACTTAAAGCAAAGAAAATTTTCTTAAACTTACTATTCTAATTTAAAAAAATAAGCACTGCTGCTTTAAGTGGCCAGCAGTCTCACATCAACTTCAGGCTGCAATCACAACATCCATTAGAGTGCTCCACAGCTCAGAGCAAGCAAGCAAGTGGTTGTCAGTGCAGCTAGTAAATCACCTGATCCTATTACAAAATCAATTACTGCAGTGCATTTCCATTGCTACACAATCTGATGATGACAAAATGATATTGGATAGCTACTGCAAGGTCAAGAAAACTGCTAAGAACATCTTTAATTGGTCTTTTATTTTTAATCATATGGTCCTAGTTATAATGCATCCATTTTAATTGTATATTTTTATTTGAAATAAATCTATGTAGTTACCTTTGGTTGCCTGGGACATTCGATGGATAATCTCTGCAACTGGTCTGAGGTATGGCTACAAGAGAACAGATCGGAGCAGCAGGTCGAACGGCTCAACCTCTTCATTAAAGAAGAAATAATGCTGCAGCCACAGCCACACATTGACTTGTTCGTTAGATGAGAATTTAACTTAAAAAATCAGAACTGGTAATGTCCCATATATACTCAAAATTGGCTAACTGCCTCATTCTGCAGCTCTCTGGCTGAAAGAAACACTGTTAAAAAAGAATAAAACATCAGCTTCCTATCAGAAGGAAGATAACCAGACACAAACTCATCGCCAAGAAAAAGTCGACATTAAAAACAGAAGTCTCCCAGCTACTCTTTAGAAATAAGGTAAGGTGCTTTAATATTTCAAACTGTTTTATATTAAAGCCCAAGTACTTAACAAAGGAGCAAACTCAAGATATTACACCCCGAAATTATACTAACCACTCTTTCTGTCCTCCATCAGTTTAGATCTGTTTGCCTACTCCTTCAGCTCAGCCTATCCAACCTGTTCCCTCTGTAAATGCACACTATTTCAACAACCAACTGGAATGAGCCCCACCCCTCCCTGTCCTCATACACACTGTTCAAGAACTGCTCAATATCTGGAAAAGAACTGCTGCTGCATTGCTTTGAGAAACAACAGGGAGCAAATTACTGGACGGATTCTTTAACTTACCAATCAGAACTGCTGACCTTTTATGACTCTACGATTCAAGAAGTCTGCCAAACAGTCACAGTAAGAATAATCTACTGGTTTTACTTCTATGTTATAGATTTACAGAATTGTTTTCTATCTTATTATTCGATCTAAAATACAAAAACATAGGCATGTGTATTTTTTTTAAAACAAAACTTAGTAGATGATAAAAATCTTTTGAGTATTGCTGGGAGAGGGCAGTACGGTGGTTGATATGCAAAGTAAAAAAATTCCCTGTGAATACTGTAGTTAAACTTGAGAACTATGGAGTGATAAAATTCTATAGCAAAAATAGGGGTGTAAGTAATGATGGAATAAATAAGCAATATAATCCAAGGAGACCCCTGCTATCATAAACGTTAGAAGAGTTTTAATGAAAAGAAAAGGGCACGTGGATACATATAGGTATGGACAACACAGAGAAAAGCCACCAAAAACCTGGTTGTTTTGATACTGAATCTTCTCTCACTTGGTTATTTGCATCTTATTAAGTAGACGCAAAAACCACCCAGAAAACATAAACAATTGTACTATGTCAGCCACACTATAGTATCTTTTGTACTTAAGCATCCTCTTTTGCCAATAATGTATAAAGATATTTATTTATACCATGTTATGATTCACATTAAGTTTCCAGGACAAGGGAGGGTGACATTCACACAAATACTTTAAAGTCTTCCCAAATAATCATATTTCAAATAACTGTAACTTAACGAACATTCACAGACCAATGATTACCAATCTCTGTTAGCACCTTTTTTGAGGGAGATAGTGTAAAAACTAAATGTAATAAGAAACACCTTGAATGAAAATGTACATTTTTAAAACTTCCTGTTTTCTGTGGCAATGAAAGGTTCCTTATTTGTGTATGCCTCATGCTCAATTTCGTTTCTGATTTAAAGCTTAAAAGAGCCAGTATTGCATTGCCTCTTCCTTCACCTTGCACTGCCCTTTTGAGATTCCTGTTATACTTAAATCAATTTCCAGAACATCTAAAAACAGGCATGCATTTCACACTGAAATTTTTTTAAAAATTCTTTTGTAGATAAAGGCTATGGAAACAAACAAGCAAAATAATGCAGTAACCTTTTACTCGCCTGCTGGAGGTACTGTCTGCTGCAGAGAATTTTAAATCCTCATCTGCAGATGCAATTGAGCTGGTATTGCCAAGAACTCTGGTTTTCCTGTGCTGCTGCTATACAGCTACTCATCAAAAGAACACATTATGTGAAAAATGTGAAGTCCTATCAGTTTAAGTTTCTTATATGATTTAACAAAAGAACTTCTAAAATCTAGCTAAAGCTCCTCTCTGTCACATTTTCAGATGCATGTCAGACACACTGGGGGAAAAAGGTCTTATTGCTGCTGATGTACTCTTCCTATCAAGTATGTGAGATTGGGAAGCTAAGGGAAGTATGAAAAATTAACCTTACTAACATAACACCTTACTAACATAAGAACAATGTACCAAGCATTAAAACCTCATACAATTTATGTTGTCAACAAATGTATAGCATGCCCATAATAATTTGATTTCTATTAGCTTTATAATTAACAAAAGCCTATAAATAAATCTTTGTCTAAGCTTACAGACAAGCATCAATAAAAATCCCCACCAAATGCATAATGAGAGTAAGTTATTTTATTAGCTACCCAACATCAATGTTGTTTTTAAACAAAAGCAAAGAAGATCCCAAAGTAAAGCTGACTTGTGAAATAACTTGAGGTGTAATGTTTCATCCCCCCACCAATACCCTCTGGATCTTATATGAGTTATAACTAAAATAGAATGTAAGCAATAAGGGCTATTTTCATCATTTATTATTTTTCCTTCAGTGTCAGCTGATCTAATGTACTATTGATTCCTAGGTTGCATACAGATGGAGGAAGAAAGCAAATCCACAAAGAAAAGGCTTTTAAAACTATCAGAAAAACAACAATATTTAGATATAAACAGTATCTTTAATCGTCTAGCTATAGATAAGTGTAAAAGGAAGGGGAAATGTTAATATGTGCTCACCAATGACAATTAAGCATCATGATTATTTTTAACAAACTAACTGCATTTTAAAGTGTGCTTTCCCCCTTAATTGCAAGTAACTCTAAGTATCAAAAACTTGTTTTAAAGATTTTAACCTTTCTACTGAATTTCTACTTCTCTAAGAAATAAGGTGACCATCCTAATTACATGGTAGTCCAAAAGATGTGAAATCCACAACTACAACCCTGTAGGTGAGGGCTGCTCAGTGCCCAGATTTATGTATGTAAGTAAGCACAAGCTAACTTCAATAGTTCCTTTAAACTAAAATGTATCAAACAAAAACTTATCAAATTGACACTATTACATTATTTAAAACTACTTTTTCATTTAATACACTATCCTGCCACATATAGCATCCCAGTGAGAAGTAATTCCAGCAGTTCTCAAAATATGGACCTTGGGGGCCCCTGAGACCTTTACATGGAGTCTATGGGATCAAAATTATTTTCATGATACTAAGACAATATTTGTGTTTTTCACTCTCAATACCTAATGAATATACATTGAAGTTTTCCTCAACCCACATGGCATATAGTATCACAACACACTGAATGCAGAAGCAGATATGAGAATTCAACTGTCTTCTGTTAAGCTGGAGTTTAAAGAAATGTGAAACAACATCATCTATCTCATTAATTTTTTGTTTCAAAAAATATGGCTATTTCCCCAAAAATATGTTAATTGTATGAACATGTAATTAGCTATTATTTTTCAAGTTAATAAATGAATACTTTCAAAACTTCTCAGTTTTACTTTCTAATAGGGTAAATGCTGAGAGACGTAACCTAAATAAGTCAAAGCTCTTTGAGGTCTTCAATAATTTTTAAGGGTGTAAATGGGTACCCAGACCAGAAAAAAAAAAATGAGACTCACTCAATTCTCTGCTTACATTTTTCCCTTAAATCAAGGCTTACAGTTTTTGGTTAAAAAAATTACCTCAGTAATTTTAAAAGCAGTAATCCTAAAAATATTCATTTAGAAAAGCAAATATAAAATGTTTTCAATTTTCACTGATGTCACTCTTAATACTTAACTTTCAGTCATCTTATTTATTAAGTACAATTATTATTGGCTGTGTTTCACGGTACTATTAAAAACCAACACCTATTTTTTAAGTAGTGGATAACTACTAGTAACATACATACAATGAAAAAGAGACAAAATCCATTGTTAGAAAAATGGAAAATATGAGATTATATATTTTTAATATAAAAAGAAACCATAAAAACAGTTTCTAAAATTCATCATGCCTGTACAAAAATCACTAGTTTTAAATATTTTTTTTCCTGAGAAGAAATATATAAACTTTAAATAAAATACATCTCAAGAAGGGATTGGCATTCAGTAATAAAAAGTTGGTTATGGGGAAAAAACCTTTCAAGACTATATGAAAGACAACTAGAAAAGTTACATTATAATAAGTTAATTAGGGTAATTTCTGTAGTGAGAATAGTTGAATGTTTGATATAGTCAAACAGGAAAGAGAAGGCTTCTTATCCCCCAAATTTTTATGTACTAGCCCACATTTCCCCCGGTAAACCCCACAGGGATTTTTTAATTTTTTTTTTTTTTTACATTTATTTATTTTTGAGAGACAGAATTAGACAGAGTGCAAGCAGAGGAGGGGCAGAGAAAGGAGACACAGAATCTGAAGAAGGCTCCAGGTTCTGAGCAAGAGTTCAGCACAGAGCCCAACGTGGGGCTCGAACCCACAAACCATGAGATCATGGCCTGAGCCTAAAACCCCACAGAGATTTTTTTTTTATTTTTATTTTTTTACATTTATTTATTTTTGAGAGACAGAATGAGACAGAGCACAAGCAGAGGAGGGGCAGAGAAAGAAGGAGACATAGAATCTGAAGAAGGCTCCAGGCTCTGAGCAAAAGTTCAGCACAGAGCCCAACGTGGGGCTCGAACTCACAAACCATAAGATCATGGCCTAAGCCAAAATCAGGCACTTAACCAACTGAGCAACCCAGGCGCCACGCCACCCCACCCCACCCCACCCCACCCTGCCCCAGCCACAGGAATTTTGAAAGAGGATCTCCTTGGTTCTGTCCTTAATCAAACCCCATGTCCTTGAGCTCTGGTTCTCACTCACTCAATCATTCAACTATTTACTAAGCACCTACTATATGCTAGGCAGGTATAGATAATGAAGATGTAACAACGCACAAAACATAAAAATCCTTCCAGCCTTCTTTGAATTTATATTCCAGGGGGAGAAGACACACAACAAACAAAACAAATACCATAGCAGATGGTGACAACTGGAAAGGAAAGGTGGGTGCTGGAGGGGGAGGAAGGATGAAATGGTTAGAGAAACACATTTTCTCTTATTAGAAATATAATTTTTTTACATTTAATTTCTAAATGTTAGTAGTGGCAGCAAAAATGTGGTCAGTGGTCACAAAAACTTTATTTTTTAATGAAAAATCTCAATTATATATAAAAGTAGAAAAGCATAATGAACTCCTATATACCCACTCATCATCCATATTCACCAGTTATCCAAGATATTACCAATATTTTTACCTTTGTCTCTTTTTCTTTTTTGAGATATTTTAAAGTAAATCCTAGACATAAAGTCACTCCTTCTCCCACCCACCCATATATCATGTATATTTAAATAATTTATCCATTGCTTTATATACTCACAAAATCACTGACATCACAACTCATATTAACAATTTCCATGGTATTAACTAATACCAGTCAATATTTATATTTCCAATAGCATCTCAAAAGTGTCTTTTCTAGGTAATTTGATCTAAAAAAGAATCCAAACAAGAACCATTCTTTGTTTGCAGTTACTAAGTTTCTTATATCTCTTTTACTTGATAGTAACTTCCCATGTCCCTCTTTCTCATGCCACTGACTTGGAGAAACCACATTAGCTTTCCTATATTCTGAAACTGTCTGTATGTTTCTTCACTGTGTCACTTACTTTCTACCCCAATCTCTCCTATTTCCTACAAATAACTTCTGATGATGCCTATTCCAAATTCCAACCTCAACAGAAATACTAGAGATACAAGTAGCAGACACAGAAGTCCTTCAAACTTCAAAGAATCAAACAGCAACTTAAGTCTATTGGTGATTTTTGAACACTTGTTGAAATTAATTTGAAAAAATTAATATGGTGCAATAGCTCTGAAAAGACAGAAGAGGGAACTATACATTTAGGAATTCTACACTTAAATAGCACTAAATTTTGTTTTAAATTTAAGCACTGATTTTCAAGTTGACAACGGTTAAAAATACAGTAATGATTACTGTTTTATATATCTTCCTTCCCACAAACAAACAAACAAAAAGCCCTACAACATAAGAAAAAGATTTGGAAAAATAAAGACTGAATGCATGATATGTTTAAGTTGTAACACATTAATAGATAACCATTGACCAAAGTTACCCATTCAATTATTCTAACAATGTACTTCCACATTCTAAATAACTTTCTTTAATAAAAAGCTTATCTAAATAAAACCAATGTATGTGTTTTAATAACCATTTTAGTTCAAATAAGTGCAAAATGTTTTTAAAAGGTTTTTTAGTCATCAGGAAAATTCAGAAATAAAGGCTTTACAGCAAATTACTTTTACATATCAATTTATTCAAAGGAAAACTGCAAAAAAGACATTAGTGATAGTGATATCTCAAGAATAAGTCTATATAGCCTATAATGTTTACTAGTCATAAGGTAAAGGTAAAGAGTCATTGTAGTCAGTTTCCAATGGATTTCTCTACCACTCTTGTCATCCCCAACCCCATAAAAAAAGGTGGGGGAGGGGGAGAGAAAGTTCAGGAAACTTTTATAATTTGATGTTTAAAATAAACTTTTTGGGGTGTCTCTGTGGCTCAGTCGGTTAAGCATCCAACTTCAGCTCCAGTCATGATCTCACGGCTCGTGAGTTTGACCCCACATGGGGCTCTGTGCTGACAGCTCAGAGCCTGGAGCCTGTTTCAGATTCTATGTCTCACTCTCGCTCTGCCCCTCCCCCACTCATGCTCTGCTCCCCCTCCTCTCTCTCAAGAATAAACATATATACATGCATACATAAACTTTCTAAGAAGATTGACACAGTGGCCAAAATAAACTTTACTAGTGATAAGGCACATTTATTTTCACCTTCTAAGAGAGTATCTAATAAATTGACTTGCCTTTTGATATGTTTAACTCTCAAAAGGTAAAAGAAATGTATCACCTTAGTCAATTAAAAAGAATGATCCAGATGTGCATGACCCATCATAGCACAGAGACACTATTAGGAAATCAACGCATCTGGGCACTAGGTCACACAACTCTCAGCAGGCAATACTGTCTTAAACAAGTCATCAACTCATAAATAAACATCCATTTGCTCACTTAAAAATGTCAGCATAATAATCTCCTACTGACTTGCTACCACAGTCCCATCTCTGCGAACCAGCTCCACTAAGAATGAATTTACTGGGGCGCCTGGGTGGCTCAGTCAGTTAAGAGTCCTACTTCGGCTCAGGTCATGATCTCACAGTTTGTCAGTTAGAGCTCTGCATCAAGCTCTGTGCTGCCAGCTCAGAGCCTGGAGCCTGATTCTGTGTCTTCCTCTCTCTCTCTGCCCCTCTCCCACTTGTGCTCCGTTTCTCTCTCTCTCTCAAAAATAAACATTAAAAAAAAAGAATGATTTACTTGTAAGTGAGGAAAACCATTTACAGGGTAAAAACTAGAGAAAGAAAAAGAAAAACTAGAAGGAAGGAAGGAAGGAAGGAAGGAAGGGAGGGAGGGAGGGAGGGAGGGAGGGAGGGAGGGAGGGAGGAGTGGGGTGTAACTGGAGAACCACCCAACTATGTTCAGTTTGTTATGTCAACTTCCATGGATTACAAAAAAGTTTTAATATGTGTAGAGACAGACAATTCATTTTTTTCCATTTTACAGCTTAGATGAAGGCAAAATCAAATACAGTCTTAACATAGCTAGATAACAATAATTAAAATGTTCCCTACCTGATGTAATCTAATTTATGGCAATCAGCATCTAGTTATTTCCTCTCTGCATATATCCTCCACGGTGCAGTGAAATGGTCCCAAAAGAAAAGTGAAGAATTCTGTCTAGAAAAGTGGTTATTTTCCACTAAATTACTAGCCAAAATGGAAAGCTAGTTCAGATTACAACATAACTTCACTACGTAAAAGAGCATTGAATTTGCTACTGATAATGAGAAATAGTCAAGCCAGAGGGATGACTTGAGAATTATCATATTTTCAAAACCATTAGCACTTCTACTTTTTCCAATTAAGCTGGCTCTGTAGTAAAACAAAGAGCCCTTTTTTATACTAGTTTCTGCCTAATAAGCAAGATGGCATCATCACTCCATGTCTTTAGAGCAAGTAGAGTACTACAGTACTCTATTCAATTAACTACAAGAGTAATAACCAAAACATGCAAAGAGCAAACCCAATAGTCAGTCCCAAGATTCCTTTTATACATAGCAGTTTATTCAGTCAACCCCGGGTGATCAATGGGGAGTTATATCAAAGGCAGACTGGCCTTACAGTCACAAAGCAGTGATTCCAAACCAGGTGGAGGGGCAGGGCAGGAACTAGAGTTTTCAAAAGCACAGTCAATACAAGAATACATCGATTTTCTTTGTACTACAAACTATAGAAAGTAATGCTTTATAAATGCCTAATAACACCTTCTGTTTGTGTATAATAATAGGTATGGGAAAGAGGGAAGCAGAACCTTTTTCCCTATTTATAAAATGTAGGATAATAATGGTTTTAATAGGTATTAGGGGTGTGGGAAAGAGGAAATCCTGGGGAAAAATGGCATAGGACACTGACCTATTTCTAAAAGTCAGGGATGAATTAAACTATAAAGTCTCTCTAATGGCATCACTTTATAATAACTGAGATTCAAACTGGAAACCCTACATTATCCAAAACTAAAACTATGGTCATAATATCCTACCTCTTAAAAAGAAAAGTATATATTATTAAAATTTAGTTTTATCAAAAAACATTTTAAATTGTTTTACTACCCAGAACATTTTCTATGGAATTTATATTTTATTGTAAGGCTTTTAATCACTTTGGAGCTAGAATTGCTAATTTCTATAACAAGTGGGTTCAGACCAGTCAGAAACCCTGAAGAGCAATGTCTGAGGATGTACTATATATAAATAAAGAAGTACAATACTTACTCTGAGTTAAAGAAGTAGCCAGTCATCCATGGCAAATAATAATACTAACCAAACAGAAAATGTTTACCTTATGCTATTAATAGAAGCTAGAGATCTTCAACTTTTTCCCTTAATTGAACACTTTCCAAATGAAATCTTATATAGAACTCCAACATTTGAAATATAGGAACAATGTTATTAGTATAAAATTTTTATGAGTTAGATTTCATGAATTATATTTACATAAAGAAAATTAATAAGGCAATAGGCTAATAAATACAAAAATATGTAACCATTGAGTTTTTATCAGTTTCAGCAACTTATTTCTGTACTGTTTTGGTTAGATTATATTAAGAAAATCTTGATGCATAAAGATAAGTAAGCAGTTCAATGAGAAATTTTTTTTTTTTTTAAGTTTTTCAACGTTTATTTATTTTTGGGACAGAGAGAGACAGAGCATGAACGGGGGAGGGGCAGAGAGAGAGAGGGAGACACAGAATCGGAAACAGGCTCCAGGCTCTGAGCCATCAGCCCAGAGCCTGACGCGGGGCTCGAACTCCCGGACCGCGAGATCGTGACCTGGCTGAAGTCGGACGCTTAACTGACTGCACCACCCAGGCGCCCCGAGAAATTTTTAAAAGATATATTGGAACAGTTCGATCCAAAGCTAAATCACTAACAGCTTCCAACAACTGTTAACTTATTATAAATGTATAAAACTAAAAATACCCAAAACTTAAAATGAGTAGAAACATTATCTGTAACAGAATACGCTCAATATAGAACACTTACTGATTCATTAACTATATAAATGACTATTAGTATTATTGACACTGTGGTCAGTATTTTCACCACCATTTATGGCAAAGATGCTAGTGGCAAAACCAGCTTAGAAGTGACAGTGTGTAGCTTCATGGCAATACTACACAAATAATCGATGTTATTTTATTGACCATAATCACTTATGTTCAAAGTCTTTCATTCACAGGATTATTCTTTTTTTTTTTTTTTTTTTTTTGCTTGTTGATTCTTTTCCTCACTTGGCATCACATTTTTCTCTTTTCCCACTAAAATTTCCTCCTTCATTAAAAAGGCATCAGGGGCCCAGTCAGTTAAGCATCTGACTCTGGATTTCAGCTCAGGTCATGATTTCATGGTCATGAGATGGAGTCCCAAGTAGGGCTCCACACTGGAGTACATAAGATTCTCTCTCTCCCTTTCCCTCTGCCCTTCTCAAAAAAAAAATTTTTTAAGTTAAATAAAATAAAGTAAAATAGGTATCAGTTTACAAATACTGGGATACATATTTGTAACTAAGCTTTGTATTAACTATAAAGGCCTTCTAGTGCTATTCATTCTTGGAGCAATATCACATGCCCATTGACAGATATTTCAAAGTTCTTTGTGAAATGTGGGTTCAAAACTCTGCACCCCTGTGTAGACTATTATGAAAGCTAAGATTTACATAATAAAAAAATGAAAGTACTGCAGAAAGGGAGAAATGAAAGCCAACCTCTTTTTCACAGGTGTAATAACATATATGCTTATATATGAAAAAAAAAATCTTATTCTTACATCATTCATGTTTAGTATTTAGCAGTTACATGTCAGGAAATATGAATTTTAGTTTTTCAATGTGTAACCAAAAGAAATTTATATGTATATGTAAATGTAGATATGGATATAAGCACAAATATAGATATACAAAGTAAAAAAAAGTGGCAAAATACTAACAAAATGTTAACAATGGGTGAGTCTGAAGAGTATACAGGTATTCATTGTACTATCTTCTCAATTGTAGATTTGAAATTTTTTAAACAAAAAGAAAATTAAAAATAAACATCAAAATTCTAAAACACTAGTTTATAGAATTTGTGTAATATTTGCTTCCACAGAATAGTTTGGAAACCAGTAATATAAAGTCCAAGATATCAAAATTTTTCATTCCTATACTGAAACAATATAGAAACACCATATATAACAAATAGTATTAAAATTTTTTCTTAACTGGCAACAAACTAGGAAATTATTTTTGAAACAGAAGACCCAAAGGATTAAAATAATAACCAGATATTTAAAAAAAAAAACAATTTCAAGAGAAGAAATGATAACATATAGACAACTCATAGTAGAAATAATTGCCAAAAACTTACAAAAAGATGTTCAGCTTCATCAATAATAAAGGAAATGCAAATCAAAAACAATGAGAAAACATTTTTCAGTTGAAAGATTATCAAAAACAACATCAAGTATTAATGAGGAAGGTAGTAAAAAGAACATATTCATCCCCTGATGATGAGAGTAACTCTTGAAGGACAATTTCCCAGTATTTAGTACATTTTTTTAAGTGCTTATACCTTACTATAGAGCAATTACACTTTTTGCTAGCTGCCCTAACATCTCAAGGAGATGTAACAAGGTTGTTTATTGCAGCCTTGCATTTGACACCAAGGACTTCGAAACTAATCTAGCAATAAGAGAATGGTTAAACATTAAACCACAGTATAACCTTAAAATGATACACTAAGTATAAGTTAGAATAAATCAGATCTTAGGCCCTAATACATAAGTATTAATGTGGCAGCAATACCAAATTTCCTAACCAAAATTCATTCTCACCCTCCATAGTAACGCATGTGGCTCCCTTGCAATTACATGTAACTAAATTCTCATCAAAGGAAAATGAATTTTAGAAGTAATGGATGCTTTTCTGTGATAGATATTTTAAGAAAGCTAGTATGCAGGTTATTTCTCCATCCTGATATGGCTGGCGTGTGAGAATAAAGCACAACAGGATGACAGACCTAAAAGATGAAAGAAGCCTGGGTCTCCAAATGAGTACATCAAAGAGTTCACTGCTGGCCTGAAAATACGATAAATTCTCCAATGGTAACCCCATTATCACTAGAATCAAAATATAAATTCCTTAAATTCCTATCCAGGTCATATATAATTTGGCCCTTGCTTTCCTTTTCAAACTCATCACCAACCCCCCACCCCGCCAACCTCACTGTCTCCTTTTAATAGGCACACCAGATTTATTCCCACAATAGGGCCTTTAAATTTACAGGAATCCTATTTGAATTGCTCTTTCCCACAAACACTCATAAGGTTCTCTCCATGCCTTTCATCAGATCTTGCCACCTCTTCAGAAAGACACAGTCCCTCTAAACCATGCCCCGCCAATCCCATCAGATCCCACTTGCATCCATGCTCTATCCTCTTAACAGGGGGGCAAATCTAGGTTTTGAGGGGGCCTAAAGCTTCTAAAAATTAGAGGATTTAAAAGAAAGACTACAAGTTAGAAATGAAAGTGAATACATATTTGAAATGAAAAAAAATCAACGAAATATTAAAAGACTAAGAAATACCATAAATACACACAATCCAAAAAAATAACATTTTAATTAAAAGTCTGAAACACTTCTGTTATACCATATTTCCTATATTTTTTGATTGAGTACTCTTTGCTTGACTTTTTGAATGACAAGATTTTATAAGATTCCCTATACAGAGACCAAGAGGATAATTTGTCTTTACTCTGGCATAGTTGTTCAAAATTTGTAGAAACTGTAAACTTCACAACCTGTTATCAGAAACGTCATGTAAATTCTCTAAAGAGTTGACAAATGTGATGAATTTCTATCAAGCTTCTTTTGTACAGAAATTTGAGATTTCAATTTAAGTTTTCTTATGTAGTAACTAACCTTTTATGCTCAAAATTTAAGACATTTATTAACCAATCATCAGTGTCATTGTTGGTATGTTATGAGATTTTGCTATGTTCACTGGTCAGAGAATTTGATTTCAAATAAGTAAGTCATTCAGATATCTTTCCAATACTTTCATATGAGTCATTCTTTTTCATTAATTGGATTATCAAAAAACCAGGAGTCCATTCATTATTTCTGTTTATAATTTATTTTTCCCCTTAAATGAATTGCTTTTCTGTCCTCAGAACATTTTTATGTCACAATGCACTTCACAACATCAGAATAATTTCTAATTCTTCATGGCACTTATTTAATCATTGTTTCATATTCCACTAATTTTTAACTGAACTTTTCTCTTAATTAATAAATGTAATATAATATGTCCTTAACATACAGCCAAATCAGAAGTCTTATCATTTCTTACTTGCTTTACTAAAGTGTTCCAATAAGCAGATGAAATTACATATTTTAATTTTATTAAATATGGCATTTTCATCAAAATAGAAAAAACATTTGGTGCCTATAAAGTTATATACACATTACATTATCAATTATTTTCTACACAGGAGCATTGACATTTTCAATCTGTGGGGTGAAAACTGAATCTTACAGTTTTAAATACCTGAAAATGTTTCCACGGACTTGACTCTGACTCTACATTTCAAATATAGTTTCTCCTCCACTACTAGCGGTGGCCTCATACTGCCAGTAATGGCCATTGCAGGACACATTCACAGTGAAATACTCCCTCTAGTCTTACACATTCCTGTCATGATGCCTGGAGACACTAGACATACTTACAATGGACGGTTGGCAATGATTTAACTATACATGGTAATGACTGAGCTCCATCTAATTATATACTATATCCAAACTAAATAAAATATATTCTCAACTCAGCTTTAGTCAGAACGAAACAAATTACCTGCCATAATTACTTACAAAACCTTCAAATATTTCTGTCTTTTCATATATTTGCCTGAAGATAATTATATAACTGAATAAGAAAAAAAAGCAAAATTAAAAGAATTACCCACTATTACCAAATACAGTTGTGTTACAGGAATTCAAACGTTACATAACATTAATAGGGGGAAAAAATTATCAACAAATCTCAGGAAGCTTAACAGAATATTAGAAATGGAGCTCTTAAGGGGCACCTGAGTGGCTCAGTTGATTATCTGACTTCAGCTCAGGTCATGATCTCACAGCCTGTGAGTTTGAGCCCCACTTCGGGGTCTGTGCTGACAGCTCAGAGCCTGTAGCCTGCTTCACATTCTGTGTCTCCCTCTCTGCCCCTCCCCTGCTCATACTCTGTCTCACCTTCTCAACCATAAATAAACGATAAAAAATCAGAAATGGATCTCTTAAGAAAGTACAGCGAATATAATCAAAATATTACTAAGTTCACAATGAGAAGAGTATGCAACAGATGTAGGATTTGAACCTGCCTGACATCAAAGTTTAAGTTCAAATCATACCAGTTGTCTCAAAAACTGAATGGTGAACTAGACTGGCTTTCTTATTACTAAAGGTCTATAAAAGAAAAGAATGATCCAATGCAGAGAAGACTTACATAACTAAGATATTTTTTAGAATGTTTTAATGTTTATTTATTTTTGAGAAAGAGAGAAACAGAGCACAAGTGGGGGAGGGGCAGAGAGAGAGGGAAACACAGAATCTAAAGCAGGCTCCAGGCTGTTAGCACAGAGCTCGATGCAGGGCTCGAACTCAGGAACCGTGATCACGACCTGAGCTGAAGTCAGACCCTTAACCAACTGAGCCACCCAGGTGCCCCAAATAATTGACATATTTAAAAATTTAAACTTTTAAAAACCAGGCTATCCAATTTCATAGTAGGCAATAACAGGATTTTCTTTTAACTTATTTTACTGTGGAGGCCACATATTAAATAACCATTTTTTAAATGTTCTGAATATTTTCCCAATTTGCCTACTGTATAGACTGTGATTTAAGTTAAAACTATTATAAATCAGAACTTCATACTATAGTTAATAACAGAAATTTGTTTTATTATATAGAAGGTTGTGTTGAGGTAGCAGTAAATTTATATAAGGATAAGATGGCTTCCACCAGACCCCAAATAAAACAAAACCAAATTCTTCCTGGCAATGCTATACTACAACATAGAACTACATAGACACATACTATTATAAGAACCCCATAGTACACAACTACAATAAACTACAGTTTTCTCTAGCATCCAAACAAAAATAATAAAACAAGGAAGAAAAAGAAGTTCAAAACCTAGGTGACATATGGGTGAGCAGAAGAATATTATGATAATTTATATACACATTTTGGATAAAACTATTGTTTTAAAAGAAAAAATATCCAATCTAATAACCAGATTATGTAAGAGAAATATGGATTGACTATGTAAGCAGCAATTACCATAAATAAACAAAGAAACAAAAAACTTCAGGAATAAAAAAGATTTGAACATTATTATCCAACATTTCAGGAATAAAAAAGATTTGAACATTATCCCACATGACCTAATGGGCAACATTTACAAAATCCTATAACCTAAAACTGCAGAATAAGCACTGTCCATAAACATCTGTATAAGTTTCAAAGAGCTGATGTAACAGTTTATCCTATGACAACAAATTTAAATTAGAAATCATTAATAAAAAGATACATAGGGTATCCAAAATATCTGGACATTAAGCAATACACTTTTAAATAACCTACTGGTCAAAGAGGAAACCCAAGAAAATAAGAAGAATGTATTTTTAAACTGAGTGATATGAAAATACAACATGTCAACATTCCTGAGATACAGTTAAAGAGGCATGAAAAGGAGAATCTTTAGCTGTAGCCATTTACACTAGAAAACAAGAGAAGAGTAAGCTTCCAATATAAGAAGCTAAAAGGAAGAGAAAATTAAATCAAAAGTAAGAAGGAATTAAAAAATGGAAAGCAATTAGACAGAAAGCAAACAAATGATAGAGAAAATTGTCTCCAAAAGTTGGCTCTTTGCTAACTTATTATATTAAAAAATTAATAAGCACCTAGCAAACTGATAAGGGGGGAAAAAGAAAATAAATTATTAGCATCAAAAATCAAAAAGCTAATATCACCACTGATCCTGCAGGCATTAAAAAATAATAGGAGCATCTTATGAACAACTTTGTACTAACCAATTCAACAAAATAAATGAAACAAAAATACTGTGAAAAATGCAAAACACCAATACTACCAAGGGGTAAAATTGAATTCACAATCCAAAACCGTCCTTCAAGAAAACTTTCACTGCTGAATCCTATCAAATATTTAAGAAAACCATATGCCAAGTTTTATATAAATTATATGTCTGGCATACAAACATATGTCAGTATTATACAAAACAGAGGAAAAGAGGGCACATTAAGCTTTGACAAAATTTTAGCAAATCAAATCCAGTGATTATAAAAACAATAATACATCCTAACAAAGTGAAGTTTATCTAAGAATATAGAGTTAACATGAAAAAATAATCACCGTAATTCACAGGAATAGTTGGAAAGAAAAATACTAAATGATCAAAATCAAATACCATTAACAAAAAGACAGACAAAACCACTGAACCAGTGAAGAACTTCCTCAACCAGATAAAGGGTATCTATGAAAGTCCTATAACTAATAACAGATTTAATATGAAATGTCAAATATAGTGTCCCTAAGTTTGGGAACATGGCAAGAATGCTTGTTCTCATTATTTATCCTCATAATTAGAAATCCAATATAAAAAGGTAAGAGAAAGAAAAACAAAAAGATCAAAAAAGAGGTAAAACTGTCTCTGTTCATATATGATTGTTTATGCAGAAAATCCTAGGAAATCTACCCCCAAAAGGTACTACAAATAGGAAATAACAAGCATTGGTGAGGATACAGAGAATCTGAAACCCCTGTAAACTGGTGTTAGTAATATACAATGGCGAGGCCACTGTGGAAAACAGTTTGGCAGTTTCTCAAAAAGCTGAACATAGAATTCTCCCACATAGCCCAGCAATTCCACTTCTAGGTATACACCCAAGAGAATGGAAAAGCGGACTCGGATACGTGTACACCAATGTTCATTGCAGCATTATTCACAATAGCCAAAAGGGGGGAAACCCAAGTATCCACAAGCAGATGAAGAAATAAACAAAGTGTGGAATATTATCCAGCCATAAAAAGGAATGAAATTCTGATGCATGCTACAACATAGATAAACTTTGAAAACGTGACAAGTGAAAAAAGCCAGACACAAACTCTAGGCGCATGGGTGGCTCAGTTGGCTGAGCAACCAACTCTTGATTTCAGCTCAGGAAATTCCCAGAATTGTGGAATCAAGGCCCACGACACTGTGTGCTGAGCATGGAGCCTACTTGGGATTCTCTCCCTTTCCTTCTGCCCTTCTTCCCCGCTAGCATGTCTGCACTGTCTCTCTCTTGGGGGGGCGGGGGGGAGTCAGACACAAAAAGAACAAATATTACTGGATGGTTCCGCTTACATGAAATATCTAGAATAGGAAAATTTATACAGCAGGAAGTACATATTACCAGGGCCTAAGAGAGGGGAAAATGAGGAATTATTACCTACTAAGCATAGAGTTTAATATTTCTTATCACCTTAAAAAAAACTGCCATACATTACTGAAAGAAACTAAAAGATAACCTAAGTAGAAGGTTTATAAGCCAGAATACTAAGTATTAATGTCAATTTATCATAATGTCTTATTATGACATGTTTATTAAATATTGTGTATAAGTCAATTCTCAAAATCTTGAGATTAGATACTTCACCCCAAAGAAGATATTCAAATGGCCAACAATACATGAAAAGATGCTCAATATTGATATCAGAGAAATACAAATTAAGCCAGAAATACTCCAACTTTGTGCTACTATTTTCATATATACATTTTAAACAATACAATCATAGTTTTTGCTTTAATCATCGGTAATTTTTTTATTAAAAAAAGTTTATAGTTTTTATTATTACCCACATATTCACTTTTTTTTAATGTTGATTCCTTACTGTAAATGGCACTTGCAACCTGATGCCATTTCCATTCAGACTCAATGAACTTTCTTTAGAATTGCTTGCAATGCTGGTGGGCTGGTGAAAAATTCCATTAGTTTTTGTTTACCTCTTCAATGGTTCTTTTGCTTCTAGAATTTCTCTCAGTATATTCCCAGCTGCTTGGCTAGCCCTAACTTCTGTCCCATGCTACTGGAACTACAGGAGGCTGGGATGCATCCAAAGCCAAGAAAGTTACAAACATATAATTCTTACACATTGCAGTTGCAGGCTTTTTTTTTTTTTTTAATTTTTTTTTAACGTTTATTTTTGAGACAGGGAGAGACACAGCATGAACAGGGGAGGGTCAGAGAGAGGGAGACACAGGATCTGAAGCAGGCTCCAGGCTCTGAGCTGTCAGCACACAGCCCAACGCGGGGCTCGAACTCATGGACCGCGAGATCATGACCTGAGCCGAAGTTGGCCGCTTAACCGACTGAACCCAGGCACTCTTGCAGTTGCAGGCTTTAAAGAGTAACCTTTAATCTGGCTTCTGCTTCATTTAAAGTCATTTTTTGCAGCTTTCACAAAGATGAAGTTTAATATTTTATCCAGATTTTATAATTTTATAATTGTTATCTGAAGGATGGTTCACTCAACAACTACTTCACTGGCATCACTGCATCATTACCAGATGTCAGAATCTCAAAATTCTATTAATGTTGAGTGAAAAACTTCTCACATCCTTGATTTTCATTCCTCCCTCTGAATTACGACCTTCATCCCATCACATAAGAATTTAAAGTACTCCCACCATCTTCCAGTCTTTATTCTCTTAACTCACATAGTACATTAAGAGTAATTATTATCTATCATACTGCTTTTATCATTAGAAACAATGTTTTCTGTGAAAACCAGGAAACATGTAATCAGAAACATAATCTTAATTTTCAACTCCACCACTATCCATGAAATCATAAGTACATCACAATCTCTGTGATCCCTATTTCTACCATCTGCAAATGAGAACATCATCCACCTCATTAGTTAAGCTTAGAACCAAAATATAATAATTAATGCTAACAAGGGTAGACAAGAATTGGTCAAAGATATTATAGGGTTTGTAACATGAAAATAGGTGAATGGTTAAAATCATTATATACAAAAAAAGAACAAACCGAACAGATTGGGGCACTTGGATAAAGAGTTCATTCACTGATTCAATAAGCATTTAGTAAATTCCAACAATATATCAAGCATGTTCAAGGCAAATTTTTCAGCTTGAGAAATAATAATTTAGGGGTGCTAAGGACATAATAATTGAAGTCAAACAGACAATGAAGGAAAATGTGGCATTTGTGACTCATCACAAATTTGTGATAACTTACATAATAAAAACAGAGACCATCTCCTAGAAATGATACATAATGAGAAGGAGCAAGGAGCAAAGCTTCAATGCAGTTTATACTTCAGAGGTATATGAAAGAAAAAAGCAGTAACAAAAAGAACATGTAGCTGGAGAAATCACAGAAAAACCATAAAGCACAGTTATTATGGAATACAAGGGAGAAGTAAATGTTAAGAAGAAGTAAAATACCAAATGTTATAAAAAAAAAAAAAAAGGTAGGACAGGATGAGAAATGAAAACACACAGATTTAGCAACTGGAACTCAGTCTTACCTTAAGGATGTTGTAAAGCATTTTAACATGAGCTTAACTATCTATCTGGTTAAGTAAGAAAAGTTTACTTTCACTTGAGGAAGCAGAATGCCAGTAGAAACAATAGTCAAACTGCAGAAGGTAGCCGAGTAAGAATTAAGAAACTGGACCACAAATCAAACAAGCTCAGTGAAAAAGGGAAGGATAGGGAAAGAGTAAAAGTAAAAGGCATTTTTCAAGATTAAGTGTGATAAGATGGAGAACCCAGCATGGAAAATGAGAATAACAGAAAACAGCAAGGTTCAAGTGAAAGGAAGAAGGGATAAGATTAAGAATATAGATATTATCCTTTGAAAAAATAAAAACATTTTGTTCTTTGAGTGAAGATAGAGGAAATAAAGTATAAAATATGAAATGAAAAAAGAATGAGAAAAATAGAAATAGGACTGGTCATTTGAGGACAGTGGAAAGGTTCCAAATAACTAATATTGAGAATGAAATAGAAGAAGATCAAAATGAGATAAGGATCACCAGGAAGCACTGAGGCTAAGCTAGGAGGAAAAGTGTCAATTTATATTATGAACTTCTAAAGACCGTAATCAGATAGAACTCTACCAAATCTAGGAAGTCCATGAACAGGGAACAAAACCAAAGAAATGAACAGTTGTAATTATTTCAATTAATAGACTGGAAATTTCTGAAGAAAGATCAGAAGTATGGAAACCTTAAGTATTAATAAGAATAAAACTGAGATGACTACTAGATTAAAAGTGGGCTACTCTGGATCAACCTTTTCCTTAAAAACGGTGGGGGGCGGGGTGAGTTCTGAAGGAAAAAGCTTTTAGGAAAACTTCCTTGCATGATGTTGCTACAGAAATTGTACTGGGAGAAAAGGGAGTCAATACTATTGTGTAATGGTTTTCAGACACTTGTACAAAAATAATGTGACATTTAGAATAATCCAAGTCCATTTGAGCTTTCCTCAGTAAGATTAAGTAGTGAAAGACCGTTCTGACAAAGAATAGTTTAATTATTCTATCCACACAACCCTGACCAATATCTCCAAGGTGTATTATGAAGCACATCAGTAGAATAGCAAACTCTAGGACATGAGCTGAGAATCTGCTACCTAGAATATAAAGCAACTCTGATTGACTTCAGTAAGAAATTAGTGGTTTAACTAAAGGGCAACTCCTCTTACTCTTGTAAGAAAAAAAGTGTCTCTATTAATATTAAAACCCCCATTTCAAATATAAATAACTCAGAATTAATATACACTTAATTATTGTTAGTAAGCATACAGAACAAGAGAAAGAAAGTATAGTGCACAAAAGCCATTTTGCCTTAATTCAGCCATAAATAGGTTAAACTCTCTCTTAACTGCCACATTTGACATATACCATAGAAGGAAGTAACTCTCAATTAAATCTTTTTTTATTATAACTGAAAATGTAATACCATCAAAAATGACATGTTTCACCTTTTATTTCCTTTTCCAATGCAAAATGTCCATGGGTGGTATAAAACAAACTATAAAAATATCACAGTGAAGAACAATGTTACCTACCAATTGACACTTAAGTGGATGCTTAACCAGTGGACACCACGATTTAAAATCAACTAAAAAAAATATCAATAATTTTGGCTCTATAAAATTTCATTATTTGAAGTTAACACAGTGTTAGATAATATGAATGATACAAACAAAAGTAAATTTCCCTAATAAAAATACATTAATCACACTATATTATAATCCCTTGCCCTTACGCGGAAAGCCAACACTAGTGAGTGGTGATATTCCATTGTTATATGCCATTTCTCTAAAACCAACATTAGAAAACATTATAGAACAATTCATTCTGAAATATGCCTTCAACTGATAAAAGCCACATGATAAAAAATAAGGAACTAAAATTGTCCCATAAAAATCAAGAAGATACATACCTATTAAACTTGAAGGAAAAGTATACATATTCCATATGTAAGTTTACAAATATATCAAAAAATTAGTGCCTACAAATATCCTGCACAAGACTAAAATCAGTAAGATTCTCAAAATTTATTTTCTCCTCCTGGAAAAGATAAAAAGAATTCTGATAATAGTGTTAGCCTAAAAGTCCATAGTTTATTAAGGTATGACATCAAATATACCTTAAGTGCCATGATAAACTAAGGTATCATACAATCCAAAAAAACTAAACATGAATTCACAAGACTATTATCAATGGATATATCACACACAGCTAACATTTTCATGGTAACCCATGGGATCAAAACATAGCATTTTCCTTAAAACAATTAACTAAGGAATTGAAGCACAAATATAAAGATAATTGCTTCCTTTGGGCTTTGGCTGTCAAACACAAAAAATGCCAATGCTTTATAGTCCTGTGGTAATTAAAACCTTGTCACAGATCTAAACTATAAATGAATATTTATTTAAAGATAAATTTGCAATATGACACCAAAAGCACAAGCAACAAAAGAAAAAACAGATGAACTGAACATCATCAAAATTAAGAACTTCTGTGCTTCAAAAGACACCAGAAATAAAGTGAAAAGACAATCCACGGAATGGGTGAAAGTATTTGCAAATCCTATATCTCATAAGGGAATAGTTTTCAGAATATATAAAGAATGCTTACAATTTAACAAAAGACAATCCAATTAAAAAATGAGCAAAAGATTTGAACACACACTTCTCCAAAGAACATATGTAAATGGTCAATAGGCACATGAAATAATGCTCATCATCAGTTTTATAGAAATGAAAATCAATACCACAATGAAATACCACTTCGCGCTCACTTGGATAGCTAAAACAAAAAATGACTAAAAGTAACAAGCGTCTATAAAGATGTAGAGAAGTTGGAATCCTCATATCCTGTTGGTGCGATTATAAAATAGCACA
The DNA here is from genome assembly GCF_018350175.1 of Felis catus. Classification (NCBI taxonomy): domain Eukaryota; kingdom Metazoa; phylum Chordata; class Mammalia; order Carnivora; family Felidae; genus Felis; species Felis catus. The sequence continues at coordinate 74,944,507 of NC_058371.1, read as the reverse complement.
GCCATTTTGACAGTTCCTCGGACTTAGACAGTTATCACATCTTGCAATTCTACCCTTATTAAGCGCATATCCAAAAGAAATAAAAATATACATCCACACAAAAACTTATACCAGAATGTTCATTGCAGAAGCATTCCTAATAGTCAAAGTTAGATACAATCCATCAACTGATGAATGGATACAAAAATTATGGTATATAATGGAATGGTTTTTCCCATAAAAATGAATGGCACATGCTACAACATGGGTGAACCTTGAAAACATTATGCTAAGCGAAAACAGCCAGACACAAAAAGACAAATAGAATATGCTTTCTTTTATATGAAATGTCCACAATAGGCAAATCTATAGAAACTGAAAATATTTAGTGGTTGCTTGGAGAAGGGGGCTGTGGGGTAGGGGAGGCAGGCAGGGTGTTTAAAGGGAATTAGGGAATGACTGCTAACGGATACAAGGTGGGGTTGAAGTATCCTAAAATTAGATAGTAGTGTCAGTTAAACACCTCTGAATATGCTAAAAACCACCAAATTGTACACTTATGGATGAATTTCTTGATATGTAAATGTATTCCAATAGTTACTAAAAATAAATTTGCAGAAATGAAATACATATCATAAGCATATACAATGCAAACATGATTGCCTCCCTCAAACTAACTCAAATATATGCATCAGTGGGGAAGAAAACACATTATGTTGATTTGTTCTACCTAATATATCTTCAGGAATCAGTTACCACATTTTATAATAGTAAAAATTTGAGATTTTTATAACATCATTTGCTCCTAAAAATGTACATTTATTATAAATATACAGTAAGCAGAATAGTGTAATTGTTCAATATTTAAGCATCAACTATGATTATAGAATTTTAGAAACACATTTGGTTAAATACATATTGTTTCAAACACATTAATAATCATAATAAGAAAAATCAGTGTTTATTATTAAATATCTCTTCATATATCTAGGAAACTTCGATCAGCTAATCAAATTTATTCATCCTTAGTAATATTTCACAGACTACATCAAAACAATTAAAAAACTATATTATGACACTTGATAATCCAATGCCTCACATTGCTGAAGTATATTTAATAATTTTTAAATCTATCACTATTAACCAAAGCCTAAGTTTATGAAATTCTTAATATTAAAATGTTATTACAATGAAATTAGAGACCCCAAAGAGAAAATAGCTTAGGGCCTTACCAGAGTATTTGTCTTCATATTGACCTACTATGGTAAACAGGACCTAATGTAAGGAGGAGTCAAGTAATGGATGGCTAAAGAAGAAATCTGTATTACTGTCACCAGCTAATAGAAAACTGCTACAAACATCTCACATGAGGAAAATTGTGTTTCCTTCACCGAAGTACTAGCATTCTTGCCCACTAAGACAGCTCTGCCATCGAACTCTTTTAATACTCAGATTGCACACTAAAAGAATTTTCTGGATACAGTGTATAGAATAAATCAGAAGGAATCAGAATAAATCTATAAAGAAATTCTAGTACCAAGTAAAAATTATAAGAAATATAAATTATATTTGTTATTTACACTGACTATTGTAAACATCACTAAGGTAACATACATGCAAACTTAAGTAACATGCAAAATATTTAACACTGAAAGTATGTACTTACCAAATACTTAGGTAGCCTGTTAAAAATCCCTCTGCTGGTTGAGATTCCCTAAATAATAATAATAATAATAACAAAATGAAGAGGAGGAAGAAGAGGAGGAGGAAGAGGAGAAGAAAGAACTTTTGAACTTCAGAAGTTACCCCTACTCTGTAAAATCTAGCCAAGAATCCCACTTGTTTTTTTACAACACTTAAACACATCACATGCTGAAACTTTGGCACATGATAAATATAAAACAATTTTTCCTAATGTTAGAATTTGAATTTTATGTATAATATATGGAAAAGCTAATGAATTATCAAGATATTGGTAGAGTTTACTAGACTACAAAGAATGAGCTCTATAACAAATTAGATTTCAAAAATTACCAACCAAGACAAGAGCAAAGTAACAAGGTCTTAGAGAAGCACTGTTAAATTCTTCCTGACCATCAACAGACAATATCATACACTACACTTCTGGTATCTGTAGTTACCACCTTGTAAGCAGCACCTAGACAACCTAACTACAGAGTTAAAGTACAGACAGGGAGGTGGAAAAGTCTTTACAAAGTATTCACTCTATTTTTTTTCATTAACATAAGGAAGCATTTTAAATTCAACCTTACATTGACAGAAAAAAATTAAAATATTTTATCTACAATAAAAGGAAATGAATGTATAAGCAGGCAGATTACTTTTACTATTTACAAAAGTTCGTTATCAATCATTTTATAGCAAGCATGGTATACACCCTTTCAATCAGGTCTCATGTCAAAATAATCTTCAAAACAGGGGTGCCCGGGTGGCTCAGTCGCTTAAGCGTCTGACTTCAGCTCAGGTCATGATCTCACAGTTTGTGAGTTCGAGCCCCACATTGGGCTGACAGTGCAGAGCCTGGAGCCTGTTTCAGATTCTGTGTATCCCTCTCTCTCTGTCCCTCCCCCACTCATGCATGCGCTCTCTCTCTATTTCTCTCTCAAAAATAAACATTAAAAAAATTTTTAATAATAATCTTCAAAACAAAGTTCAAAATTCAAGAATAAAGCACTAGCTATAGAGATTTTATTGCTTGCCAGGCACATTGCTCACAACTTGAAAAAACTTATACACACTTTTCTTAAATTAGCTTTATAGATTAAAAAAAAAAGTCTTATAGAAATTAAATCGCCTGCTTAAATATAACAGCTGCCTTTGACTGAACAACCCAATGTCTTTAAGGCACTGTACTCTTCAAAAACAAAACAAGACAGAATACAATTCACAAAACTAGACTGCCTCTTTTAGAGTCAGGAAAAAATGTTTTTAAATCCCTTTTAAAGAATTACCAGAATACAAAATCATGTATCTTACTAACAGAAAATGTTACCATACCAGAACTTAAAATACCACATACAAAATAAAATAAAAATGTTTTCTTATGAGTAAGGCATACCAATAGATTTTCTATCACTACCACTGTTAAAATCAAAATCCATCAAATTCATTACATCCATCCATAGGCCATAAAAAAAGGAAGGAGAGAAAGTATATCAGAGACCTAAACAATAAATTTTAAAACAATTAAGCTTTTGGGAAGCCTGGGTGGCTCAGTCGGTTAAGAGTCCGACTTCGGCTCAGGTCATGATCTTGCAGTTTGTGAGTTCAAGCCCCACATCAGGCTCTGTGCTGACAGCTTGAAGCCTGGAGACTGGTTCGGATTCTATGTCCCCCTTTCTCTCTGCCCCTCCCCTGCACTCGCTTGTGCACACACGTGCTCGCTCTCTCTCTCTCAGAAATAAACATTGAAAAAAAAATTTTTTTTAAGTAATAAAGGTTTTATGAGAGAAAAATATTGTCATGACTTTGAAATAGGCAAAGATTTCCTACACAAGACACAAAGATCAACACAACAAATGGGGCTTCATTACAATTTAAAAGTAGTATTCTTTAAAAAGTTAAAATGCAAGCTACAGAGCAGGAGGAAATATTCATAATGCACATGCCCAACAAAGGACTCAGGTATGAAAATTTTTTTTAATATTTATTTATTTTTGGGAGAGAGAGAGAGACAGAGCATGAATGGGGTGGGGCAGAGAGAGAGACGCACAGAATCCGAAGCAGCCTCCAGACTCTGAGCTGTCAGCACAGAGCCCAACACGGGGCTCAAACTCATGAACCATGAGATCATGACCTGAGCCACAGTCAGACACTTAACCAACTGAGCCACCCAGGTGCCCCCAAAATATTTTTTTTTAAAAAACAACTTCAAATCATCAAAAACAAGACAACCCAATTTTTAAGATAGGCTGAAGACCAAACAAAACTTCACAAGAAAATAATTTCAAAACCCAATAATCATATTGAAAAGGTACTCAATATTACTATTAGGAAAATACAGGCAACATAATAAGATACTATTATCAACCGAAATGTGTAGTATTTATTTAAAAACCAGACAATGCCAAGTGCAAGTGAGAAAGTACAGCCACTGGCATTCTCATACACTGCATGTAGGAATGTAAATTAGTATAACCGGTATGGAAAACTATTTGGAAGTACCTACCAAAGGTGAACATATCCATACCCAATGACTAAGTAATACCATTCTTAAGTATGCAATCAATAGAAATGTGTACATATGTGCACAAGGAGCTATATACAAAGTTTATCACAGCAGCATTATCTAAAGAGCCCAAAACTCCATATAATCCAACGTCCACTAGGAAAGGGGTGAAATAAAGTATAGCATTACATGTTCGTGTAATCCTAAACCTCAGTGGAAAAAAAGAAAACTAAAAACAAAACAGGATACATATCACAAACATAATGTCAGGTGGGAGTGTGTGAGCGTGTGTGTGTGTGTGTGTGTGTGTGTGTAATTTATTAAATTCAAAAAACAAGCCAAACTAATCTCTGACCACAAAGTCAGAATAGAGTTAACTTTGGGATAAAGGGGTTATTTGATTGGGACAGAACACAGGGAAGCTTTAGAGAAGTAACTATCTTGATCTAGGTTACAACTACAAAGATGTGTTCACTTTGCAAAAGTTTATCAATATAGAAGTATTAATCTACTTTTCTACTTTGTCTGGCCTGGTAGACTCCTCCAAAACTCCAATCAGCCAAAAATTGTCATCAGCGTTCTACTAGTAGGTAGCTGACCACTCAGGTACAGTTCTCAGACATAAGGTGCACAAGTAACCCTTTCACAAAACTGATTTTTTAATCAGTTTAACCATTTGTTCCACCCCCAAGCCAGATACCTGCTTCTTCTAATTCAGGTATTTATCTTTCTTTTTTTATTTTTTGTAATTTTTTTTCAGTTTATTAAACTGAAAAAATTTATTTTGAGAGAAGTGGGGCAGTGCAGAGAGAGAGAATCCCAAGCAGTCTCCACACTGTCATGCAGAGCCTGATACAGGGCTCAAACTCATGAACTGTGAGATGGTGACATGAGCCGAAGACAAGTCAGACACTTAACCGATCGAGGAGCCCAGGCGTCCAGGGTACTTCTCTTTCTAAATGGTATTCACCAGGTTACTCATCAAGAGTAAGACTTACCATTCCCACTTTGGGAAATTTTGATATGAATAAATCTGTTAATTTGAGAGACATCTTAGAACTAAAAGGGGGGGGGGGGGGAACCTCCCTTAAGAGAAGTTTGCCTTATCTTCCTAAAAGAGAAAGATCAACTTACTGAATATAAGGAAGACCTCTCCAGAGGTCACACATCTCAGCAAACAAGACATATACTAGGAAAAGGATCAGGATCACAGAGTTATTAATTCTGAAGCTGAGAACCAACAGATCCCATCCAACATCTAAAGAGCCTGCAGAACTAGACATGGGTTTATTAAAAAAAAATTACCTAACTATAATTTCCAGTAATACTAAAGACCCCAAAGAGGACAATAAGGATGTAAGTAGAACAGTCTTCCCCTAAAACAAAAGAGACGCAGAATGAATGAATTCAGTGACTACATACCGTTCACCTAGCAACAAATAAAGATTGTTCATGAACTATAACCATGCAAATATTTGTATTTGAAAATCTTGCATCTTTAAATATACTTATTTATATATGTTATGCTAATAATATATTTCCCTATATTATTTATTATTCCCTATATACTGTTATTTTTTGTTGTTTTCTATTTTAATTTTGTAGGTGGAAAAGCAAGAGGTAGACTGGTGATGAATATAAAAAAAGCAGGATCTCAGCTAGTCAAAAGTTGTAAGTAGTTAGAAAGATCAGATCTTGAATAACCTGGAACAAACATCATTTCTCAAATTACCCATCACCTATTCAATTTAGCCTAATTACAATATTTCACAAATCAACCCAGTACAAATCAACAGTGTATCTCCACCTTATACAGAAGTGAATCCCAGTACAACCTTCAAATGTTTTCAAAAACCTTCACCCCATCACATTTTCTGCAAAAGATGTAAATTTGCACTTTAAAAATCTCATGTTGCATTTCTATTTCCTGAACAAAGAAGACACAGCACTCAGTATTTATCCTCTGAAGCATCTTGCCTGATTGCTTCAAAACTGCAAAGAAATGCTTAAACAATACTTCAAAGAGTTTGAAAGGAATCCCTCAACATTCTTTTTTTTTTTAATGTTTATTTTATTTTTGAGAGAGACAGAGACAGAGTATGAGCAGGGGAGGTGCAGAGAGAGAAGGAGACACATAATCGGAAGCAGGCTCCAGGCTCCAAGCTATCAGCACAGAACCTGACATGGGGCTCAAACTCACGGACTGCAAGATCATGACCTGAGCCGAAGTTGGACACTCAACCGACTGAGCCACCCAGGCGCCCCAGAATCCCTCAACATTCTGATTACCGTAGACACTATTTACAAATTTAAAAAGTAAATTCATGGTATCTTTAAAATATCTGACTTGTCCCAGATGCTACAACACTACAAAATACAAGTTTTGTTGTAAATCATCTACATTTTATATATAATCCTTTTCGCTACACAAATACTCTTTTATAAAGTTAAGCCCCCACCATATTCTTCAACATTCCCACAAACCTTACAAGTATTTCTAAACTCCTCATAAGTTCTTATAAATTGCCAATTTTTACAATGTACTTCTTTCGAAGCTTGTGCCTTATATATCTTTCACCATCATTTTCACGCTCCTTAAGTCAACACAAGTCCCAACTGATCATTTTATTGCAGTGACATATACAACCACTGTGAGAATTCTAAACCCTTTCCAGAAACATGGCCTTTATCTAGAAAGATGAACTGCTACCTTGATATCTGCAACTGGCAGATTCTACAATACATTGAAACTTTACTGGGTCCTAACATCTCATATAATCCCTAAAACTACACTATTCAGACTAAGTTTTTAAAAATGAGGAAAAGAATGATACAATAAGTGAAAAAAAAAGAGTAAAGAATAAACCTATTAACCTTAAACCTGGTACTATAAAACTTGATGCGTACAATTTTAAAGAAAAGAAGAATTTCACAAAATCAAATGTATCAATACTATTTAACAACTAGAGAAAACAAAAGCCCAAAAGAATTTATCTGAAATAATATAAATAGCAAAAGGCAGCCTATCTAAAACCAAGTATTGTGAATCCCAAGATCCCCAAGATCCTTTTCTTTCTTTCTTTTTTTTAAGTTTCTAATTTATTTATTTTGAGAGCGAGCGAGTATGCACAAGCCAGCATGAGTGGGGGTGGGGAGACAGAAAGAGAGGGAAAGAGAGAATCCCAAACAGGCTCTGAACTGCCAGGGCAGATCCTAACGTGGGGCTCCATCCCACGAACAGTGAGATCATGACCTGAGCCGAAATCAAAAGTCTGTCGCTTAGCCAACTGAGCCACCCATGTGCCCCCCACCAATATCCTTTTCTATTACCACTGGCTTCAAGGAATTAGGATTTAAGGTCTAATCTTATTAAAAAGTTAAAACATTTTCCCTTTCCATTCAAAACAAATTATTCCAACGACCCACAGAGGCATACACATTCCTTCCAAGTGTACAATGAAACATTCACCAAAATAAAACAAGCCTTAACAAAGTTTAAAGAATTAAAACAACTAAAAAAATACAAAATAGGTTATGTAATGGAACTAAGCTATTAATAAGTAAAAGAAAAATACCTCCCAAAAAAATCCCTAAAATAAGAATTCAACTACATATCTAAATAACCAATGGATCAAAGAAGGCTCAAAGGAAATTAGAAAATGAAAATAAATACAACATATCAAAATTAGTATGATGCAATCAACATAGTGTTTAGATGGAAATTAATGGCATTAAATGCCTATATGAGAAATGAAAAAGAGGGGCACCAGGGTGGCTCAGTTGGGTGAGCACCCAACTCCTGATTTCAGCTCAGGTGATGAACTCATGGTTGGTGAGTTTGAGCCTAACATAGGGTTCTGTGATGACAGTGCAGCACCTGCTTGAGATCCTCTCTCTTCCTCGCTCTCTGCCCCTCCCCCACTGGCATGCTCACTCCATCTCTCTCAAAAATAAATAAACTTAAAAAGAAGAAGAAGAAGAAGAAGAAGGAGAAGAAGAAGAAGAAGAAGAAGAAAAGTTTTAAATTGAAAAGATTCCACCTTAAGAAACTGGGCAAAGAAGAAGAGTAAGATAAACTCAAAGCAAACAGCACAAAGATAATACTCAAGAGCAGAAATCAATGGATTTCAATGGAATTGAAAACAGTAAAATAGAGAAAAATAAATGGATACAAAAGCTAGTTCTTTAAAAAGCTCAATAAAATTAATAAACCTCTACCTAGACTAACCAAGGGGAAAAAAAAGAGAAAGATAATATAAATTACCAAGAGGACTGAAAGCAGGGATCTTCACTATAGACTTTAGACATTAAAATAATTACAGAATACTTATAATAATTAGGTAATACAAATTAATGCCTACAAATTCAGGAACTAAAATGAAATGTATCATTTCATCCCAAAAGAGAAAAACTGCCAAAACTCATTCAAGAAAAAGCAGATAACCTGAATTTTCTGGTATATATTAAAGAAAACAAATTTGTAGTTAAAAATTTTCCAAAAACTAAAATACATGCTTTGAAGTTTCATAACAAATGCTACAAAATATGTAGAAGTAATGTCAATTAAATACAATTTACTCCAAAAGAAGTAGAATTTACTCCCAACTCAAAGTACCAAAGCAAGACAAAGACACTGTAAGAAAACAGCAGAAACAACATCCTTCATGAACATATACAAAATTCTTCAACAAAATAAGCAAACTCATCTCTCTCCTCCAGCCATCCAAGATGCTGAAAGGAAAGAAGACTAAAGGGAAGAAGGTGGTCCCAGTCCCTGCTGTTATAAAGAAGCAAGAGGCCAAGAAGGTAGTCAATCCCCTGTTTGAGAAAATACCCAAGAACTTTGGCACTGGACAGGACATCCAGCCCAAAAGGAACCTCAGCCACTTTATCAAATGGCCCTGCTACATCCAGCTGCAGCAGCAAATGGCTATTTTCTATAAACGTCTAAAAGTGCCTCCTGCAATTAACCAGTTCACCCAGGTCTTGGACTGCCAAACAGCTACTCAAATGCTTAAGCTGGCCCACAAACACAGACCAGAGACAAAGTGAGAGAAGCAGCAGAGATTATTGGCCCAAACCTTGAAAAAAGCCACCAGCAAAGGGGATGTCCCCACTAAAAGGCTGCCTGTTATTCAAACTGGAGTTAATACTGTCACCATCCTGGTAGAAAACAAGAAGGTTCAGCTGGTAGTAATTGCACATGATGTGGATCTCATTGGCTGGTTGTATTCCTGCCTGCCATGTGACATAAGCTGGGGGTTCCCTACTGCATCATCAAGGGGGAGGCCAGGTTGGTCCACAGGAAGATCTGCACCATTGTCACTCTCACACAGGTTAACTCAGAAAACAAAGGACCTCTGGCCAAGCTGGTAGAAACTATCAGGACCAATTACAATGACAGACATGATGAGATGTGCCATCACTGGGAAGGCAACATCCTGGGTCCAAAGTTAGTGGCTTGCATTCCCAAGTTGGAAAAGGCAAAGGCTAAAGAATTAGCCACCGAACTGGGCTAATAGACGCTATTGAATTTTCTGTATATAAAAGTAATGAACAGTTCTCTTTCAAAAAAACATAAATAAGCAAACTCAACCCAGCAACATAAAAATGAGTAACAGCTCATAAGCAAGTAGAGTATACAGCAAGAATACAAAGCTGGTCCAATATTTGAAAATCAAACAAGGAAAGAGATCGTGTTAATGAAGCAAGAAAAACCACACAGCTAATGATGAAGCACTAGACAAAATCCAGCATCCATTTCTCACCAATAAGGAAAGAAAAAAAAAATAAAGCAAAGCAGGAATTTTCTTAAACTACTAAAGGCTGTCTAAATAAACTTACAGCTAATTCTATATTTAACAATAAACAACTAATAAAAGACCAGGAACAAGGCAAAGACATTTATTCGATTCAGCATCATTACTGGAAGCCCTGGCAAGAACAGTTAGGAAAAAATAAGAAAAAAGGCATACAAATTGGAAATGAATAAATGAAAAATGGTATTGGAGTGCCTGGGTGGCTCAGTCGGTTAACCATCCAACTTCAGCTCAGGTCATCATCTCACAGTTCGTGGGTTCGAGCACAGCATCGGGCTCTGTGCTGACAGCTCAGAGCCTGGAGCCTGCTTCACATTCTGTGTCTCCCTTTCTCTGTGCCCCTTCCCCACCTGTTTCTCTCCCCCCCACCCCTCTCAAAAATTCATTTTAAAAAAATGAAAAATAAATAAAAAAATAAAAAATTTTTCATTTTTAAAAAATGGTCTTTATTTGCATGCATGACAATCTACATAGAAAATGTAGACAAAGGTTACAAAAAAGCTCCTAGAACTAATAAAAGATTTTAACTCATGGAATATGGGGACCTGACTGGATACAGAATAAACATATTAGGTGAGAAGACTCCAAAGGTGGTAAGTATTCCATGGTACATCACAACAAGAACCACTTGGTTCAAGTGGCAACTTACAGATCTTTCTATTTGCAAAGGCACATTTTCTCCTTTGTAATAGTAAGTGATGTGTGGGATAATAATTTGGTATTATGTGTATACCCTGTTTCCAGCAGTCTTTCCTCCAAGGTTTTGGCATTCACTGATGGTTCTGGTCTAAAGTGTTTCACTGGAGTTTTCACTATGATAATATTCTAGGTCTAACATCGCTTCAAAATGTATTAACTTCTCTCTTCTCTAAATAAGGCTTCCCTTTTCCTTTATCCCTCTTATCACTCTGGACTTCTAAATTATTTTTTCAAATTAAGGTTTTACAATTAACTACAATAATTCTCTCACTAAGGCTTAGATAGTTCCAGATATGGCCAGTAGGAACTCCTTTGGAGCTGGGGTTTGGGGGTTCTGCTGATGTGATACAATAGCTTTTGAGCACTTTCTTATTTTCTGGCTGTTTTCTCTGCCCAAGAACTAGGATCTGCAATTTTTCACGGAAGCCTTGGATCCTTTCAGTAGGAACAATATTTAGAGACGATCTTATCAGTGCTGAGTGTAGTTATTGCTACTGCAATTGCTGATGCTTATAAGCCCTTCTACTAGAAGGAAGAGGGGACTATATATGTGTATAATCATAGATTCTTATTGATATTTCCATTCAACTGATAGTAAAAGACTTTTTTATTTTTTTATATATATTTTTTAATTTATTTAAATTCAATTTAGTTAACATACAGTGTAGCGGTGGCTTCAGGAGTAGAACCAAGTGATTCATCTCTTACATATAACACCCAGGGCTAATCCGAAAAAGTGCCCTCCTTAATTCCCATTACCCATTTAACCCATCCCCCCATCCACCTCCCCTCCAGCAACCCTCAGTTTGTTCTCTGTATTTAAGAGTCTCTTATGGTTTGCCTTAGTGGCTGTATTTGTCTATATTCTCTTAATGTTAAATTTATGGTTCCTAATAATATTAATAGGTTAATTTAAATGTCTTGTCTGTATTTTGGAATGGTTTCAAGATTACCATAAATAATATAGTTCTACTAAGTAAATGAGATCAGACTATAGGATTCTTTTTATATATTAATAATATGTCTTGGACATTTTGCTATTTCATGACATTTAGATTTTAATCTTTTTTGGTCAATCTATTAATATTCAAAATATGGATGATGTACTACAGTTTATGTAGTCATTTCTCTACTAGTGGGCATTCAGATTGCTTCCAACATTTTGCTACTACAAATGATGCTATAATTAACACTTACATACATATATATATATATATATATGTAAAGATATATAAGCATATATAGATACATATGTAGATATATATATCTTTATGCATACTTTTATAAAATCATGCATATTCTTAGAATTATTATTCCTTATTCACAATTCATTTTTCTAAGCTTTGTTAATTTTACTTTTTTAATATGAAATTTATTGTCAAATAATTGGTTTCCATACAACACCCAGTGCTCATCCCAACAGTTACCCTCCTCAATGCCCATCACCCACTTTCCCCTCCCTCCCTGAGAAACTTAACAGAAGACCATGGGGGGGGGGGAGAAAAGTTAGAGAGGGAAAGAGCCAAACCATAAGAGACTCTTAAAAACTGAGAATAGGGGCGCCTGGGTGGCGCAGTCGGTTGGGCGTCCGACTTCAGCCAGGTCACGATCTCGCGGTCCGTGAGTTCGAGCCCCGCGTCAGGCTCTGGGCTGATGGCTCAGAGCCTGCAGCCTGTTTCTGATTCTGTGTCTCCCTCTCTCTCTGCCCCTCCCCCGTTCATGCTCTGTCTCTCTCTGTCCCAAAAATAAATAAACGTTGAAAAAAAAAAATTAAAAAAAAAAACTGAGAATAAATTTTGTTAATTTTAGAAGCTCTGTTATGTTTGTTAAAACTTTGCTACAAATTGCAAATATTTTCTACTAATCGGGCCCTCTTATATTTTTTCTTAGAGAAGTCTATTCCATTTTAATGGAGGCAAATCTGTTTTCCTTTTCAAATATATGGTTCTTTACATTTTGATATGTTAAAAAAATAACATTGTGCTTTGTGTGTCTATACACTCTCCTCATTTTTCATTTATTTGGACTCTTTCTGGACTCTTCCTGCATCATCACTATCAATGTTTTTAATTACTACAGCTTTTTTTTTTTTTTTAATGTTTATTTATTTCTGAGAGAGAGACAGAGTGCAAGCAGGGGAGGGGCAGAAAGGGAGGGAGACACAGAATCCTTAGCAGGCTCCAGGCTCTGAGCTGTCAGCACAGAGCCCCACGCGGGGCTAGAACTCATGAACCATGAGATCATGACCTGAGCCGAAGTCAGACACTTAACCAACTGAACCACCCAGACACCCCTTAATTACTACAGCTTTACAGTATAGCAAGCAATACCATAAAACACTTGTCAGGTTTTTATTTTTAAAACTTCTACTGGATACTCTGATTCATATACTTCATATATTTGAGAATCAAGTTGTCAAGTTTCCCCCATTTTTCAAACGGAAAAAATAAATTGTTGTTTTGATTGGAATTGCATTAGTTTTATGGATAAAATTTTGAAAAAGTCTTATAACACTGCACACACAGAAAAGGAAGTCAGCTGCAATACAATATTACTCATGGCACGTTGTTCATTTAAAATAAATCCACTCAGGAACAGTCAATTAAGCATCCAACTTCGGCTCTGGTCATGATCTCATGGTTCATGAGTTTGAGTCCCACATTGGGCTCTGTGCTGACAGCTTGGAGCCTGGAGTCTGTTTTGGATTCTCTGTCTCCCTCTCTCTCTGCCCCTACCCTGCTCGTACTCTGTCTCTTTCTGCCTCTCAAAAATAAATAAAAACATTAAAAAAAAATTTTTTTTAATGAATCCACTCACAACAGCTAATTCAATTATTAAATGCTCAGATGCAAAGTTCCTTGGGACACAAGATTCATACAAAGAAAAATACAAAGCCCAATTAAATGGACAGAAAGAAAATGTAAACACAGTTTACAAAATTAAACAATAATGACAACAAAAATACCAAAAAGACTGAAACCAAGACCTAAGATCAAAATTCTAAAGATGTGGAGAAAAGAAGACAAAGTTGTCCTGATGATATACCTCAGGACTAGGAAGGCTTTAAGTTTTAAACTACAAACCCACAGGGGGCGGGTGAGTGGCTCAACCAGTTGAGCTTCAGACATGGTTGTGAACTCAAAGGTTCCAGATTAGAGCTCTGTGTTGAGCCCTGTGCAGGGAAGGCTCTGTGCTGACAGCTCAGAGCCTGGAGCCTGCTTTGGATTCTGTGTCTCCTTCTCTCTCTCTGCTTCTCCCCCAGTTGTGTACGCTCACTCACTCTCTCCAACTCTCTCAGAAATAATGAATGAATAAACTTTAAAAACATAAAAAAACTCCTAACCCATAAATAGGCCTTGTACCTGATAAGCAGATTCTGTCAAATTAATTTCCTAGGAAGGTATCCTAGACACCAAGAAAGTCAAGGGTAAAATACCTTAAAATAATACTTGTCACAACATTCCAGTTTAGTGCCCCTAGCAAAATGCTACCATAGGTAAAAGTAATAAACATATAACTCTCTCATCCTACCCACCCTATCCTCAGTTCCACCTAACATGTGACAATGCAGAGTACAAACTTTTAAAGAGCCTACATGAAAGACAAAATGCTTGTCTTACTTAAGTTAAAAATTAACACACATTTGGAGTACTTGGGTGGCTCAGCCGGTTGAGCGTCTAGCTCTTGGTTTCAGCTGAGGTCATGATCTCACAGTTTATGAGTTCAAATCCCATGTCAGGCTCTGTGCTGACAGTGCAGAGCCTGCTTGGAATTCTGTCTCTTCTTCTCTCTCTCTCTCTCTCTCTCTCTCTCTCTCTCTCTCTTTCTTTGCCCCTCCCTCTCTCTCTCTCTCCCTCTCAAAATAAATAAATAAAAACTTTTGAAAAACAACACACATTTTGCATTCAATCCTATATTATTTGTGAAGTCATCTTATTATATAATCTTCTAATTACCTAACAGTTAAATTGCTTAACGTTCTTTTTCTTTTTCAGGATTCAGAATAGCCATTTTTTAAAAATTTTTATCATTTAAGTATAGCTAAAATACAATGTCATATTAGCTTCAATTGTACAACATAGCGATCCAACAATTCTATACATTATGTAGTGCTTATCACAATAAGTGTAGTTAGCTTAATGTTTCTACTCTCTAACTCTTTAAGTAAAATTGATGCTCGGACAAATAGTGTTTATCTGTATCCTACGGGTGCATGACTCTCCCTACACACAGGCCAGACCCTACTAAACCATACCACCAAACACTAGAGAAGTTTACATAAAAAGCAAGACCTTACAAAATCAAGAACAAGGCAATACAAACAAAATAGACTGTAATATATACCCTGATGGACAAATACTTTGGTTGAACAGTCAAGTATCTAAATTTCCTATTTAAATCGGGTATAAAAGACCACACAAATTTCTTTTAAAATTGAAGAAACTATTAACAGTAAAGGTGAGAAAAATCAAATGATACTAGGTCATAAGTATATATTTTCTTTAATGTTAAGTTCACAATGACAGAAAATGTAAGTTCATAACGACTGAAATATATACAAACATATATAGATGTGTTGTGTATATATGTATTTCTAATGCTTTTAACAAAATTTGTCAAAATAATACCTTTTAAACTAGGAACTAACTAAAAGTAATGTTTGGCCTTCCTTTAAATATAAATATTAAATATGACCACAATGGATAATTTTGATAAGTAGTAAACAATTATATAGTTGTATTCATAATTGAAAGAATTGTAACAAAGATCTTTTAAACTTATCATTTAATTCATCTTTGGGGCACCTGTGTGGCTCAGTCGGTTAAAGCAACCAACTAGGGTCATGATCTCACAGTTTCTGAGTTCGAGCCCACATCAGGCTCTGTGCTGACAGTTTGGAGCCTGAAGCCTCCGAACTGGACTGTCTCCCTCTCTCTCTGCCCCTCTCCTGTTCACAATCTCTCTCTCAAAAATAAATAAACATTAAAAAAAAATAATTCATCTTTAATGGCCATATTACAAGAGTTTTGAAGGTCAAGACCCCTGTCTTCTATTTTGTCTTTAAGAATAATTTTTACAAATGAGTAAAATCTAGAAACATACATTTTCTCTGGTGCCAAACCTGATTCTAACAAACTATCTAGCACTAAGAAAAGAAATAACATATACTAATATACATAACCTTGGCATAAATGTATGTTTTTAAGAAAATTTATAGCATATTCCAAACTTTCCAATTGAATAACCCTATTAGGTGACTGGAAAGTTTTCTAAATGTAAATACTTGAAAATATGGCCAGAAAAACACAAAACTTGGCTGGACATTCCTATACTGAAAGAGTTCTGAGTCTCCACTCCTACACCTTCTATCTTCAATTACTTCCACGTGGAAAATATTCAATTAACATTCATGTCTTGCCTACCTCTTTTTAAAAGGCACTGCGTATAAGCATATATCACAGCAAATAACCCAAATTATGTAATCAAACTTCCAAGTATAAACAAATTATTTACAAAAGAGAAATTTGTATAGGCACTTGAGACTTATCATCTCTTCCTTTAAGTCTTTTCCTTAAGGTAGATGAGATCTAGACTAAGACATATTATGTTATCAGTGGAAACTCCATAGACCCACAGTAGTCCATGACATATGATTTCTGAGCAAAGTTAGAAAGAAGATCATTTTTCTAATAAACACGGCTACATAAATAAATGTTATCTTAATATAGATGCCTTCCATAAGGCAGTATCACTAACACCCATCCAAATAGGTTCACTTTTAATAAACTATTTACTAAGTCATGTGATGGTCATGTGATATCTTAAAAAGATCCACTTTACAATATGGCACACTCAACTACATATGATTTTGTTATGTATATAAAAAGGAACTATCATGTGTCACTTATACATCTGATTGAAATATTAAATAAACTTGTAATAAAAATTATATTCCAAAAAACTATGAAGAAAGTAGATATGAATTTAAATATTTTCAATTATTCTGGTGACTTCTATCCTTTTGTCTATTTTGCAAATTCTCGTTAATGTGGTTCTTTACCATTTAAAATGTATGTAAATGGGCCACCTGGGTGGCTCAGTCAGTTAAGCGTCCAACTTCAGCTCAGGTGATGATCTCATGTTTCATGGGTTCGAGTCTCATGTCGGGCTCTGTGCTGACAGCTCAGAACCTGGAGCCTGCTTCAGATTCTGTGTCTCCCTTTCTCTCTGCCCCTCTCCTGCTCTGGTGCTCTCTCTCTCTCTCTCACACTCTCTCAAAATAAACATTAAAAAAATTTTTTTCAATATGTGTAACAAACAAAATAACCAAGCAATTCTACATTTTATAACTATTAAGGATCATTACATGTCTTTTTAAAAATCTTTATATTAGCACCAGTTTTATTTATTACTCCAGCTCTAGGGCATGGTAGTACATATAGTAGTCACTCAATTTTTACTGAATAAAATTATTTAACTTTTGTAAGTTTTGGTTTCTTCAAAGTAAAACAAGCATAGCAATACCTACATGTTACAATTGCTTACAATTAAATAAGCACATATATGTAAATAATACATACACACAGAAGGTGCTTAAAAATTAAATAAGATAATATATACACAGAGAAGGTGCTAAAATGTCAAGTTGATCCCTTGTTTCAGTAAAAACAAATAATTGTTGCTATTAGTTTAGTTCATACCTAAAAACAAAGCCAAATAATTTTCTCAAAGTTAATATGGGACCAAGATTAGACAAAAATTTTAGGGTAAAAAGAAAGGAGGCTTATCAACCAGAAACCAGAAAGATTTACTATACATTCATAACGGTGAGATCTGCGGTATTGGGTCGAAGAGGCCAATGAACAAGAACACAGAGTCCAAATTCAAATCTGTGTGTATACGGAAATTTCATACATGACAAAGGTAGTATTACAAGAAGTGAGAAAAAGGACTATTTAAATGAATGATTCAGGGACAATTAAACATCCACTAAAAAAGTAAGGTAAAAATATATCTCTACAACATCCCAGTGTAGATCAAACTTTCTAGGTATTATGTTTTACCAACACCTGAAAAAATCGAAACTAAAACTTTCAAAAGACAATATAGGATAATCTCACAAGACATGAAGATTGAAAATGCTATTTTAAATAAGGCACAAAAGCCATAAAAGAAAAAGTTGATATATTCGTCATCAAAACTTTAAACTTCTGTATTAGAAGGGGTACAACAAAGTTAAAAGTCAAATGACTATATTCCACATTCTCATAGGACAACAACAGCCTCATGTAAATCCAATCTTTCCATACACCCTTCAAAACTGAAAATTAAAAAAAGCATCAACCCAGAGAGCAAATAAAACTACCCATAAACCACACCATTGCCTTAACCAGCAGACTAATACAGAGTCCATGTTAGATATAAGTTGAGGAAGGGGTAAAATTTTAGCAGAGCAAATTCTGAAGACTCAAGCACAGACTGCATGGCAAACAGAAGGAAACTGGAGCCTGGAGTAGGTGGAACACATGATTTCCAGAAAGCGAAAGTCTTACAGTAAATAGGAAAGTACTAAGAAATGGTGTCCCAGAGTAGATCAGATTCCTGGCTACCAATGAATAGATAGGGAGGGTTCAAAGTATGAAGGATCAGAGATGGCAGTCTCAGGAAGATGGGACACCCTTAGAGGCTTGGTGGTAAAAGGAAAGAAGACAGCAAAAGGTGGAAATTAAGTGTTTTACAAAAACAGAAAAGAATCTCAAAAGTGTACAATACACAAATCCCTTTCCCCTCACCCTCCCAGACCAAAAAAACAAACAAGAATAAATAAATAAATAACCTATACATCAAAGAAATTGCACTTCACTATACCAACAAAAGGGAGAGCTCTTGAACAAGAAATATTATAAGCCAAGCAAATCTCTCACCCCTGTCTACATACAACTGGTAACGCTAAGCCAGGAAATGAATAGAAGTAGTAGACAACACTAATTAAAAAGCTACTATAAGAACATGGAAAGGGGCAGCTGTAGCTCAGTCAGCTGGGCGTCTGACTTTGGCTCAGGTCATGATCTAACAGCTTGTGGGTTCCAGACCCACGTCAGGATCTGTGCTGTCAGCTCAGAGATCGGAGCCTGCTTCAGATTCTGTGTCTCCCTCTCTGCCCCTGCCCTGCTCACACTCAATCTCTCTCTCTCTTAAAAATAAACATTAAAAAAAAAAAAAAAAGAATTTTTTAAGGGAAAAAAAAAAAACATGGAAATTCCAATCCAAACACTTCAGCTAATGAAAATTCTCACCACAAAAAATTCACAAAACTGTCAACTAATACTCCAGATTGAAGTAAATACAGTGTGTCTGTGTGTGTGTGTGTGTGTGTCTGTGTGTAAGCAAAAATCAAAAACTCAGAATAGATATTGACAAAACACAGCAAGATATGAAATAATAATTGACCCTACTTGGGAGAATAAACAAAAAGAAAAAAAAAGAAGAAGGAAAAGTCAAATCATTTTTTAAATTATAAAAAGTAAGACTGAATTCGAATAAAAACATAAGGGAAAATAAGGAGCAAGGAGACAGACAAGAGAATAAAAATAAAGGAAAAAAGATCAAATAAAAAACCACAGATCTGTGAAGAAGCTATAACATGCATAACTGGTAACTATGAAGAATAAAAGCAAAATAAAAGAATATATAAAATTATAATTTAAAACGTATTTCCAAAAACAAAAACAAATGCATACATGTATGTTGTAGCAGGCAGGAAGAAATATGATATATGTGAATTTTGACAAAAATCTACATACTTGGAAAAACAATCTCAGAATAATAAACTCTAAAACATAGCCTAATAAAATTTTAATAGTAAATAAAAAAATTAAAAAAAAAAACCTTTGGGGGCTTCCAACAAAAATACTGTACTAAGCCTCTTACAAAAGACAGAAGTAAGGTTGGCATCAGATTTCTCAATGGCAACATTCAAAGTGAGTCAACATTGTAGCACCTTTTTCAAGAAATCCAAGGAATCAAACTGTAAACCAAGGATTTCATACCCAATCAGGTGTCCTTTTAACTATCAAGGCTATTAAAGAAACACAGATTTAAACTTGCATGAACTCCGGAAATATACTAAGCATAGCCCATTATGAGCAATCTACAAAAGAATGAATTTCATATCATCAAATAAAGACAGAGGAAACTTTGACAAAAGCTTTACTAAACAGAGACAACAGTGAATATATTTAATTTTAGATATATTACTAAAACAAAGGTATGGACAAGGACAGAAGAAGAATGGTACTTAAATATTATATTCTTTCACATATTATAATGGAATTTTTAATATGTAAAATAAAGGGAAATAAAAACACAGAGAAGAATCAGCTCTCTGGTGTTAAATAGGTAACAAGTGAATGTCAAAGGATATTCATTTAATGCAGACAAAACAATATTCAGTAGTCTAAGTCCACTGCCAAAATTTAGCCATTAAAACAAAAATATCAACCTTCCTTAAGTAAGAAAATAATTCTCAAAAAGTAGAGAAACAGACCACTATGTGAAAGAATAAAAAACAGCAGTAAATACAACACATCAATCAGAAAAACACCCATCATATCAAGATATGTAAACAAGCTTACATCTCTTAGTAAAAAGAAAAAATTTCAAATTGCTTATTTGATTGAACAGAAAACAGTATTTATAAAAAAACAACAAAAAAGTTAAAAATACTTAGGAATAAATGTAAATGTGTAAAACTTCTATAAGGAAAACTTTAAAACACTTCTGAAACATACAAAAGTAAATAAACAAATAGAAAGACATCCCCTATTCTCTTGCAAAAGTGCCTTATTATCATAAAGATGTTGATTTCCCCAAGCTAATGAGTAATAACATTACTCAAATAAAAATACCAGCAAATGTTTTCCTAGAATTCAATAAGCTAATGCTCAAATTCACTCATAAGGAATATGCATATCTAGTGTTTCTGTGTAAAAAAGAACATGAATAACATATACAAACACAAATGCATGCACACACATAAATAGGCTTATTTTTACAAAAAGAAACACAAGGATAAACCAGAAATTAATGAAATTGGTTACCTACAAAGTGAGTAAAAATGGAAAATAGTGATTGAGAAGGAAGACCTTTAAGAATGCTTTTTTATGTAGTTTTGACCCGTAGACATGGTAGTTTTACTATTCTCAAAATGGTAAATAAAATTAAATCAATAATGGAGCCCTAAAACTGAATATGAACTAAAACAGATTATCAAGTGTTTATCAAGGTGACAAAAACATAATTAATTAAAATAACTTATGAGCATAGTACTCTGACTACATACCTTCACTGGGATCTACTGTATGAACAAAAAACTGCATAGAAATCTTAAACCTTACATATTGGGTTTATAGTTGGCAGCAGTATTGGTATGGCAATTTCAATATTATGTTGTGTTTACGTTGAAGGACAGAACCAATAAATAAATGTATATTGATGTTATTGTTAAGAGACATCCAAATATGTAACAGGAAGAGAGAAGAACCCTGCAGTAGTAGATTGGAATTACAAATATTACTGGTTTTTTTAGACCACTTGCTCTGTCCAGTGAAAAGAGTCCCTAAAGAACAGTGATACACAGTAATACAGAACATATCCAGTGCCCATGATGTAGTGATGGAACTACACCAAGAGGAATAAGGGTCCTTGGAGAAATAGCCATTTCCAGGTCCATAGTGGGAAAAGCATAAAAGTAAGAACAGAACATTCTTTTGTGCCAGAAAAATTAAGTGCTCTAAAAATGATGGGACCTATCACAGAGACACCAAAACCAGACTGAATGAGTTCCCACTGGCTAAATTTTAACAATTTGAACCTTCAAAAGAAATATAACAATAATGGATTTTAATTCACTGAATAAAAGAATCCATGAGCCCACAGTGATAATGAAAAAAAGGAGAGTAGAAATTCTTCCTCACAGAAGAATACCAGCTAATAAATGTGGGAAAAAACAGAACTAAAAAAAATCATCATTTTGCAAATATCAATGTAATCAATGATTCAAGCAAATATCAACAATGAATGTTAAAATCACTGGGTGAAAGGTCCTTGATGTTTCCTCAGCCTCCATGCATGGATTAATTACCAAAGAGAAAAAGATATCTTTACAATGGAGAAATCTGGCAGCATTTGCTAAACCAACTAATCCAGTTTAACATCACAAATAATGGAACAAACTAATAATATAGAAGTTAACATAAACAAACTTTATATATATATACATATATATATATGTATATATATACACACACGTACACATATGTATATATATATACGTATATATATGTATATATATACGTATATATATATACATATATATACGTATATATATACATATGTGTACGTGTGTGTATATATATATACGTATATATACATATATGTATATATACGTGTGTATATATATATACATATATGTGTATGTGTGTGTGTATATATATATATATATAATCTCAATATGGATAATCCTGATATGAACATTGAGTGAAAAAAAGGAAGTTAAAAGGTGTTAAACAATATTTACATTTTAAACCTAAATCAATCCTATTAATTTTTTTATGCAAACGTGCATAAAAGTATAAAAAACAATGGATAACTTCAGACTACTAATTACCTCTTACAAGAAAGACAGAAGAATGAGATTAGCCATCCTCAACTAACTTTTTATTTAAAAGGTTTTAAGGGAGACCTGGGTAGCTCAGTCAGTTAAGCATCTGACTTCAGCTCAAGTCATGATCTCAAAGTTTGTGGGTTCAAGCCCCTGTCGGGCTCTGTGCTGTCAGCTCAGAGCCTGGAGCCTGCTTCAGATTCTCAATCTCTCTCTCTCTGCCCCTTCCCTGCTCACACTCTGTATCTCTCTCTCAAAAATAAACATTTAAAAAAAAATTGTTTTTTGTAAGTAAATAAGTTCTGAAACAATTCTAGCAAAATGTTAATATTTGTCAATTTTGGCTACTTGGATACATGAGCACTTTAAATTCCTTCTTGTATTTTTTATATCTTTAAATATCTTATAATTTAGAAATTTAAAATTATAAATGAATTGCTGCTATACAAATCTTGGTTCTATACAGCTATACAATACTTACTTCTGTACTTCATGGCCTTTAAAACTATGGTTTTGAAGACCTTTGATTTAGAAGCAGGCCCCCCCATGATTCTACTTTAATCTCTAATGTAAATTAATAGAAGCCAATCAGCACTCCCAAAAATGATCCTAATAAGTAAAATGCATTTCATTTACTTAAATAAAAGATAACTTGGAAGCTATGCCATCTGAGTGGCATTATACCTTCTCTAAAGTTTAATACCTTCTGTATCTCATATTAATCTTAATATATATCACCATTTGAAGAACTGAAAAGTTTGTCCATTCTAATAATTCATTTTTTCAATCATTCTGAACTACCTCTATAAAACCATCCTACTAAAATTATTATTTTTAAATAGTAACCAGTTAAGTCTATTCTTTTAAATCTACTATTGTAAAATTGATGCACAAAAACATTTTTCAAACTCAAAAATTTTAAGTGGTTTGATAAGTTAGTTCTTCATCACATTTCTTATAATGCTTCAATCTATTTGTAAAAACTTTCTATTTTCTGCTTAAGAGAAGGTCAATGGCTTTCACTTCACTACTCTAACATAATCATGAATTGAAATGAGAACTCTTAGCTCTTTGGACCGACAAAGCTACCAGTATGCCTAAGCCAATAAAGCGATTTGTTCATTAATGCTGCTAATAAAGCAACCTTTTGTTAGTCTATGAAACATCAGAAACCTCAGAGACTCTAACTGCAATTTTTCCCTGTTTTTGCCATATGAACTTAGAAGTTCTCTTATATGCCATTTACTTTAACAACTAAAACATAACCATCTAGAAATTTGACTCCCCACTCTAGCTAATTTCATAACATATTAGTTCTAGCTTCAGAAAACTGTTCCTAGATGAAACTACTTTTATTTAATTATTCTCTATTTTCCCATAGAGCCAATCTGTGTAGAAATCTGTGCCATTGTCTAATTAACACTTTAAGGAACAATCCCTGTAATATTCTCAAAATGAAAAACAAAAAGGTTCATTTACCCAATAAGCATTAATCGATCAACTACAGTAAGCAACACATGCAAAGATTAATATACAATTTCTGCCCTCAAGCAACTCAATTTAAGGAATAAGACAACCATCTAGAAAAATTACTGTAGGGTAGCTTATAATAATATTAACTACTAAATGTAACAGCATGAAGGATATAATTGAGCTTAGACAAGATAAACAGTCTTCAATGAGGAGGCTTTGAGGCAAAATAAAGGAAAATATATTTAGGTTTAGTGAATACCTTATATGTAAAAACAGGAACATAAAACACCACAATACAGGCAAAAATTCTGAATTTATAAGGCTAGAATGTATCATGCATCTAAGAAATTAGTAAGAAACATTAGTTCTTGAAGCGCTTTTGAATTTGGACTTTTTTTCCATGCAGTGGACAGACATTAAAGAATCATAAGAAGGCGTAGATGATATTCAGATTTTTTTTTTTTAAAGAAAGGTCACTCCTTAGGTACCTTGAATGCCCAAAAGCTTAATGTATTATGAAGTTATTGAAAACAGAAGCTGGAGAGCCTGGGTGGCTCAGTCAGTTAAGCATCCAACTCTTTTTTTATTTTTTTAGTGTTTATTTTTGAGAAAGAGAGAGAGAGAGAGCACATGCACAAGCAAGGGAGGGGCAGAGAGAGAGTGAGACACAGAATCCAAAGCAGGCTCCAGGCTCTGAGCTGTCAGCACAGAGCCCGATGCAGGGCTCAAACTCACAAACCTGTGAGATCATGACCATGTCGGACACTCAACCGACTGAGCCACTCAGGTGCCCCTTAAAGCATCCAACTCTTGGTTTTGGCTCAGGTCATGATCTCACAGTTCATGAGCTCAAGCCCCATGCCAGGCTCCACACTGTTAGTGTGAGCCCACTTTGGATTCCTTCCCCACCCCTCACCCACTCACGCACTCACTCTCTCTCTCAAAGCAAGTAAATACACTTAAATAAAAAGTATATGATATAGAAGCTTTTGGGCATTAGGTGCCTCAGGAATACATGAATACTAGATTTTCAAATGTGATTCATGCTTGGTACAATTATACACCTATTATGTGCTCCTAATTAACTTCAGCATTTTCTGCCTAATTGCTAATCTAAGAGATGTATCAATCAATCAATAAAATACTGGTTCCAGTAACAGGTATTTTAAACCCCTTCAAAGTATTAGAAAAACATCAGTTTTCATGGACTGTAAAGTCATATTGTTGATCAATTTTAAGAGTTTCAAATAGGGGCGCCTGGGTGGCGCAGTCGGTTAAGCGTCCGACTTCAGCTAGGTCACGATCTCGCGGTCCATGAGTTCGAGCCCCGCGTCGGGCTCTGGGCTGATGGCTCAGAGCCTGGAGCCTGTTTCTGATTCTGTGTCTCCCTCTCTCTCTGCCCCTCGCCCGTTCATGTTCGGTCTCTCTCTGTCCCAAAAATAAATAAACGTTGAAAAAAAAAAATTAAAAAAAAAAAAAAGAGTTTCAAATAAGGTCAAGAGACTGCATTTAAAATTTGCAGAATAAATCATGAAACTTACTTCACTATAATACTTACTGTAAACACAGTACTATCTGCCTTGCACCCTTGCTTTCTTCCAAGCACTATCTCTTATGTCTACTACCCTCCTCTCACAGTAGCTACCTTGGGAACTCAATGTCTTTACATGACCTTGGGCCACAGTGAATTAACCCAATTGGACCCAGCCATACTAGAAAGTCTATTAATGCTTTCACTTGGGAGTCAAAAATTAATCAGAAGCTCTCCAGAGGCTGATGTTCTATGGCTGGCTCAGTTGGCAGAGCATACAAATCTCAATCTCAGGGTCAAGAGTTCAAGCCCTACTTTGGGCAGAGAGATTTCTTAAAAATGAATGAATGAATGAATGAATGAATGAATGAATGAATGAATTTTTTTAATCCAGACTGGCTCTTTACACATTTCCCACTAATGAAAAGCACCAGTCTGCACTGAAAAACATGAAGAGGAAAAAAATTATTATATGGTTCTGTTTATTTTGGATATGCTTAAAATTTTCAACATGAAAAGGTTTTTTTAATCAAAGGTGTGAAGACACATGAGTAGCACTGATGTTCTCACCACTGGCTTAATAAATAAAACCATAACAATCTAATTCTTTTTTTTTTTTTTTTTTTTTTTTTTTTTTTTTTTTTAATTTTTTTTTTCAACGTTTATTTATTTTTGGGACAGAGAGAGACAGAGCATGAACGGGGGAGGGGCAGAGAGAGAGAGGGAGACACAGAATCGGAAACAGGCTCCAGGCTCTGAGCCATCAGCCCAGAGCCCGACGCGGGGCTCAAACTCACGGACCGCGAGATCGTGACCTGGCTGAAGTCGGACGCTTAACCGACTGCGCCACCCAGGCGCCCCTCTAATTCTTTTCCCTTATGAACCATACCCTAATTTCACATACCCTTCCCCCACCAACCACTATGCTGAATCCCTCTTCACTTTTAAACATTCTCCAAATATCAATCTAAAGGTCACTTCCTTGGGGGAAAGTCTCTCTCTCCTGACTCGAAACACTCACGAGATTAAGTGCCCCTGTTATGTGCTTTCATGTCTTTTATCATAATTGTGATTTGATTATTTCATATCAATCTCTCAAGTAGACTTATAGCTTCCATGAATTCAAGGAAATCCCTGTTCGGTCATTAGCTGACAACTAAGCTGAGTGGGGACTTCATGACCTCACGTGACAAAGAACTCAGATTTTACAAATTAGTTGAGAAAAATTACCTAATAACAACAAAAACAAATCTTGGGAAGGGAAAGAATCTGTGCTATGTAATTTAAATTGTTCATACTGTGTAACTTAAAATGTCCAGTTTCTAACAAAAAATTACAAGATTTACAAAGAAATATGAAAGTATAGCTCACACACGGGGGAAAAAAAAAAGCAGTCAGTAAAAACCATCTCTGAGGAAGCCCAGATAGTGGACTTACTAGCAGACAGACTTTAAATC
The DNA here is from genome assembly GCF_018350175.1 of Felis catus. Classification (NCBI taxonomy): domain Eukaryota; kingdom Metazoa; phylum Chordata; class Mammalia; order Carnivora; family Felidae; genus Felis; species Felis catus. Next base: position 74,917,698 of record NC_058371.1, on the reverse strand, counting down.
TGCTATTTTCAATATGTTCAAAAAATGAAAAGAACCATGCCAAAGATACTGGTATATCACCAAATAGAGAAGATCAATAAAGAATTTTTTTTTAAAGAACAAAACAGAAATTCTAAAACTGAAAGACACATTAGCTGAAAAGGAAAAATGAGGTTCCGTAGCAGAATTGAGTAGGTAGAAGACATAATGAGCAAATTTGAAGAGCCATCATCTGAGATTAACCAGTCTGTAGAATAGAAAGAAAAAAAGGAAAATGAACAGTCTCAGAGAACCTCTGAGACACTGATGTCTTTTCACATCAACCTGAAGTGATGTAATAGCTATAAAACACTCCATCCAAAAGCAGAATACACATTCTTCTCAAATGCTGATGAAACATTCTCCCAGAAAGAACAGATATTAGGCCACAAAACAACCTTCAGAAAATTCAAAGAGATCAATATCATACAAAGTATCTTTTCCAATCACAAAAAAATGAAGATAAGAATCAACAGCTACAACACATGCTACAATACAAATGAACCTTGAAACCATTATGCCATCTGAAATAAGCCAGTCACAAAAGGACAAATACTATATGATTTCCTCTTATATGTGGTACCCTGAATAGCCACATTCATGGAAACAGAGAGTAAAACAGAGGTTAGGTTATCAGGGACTGTGGAGAGGCAGAGAAGGAGAGTTATTGTTTAATGGACACTATGAATGTACTTAATTCCACTGAATTGTACACTTTAAAATGGTGAAAATGGCAAATTATGTATTATGTGCATTTTATGATGATTAAAAAAAAAACTCAGAGAAAAAGGTATTATTTTTATTAGGTTCCCTAGAACCCAAAAAGTAATACAAATATCTAACATTTACTAAGGGTCAGGCATTGCACACATTACCTCATAAAATCTCCACAATGCTGCCAAGTACTATTATCATCTCTGTTTTAATGACGAGGAAACTGAGGCACAGGACAGTTAAGTCACTTGGTCAAAATCATGCAGCCAGGAAACTGTGAGACCAGGACTCAAATTCTGGTAATCTGACTCTTCAGAGCCCACACTCCTAACTGTGTAATATGCTATATCGCAAAAAGCAGCACGAGGTAAACAACAATCATAGCAATCATAGCAGAAATTTAGCTACTCTGTTAAACTACTGAAGTATTTTGAAATACAAAATAAAAAATCAAAACACAATCCCTCCCCTTCAGTACTTTTAACGTGTATTTGCACCAAAAATAACGTTTAATGGTGTTATTCGCAAAACATTTTTATCAATCTTTATTTTTCACTAGTTTATACCTTCATAAGGCAATGAAGCAAATCAAAATTTAAATATATACCTACAGTATAAAATTTAAGAAAAAAACAAGACCATCACCCCTTATAAACATAAACTAATAGGCAAGGGAGAAAGCACACTAGAGAAAAGAAGAGGTATGTAGAATACTCTTTGTAAATAGGAAAGGGGTCTTTTACTCACATGCTTCCAAGTAAGAAACAGACAACATAATAAAGCTCAAAAGTATTTGGGAATCAAGTGACAGGACTTTTGGACATGGTTCCAGATCTCAGTACACAATATTATTGCTCTTTTTTTTAATCAGTTGCCAATAAAATGAGAAAGAATTATCACCTATCAAGAATCTGCTCACATTCATAACTTTTTTTTAACATACTGATCCAACAATCAAAGTATGGAATAATAGCTCTTCAATTTTTATGAAATCTTTAATTAAAGAGAAAAAAATGACACCAATACAATCATTCAATAAATTTATTATGCCAGGCACTAAGACAATAAGAGTAAATATGCCCTGCCCTCTGAAAACTTAAGTCTAATGGAAAGATTGATATGAAGTAATCAAGCAAATAAATCATAATTAGGATAAAAGCCATGAAATCACATAACAGGGACACTTAAGCTATTGAGTGTTTCGAGTCAGGAGAGACTTTCCCCCGAGAAACTGAACTTTAGAATTGATATTTGGAATGTTTATTTTTTTTCTATTTTTTTTTAATATATGAAATTTATTGTCAAATTGGTTTCCATACAACACCCAGTGCTCATCCCAAAAGATGCCCTCTTCAATACCCATCACCTACCCTACCCTCCCTCCCACCCCCCATCAACCCTCAGTTTGTTCTCAGTTTTCAAGAGTCTCTTATGCTTTGACTCTCTCCCACTCTAACCTCTTTTAAAAGTGAAGAGAAATCTAGGATGATAGTTGGTGGCGGGAAGGGACATGGAATCAGGGTTTGGTTCACAAGGGAAAAGAATTATATTGGTTAAGATTTTATTTATTAAGCCAGTTGTAAGAATAGGTGTTGTTGACATGTCTTTATAACTTTTAGATTTCCAAAACAAAACAATGTGTTCATGTGGAAAATTTGAGACATATACAAAATAGTATAATAAATTCCTATGTATCCATAACCCAAATTCTGTAACCATCGACACCCTTTCTTGTTTTATCTATACCCTCCACTCTCTGACACCTAGCTTAATTTTTTTTTTAGGTAAAATTTACATAGGCTGAAATATACACTTACCTATACAACTCTGACAAATAGATAAATGTGTATAACCTACACTTCTATTAGATGCCGAACATTTTCATCCTTTCAGGAAACCTTTATGCCCCTTCCCTGTTGAGCACCACTACTCTCCCCACAACGAAATGATCAAACCACTGTTCAATATTTTAAATTGTTTTCACCACAGATCAGCTTTGCCTAATCTGAGAACTTAATATAAATGGAATTGTACTGTATTGTGTCCAGCACCTGAGAGTTTTTTTTAGATTCCTCCATGTCATTTTGCATATGTTCTTTCCTCTTTATTACTGAGTAGTATTCTACTGTAGTAATTAATATACCAAAACTTTTCAATCCATTATCCATCCTATCAATTGACATTTGGGTTGTTCCCAGTGATTAGCCGTTATAAATAAATCTACCAAAAAAATTCTTGAATAAGGCTTTTTGTAACCATAGGTTTTCATTTCTCTTGGGAAAATACCCAAGAGAACTACTGAATCCAAAGACAGGTATATATTAAATTTATATAAAAATGACAAATAGTGTTCCAAAGTAGTTCTACAAGTATATACTCACACCAGCAATTTATGGGAGTTCTGGCTGTCTTACTGGAAAATTTGATATTACAGTCTTTTTTTTTTAATTTTAGCCCTTATAGTTAATTTTAGTAGTTATCTCCTAGTTTCTTTTTTTTTTTTTTAATTTTTTTTTCAACGTTTATTTATTTTTGGGACAGAGAGAGACAGAGAATGAACAGGGGAGGGGCAGAGAGAGAGGGAGACACAGAATCGGAAACAGGCTCCAGGCTCTGAGCCATCAGCCCAGAGCCCGACGCGGGGCTCGAACTCACGGACCGCGAGATCGTGACCTGGCTGAAGTCGGAAGCTTAACCGACTGCGCCACCCAGGCGCCCCATTTATCTCCTAGTTTCAATTTGCATTTTCCTAATAACTAATGCTTAGAACTTTGATACATATTAAAAATTGGGGATTTTTATTTATTTATTTTTTTAATGTTTATTTTTGAGAGAGGGACAGAACATGAGTGGGGAACGGACAGAAAGAGAGGGAGAGACAGAATCTGATGTAGGCTCCAGTCTCTGAGCTGTCAGCACAGAGCCCAATGCAGGGCATGAACCTATGAACCATGAGATTATGACCTGAGCCAAAGTCAGACACTCAACCAACTGAGCCACCCACATGCCCCAAAATTGGAGTGTTTTTTTAAGGTGAGGAGTACTGACATACTGAAAGTAACAAGAACAAAGACTCTGAAGGAAATGATAAAGCATATTTGTACCAAGAAGCCAAGGAATAAAAATGAAAGTGCATGAGATAAGGCTATGTAGGTAGACTAGGGTTAAATCACACGGATGGAGATTATCCTAAATTCAGATTTAGTCTCATTTTATTTAGGTGCCTCTGAGATAACTAAGCAGAGTTATTAAATAGGACTGGAACTTAGCTAGATAAGTAAGGGCTTATAGAGAGAAGTAATTCCCTCCATTAGTGGAAATCAAAGTGGTGAGACCGCCTGGTGAGAAAAAACAAAGAGGCAAGAGAAAGCATCCTAGGACCAAGACTCAAGAAATTACAATTTAAATGACCAAAAAGATGGCACAAAAACAGGCACTCAGATCAATGGAACAGAATAGAGAACCCAGAAATGGACCCACACACGTAAGGCAAACTAATCTTTGACAAAGCAGGAAAGAATATCCAAGGAATAAAGACAGTCTCTTCAGCAAATGGTGTTGGGAAAACTGGACAGCAACATGCAGAAAAATGAACCTGGACTACTTTCTTACACCATAACCAAAAATAAACTCAAAATGGATGAAAGACCTCAATGTAAGACAGGAAGCCATCAAAATCCTCGAGAAGAAAGCAGGCAAAAACTCTCTGACTTTGGCCACAGCAACTTCTTACTCAACACATCTCCAGAAGTAAGGGAAACAAAAGCAAAAATGAACTATTGGGACCTCATCAAAATAAAAAGCTTCTGCACAGCAAAGGAAACAACAGCAAAACTAAAAGGCAACTGACAAAATGGGAGAAGATATTTGCAAATGACATACCAGATAAAGGGTTAGTATAGATAATCTATAAAGAACGTTATCAAACTCAACACCCAAAAAACAAATAATCCAGGGGAGAAATGGGCAAAAGACATGAACAGACACTACTCCAAAGAAGACATCCAGATGGCCAACCAACACATGAAAAAATGTTCAACATCACTCATCATCAGGGAAATACAAATCAAAACCACAATGAGATACTACCTCATACCTGTCAAAATGGCTAACTAACAACTCAGGCAACAGCAGATGTTGGCGAGGATATGGAGAGAAAGGATCTCTTTTGCACTGCTGGTGGGAATGCAAACTGGTGCAGCCACTCTGGAAACCAGTATGGAAGTTCCTCAAAAAAACTAAAAATAGAATTATCCTATGACCCAGCAATTGCACTACGGGATATCTATCCAAGGGATAAGGTGTGCTGTTTCGAAGAGGCACATGCACCCCAATGTTTATAGCAGCTCTATCAACAATAGCCAAAGTATGGAAACAGCCCAAATGTCCATCGATGGATGAATGGATAAAGAAGATATGGTATATATATATATATATATATATACAATGGAGTATTATTCAGCAATCCAAAGAATGAAATCTTGCCATTTGCAACTACGTGGATGAAACTAGAGGGTATTATGCTAAACAAAATTAGAGAAAGACAAATACCGTATGACTTCACTTTTATGAGGAATTTAAGATACAAAACAGATGAACATAAGAGAAGGGAAGCAAAATAATATAAAAACAGGGAGAGGGACAAAACATAAGAGATTCTTAAATACAGAGAACAAACAGAGGGTTGCTGGAGGGACTGTGGGAGGGGATGGGTTAAATGGGTAAGAGGCATTAAGGGATCTACTCTTGAAATCATTGTTGTACTATATGCTAACTAACTTGGATGTAAATTTAAAAATTAATTAAAAATAAATGACCAAAAAGAGGTCTGAAGAATAATATACCAAAGGGTTTGGAGAAGTTTTCAACAATGCTAAAAGCTTCTAGGAGGTTGTTATGTTGAAGTGTGTTCCCCCCAAATTCCTATGTTGATGCTCTACCCTCCAGCACACCTCAGAACATGACTGTATTTGGGAATAGGGTCTTTAAAGAGGTGATTATGTTATCACCTAGGCCTTAATCCAATCTGACTGGTGCCCTTATAAGGAAATGTGAACACAGACACCAGGGCTGTGCATTCACAGAGGAAAGACCATCAACACAGCAAGAACATGGTCATTTGCAAACCAAGGCAGAGAGGCCTCAGAAGAAACCAAACCTGCAGACGCCTTGACCTTAAACTTCTAGCCAGTAGAATTGTGAGAAAATGCATTTTTGTTGCTTAAGCCATCCAGTCTGTGGTATTTCATTATGACAGCCTTAGCCAACTAATACAGAGGTCAAATAAGAACAAGTCTAAAAACATCCACTTAATTTATTAAAACAGAGGTCACTGCTATCATTAGCAAATACTGTTTGGTGGAGTGAATAAATTGAGATGAGACAAAGGTGAGAAATGGAAATAAACATAAATAATGATTTCAAGCATTTGGCTAGGAAAGAGAACAAAAGATTAGTAATGTAGTGCTCATAAAGCCTTATTGTTTCATTTTGTTTTTTTAAATAGTGAGGAGAAGAACTCAGTGTAAGAAAGAAAACTGAATATACAAAAGAAATAATCAACAGTGTAAGGTACCCCAAAGGGACAGAAGGCAAGAGAGTCCTAGATAAAAAACAGTACTGCCTCTATTTTAACATTAAGGAGGAAGAAAAACATAGTAAAACAGTGGGCAACTAATGGCAACCACCTAGTACTCCTATTTCACTGGAAAATAATAGGAAATGCCTTCTCTAGAAAGAGGTCTGTTGGAGGTCTGAGAAGAGTGGGTAACTAAAGAAATTATGGTGGAGATGAGGAAACCAGCTGACAAGAGGAAGGCAATAGATTTTCAAGTAGTAATAGGGTCCACTTGATGATCATGAATTTATAATGAAAAAAAGTATGTTCTTTCAAGTAATTTTCTACTGCAGCATTTAGGTGGTACAGAAATGGAGGAAGCAGATCATGGGGTTAGTTCAGAACTGGGATTTTGTCAGACAGTTGGGACCAATATATCCAGTAAGAGGGATCTAGGATATGGACAAGCAGTAGACAACAGATTCTCAGTTAACAAGAGATAGAGAAAAGAGAAAAATAGAGAAGGCTGACAACTGGAAGAATGAGAAGCCAAAAGACTAGAAGTAGAAATGAGTTGGTAGAATAGTGGCAATGGCTAATCAACAGTTATATAACTAATCAAACAACCCTCAAGGATATAAGGTACTTTTTAATAATTTATTAGGCAGAACAGTTATTAATAATTCCCATGGGAGTAATACAACAGACTGGAGAACAAAGTCACTGGATTTGAAGAGGTCAGGGAAATGAGACTCAGGATGTTGGTGCATCATCCATATGGATGCTGAAATCATCCAAGATCATTGTAGGACCTAAAATTTACAAGATTATGAGCAATGTGCCATCACCTTGCAAGAATAATAATCTACGAAGACGGCAGTAGATAACAGCTAAAAGGAAGCTAGAAAGAAAGTGACACTGTTCTAAATACTGTTCTAAATGTATGAATTTAATGCTCACAAATAATCTGTAAGGTAAGAAATGATACTGCCACTACTAATGTAGAAACAAACTCAGAGAAGTTTTAAAAGAGTTAACCAAGTTTGCTCTCTTAAACCACTATGCTATAGGATACTGTAAGACATCAAAAACCAGCATGAATGGGGTGCAGGGCACAAAGAACACCCAAATAGAGTAAAATTTTCAATTAAGGAAATTTATATAGTATAGACTATACTTCCAGTCCCAACAATATATCAGATTAGATCACCTGTAAAGCCTTCCCACAGAAATTTCATTCAGAAAGGATAAATCAAAATCATTTTTTAAATAAACTTTTTAGCTACCATGAAAGAAAAATATTAAAGTGCCAGTAACAGAGAAAAAAACTAGTTAAGATTGCCAGCTGACAATGCTTCTGCCCTAGGATGGGTTACTAGTCTTAAGCTATTCCTTTGGCCTTTAACTTATATGTAGGGACTAAATATGACCCTTTTCGACCTTGGTGAGAGACTTTAGAACAGAGATCCCTCTTCCTCCTCCACATGGTAACACACACATGAAGCCAAAACCCAGGAAGGGCTATTAATTTTAGTAAATGGGTACTAAACAGCCCAATAAGACAAGAAAATTAAGGAGGCTGAGGCTTGGGAAAAGCAATCACTTATCCTTGATTATATGACGAACTACAGAGGGTATCCAAGACAATCTATCTTTAGAATCAGAGTTCAGCAAGGGTGCCGGATACAAAAACAATGTAGAAAGAAGCAATCTGTTTCCCAAACTGATTAATGGTGGTTACAAAATGTATTTGTATAAAAATTCTCATTCATCATAATAAAAAAAACCATAAAGAACCTAAGGAATGTCTAGGTGGCTCAGTCGGTTAAGCATCCAACTTCGGCTCAAGGTCATGATCTCACGGTTCGGTTCGCAGGTTCGAGCCCCATGTCGGCTCAGTGCTGACAGCTCAGAGCCTGGAACATGCGTGGGATTCTGTGTCTCCTTCCATCTCTGACCTTCCCCTGCTCATGCTCTGTCTCTCTCTGTCTCTCAAAAATAAATAAACTTTAAAAAAAAAAAGAGAGAACCTAAGGATAAATCTAATAAAAGACATGTGAAAACAATGTAACTATACTGAAAAACATTAAAGAACACTTAAACAGAAATATATCTCACAGTCATCCAATAAGATATCAATTATGCTCAAGGTGGCTTGTAAATTCAATGAAATTCCAATCACAATCCCAACATGATTTAGGGTTTGTTTTTTGTTGGATTTTCTTTGAGGTGGGGATAAAATTTGACAAGCTAACCTAAAATTCATTCAGGGATTTACCTCATCAAGCTTCAAAAGACGTATCAAAACTATTATAATCAATACAGTATGATAATGACAAGAAATCAGGCAAATCAAGAAGACTATGGTACAGAATAGACTAGCAATAAACCCATGTAGTAAATTTGTAAAATTAAAACTTTTGACCAAAATTTAAAACAACCCACAGACAAAACAAGTATTGATGAGGTTGTAGAGAAAAAGGAACCCTCTTTAGGAATGCAAACTGGTGCAGCCACTGTGGAAAACAGTATGGAGGTTCCTCAAAGAGTTAAAAATAGAAATGCCCTATGATCCAGTAATTGTACTACCGGGTATTTACCAAAAAAAATACAAAAACACTAATTCAAAGGGATATATGCACCCCCATGTTTATAGCAGCATTATTTACAATAACCAAAGTATAGAAGCAGTCCAAGTGTCCATAAAAAAAGAATGAAATCTTACCATTTACAACAACATGGATGGAGCTAGAGAGTATAATATTAAGTGAAATAACTCAGAGAAAAACAAGTATGTTATAATTTCACTCTTAGGTGGAATTTAAGGGGAAAAAAAACAAGCAAAAGGGGAAAGAGACAAGCCAAGAAACTCTTAACTACTGAGAACAAATTGATGGTTACCAGAGGGGAGGGGGGGTCAGGGGATGAATGAAATAGGAGATGGAAATTAAAGAGGGCACCTGTCACGATGACCACCAGGTACTGTATGGAATTGTTGAACTGCTATATTGTCCACCTGAAACTAATATGACACTGTATGTTAACTGTACTGAAATTAAAATTAAAAAATAAAAAAATAAATTAAAATTTCAAAAACCCACAGATAGAAAAGATATCTGCAATGCTAATACCAAAAACATTAATATCCAGATTATAAAAAGAATTGCCACAAATCAATATTAAAGCCAATATTTGACAGAAAAAGAAAATTACCAAAGAACACAGAGAAAAGATTCCCAAAACACGAGACCAGAATGAACAAGACTCTTGTAAAGATGCTCAACTTTACTAGAAATCAGAGAAATGAGAAGAGTTTCTTATGTTTCAGGGAGGCAAAAAGTAGTGGCTAGATAAAACAAAATCTTCACAAAAATGTGAGGAAACATGCTGGTGGGCACAAAGTAGTACCTCTACTTTGGACTGGACTTAGCAATACTCGGTAAGATGAAATAGCACCTGTACCTTATGATCCAGCAATTCTACTCTTGTGTGCCTATCCTAGATAAAGTTACACATTGACTGGGCACTTATGTACAAGACTGTTCATTACAGTATTATATGCCGAAGGTAGGAATTCATTTTCTCTTAGTGTAACACTAAGTTTTATTCAACGTAGAATACCAAACAGCAGTTAAAAAGAATAAACTAAACCTACATGTGTCAATGTGAATACATCTAGAAAACAATCACATCATCTTCTATGTAAATGTTTTATATGTACAAAAGAATAGAGGCATGATGCACAACAACTTCAGGATAATGAGCATCTCTGAAGGAGGGAGGAAAGGATGAGGGCAGTAAAATTTTAAAAGAAGAGAAAAAGCAAAGGAGGCAAAAGGTAACCTCTATTTGACCTTGAGGCTGGGTACACAGGTGTACTACATTACTTTCTGTAAGTTTTTGTGTTTGAATTATTTCATAATTTATACAAATTTCTAGAAGAAACTGAAAATACTAAGCTTACTGATTATGAACAGCAATTCTAGAGGGTACAATGGAAGTAACTAGAAAGGAAGGGGAAAACAGAAGTCTTTGTCAAAGTAAAAAATTACAAAACATTATGAAGATGGTAATTCAGAAGACAGTGCACCTGCTGATAAAAACAGGGATGAGAAGCAAGTGTCTGACTCCTTGAGAAAGACAGAATTTGGGTCTCCTGGCTAGACTATTTTGTCTCAGTAGGACCAAATAAAGTAAATCTAATTAGTTTATTAGCTCACTTGGCCAGGTATCACTGTGATTCTCAGCAATTCTAATCACTATACATTATGAAAGTGACTGTACTGAACCTTGAATCTAATAAGTGCAAGGCATTCTGCTACATAATGCAAGGGACTCAAACGGGTATCTCACCAGTTCTCAGAAAGCTTATTATTTAGTGTGAGAGCTAAGATATGTATAGAAAGAAAAACAAAACAAAACAAAACAAAACCCTAGCTCTTAACACCAAAACAAGTGTTACTGGAATTCAGAGGAAGAAAAGAACCCATCAGGTTGCTGGGATGCACAAGAAAGGTTTCACCACAGCAGTGGAGCTCAAACTGAGTAGTGAAGGACAGGAAGCAACTCAAAAGGTACAAAAATCGGCATTCTAGGAAGAAAAAAAAAAAAAGGTGGCGAAGAAATGTAGACCTCTGGGGAGAAAACAATAAAGTATAAGGTCTTGGCAACTTTTGGATCTTAATTAGAAAAATAAAATACTCTGACAATAAGCAATCTTTATAATTAGATCAATCAGGGTTCTTAGTGGCAAACAACAGAAACTATTTCAGGCAGTTTCAATAGAAAAAGAAATTATTAACATATATTGGGAGATTCAAAGAATTCTCCCCCAAAGAGCCCGAGAATCAGCTTGGAGGTATGCAACCAGGAAAAATACCTAAGTCTCCCCACCAAACTGTTCCCACCCTGTGAGCCCTGGTACCATGAAAGCGGAGCCTCAGATAATAAGGCTCACTAGGATATCTGCCACTGCTACCTGTAAAAAGTTCAGTGTGTCACCACCTAACATCCACATTACGAAGCAATTCCAAGTGAGAGCTGTTTCCTTGCAATTTTCTCTTCTGAATTCATGTTTTACACAGATGCTTCTGATCAACATAATCTAGATCACATGCCTGTGTCCTAGCTGCAAGGGATGCTAGAAAAATGAGTTCTGTCTTCTACAGGGCCCCAAACATACAAATTTCTCCAACATTAACGAGTTATTGAAATGAGATAAATATAGATCAAGTCTCGGCTATCAAACAACATACACATTTATTCCAAACTTCAAGCTCCAAACAAAATTCTCAAGCTTGACATATTATAACTAAGCCTTGTAGGAATAAAACCCTTTCTGTTCCTCAAAGGGAGATAAAAAACAATCTTATCAGTTATTGAACACAGCCCCAATATCAGAATCTCTGGATGATGTCTCCTTCCCTTCTGGTTTTTTCTATAACCTATGAACTAAACTGCAAATGGCAGTAAGAATAGAAAAACAAGTGAAAAAAAATTTTAATACATAAACAAATAAAGGAAAACTTAACAGGTTCTACATACCTAACTCAAGTCAAGGAACTGTGAAGAACTACAGCTCACTCTTATGATAGTTCAACTCACTCTTACGATAGTTCAAGTCAGACCTTCAGTCCTAAAATTTTTGGTTATACAGATCAAGTAAGACCTTAATGGGTTCCCCATCTATTTTAGACCTAGGAATCCCATCATCATTTAGCTATAGCCAAAATGAAGCAATCAAGTCAGTGCATCTCGGATCATCATGCCTGTCATGCTAACTTATGGAAATGATGCCCACCTTGCCTATGAAAGTTAAATCCTGAGAATCCTACCATCTGAAATCAAAGAGACATTTCAATGGCAGTATCTCCTCCTACCTATAGACAAGAGCAATTATACTGCTTTTGTTTTTTTTAATTTTTTTTTTCAACGTTTATTTATTTTTGGGACAGAGAGAGACAGAGCATGAACGGGGGAGGGGCAGAGAGAGAGGGAGACACAGAATCGGAAACAGGCTCCAGGCTCTGAGCCATCAGCCCAGAGCCTGACGCGGGGCTCAAACTCACGGACCGCGAGATCATGACCTGGCTGAAGTCGGACGCTCAACCGACTGCGCCACCCAGGCGCCCCTATACTGCTTTTATAGATGCTGGCACTGTCCTCAAAGTATTTCTCATTACCCTTGGGGAATGAAGTATCTTCTGGACCTCTTAGTGGATAATGCTGGAGAGGAAATAAATGTCCCTTAATCTTCTGACTTCTTCCTCTATGTTACACCATGAATTTGTAGGCATTCAACTTCATTTAGTATGTTGGCCAATGTTCAGACCAATGAAAGGAGCAAACAATTAGAACATCTTCTAGCTGGTGGAGTTAGAATACTCAACACAAAATCTCTGGTAATTGCACCATGCCAATACACTGAACCCAAATGCAGGTTTCCCTCTCATCATCAAAACCCACCTTTACATATATTACTAAAGTTCCTGATAATATGTTACCAAAAATCTTTTTTTAGAATGTTAATATATAATCCTTTTCTTCCCATTTTGACTATGCAAAGGTACAGCATGCTATTACAGTCTGACTCCAGTTATAGATCTGAAAACAATAAGGACTGTGGAAGGACTATGGAAGGAAACTGGCTTCCCTTTAAGTGGTAAGAGTCATAAGATAGATTGTTATAGGTCTTCAAAAAGACAGGGAAAGAGGGCTTCTGCCAGCAAGAGAGACTTCATGAAATCTGGAGTCTTGAAGTATTATGTGTCCATAATTCTCCACATAAGGAAAATTTATTTGAAAGATTATTAGCAGCCATAAATATGTCATATGTCCAAATAACAACTCCATTTCTATTCCATCTTCTGAACTTTCTTAAAATTAACCATATAAGATTTTTCTAATCAGCTATTCTGTTATGCATTTAGTATAATTATTACAACTTCTACACACAAAGATGAGGCAGCATTATGGTACTGAAATTCAAGAGCAATTGAGTTTATGCCCCTAGAGGGCAGCATTTCTCATAGGATAGATAGGTTTGACTTCAATAAAAAAAGGAATTTCATTGTCCTAAAAGTTTAAGAAATGCAGGCAGGATAAACAAGATTTAGCAAGTTTCTTTTTTGTAACATGTCTCAGTCTCTAATACATCACTGTGTACTGTAAATCTTCAGTAGGTCACCATTATGTTATATGGTGTTTCTTCAAACTTTTAATCACAGAACCCTTTATTCAAAGACCATCTCTAGTGACTACTTCTACAGGAAGTATTTTGGGGGCACCTGGGTGGCTCCGGTCATGATCTCATGGCTTGTGAGTTCGAGCCCCATGTCGGGCTCTATGCTGACAGCTCAGAGCCTGGAGCCTGCTTCAGATTCTGTGTGTATGTGTCTGTGTGTGTGTGTGTGTGTGTGTGTGTGTGCACACGCGCCCCTCCCCCACTCATGCTCTGTCTCTCAAAAGTAAACAAACGTTAAAAAAAAATTTTTTTTAAAGAAAGAAATATTTTGGAAACAATCTTGCGAACAAGTTCTCTCAAGACAAGTTTCCCTTCCTTCTTTATTCATAAACTAACTCTTCTAATTTTTAAAATAGGTCTCTAGATATCTCTCTGTTTTCACAGATCATGATTGAGAATGGAATAAAGACTGGCAACAGCATTCATTTATTTTGTGGAAATCAAAAACATTAGCTTACTGCTTTGGCTTGCTCAAAGGACAACAGAACAGAAAAAAAATTTTTTTTTTCAAACAGGTGCTATGACTAGTTGAGCTATGGCCCTTCTAGCTTTAAAAACCACAAAGGAGGGGCGCCTGGGTGGCTCAGTTGGTTGAGCATCCAACTCTGGCTCAGGTCGTGATCTCACACGCCGTGAGTTCAAGCCCTACGCCCAGCTCTGTGCTGACACCTCAGAGCCTGGAGTCTCCTTCAGATTCTGTGTCTCCCTCTCTTTCTGCCCCTCCCCTGCTCATGCTATCTCTCTCTCCCTCTCTCTCTCTCTCAAAAAATAAACATTAAAAAATTTAAAAAAACACACAAAGGAGTTGAAATATGCTTAATAAAACATTTTCATATTTATCCAAACTCAGAATATTAAATATTTGAGCTCCATTAATAATCTTCCCACAATCCATGTCAACTGAAATTGAGTTTCCTAAAGATCTGTGAATCTACTTTTTCAACCATAAATTTTATGAAATCTAAATAAAGATCAAATATTTCTGAAGATCAAATTAAGATGTAAAATATCTACCAGGTTTTAAAGAATCTGTACAAAAGAAATGTAAATTATCTCAATATTTTAAAATTGATTATATGTTAAGATGATGTTAGAGATATCAGATTAAGTAAAAATAATTTAGCCTTTTTTTTTTACTTAATGAGACTACTAGAAATTTTTACATTACATACGTGACTCAAATTATAGTTCTATCACACAGTGCTGCTCTACACAAGATTAAAGATAAACATAATTAAATTCTTGCAAAAAAAAAAAAAAAAAGAATATTCTTTACAACATCACTCTTAACTACCTAAAATATCACCCTGGAAGTTCACGTTACAATAGCCTATCACACCAAATGCAGAACACATAGTAAACAATTCTCAGCATCAGAATATAAATTTGCCCAAGGAAAATTCAGTGATACATGATGTTTTGTAGCATTTACAGATGGATGGGTAATATACAGGAGGTAATACAGAAGAGGTAGGCGTCAGTGTTGCAATAGCTTAAATAGTCTTTTATAAAAACTAAAACAGGAGAGACCCATTCTCTAGGAAGCTAGTAACAGAATATAACCGCAGCAAATTATATAAAGATAAGGAGAGTAATAAATTCAGTGCTTATTAAAAGCAAAGACATGAACCATACAAAAGGGAAAAAAGTGATACTATCACATCTAAACCTTCTAATTTTGCTGCCAACAGGGATATGCATCTCATATCCTATACATACTTCCTAAGGACATCATGATGTTGGGCTCACACAAAAAATAAATGGCAAAGCAAAAGTATAGGGCTTTTTAAGTTAGTGAATTAAATTTTAAGATGGTAGGGAACAGAACAAGTCTTGTGCATCCTCATGCTTTCCACAGAGGCCCAGGAGAATACCTACCATGTGATACTAAATTTGCTTCTTTAGAATTTACCAACTGTAATATTTTAAATGTTCGGAGTTACTCATAATTTTAGTTTTTTAAAAACAAAAAGTAAAAATAGCACTTAAAGTGCCTAAAGAATTTTTATTTTTAAGCAAAAAATCAGCATGAGAAACTTATATTCAAAACATAATACATAAGAATAAATACATATACCAATGGAACAGAATTAAGAGTTCAGACATTAAACCACATATCTATGGCCAGCTGATCTTCAACAAGGGTACTAACTCCATTCACTAGAAAAAGAATGGTCTCCTCAACAAATAGTGCTGAGACAATTGGATTTCCACAAGCAAAAGAATGAAGGTGACCCCTCCCTGACTCATACCAAAAGTTAACTCAGAATGGATCAATTATCTAAAAATAAGAGCTAAACTCACAAAACACACAAAAATAGTGGGATAAATGTCCATGATCTTGGACTGCCATGATCATGGAAATGGAGTCTTAGGTATGACACCAAGTTGTGAGCAACAAAAGAAAATACAGATAAACTGGACATCATCAAAATTAAAAAATTTTGTTCATCAAAATATACTGTCAAGAAAGTAAAAAGGCAACCTACCATATGAGTAAAAATTCCGGTAAACCACATATCTGATAAGGGATTGATATCCAGAACACAATGACAAAAAGAGAAACAACCTATTTTAAAAATGGGCAAAAGACTTGAATGGACATTTCTCCAAAGAATATATACAAAGGCCAATAAGCATACAAAAAAATACCCAACACATCATTAGTCATTAAGGAAAATGCAAACCAAAACCACAATGAGATACCACTTTACACTTACTGGAATGGCTGCATTTTTTAAATATTTAAATAAAATATTTTTAAAATGAAAATAATAAGCAGTGGCAAAGATGTGGAGAAACTGGAATCATCATACATTGTTGGTGGGAATGTATAATAGTGCAGTCACTGTGGAAAACAGTTTGACAGATCCTCAAAAAGCTAAACATAAAATTACCATATGACCCTCCAATTCCATTCCTAGTTACATACCCAGAAGAGTTGAAAAAAGAGACTCAGATACTGACACCAATGTTCACTGTAGCCTTATTCACAACAGTTAAAAAGTGAAAGTAGTTCAAGTAGCCATCAACAAATGAATGGATAAACAAACTATGGTGTGTGTGTGTGTGTGTATGTATATGTGTATATATATATATATATATATATATATACATATATATATATATACATATATATATATATACATATATATATATAAAATGGACTATTAGTCATATATACACATATATAAAATGTGTATATATATATATACATATATAAAATGTGTATATATATATATACATATATATAAAATGGACTATTAGTCAGCCATAAAAAGGAATGAAGTCCTGACACATGCTACAACATGGATGGACCCTGAAAACATGTTAAGTGACATAAGTCAGAAACAGAAGGGCAAATATTATATGATTTCACTTATAGGATATATCTAGAATGAACAAATTCATAGAGACAGAAAGTAAGTTAGAAGTTACCAGCAGTTGTAGGGAAGAGAGAATGGAGTTATTGCTTAATGGGCAGTTCTGCTTGGGGAATGGAAAAGTTTTAGAAATAAACAGTGGTGATGGTTGTACATAATTAATGTCAGTGAATTGCACATACTTAACATATGGCTACCAGAAATTGTTTTGACAAATGGCCTAATATGTCAACTTTTTTCAAATTCAAAATCAACTAGAGTATTATGTCCATTAAGATCCTACAAAACATTGCATATGAGAGATGTTTTACAGAGCTTAATTTACAAACACATTTCTTCAAAATATCTCAATATTCCCAAGAGCTAGGTTAAACAGGTAATATAACATAGTAAATAGATAAATTGGCACTCTTACTCCCTACCTCCACCAACAATCTGAAACAATTTATAGGAAATGTATATAGCAATGTTTCTCAAATAAGTGCATCAGAATCACCTGGAGGGCTTGTTAAAACAAACTGCTCCTCTGGGTGGGTCCTAAGTTTACATTTCTAACCAGTTCCAAGGTGAGACTGACACTACTACTGGTATAGAACTACACTTTGAGAACCACTAGTAAACATAATTCACAAATTCAAGATAAAATCAAGATAAGTTAATGGTCAGTATGAATGAATTGTGGCGCCAAAACAACATCGTCTAAGGACATGGGGTTACAATGTCTCACTTAAAGTTCAAATATGTAGGAACTTATGGCCTCTAAATAATGCTTCACAATTTTTCCCTTTCCCACCTTTTAGAGACTGCAAATTTGAAGTTAAAGTCTGTGACAGGGATCTAATGTATACTGTATTCATTAAGAGCAAACACATGTTTTAGAAACGAAATTAGCAGAGAAGACGGAAATCTTTTGCAGACTTTGTAAAGGCTAATCAAAATGGTACTCCGGATGGATGGCCGACCCACCTCCCATATGGAAGTGAGCCAAGAGTACTTAAGGCAAAGTCAAAATTTTTCTTAAGAAAAAATTCTGAAACCACTAAAATAAATAAATAAATAAATAAATAAATAAATAAATAAATAAATAAATAAATAAAATAAAACATTTCTGTACCATAAGCATTATAAGGAAGCTCTTAGAACAGTGTTTTGCTACTATCATGATTACTCAACAAAACCAAAGAAAATTTTCAATTCTGTTTCAATGATTTTGGTACAATGTATGAAGAAATCCTCCAGTTTTACTCAGTAGAAAATGAGTCTCATGGGAACTAAACAGAGTCTGCTACAAAGAGAATTACCGAATATAAACTAATTTCTGTACAGCAGGGTTATGCGTCCAGATCATCCAAAGTGATGATTTTAAGCCAGAAAGATTTTTAAAAGATGGTGAGATACAAGTATTAGGGAAAAAAGCATGGAAGAATTCCAATCTCAAATAGAGGAATATTCCCTGGTGAAATAGCTGATTCCAGGGCTAGGGCAAGAAAAGTACAAGATGAGCCTGAAACATCTTGTGGTGCTACAAAATCAAACAGTCCTCAAAAATGATAGATCAGGAGCCTCCTTGAAAGATTTGTTCACAAGGGCCAAATCTGAGATAATTAGAACACCAAGATCAGTAATGATGGTGATAGATTAAATCCAAAGAATAAGAATTCAAGAGTCCATTTGATATACTTACAATAAAAATCTCTATTCCGATATAAATAAAAAAGTGAATGCATACATAATAGGGGGAAGCTTTTTCTTGTAGGAGAATTCTAACCAATAGATGTAGAAGGAATGATGGAGACAGAGAATCACCATTTGCCAAATACCCTAATAGTAATTTCAGGCAAGAATCATCAATGAAAAT
Organism: Felis catus; assembly: GCF_018350175.1. Taxonomy (NCBI): domain Eukaryota; kingdom Metazoa; phylum Chordata; class Mammalia; order Carnivora; family Felidae; genus Felis; species Felis catus. The sequence goes on along the minus strand of NC_058371.1, from coordinate 74,898,925 downwards.
AAAATTAGAGAGCAAGAGTATGAAAAGAAAATAATTACCTGGTCACAAAGTATCCTCCTATAGGATACTTATCAATTACCAAGGAAAAGCACAACTACAGCAGACAAATCCATACCACCCTAAAACCAAGCAAAGAAAGTATCACCAGTAACAAACAGCACATACAAATCAGTATCATGTGTTTCTTTGTAAGATTCATCGTATCACTTCCATAGCATCCTTAACTAAAAATTCCTAACATTAATTGAATCATGAAGAAACCACCCAAATCCAAATTGTAGAGCATTCTACAAAATTAGTGACCAGTACTCTTCAAAGTATAATAGTCATGAAAGACAAAGAAAGATCATAGAATTGTTTCAGATTAAAGAAAAACTAAGAGGCCATGATAACTAAACTAAAACATGTGATCCTGCATTGGATCCTAGACCGGAATAAGAATGTTAGTGAGACAACTGATGAAATCAGAATAGAGCTTGAAAATTAGGTAATATTATATCGGTGCTAATTTCCTGACTTTGATAACTGCACAGTCATTGTGTAAGAGATTAACATTTGGGGAACCTGAATGAAGAGCATATAGGAATTCTTTGTAATATTTTTGCAATGTTTTTCTGAGTTTGAAAAAGTAAAACTACCAATTAAATAAAACAAAGCTGGTAAGTCAGAATACAGCCTTGTTTTTGTACCATATCAATTATTAATGTATCTATGAAGAAACTACTGCTATTGACACAAACTTTCACAAGGATAATAAACAAAATGGCATATTCTAGAGTATATATTGAGGTAAAGTAACTTAAATTACCATTGCTCCTTGCTGATAAAGAATTAAGGGATAAAGAGAAGCCAATAAAAATCACAAATAATCTTACATAATTACTGCCAACATTTTTTACAATAGTTTTCAACTGGGAGGAGTACTATACCCATAGTAAGTGTTGGAGGTTGCTTTCTGAATCAGTAGTTATACACAATTGTGACACAATGGTATCACAGTGGAGGAAGGGACCAAGAAAGCATGACTATCTCACCAATGGGTTGTCTTATACAAAATACCGACAGCACCCTCACTCACATATCCTCTATAGGATGGTAAAGAATGTGATAGTGGTCAACAACAAAGAGTTCCATTTGTTACTGCTGTAAAATGTCAGCCTGTGAGGTCCAGATCTACAGAACCTCCTGTTCAGGAAGGTTAAAAGGCCCGTTATAAGTCACACACCTATTTAGGCAATTAGCTCTAATTTACACTGAAGCGCTCCTTGAAGTATGAGGAGGAAATAAAGGTAAGGCAGAAGACTTTCCAAAATATAGCCATTGGAAATATTCTCAACACTCATGAATGGGTACCACATACACAAAGATGTTCATGGCAGCATTTTTTCTCTTACCAAAAAATTGGGAATAACTGAGATGTCCAAAAATTAAATTGTAACATATCTCACCATTTTGCTGGAAAAGTAATAAACAGCCCTCTTGTTAATAAACACTAAATTATAAAAAGAGTTCAAGCTTTCCTGAATTTCTATCAGAACAAAGAACTTTTGTCCCTAAGGACTCATCTTTCAAGTAAAAGTGTGTATCTGCAGTATTAAATTGCTGGAAGTATAAATGCCAATTCTAAGGGCATATTCACTTTATTTCATAGATATTGTCAAAATGCTCTCTAAAAAAGCTGCATAAATGTATACTCCCAAAAACAGTTGGGGGTGAGGGGTGTAAGGAGTGTGAAAGAGTGCTATAGATCCCTCCAGCCACACATCAAGCCCTGTCAGGGGCATAACTAGAACTCCTGCAACTAAAGAAATATTGGGAAAGTGAGGGCATTGACCCATGACAATGTTAAGGGGCAATTAAGGAAAATTCAAAAAACAATGACTGGGGAAAAAAAAAAAAAAAAACTTTCATGACTGTACTCACTGAGTTAAGCCTCTTTAATCAAAAGGCTGACCTTACACAGTCCTTTTATAGTATCTTTTAATTTTTTTAATTATTTTGCATAAAGAATAAAGCAATAAACAGTTCATTTATTTTCCAAATGATTAGAAAGATGTTGCAACATAATGCATGCCATCCAGCTTTTTCCCACCATTGTGAAATGCTGCCTTTGATAAATACCTATATATGCTGGGATCTCTTTCTCTCAGTATTTTATTCAAATTCATCCTGGAGTGTTTTATTTATTATTATTTCGTGATACTTTTTAATATCAGATATGGCTCTTTTTGAAAATTGCAAAGTACACTTAGAGTCTTCAGAATGCAAAGCTTCTTAAAGTACTGATCCAGAAAATAAAGTCTAGAATTCTATTATTTCTCTCCAAAAAGAAGCTGGCATGACTTCTTTTGCCTTTTGCTCAAATGCAATACGGATAGAACAGAAAGGACAGGAGCTTATTTAAAATCAGAAACACCTGGATTAGCCTCCTGATCCCTACATTGGTTGCGTGACCATGACCAATTATTTAAAATTGCGACCCTAGGGGCACTGGGTGGCCCAGTCGGTTGAGCGTCCGACCTCGGCTCAGGGCATGATCTCGCAGTCTGTGGGTTCAAGCCCCGTGTCGGGCTCTGTGATGACAGCTCAGAGCCTGGAGCTGGCTTCAGAATTCTGTGTCTCCCTCTCTCTCTGCTCCTCCCCCACTCAGGCTCTGTCTCTGTGTCAAAAATAAATAAACATTAAAAAAAAAAAAATTAAAATTGTGATCCTACATTTTTTCATCTATAAACAAAGTCTAAAAAAATCCAGTTTCATTTTTCCCATTTATATTCTCTTATTTCTTGGGGCGCCTGGGTGGCTCGGTCGGTTAAGCGTCCGACTTCGGCTCAGGTCATGATCTCACGGTCCGTGGGTTCGAGCCCCGCGTCGGGCTCTGGGCTGACAGCTCAGAGCCTGGAGCCTGTTTCAGATTCTGTGTCTCCCTCTCTCTGTGACCCTCCCCTGTTCATGCTCTGTCTCTCTCTGTCTCAAAAATAAATAAACGTTAAAAAAATAAAAAAATAAAATGTTTATATTCTCTTATTTCTATACTTAAAAGTACAGGTAAACAAATTTCAAGTGGATGTACATTTTGACCCAGTAATCTCACTTTGGAGAAATTGTTCTGCAGGGGAAAAAATGATAAAAGTTCTGAAGATACTATTATGAAAAGATCTCAAAGTTACACTGTGAAATTTAAAAAGTGGGAATGCGTCCTCTCCACTCCTGATGTTTCCTTCCAGGTAGAAAGACACCCCACTATGTTCTCTTTCTATAAAATGCGAGACAATATCAGTGTGTGTGTGTGTGTGTGTGTGTGTGTGTGTGTGTGTGTGTGTGTGTATAAAGACATTCTAGAAACATTAAGTATATGTAAAACTATTTCATTTTTACTATTTCAGAAATGTCAAAAGGAGAAAAAGACAGACTCTATCTGGATATCTGAAGAAGGGAGGGGAAAAAAGAAAAAAACAAAACAAAACTAAGACTCCAGAAAAAACAAGCTGCTAATAGTGTTAATCAGAAAATGAATAATTTGAATGAGTTCAGTATATGAAAGGCAGATTCAAATGAGGGGTTTTTTTCATATGACTGAAATGAGTATGTCTCTGTTTGACATTATGGACAAATGCAAGAAAAACATTTCTTTACTATTACGTTTCTTTTTATTCTATTCTAGCTATATATATATATATATATATATATATATATATATATATATATTCATTCCTTAGTTTGTTAATGTGAATCTTCAGTCTTGAAATTTTAACTAATTTTTAAGTGAATTCAATTGACAGATTTATCTATATTGTCTAATCTATCATTAATATGAACATATATTTTAAAAATAGTACAAAACACCACAAAGGAAAAGAATGGAAAGCAAGTAGCTTGAGGACATACTTTGTAAAGACTTTTAAGTATTTTATGTTATATAAGCAATAGGGAGCCACCAAAAGTTTTAACAGAATGAAGGATGATGTTTAAAAAGTAATGTTCTTGGAGAATGAGCGTGATCTCAAAAGCTGGGTGATTTATTCACAATAGCCAAAAACTGGAAACTCAAACGTCCATCAACTGATGAATGGATAAACAAAATGTGCTGTATCTCCATACAATGGAATACTATTCATTCATTAAAAAAAAAAAAAAAAAAAAATGAAGTACTAATACATGGCACAACATGGAAGAATCTTGAAAACATTATGCTAAATGAAAGAAACAAAATACAAAAGGCCATATATTTTATGATTCTATTTATGATATGACCAAAATAGGCAAATCCATAGAGACAGAAAGTAGATTCTCGGTTGCCAGAGAGCTGAGGGAAGGGGAAATGGAAAGTTACTGCTAATGGACAGGGGTTTCTTTTTGGGGTGATGAAAATGCTACAGAATTAGATATATTGTTAGAGATGGATGCAAAAACCCACTAAATTGTGTACTTTTTTAAAAAGAGTAAAATTTTTGGTATGTGAACTGTATTTCAACAACAAAAAAAGTTGGAATATGTGTAAAAGACTGCAGGCAGGAAAAATAGAAAGCAACTATACTGGTTTAGCAATGAGTACATAACCATCAGGGTTTCTATTATTAACCCCAGCCCAGGGAGCACCATTCAGATTACTGTGTTCCAGAGGGCACCACTCACAGAGACCCTGTAATAGGATATAGCCTGGGAAACAGAATAAATAAATTTAAGCAAACAGGCAAAAGGAATGTCAATAATACTTAATGTCTAAATATGAAGAGGAAAGAATTAAAAAAAAAAAGAATATATTTTTTCTTTGATTTGAAAATGAAACATTCACAGGGCACCTGGGTGTCTCAGTCCAGTTGAGCATCTGACTCTTCATTTCGACTCAGGTCAAGATCCTAAAGTCCGGGGATCAAGCCCCGCACTGGGCTCCACACTAAACATGGAGCCTGCTTAAGATTCTCTTTCTCTCTCTCCCTCTGCCCCTCTCCCCTGCTTATGCGCTCTCTCTCGCTCTCTCTCTCAAATATAAATTAAATAATTAAATAAAATGCCAATATTATTTTTAAAATTTTCAAAAATAAAATGAAACATTCACAAAGAGGAAATTGAACACAAGTTTGACTGACCTTTGTTATTTTTAGATTGAAGTAAGGGCAACTTGTAGTCTCCTGTACAGACTTTTCCAAATTTTCAACAATGACATTACTTGTATAATGAGAAATGTTATATTTTTTGTATTTACCTTTATAAACAAAAACCTTTGTATCTCAACCATAGAAACCATCCTGAAACATTAAAGCTCTAACTTATTAGAGTTAAACATTTTTACTAAAGCCAATTTCTTGTGGGGTCCACATCTACTGCCTCAAACAGAAAAAACAAAACAGAACAAAAACCTTCATAATCTTCATCTGCAGTATCCCATGTTAGCCATTAGTTAGTAAGCATTTGAAATGTGGCTAAGTTCTCATTAAGATGTGCTGTAAGTATAAAATATACACCAGATCTCAAAGTGTTAGTACTAAAATAAGAACCTAAAATATCTCATTAATAGGTTTTCAGGTTTCATACTAATTACCTGTTGAAATGATAATATTTTGGATATATTATGTTAAATAAAACATACTATTAAAATTAATGTCACCTGTTTCCTTTTTAGTTTTTTAATGTAGCTATTAGATAACTTAAACTTAGGAAAAAAATAAAAAATAAATTTAGATATCTAGCCTGCATTAGATTTCTATTGGACAGGGTTGTACTAGATGGCAGCTAGTGGGCTTTTTTGAGAGCTTCACTTGGGTTCTCCCTCAGTTCCCTTTTTCTTATGCTCCAGGAAGTAAGACTTTTCCCTTAAGAGTGTTTCCTGTACTGGAAAACACTGCACACACTAAACAACATGAAACAAGCAATAACCGTAAGGAGTTGACTATGAGCGAAATCTTTTATGTTTCCTAAAATCCAAACTGTACTACAAATCCTAACAAAACAGAAATGAGTACCTTTTGAGATTTTTCTTGGGGTGTTATGACGATCTTAACAGGTGAAAAACCTCTGACAGTAACAATGTGAAATTTTTTAGGAGCTTGGAATTTCTAGTTCTCTGTTTGGCCCAACAAACACAGTAAGTAGAAAAGTGGATGAGGAAGCAATATAAGCACATACGTATATGGTTCAGGAGAGCCAACTCTGCATGTGGTGGAAAAAAATATCTAGGTAAAGTAGAGATTAATTACATCCCAGAACTGTGTTCAGAAAATTTCAAGGAGGATCATTTTACCCCAACTGAAAAAAAACACAAAAAATTAAGAATATCCTGTCTCCATATCCTTTTTTTCCTCACTGCTTAAAATACCAGGAAATGTTAAATAATCTATACTAACAAAAATCACATCAATAATTGGGCTAAAAAACTGAGTGCCTAGAGTCAAAAGGAATTTTCTGAGGGTGGTAGAAATATCCTGATTGTGGTAGTGGTTTCATAGGTATACACACTTACCAAAACTCATCAAACCATATACTTTAAATGGATGTGGTTCACTGTATATATTTCAATAAAGGTAATTAAAAATAAACAGGAAACAAAGAAAAGCAATCCATTTGTCCTGTGGCAATCAAAATACAGCTGCCATTCCCTGTGAAAGATTACACTATGGGGGTGCCTGGGTGGCTCATTCGGAAGAGCATGTGACTCTTGATCTCGGGGTCGTGGGTTCAAGCCCCACATTGGGTGTAGACATTACTTAAATAAATAAATTTTAAAAAGAAAAGATTATACTATGATTCAGCATTGAAACAAAAATTATGCTTGCAAAACACAACATAGAAATACGGCAGTGGGGAATAAATTTGATACTCATGAAGCAAATATTTGTCCTTGGAAGAATGACCACAATTCCATTTTATTATTTTTTTTAGAAGGCAACATCCCAGTGCTAATAATGCATTGTATCATACTTTAATACAGCATTTTTCTTCTTTAGTGATACGCAAAGTCATGATATATCTTACAACTAATCATGTGGTAAGCAGAATTCTAAAGGTGGTCCCCAAGATTCCAACACCTTGGTGTACACATCTTCTCAAGGCTCATTATGCAACCAAAATATTAACCTGGGTGCTGCTATGAAGGGATACTGCATGTATAATTACAATCCCTAATCAGTTGACTTAAATTAGGGTAATTCTTGTGGGTGAAGCTGGACCTAAAGAGATCAGTTCTTAGAAGAAGGCAGAGAGTTTTCAAGGGAGAGAGATTCTCCCACTGTCTTTCAATAACCTTGTTGTGAACTGTCCACAGAGAGGACCACATGGCAAAAACCTAAGGGTGGCCTACAGGAGCCTCACGGAGATGGTCCCTGACTGACAGCCAGCAAGAAAATGGCACACCAATCCTACAAACATAAGGAACTGAATTCTGCCAACCACCAGTGAGCCTGGAAGAGGACGCTGAACCTCAGAGGAAACTGCAGCCCTGGCTGACACCTTGATTGCATCCTGTAAGACCCTGAGGATAGAACCCAGCTAAACCATGCCCAGATTCCTGACCTACAGAAACTGTGAGATTAGCTGCTAAAATTGTGGTAATCTGCAATGCAGTAATGGAAAAAAACTACTACAAATGACTCCTTAGATGAGGAAATGTGGCTTATATCATTTCTCTTAAAGCCTGTTATTCTTTATTCTCTCGTCAAAACAATTTCTAATACTTCACATTATTATGACTGATATGATTCAATATCACAAGTCTGTAGGATAATACTACTCCCAAAACTTTACAGGTAAAGAAAAGCTTTATAACACCTGAGAATTTATTTCCTCCACCAACTGGGCATGAATACCAATACTATAAACCTAGTATATTTGTTTCTGCCTTTCAAAACCAATGACATACAAAAAACAAGCAAATCAACTTCAGTCTTTATCCATTTCTAACAGAAAGTAAAATTGAATGTGTGGTGAGAAAAGCTAATTCTGAGATCTAACATGGCCATATAATTTTGAGCAATAATATGGCTTCTAAGAAAGAACCTCAGGGAACTCAACTATTTTTTTAAAAAAGAATAAAAAAATCTGAATAAACTCTGGAGTCTAATTAATAGAAGAAAAAAATACATACATACATAAATGGATAATAATGCATGCTTTGCCAGCCTTATAGAGTACACAATTAAATAGCACTGAAGATGGCCTGTACTTCTATTGACCCTATTGTGTGCCAGGCACTGTTCTATAAATAACATGTAAGAAATAAATTTACATTTATGTACATTTACAGATGATATAGTATAGAGTAGTGATCAAGGTCCCAGGCTCTAGAACCCGACTGCCTGAATACAACCCAGTTCCACTACTAACTGAAAGTAACATGTTGAGAATGTGTAACTACTCTGTACCAAATTTTCAATTATAAAATAGGGACATTAACAATACTCACCTCAGAGGTCTATGGTGAGAACTGAATAAGTTAAATAAAGAGCAGAGAAGAGTGCCTGGCACACATTAAGCACTCAAATGTTGATATCAATATTATTTTTATAATAGTGTCATATTAACATTCATTTCTAAAAAAGACAACCTATGGTAGATAATATAAAAAAACACTAATCAGCCTAAGCCTTAGAATCCTAAAATCCTGAGATGATTATCTAACTCCCTCACCCCAAATCCTAAATTCTTATTTACCAGAATTCAATTTTACTTAGGCACATTTTTGTTCTGTTTTTGCTTTTATTTAACCAGATGTGCTAACTTGAAATTAAAAAATAAAAGCAAATTAACCAGAAAAATACTGGAAAAGGAAGGCAATATAGATAGGCTACTTTCGCTAGATATTAAAAAAAAAACTATTGTAATAATTAATAACCAGTAATTAATGTTAAATAGAAGAGAATCCCAAATTTAAAACTTGCCATATTCTTAGACACACACAAATAATAATTTATTAAATGGTAAAAGTAGTATCTTAACCCAGTGCTATGTCCTATACTTTTTTTTTTTATTATGTAATTTATTGTCAAGTTAGGTTAACATGCAGCATATACAGTATAGTCTTGGCTTCGGGAGTAGATTCCTGTGATTCATCACTTACATACACCACCCAGCGCTCATCCCAATAATGCCCCCCTCAATGCCTACCTCCCATTTTCCCCACCCTCCAACCCTCCACCCCCATCAACCTGCAGTTTGTTTTCTGTATTTAAGTCTCTTATAGTTTGTCTCCCTCTCTGTTTGTAACTTATTTTTCCTTCCCTTCCCCCCTATGGTCTTCTGTTAAGCTTCTCAAATTCCACATATAGTGAAAACATATGATATCTGCCTTTTTCTGACTGACTTATTTCACTTAGCATAAGATCTTCCAGTTCTTCCACATTATTGCAAATGGCAAAATTTCATTCTTTTTCATCGCCAAGTAGTATCGACATGTTGGAAACATGTCAAGTATGAGGTTGCTGAGGCCAAGGTCAAAGAGGTTGTTGCCGGTTTTCTCCTCTAGGATTTTGATGGTTTCCTGTTGCATATTTAGGTCTTTCATTCACTTTGAGTTTATTTTTGTGTATGGTGTAAGAATATAAACCACATCTTTTCGTGTATGGTGTAAGAATATATACCACATCTTCTTTATCCATTCATCAACTGAAGGACATTTGGGCTCTTTCCATAATTTGGCTATTGTTGATAGTGCTGCTATAAACATTAGGATACATGTGTCCCTACGAATCAGCACTCCTGTAACCTTCGGATAAATTCCTAGTAGTGTTATTGCTGGGTCGTAGGGTAATTCTATTTTCAATTTTTTGAGGAACCTCCACACTTTTCCAGAGTGGCTGCACCAGTTCACATTCCCACCAACAGTGCGAAAAGGTTCCCTTTTCTCCACATCTTCCCCAACATCTGTTGTTTCCTGAGTTAGTTTTAGCCACTCTGACCGGTGTGAGGTGGTATCTCAATGTGGTTTTGATTTGTATTTCCCAGATGATGAGCAATATTGAGCATCTTTTCATGTGTCTGTTAGCCATCTGGATGTTTTCTTTGGAAAAGTATCTATTCATGCCTTCTGCCCATTTCTTCACTGGATTATTTGTTTTTCAGGTGTTTGTTAAGTTTGATAAGTTCTTTTAAGATTTTGGAATACTAACCCTTTATCTGATATGTCATTTGCAAATATCTTCTCCCATTCTGTCGGCTGCCTTTTAGTTTTGTTGATTGTTTCTTTTGCTGTGCAGCAGCTTTTTATCTTGATGAGGTCCTAATAGTTCATTTTTGCTTTTACTTACTTTGCCTTCAGAGATATGTCAAGTATGAGGTTGCTGAAGCCAAGGTTAAAGAGGTTGCTGCCTGTTTTCTCCTCTAGGATTTTTGATGGTTTCCTGTCTCACATTTAGGTCTTTCACCCATTTTGAGTTTTTTTTATGTATGGTATAAGAAAGTGGTCCAGTTTCATTCTTCTGCATGTTGCTGTCCAGTTCTCCCAGCACCATTTGATAAAGAGACTGTCTTTTTTCCATTGGATACTCTTTTTTGGTTTGTTGAAGATTAATTGGCCATACATTTGTGGGTCCATTTCTGGGTTTTCTATTCTGTTCCATTGATCTACATATCTGTTTTTGTGCCAATTCCATACTATCTTGATGATTACAGCTTTGTAGTACAGGCTAAAGTCTGAGATTGTAATGCCTCCAGCTTCGGTTTTCTTTTTCAACATTACTTTGGCTTTTCGAGGTCTTCTGTGGTTCCATACAAATTTTAGGACTGTTTGTTCTAGCTCTGTGAAGAATGCTGGTGTTACTCTGCATTTTTAATCTTTAACAGAACATCATTCAGCAACCTACTCTTAGCTTTGGCAAGTAAGTTTTGATACAATTTTACAAAACCATAAATTAAAATTCTGGAAAAGGCAAAGTTCAAATGTATATAACTAAAGTTACAAATACAGCATTTAAAATACAATCGAGAAGAAGAAAGAGAAAATCTTTCAGGAAACATTTTAGATTTAGGTAACAAAATAAGATTACGAAAACTATTTAAACCTCCTGTGAACAAATAAAAATAATATGTGTTCACCATATTTATTAAATATAAAACACCTATAAGTAAACTAATTGTAAGGAATAATCCTGTACAAAGTATGAAAAAGCAGGAAAAAAGAATTTTTTTTAAATAACAAAAATAGTCTAAGAAATCACATAAGGGAAACACACCACAGATATGCATTGACTTAAACAATTTATACCTTAGAACCTAACAAGTGTTGATTCTCAAATTTTCTGCTATACCTCATGCCATATTATAAATTTTCAAATCCTAAATAACAGATTTCCGTGGCTCATCCCCTAAACAAGAATCTCAAAACAGTTCAGTGTAACTATAAAATATATTTTACCCACAGAAAAAGTTATAAAAATCTCTCTGCTCCACTATCTCTTAGATTTTGCCTAGATGGATTTCTTCTACTGCTGAAGATGTATCTAGCTCCTGATGATCATAGCAAGAGCAAGACTAAATTTAATGAAAATTGCAGGTTAATGCAAGTCAATTCAAATGGCAAGCTTAAATTTCACAATTGTTGTGTGTCAGGACATAAACCTGGGAATTGCTTCTCCGTGAGTCTGTTAATCGTCTTCCTTCTAACAAATATATACAGGGTGAAATCCTATTTCCCCTCCTATCTCAGTATACCTGTTGACGTCCCATTTTCAGTACAAAACTCCTCCCGTGAAACTTAAGAGGCAGCATGCATGCATGGTGATTAAAAGCACAGACCACAGAATCAGATGGATCAGGATTTGAATGCCAGTTCTGTGAGTTCAAATCCTAGCTATATATTCTTGGGAATCTATTTCTTGTTATAAAACAAATTTATTACTATCTATTTCCTAGGGACTACCGGGAGGAATAAATTAACTAATGCACACAAAAATCCTTAGCATAGTGCCTGACATATAGTAAACATTCAATAAGTGGTAATAAGGATTATAATTACAATAATTATCAAAATACTTATTTACCATGTTATCAAACTTACATTCTTATCCTCTAGATTCACACCCCTCTCTCTTCTAGCTAATTCTTTATAAATAAATGGAGGCAGCTCTGAGGAAAAAATCAATCATCATCAAAAGAAAAAGAGACCTAGTAGGCAACTTCCTCACCTCCAATTGCCTTTTTTCTCTCTCACGCTTCAATAGTGTCATTATCCATACTTGAGAGAAAATATATAATCACTCTGTTTGGGCCCAAATGTACAGAGAAGAACAGAGGCCTTTTACTTGCTCACCCATGATGTAGCACAGATACTACACATTCACCTTTTCAACAAGCTCAGCACTAGAATGGACCCACAGGAGAAAAAGAAAACAACTAAAAGCATCTTTCAGAAAGTATTTGCTGGATAAAAGTCTCATTACTGAGTCAGGAAAAGAAAGTTCAACTTAATGCATCAGATGTACCAAATATCTAGGCTATTTTACTTTTAGGATATGCCTTCTAGAAATACAGAAGAAAAACTTTACACGAAATTTCCAACCATTATTAGAACTGGTTTCTAAGTCATTTAATAAATATTTGTTTAACACCTATGAACAGGTACTACACTAAGCACTTTGAAGCAAAGGTGACATGATAATGTCCTCCTCTTACAGAGCGCATTAAAAAATCTTTCCAATCTTTTTTTTTTCTCTTTCATTTGTTAGCAAACTATATGCCTGCTAAAGAGCAGTAAATATTAGGCACTTGGGGGGAGAAGATATTAACTGAAAGATGAGTAAGACATAACACTTGCCCTCAAAGAACTGACCAGTAGAAGAGAAAAATATGAACAACTATTTTAAGTGCTATAAAAGCCACACAGAGACTGTGGATAACCAGAAAAAAAAAAAAAAAAAAACAATTCCACTTACATTAATGAGGACAGGCTTCCTAGAGAAGATGATATTTAAGTAGGGTCTTAAGAGATAAATGTTTTGCAGATGAAAGGAAAAGAATACTCCAGACAGAGGAAAGAGCAAAGTGCAGAGACAATTTTACGTGAAAGTATATACATGCACACATACATACACGCACACACACAAATATGCATTAAGTATATACATACTTTACATGTGTATATATGGATATACAATCAGTGTTTAGACACAAGTGAGGAAAATCACTTGACATACAAAATACAGGAAATGATGCAATGAACTATTTCGCCAATTCTCCCAAAGATGATATACAACTCATACCATGCATAAGAAAAGTTAGTTCATTCCAATTCCAACCTTAGGGCATTAGCACTTAATTCTCTCCCAGAAATAAAGGGATTGGTGCTCAGAGGTCTGAATGGTAAACTGAATCCAGACTAGAAAGGCTCCCCTTCAAGCAGAATCAATTCAGGAAGGAATATAAAGGACAGTAGCAAAGAAATCAATTTAGAAGCTTCTGAAATAGGGAATGGTAAACGTGCAATTTTAAACAGGAAAAAAAAAAAAAAGACAGGGAGAGAGATTAATAGAAAGATGAAGTCCTCAGTTAAACAGCCCTTAACGTGGTGAGTACTAAAACAAGAGAGGGAAATTAGATGCGATCCAAGGTTTCTCCCAATAGATCATTCCATTAACCTTGATACTTACTTTGTCCATTAGTGTATATTTGATCCTATGAATATTTACACACTATGGCACTCACATCTCATAAGTTCCCTATTCTTGATACACTTTTACATGAACAGTTTGCCATTTAGAAAAACAGATTAGTAAAATCCACCTGGAAATCTTTCCTAGTTTCTGAATAATAAATGGAAGCACTTTTAGATTACTTTTGGAGTAACTGCCCTATAATCTTTTCTAAAAATCATGAAATCTATTAATTTTCCTTTATATCTGTCCTTTAAAATGAATGTTAAATGAGATCCATGTCTGTGATTTATCTTTATCAATAATCAGTATTTATACACAATGGAATTGGCAAAGCGCCTTGTATGAAGAAAATACCCAAACGAGAAACAGAGGACTTTTTATAAAGCAGGGTTTCCCAACCTTCACACAACAGACGTTTTGGACCAAATAAGCCTTTGTTGTGAGGTGCTGTGCTGTACATTGTTTATACCTGCCCTCTACCCACTAGATATTAGTAACACACATACCTCTCCCTAGCTGTGACCATCAACAACACCTCCAGATATTGCCAAATGTTCGCTGGGGCCATTGTTATGTGCCAAGCACTGCTCTGTGCTTCTCATTTATTATCTCATTTACTCTAGCAACATAGTATCCATGAGTTGGTTATGGTCTTCCCCATCTTACAAATAAAGAAACTAAAACCAGCAGAATTAAACAACTTGCCAAATGTCACACAACCAGTAAGTGTGGTAGTCTGTATTTGAACCCAAATGATAGTGGCTTGAGTCCCTGCTCCTAATCACTGTTATGTCATCTCTTATTAATGTCTCACCTTTATTATCTGATACATGAAAAGTAATGTTTTCAATCTCATCTGGAAGTAAAAACTAAAATTAGCCACACAAGTAGAAGTTACAAGACTTCCAACCTCACTTCAGAATAACTTAACAAGTATTTTTTTTAAGCACTGACTATATATGCCTAGTATCAACTTTAGAACTAGAGTGGTTCAAAGAAAATGAAACTACTATTAGGATTTAGCTCAGGACCTTTTTCACACATTATCTCCCTGAAATCTCACAGCTTCCCTGTGAGATAGGTAGTATCTTTTTTTCAAGCGAGGAAGCAAAGGCTCAGAATAGAAAAGTGGTCCCTAACCTAAAATGTCTTACAATTTAACTGAAGAAACAAGAAAAATATTTTTTTAAAAGACAGAGAGTAGGGACACCTGGGTCGGTTAAGTGTCTGACTTTGGCTCAGGTCATGATCGCATGGTTCATGGAGTTGGAGTCCCGCGTCAGGCTCTGGGCTGATGGCTCAGAGCCTGGTGCCTGCTTCGGATTCTGTGTCTCCCTCTCTCTCTGCTCCTCCCCAGCTCGTGCTGTCTCCTGTCTCTCTGTCTCTCAAAAATAAATAAAAATTTTTTTTTAATTTTTTAACACAAGACAGGCAATAAACTAGTTAAATATCTCAGTTAACAATAAACAGAAGGTGGGAATAACAAAATAGATGAAGGAAAAGTATACAGTAGATTAGTCAGGGAATATTTCTTTAAAAGGTTTCTAGGGGGCGCCTGGGTGGCTCAGTCGGTTAAGCGGCCGACTTCAGCTCAGGTCATGATCTCATGGTCCGTGAGTTCGAGCCCCGCGTCGGGCTCTGTGCTGACAGCTCAGAGCCTGGAGCCCGTTTCAGATTCTGTGTCTCCCTCTCTCTCTGACCCTCCCCTGCTCATGCTCTGTCTCTCTCTGTCTCAAAAATAAATAAACGTTAAAAAGGTTTCTAGTAATCAATTCCTTTTCTTAAGAAGTGACATGGATGAGCAAAAGGTAATGAGATGGGGAGAAGCACCACTTCTGCAAACAATGTGCAACAGAAATTTGGGGACTGAAAGGAAAGTCTGTGATAGCCAATTTAAGTAGTAAGTCAAGGAAATGATGAGGAGTGTAAGACTGCCTTAAAATTAAGATTGAGCCATAACCTGAGACAATGAGACTAGTTCCATGCTTTTAGGGTGCTTCTGCCACCAAACACTCTCAAGCACTGAAAGAACAAACAAAAAACAATCTAAAGTAAAAGCTGATAGGGTTGGTTAACACAGGCTTAGCTATAAAGTCAAACACCACATTTCATAAAATGAGTGACGGGTCATCTATTTTGCTTTGTGTATCTTGGGTCCCCAAAGAGAATATAAGTTTCAGGAGGGCAGGGATTTTTACGTTTTGTGCACTCAGATCAATACCTGACATAGCAGGTGTTCAATAAATACCTGCTGCTGAAAAAAGGCAGTATTCAAAATAGTGACCTCTTCAGAAGATCACAAATGCCTCTGGCATTCAAAACAGCAACCTCACAGAAACAACAATAACAATATTATAATATTAATACTATTAATTTCAACAACTAACATTCCCTGGGCACTAACTCTGAGCCAGACCTTGTAATGCATTAACTCATATATTATAATGAATATTGACTATCTTGACTACCCTATGAAAGAGGTAGGTATTATTACTATCGCCCAGTTTTTACAAGGAACACACACAGAATAAATAATGTGCCCAAAGTCACAAAACAATACAGCTGAACCTGGGTCTATCATCTCCAAAGCTTGCCTCTCAACCACTATGTCACATATACAGAATTACACGCATCCCACTTAGGCAAAGCTAGGGAAATTTTGCCAAAGAGGAAAAAAAAACAAAAACAAAAACAAAAAAAAAGAAACTCCACTAGCAGTTGAAAACCCTGTCTGCCCCTTCAATACCCACAGCTGGTATTGTGGAAATTTTCCCACCCTAGGATACATTGATTATCCCAAACAGATTAAAACTTCAATGGCTTAAAGAATCCAGATGTTGAAAAGCTAGGAGCTAATCTAATCAACATTTCAAAGGATGGTAGATAACATGTGGTAACACCCCACTCCACAAACCCGAAGAAATAACAGGGTGTGACCTCTGACTAAGACTGACCTCAAAACTTCCGGTGCCATTCTCCCTGGTATCTGCCCTTCCCTCCTTCCTTGGCTCTGTGGCTCTCCCCACCCTCTGTACATCCCACCTCTCCTACCAAATATCTGGCCTTCACAAAAAAAAATCTGAAGTTTTCTGTCTCCTGCTCTAAATTTCTAATCTAATAAATCAGTATTTTAATATTTCTTCAGTGAAAAGAAATCTGCCTATGTAATATTCAATAGAAAAAGATTCCCCACTCATGACAGCAACATTCCAAAGTTTATGTTCTCAAATTCACATGGTAGTCAATTAAGAGACCACCAATTATGCAAAAGAAAAAGGATGATCCACAAATTTATTTATATAACCTTCTGGTATTACACACACAATAAATAAAAAGAAATTACAGTCACTAGAAAAACTATGCTCTTCTCCCACCTACCTAGTAAACTAGTCATAATCATAAAATCCTATTTTGAAAAATCTCTGAAATGAAAAGAAGCATAACTCCAGAAGCATAAACTCCAACTGCCACCAACAAAGAAAAATATTTAAAATAGCTGGATTTTTTTGAACTAGAATTTTTATTAAATTAACCACATAGCTAGAGATCCATTAATATGTAAACCAATCTAGCTTTTGCATTTACATCAAAACCTAAAACAAACTTGCCGTAAAAGAAGTTAGAGAATGAGGACAAGAGCTGGCAAGATAATCACTACTAAGAAATATATCTCAATATTTTCTTTCTGCCTTTGGATTTTTTTCATATACTTATCTTAAATATACACTTCTATTAAATAAACAGACTATGAAGACATCACCAAATTGCTCTCAAAATAGAAACTTTCCAAATATAAAACAGTCAAGAAGCATTTGTTTCTTATGCTGGCCAACAGAACACTGATTATGCCAAGCTTGAAGGAAAAGTTATTTCTGAAAACTGATGTGTATAATAAACACAAAAAGTGAAAACAGAATAGCAAACACACACATACTAATCATTTTTAAAAAGGGAGAAAACTAAAATTTAGTTAAAACTGAATCACATAAATGAAATTCCTTCAATCTTAATTTGAGATGTAATGATAATTTCAGATATAATGATACAGATGAAACTTGTTAAAGTTCTTCATAATTTTTTTAAGTTTATTAATTTTTTTTTTTGAGAGAAAGTGAGCAAGCATGAGCAGGGAAGAGACAGAGACAGAGAGAGAAGGAGAAAGAAAATTCCAAGCAGGCTCCATGCTGTCAGCCCAGAGCCCAACACGGGGCTCAATCTCACAACCACGGTATCATGACCTGAGCTGAAATCAAGAGTCAGACAACCCAATCAATTTAGCCACCCAGGCGTCCCAGCTTTTTCATAATTTTTTAAAGCTTTTTATTCCCAAGCACTAAAGAGATGGACAGTTAAGAGACTTGATAACTAAATTGCATCCTGATATTTCTAAATAAACAATTTACACCACAGTCACTTTCAGAGATAATCAATGAATTATTCAAAAAAGAGTCCTTTGTGATCCAAGTACTACTGAGGTCTTTGGAAATGAACTCAAATTCAAGTTATGTTCAAATCAGTCCTTCTTTCCTCTAAATAATAAACACAGCAGTGTGTCATTCTCTAGTTTTCAAGAGTTTTTAATAAAATGTTAATGAATCATATGCTAGTTCAGATACTTCTGAAAACACTGCGGAATTACTTCAGTATTATTTGTCAAATTCTAGGGCTGAATTTAAATGCTGGACAATATAAGGCCTGACTTTAGGGCTGTCCATATCATACCTTAAAAGATCTTTAACTCAAAGAACTAACAGGGATGGGTCACATTACTTTATGTCAGCCATCCTAAAAAGTCTGATAAGATATATACATTCTTCCAAAAACAAACCAGCAATTTGTCTCCAGACTTCACATGTTACACTAACATATATTATTGGGTTCACTCAAGATGCTATGGGATGAAAAAGCCAGAAGAGAGGTGCCTGGGTGGCTCAGTTGGTTACACTTCCAACTCTTGATTTCGACTCAAATCATGATCTCATGGTCGTGATCAACACCCCCCCCCCCCAGGGGAGCAGTATCCTCAGCTCCACGCTGGGTGTGGACCCTGCTTAAGATTCTCTCTCTCCCTCTGCCTCTCCCCACTCATTCTTTTCTCTCTCTTAAAAAAAAAAAAAAAAAAAAAAAAGCCAGAAGAAAACAGTATCTTACCCAATGATGATCCTCTCAGAGGAAAGGCTAAGTGACATTAAAAATATTTTGCACTATGTCTTTTGGGTGGCTCAGTTAAGGGTGGACTTTGGCACAGGTGATGACCTTGCAGTTTATTGGCTCAAGTCTCATGACAGGCTCTGCCCTGACGGTACAGAGCGTGCTTGGGATTCTAGTTCTCTCCTCTCTCTCTATTCCTCCCACATTTGCACTTTCTCTCTCTTTCAAAATAAATAAACTTTAAAAAACATATATTTTGCACTATGTCTTTCAATATTTCCTAAATCCAAGAACAGTCATGCAGAAAGGAGCACCTAATACAGTACACTAGGTATATGTCCACACAGACACACACAATACATGCTACCTAAAGCCACCCAGATTTCCAGTAGCTACCCCCCAGCTATAAAGAAAGGGCAGAGGCAGCACAGCAAAGCAATAGAAACTGCACAATATCTGAGTGATCCACTAGCTATCCCTTAGGTGATAGAGAAAAGAGTAAAAGATACTCAAGCAGTGAGGTCTCTGGTACATTTTTGTTTATTATTTTTCAACCACTGCACCGCAGGATAATACAACACATACAGGCTCTCATACTTTCTTGTACTAGCTTACTGTTTTAAAGAAATCGAGTTACCCAAAAAATTTAAAGGAATATTTTAGAGAAATTATTACATATTAGTCATTCAAAATCCAAATCAAGTACAAATGTTCCCTCAAATATTTCACAATTCTGAGGTGGAATAGGAGGAAATTTTAAATATACTTGTGTGAAGTAGTATAATTATTAGAAAATACATATCCCATAGTGTTCAGGAAATGTCATATACATAGAGTATATTTAGAAAATACACTCTAAACATACTATAAAAGGTATCATGAGAAAAAAACAATGAAAGTCTCAAAAGAAAGTAGCAAAAATCGAAAAGTACATTAAGACGTAAGACAGACTGGTTTTACACTGGGCAGGAAAAAGTCTCCAAGTAAAAAGGTTTAAATGCAAGAGTTCATTATTTACTCAAAATTTGCTACCAAGTTGGATGAAGGCAGATTTCAGCCAAATTATATGGTAAGAGAAATTTGGCATATCACTAATAACTTCTTCCTTAGCTCGCTTCTTCCTCAATAGCATCCTTTCCCTTCAAGAATTCAGAGTCTCCACGGTCTGTTCACCTACTTCCTGATCAAAACCTGCTCTTAGAAAAAGATCATATAATTTATTTACCTTAGAGATGGCTGTGTAAAAACTTCCTGATCAAAACCTGCTCTTAGAAAAAGATCATATAATTTATTTACCTTAGAGATGGCTGTGTAAAAACCACTTCTATGTAAAATAAATAATTGTATAAAAAAAAAAAAAAAAAAAAACAAGAAATAACAAGTGTTGGCAAGGATGTGGAGAAAAGGGAATTCTCATGCACTATTAGTGGGAATACAAACTGGTGCAGCCACTGTGGAAGACAGTGGAGAGGTTCCTCAAAAAATTAAAAATAGGACTACCATATAATCCAGCAATTCCACTCCTAGGTATGTATCTGGAAAAATGAAAATACTAGTTTAATTTTAGTATATGTGTTGCCGAAGCAAGCACATGAAAATACTAATTCAAAAAGACATATACCACCCCGATGTTCAGCACAGCATTACTTACAACAGCCAAGATATGCAAACAATCTAAATGTCCATCAACAGATACATAAAGAAGATGTGGTATATATATGCAATGGAATATTACTCAGCCATAAAAATGAATGAAATCTTGCCATTTGCAACATGGATGGACCTAGAGGGTATTATCCTAAGTAAAATAATTCAGACAGAGAAAGACAAATATCATATGATTTCACTTACATGTGGAATTAAAAAAAAAAAAAAATGAAGAAAGAAAACAAAACAGGAAACAGACTCATAAAGAATAAACTGATGGTTGCCAGAAAGGGGGCGGGAGCAGGGGGATGAGGAGATGGATAAAATAGGTGGTAAAGGAGATAAAGAGGTACAATCTTCAAATAATAAATACAACATGGGACGTAATGTACAGCATAAGGAATATAGTTGATAATATTGTAACAACTTTGCATGGTGACAGATGATAACTAGTCTTAACTGTGGCAACCACTTCCTAATGTATATAAATATGGAATTACTACATTGTACGCCTAAAACTAATGCAATATTATTCTTCAATATTCCTCAATATTTCAATTATTCTTCAATAAAAAATTTCTTCAAAAAAACGTTTATTATTTGAAAGCAACTTTACTCATCTGTTTGTAATGACAATGCAGCTAAGTTTTAAAAAAAAAAAAAAAAGGAAAAACACTAATACAGCATTCTTTCCCCTGCTCCACTGAAAATGTCACCAATATAGAATATTTTTATTTGTAATATTTGCAGATATGAGATGAATACCTTGCGTCTTTTAAATCACCAACTATCCTTAAGCTTAAGACAATGAGAAAATTACTTGAAATGACAAAAATTAAGATTTTCAAAAGAACAAGAATCCTCTCCTAATGAACAGGAAAGCAACTTTGTAATGACCTACTAAAAGGTAGCCTAAATTGTCAAACTGTATACATTTTTTTAATGAAAGAGGAAATGAAGTACCAATTACATGTGTAGAAATACTATGAAACATAAAAGCAGGTTAGAAACTAATTTAAAAATTATCATTATTGCAAGGGTCACCTCCTCCCCTGCAATAAATAGGGGAATCATGAAATAAATAATATTTATGAAGTCAGGGTAAAAATATACCATCATCTAATGCAAGTATTTGTTGGCATATGAAACAAATGTTTTGATATTAGCTATAATGTAAAATTGTACAAAGTGAATTATCCTTCCTAAACAATACATTTGAGACAGTGTCTCCTAAGAAATAAGTTCATCCATGCTACATTTACCCTTAAGAATACAGCAAACATTTTTTAGAGTATACGTTTAAGTTAGTTAGACGATTTGTTAAGAAGGGGCACCTGGCTGGCTCTGTCAGTTGAACATCCAACTTCAGCTCAGGTCATGATCTCACAGTTTGTGAGTTCGAGTCTCGCATCAGACTCTGTTCTGATGGCTCAGAGCCTGGAGCCTGCCTCAGATTCTGTGTCTCCCTCTCTCTCCGCCCATCCCCTGTTTGCGTGCTTGAGCAAAAATCAAAAAAATAAAAAAAATTTTAAAAAGTAAATAAACATTAAAAAAAATAGAGGATTTGTTAAGACTTAACAAAACAAAAACTGTGCACCCCATTATTCTACATACTGAATTGGTCATTGCAAGAAATTAAGACTTTAGAAACAGAAGTATCAAATCTTGGGGGCATCTGGGTGGCTCAGTCAGTTAAGCGGCTAACTCTTGATTTGGGCTCAGGTCATGATCTCACTGTTCCTGAGTTCAAGCCCCTCATCAGGTCCCACGCCACAGCAGAGCCTGCTTGGGATTCTCTCTCTCTCTCTGACCCTCCCCTGCTCTCTCTTTCTCTCTCTCAAAAATAAGTAAATAAACTTTTAAAAAAAGTATCAAAACTTAATGTTCTTACAACTTGGCTAATATTTTCATCTGATTCAAACCAACCATAAACACTTATAATTTTACATTAAAATAAATGCTTTACAATTTCAGAACCATCCAAAATTACACCCCTAAGTTTCTTCAAAAACACTTTCAGCTATGACACATAGCCAGTATACCACTATGTCAATTATTTATCTTAGAATAAGAAAATGCAAGTAAGTCTGTATTTTTTAGATGCTATAGACAGGACTGCCACCTTGTTCCTCAATCCATAGTTTTCATCACTCTGAAGGCAAAAGTATTTTGGACAGTTGACTCCAGATTTACTACAGAATCATTTTAACACAACCCTCAAGGACACATCTCACTTAGAAAATGGAGAACACCTAAAGCAGCCACTCCAATCTTTGTAATGGAATGCTTATACCATATGTTGGTGGACGTGGGCAGTTGTCTACACCGGGGTTCCATAAACTACAGGTCAAATCCAACCTACCTCCTGTGTTTATGTACAGGTGACCCTTGAACAACATGGGTTTGAACTGCACTAATCCACTTAAACATAAATTTTTTTCAATACATACGGTACTGTCAATGTACTTTCTCTTCCTTAAAATTTTCTTAATAAGTTTCTTTTCTCTTTCAATATTGTAAGAATGTAGTAAATTGTAAGAATGTAGTCTATAATACATATAAATCTACAAAAAATGTGTTAACGGACTGTTACTGGTAACGCTTCTAGTCAACAATAGGTCATCAGTAGTTAAGTTCGGTGTGAGTCAAAAGTCATACATGGATTTTTGCTGCACAGGGGACTGACGCCCCTAACCCACACACTGTTCTAGGGTCAACTGTTTAAGGTTTTACTGGAACACAGTCACACTCACTTGCTTATATACTGCTATGGCTTTTACACTACAAGAACAGAACTCAATCGTTGTACCAGATGTGGACCACAAAATCTAAAATATTTACTAACTGGTCCTTTACCAAAAAAAAGAAAAAAAGCTTACCAACCCCTCCTCTACACAATGAGATGTGAGAGCAACTCACGACTTCTCCAAGAACCGTTTCTAAAGTACACAAGTCGAGCTGCTGCCAGCCTAGGTGTAGGCTTCCAGGTCATGAGTACTAAAACACAAATGCACACCCAAGGGTCTTTAATTATCCCACATCAATCCCAAAGTTGCCAAGGCAAAGCACATGAGGTCAACACTCCCTCCTACCAGAGTCCCACCTTTCCCCCTATCTTTGCTAGTAAATCATGTCAACCCGAAAAGGCTGCCCTTTAAGTTCATCTAAACATGGTTTTACCTGCATAAAAAATGTTGTGGAAAGTAGAGGCTGGAGAAGGCACCTGTATGGCATATATTCTAGTCCCTGTATCCTCATCCTAGAATCACCTAAGATCTAGCTCCCTGTATTAAACCCTTAAGAAGAGGCCAAAGAAGCTAGTAGGAAGGTGGTGAATTGAACTAAGGAACACAAAATGTGTGGAGATAGAAGTGCGTGCGTGTGTGCGTGTGCGTGTGTGTGTGTGTGTGTGTACCCTATCTCACAATCCTTATCTTTGTCAGTCAACACTAAATGCTAGTTCCATTAGCTGCAGGTTTCACCACAAAAAAAGTCTTACGGTGTCTCATGCTTCAAACACAGCTGAATTTTTTTAAATGCCAAGTCGTTTTTTGTTTGTTTATTTTTTAATAAAAAGGCTTAAAAAAAAAAAGGCATTTTCAGCACTGCTGTGCCAACACAGGAATATCCCCCTCCATTGTATGGGACACAAAGACACACATCAACTGCAAGCAGGGGAAGCGGGCTTCTCTGCCAGCTATTTTTAGCCCCACTTCATCATGTTAAAGACCAAACTCAGGATAATAATGAAGGGCAAACTTTAAAAACACAAATTTTTATAAAAACAAACCTGTGCTTTCATGTATAGTTTCCTTTACTGTGAAATCCTATATATTCTTTGAAACTTAATCTCAAGGGACCTATATACTCTACAAAAAACTTGTTAGCTCTTTCAAAAATATAGACACACGTGTCCTAAGACTGAACATGGTAGCCATGTTTAAAAGCTGTTCCTCCCTGTTGACTTCAAGTCTTACCTACTTTTAAAACATTTTCTCATCCATTCTCTGTCATTACTACATCTTTGCTAACTTTAACAGATTTCCTTCCCCCCTGCCCAAGTAAAAATACACATTGCTCATCTCTTTACTCTGTCAGCTCTCTCAAGAAAACGTTAATACTGTGAAAATGACTCCTAACTCTACATTTTCAGCATTTCACTCATTAAACTATTTTTCTATCTTCAGATTGCATCAGCATCAACTTTCACCCTAAAATTTAATGTCCAAAACAAAGTCCACTGCCTTATTTCTGATTTATTTTCTATAAGAAACCACTAGCACCCAACTAAAATACTGGGGGCATCTTCTTTTTCACTCTTGCAACTGTATAGCTCTTTGATGACCATGGTGTAAAAATGCTGGTTCTCTTAGGGATGCCTGAGTGGCTCAGTCGGTCAAGTGTCTGACTTTGGCTCAGGTCATGATCTCATGGGTTATGGGTTTGAGCCCCATGATGGGCTCTGTGCTGGAAGCTCAGAGCCTGGAACCTGCTTCGCATTCTGTGTGTCTCCCTCCCTCCCTCCCTCTCTCTCTCTCTCTCTCTTTCTGCCCCTCCCCCATTCGTGTGCATGCGCGCTCTCTCTCTCTCTCAAAAATAAACATCAAAAAAAATTTTTTTTAATGTTGGTTTCCTAGAAAAACAAAATCCTACTCCAGGTATAATGCCTCTTGACCTAAAATACAATTTCTCCTCAATCATCTAAAACTACCTTCTCAGGAACATTGCTCTCAATTGCTTCTTTGGGCTATACTCATAAAGCTGCACAAACACAAACTAACCCTAAGCTGACTCAACAACCAATCTCCATCTGTATTCCCATCAAGCTGACTTCCTAATTATACTTGTCTCTCACACCGTCCAATTCCAAAAGCCTTCAACACTTTACCTCCAGTGCTCCTTTCATCCTAAAAGAGAACTTCTTTCCCAGATTTGGCTCAGACACTCCAATTAGTTTTGTATAGTCACTTCTCTAATGAAAAATATTCAAATACATTTATATCTAAAGGTACCAAACATAGTAGTATAATATATAGTGGCTATAAACAAACACTGGTTCATGCTCCCTTTCCTATGATTTTATGCAACTTGCGTTTCATTGCCTCTGCCATAAATAAAAGCATCTCAAAGGCAGGGACCCCAAATGGACCCCAAACACTTTACTGCTTCTTTGCAATAACACATTACCATGCTTTTTAACCAATCTATAGTCAGAGCAATAAAAATAAGTCTTAAAGTTAGTAAGCAGCTCCGATAGAGTACAAATCTACCTTCAAATTATAGTTTGTTGGTTTGTCTCCCCCTCCTGCCCCAAAAAAACAGCCAATGCCAAGACTAGAGTTCTCTTCTTCCCACCTTTGTGAAACATGGGATACGTAACTTCCTCAAGGTCTCAAAATAAGATAACAAACAGGTCCAGAGACATTTGCTTCTGATTCCACATCTAACATTATATCCACTAATCAGTATTTTCATGTCAGTACCCATTTAAAATAGACAGAACCTAAGGTTCCTTTAAAAAGCATAACAAACACAAATATATAAAGAGAAACAAAATAGCTGGAGAAGTTCCTGAGGAGGGCAAAGTGATCAAGGAATAGAAAGATATCATTCTAAGACAGACACACAAAGTCAGGAAAGATGACGGTAAAGAGGAACAATGAAAATCTATAAAACCAAGAAAAGATGAACTCCAGCTTGTTCTAGCACTTCTCAGAACAAGAACTCTGGATGTGTCTTACAACTTTAGAGAGACAGGTTTGGGATAAATAAATGAACTGTCAAATAATTTAGGGTCTAATAAGCTTGTAGAACTCATTACCTCAAGGAGAAAAAGTACAGATGCAAACACTATTTGAGAAAGTTTTAAATACATTTAGTCAAGATCCTGAATGACGAAGTTAGCACAGATAACCCGAGGCTCACGTTCATTCCCAAAAAGCTTCTCTCAGCAGTGGCTTCAGAGGGCGTGAGTCCACACTGCTGTCTGGAGGAACCACAATTCTCAGTATAGTGCTGCCAATGTTCTATTCAATAAAATTCTACCCTGTACTGAACCCTTAAGGTCTGCAGAAGTATGTGAAATGCTCATTACTTTCCCGCATGTCACCTTGACACTACAGAGGATACCTAAGATACAAATCAAAGATTTTTATAGACTTCACCTTCACAATAATGGAAGGGAAGGGAAATAATCATTCTTCAAAGAGTTTAATACCAAAAAGTTTCTCAGGGGCACCTGGGTGGCTCAGCTGGTTAAGCAACTGACTCCTGATTTCGGCTCAGGTCATGATGTCACGGTTGGTGAGATCAAGACCTGTGTCCTGCTCTGCGTGACAGTGTGAAGCCTGCTTGGGATTCTCTCTCTCTCTCTCTCTCTCTCTCTCTCTCTCTCTGGCCCTCCCCCACTTGAGCAGACGCGGATCTCTCTCCCAAAATAAGTAAAAACAAACTTAAAGAAGTTTCCCCTCATTTGAAAAAAAAGTTTCTCCTCATTTGATAGGGAAGTAAAGATAACTCAAACAAGCAAGTCTCAAGTCATTCTGCCAAGTACAAAAAAAAAAAAAAAAATGCCAGCAATTAGGACATATGCTACCCAAACATTTAAAAAAAAAGAAAAAAAAAGCATTTGGGTAAGGAAAAATGTAACAACTTTTAAAAACTGGTTAAAGTACTAGATGCTCTCCTCCAAGTAAGCTGTGATTCATAAGAACTCAGAATTTCCTGAGTAACTGAAATCTGTCACAGTGTCCTGATGCACAGGAACCGGACCCAAGAAATGAGGAGGTAAAAAAATTCCTGCACCAGCAGGTACCGAAATGAAAATCTCTCGAGGAAAACGGCAAAAGAAGAAAGGAATTTTACTTTCAGGGGTTCGCAGGATAAAAGGTTCCCTCGTGGGAGCCCAAATAAGAGTTGCCCCGAAACAAAAACCACAGCGGGGTTTCACACCCGCTGTACCAGGAAAAGGTGTATTACAGAGATGTCCTTTGTGTGCACATACGCTTTGGCTTCCTCAATTTCCCTTTGCCAATTACTGGCCAGAAAGGTGCAAGTGCCCACCCTGGATAGTAGGGGCAGAACTCCCCTAAGGGAACCTGTGAGCTTGCCTAGTCCACGTATTACATGTTCGAAACCAGCGGACGATCCAAGACCCTCCTCCTCGCTGTAAACATAAAGATACACCCTCTGATCCACGCTCTCCCAACACTCCGGGCAAACCTCAGCCAAACTCCAGGAGAGCGAACCGGTATCCTCCCACGATCCACCCCTCCGTTCCCTTTCCCGGGGCCACTCACACTTTAGGGAAGAGCCGTGGCGCTGAGAAAGTGGGCTGGTTCCCTTCCTCGTTCGCTCTGAAGCGGCAGCTGCGGAAGGCTCGGCGCGTTACGGAGGAAGAAGCGGTGCTTGTGTCTCTAAGCCAGGCGGTCACCCGGGTCTCTTCCGCGCCGCCGGAGCAGAGGCGGCGGCAGCGGCCCCGCTTACCTCCGCTTTTCCTCTTCCTGGGTCCCTTCAGGCTGTGTCCGCTGCCCGTCCTGGGCCACTTCTCCCGGGACAGTCACGTTTGGGAGGCTCCAGATTTTGCTTTTATAAAGTTTTCCTCTGGGCTGAGGCTGCGGCCGGCCCCCCGGGTCCCCCCCGGCCCCGCCGCCCTCGGGGCTGGGGCGGGGGAGGGGGCTCTAAGAACTCCTCCCGGAGTCCTGCCGAGGAGCCGGGGGGCCGGCGACAGGCCGAGGGAAAAGACCCCCCCCCCTCGCGAGGGGGCTGAGGAGAGGGGGAAGGTAAGGAAAGGACGGTGGCGCCGGTCCTGCTCTCCCCGCCGCCGGGGCCGCCGCTTCACATTGGGGTCCCCGCCCCCCCGGCCGGGGGGTGGTTGCTGAGCGCGAGTCCCGGGTTCATACACTCTGGGGGCAAGATGCTATGGCCCCGGGCGGGTGGCCGAGGCGGCGGCGAGGTGGGGGACCCGGCCGGCTCCGCTCGGCGCCGCCCCCGCTCCCGGCTCCCGCATGTGTCGCTGCGGCTGGGACCCCCTCCCTACACGTTGGGGGTCCCTCGCCCCGCGCCCCGGGACGAGACAGAAGCTCCGACCCCCTCCTCAGCGTCTTCTCACCGCGGAGCAGCTGACTAGTCCCGGCCTGAGGTAGCCGCCTCCCAGCCCCCCCAGCCGCCGGCTCCGGCTCGGGCTCCGGCGTGTGCAGCCGCCGCTGCCGGCCGGGAAGGTGAGGGGGGGAAAAGAGGGGTGGCCGCGACTCCCGCCGGTCCAGGTCAGGACGAAGGTCTCGGCCGTGGCCAGTGCGCGGAGGCTGGGTCTCTCAGATGCTCCCTCGCTCTCACGCTCTCCGCTGCGGTGGCGGTAGCGCCCGGAGCTCAGCTCGCTGTCTCGCTCGCTCTGTGCGGGGCTCTCGCCTCACTCCAGAGAGGGGCGGGAGGAAAGCGGCGCGGCCCGATGACGCAAGTCACCTAGCAACAGCTCCCCCCGCCCCCTCCCTTTTCTTTCCGCCGGGACGTTTCCTCCGCTGGCCTTTTTTTTTTTTTTTTTTTTTTTTTTCCCCCTTTCTAATCACCCCGCCCTGGCTGACTCCAGCGCGCTCTGATGACGCTGCAAGGGAAGAGGAAGTCTGGGCTCCGCGAGCGGGTGGGTGCGCCTCGGGCCGCGGGACTAGCAGCCGCTGCCGCCGCCTCTACGGCCGCGTCAGAATTGAAGAGAGGAAGGGGAGGAGCCGAGTGGAGCCTAAGCTGCCGCCTGATCTTACCCCTGACCCGACGGCGGCGGGGAGAGCTTGCTCTGTAGAGGTTTCCTTCAGGGCAGGTGGTGACGGCTCCTTTGGGAGCAAGGAGGAAGGCCCAGGCCGCACGGCCATGCTCGGGCGCGCACCCCCCGAAGGTGAGGCATGTCGCCCCAAATGGGCCTTCGAAAAGCCAGACTGGGGCGAGAACTTGGCCGACGTCCGTTCCGCTGCACCTGCTCCAGGGAGCGAGCGTCCCACCCTTCCCGTGGTTTGGGGCGAGACCTAGCACCCGATAACGTGTGGTCCGGCCGAGCAAATGTTTGACGAATGAATGCCTCCCTCCGAGGTACCCGCGGAGTTCAGAGGAGTTGATGGAAGTGTAAGCGTTTTGTAAGCTGCGGGGCATTGTAAAGAAGAGAGTGGTAATACAGCCCTCCTCCCCCCACCCCTCCCCCCCCCCCCCCCCGCCACGAAAGGAAGTAGGGGTGCGGTTTGGGTACGGTGTCACAACTTGTGTCTTTAGTGGAAAGGGGGGCGAATTGCCGACGCGAGGGAAGGGAGCCGTCCTCCCGGAGATTACGGAACGATATTTGACTTTATTGTCTCACTTTTAGTACTCATTCTTGCTTGTAGGAAGCTTTGGAGAGCTGATCTTGGTTGTTCATAAGTGTCCATCTATAACCATAATCAAGCAATGTTGGCCTGTGTTTCAGGTCTGACTCAAAAGCTATCTCCTCTCTAAATTAAGAATTAGTACGATTATGCAGCCTTTCCTACAGATGTTATCCTGGAAAGTAAGTTCAAATAAAAACTCATGAAGTTGAAAGTGTAGTTCTCTAGGAAAAGAAATGTTTTAAGATGAAAGGACCAGAATCCTCAGAATCTGCCTTGCACCTGTCCGGGGGAATAGTGTGAGACGGAGATGAAAGCGGCAGCAATGATGAAAGGCAGCAGATTCTAGAGTTCTGTCACCGGACCCTGGCGCACCCTACCTGCTTGGGAAGCAGCATTAGTGGATATTACAAGTCTTTCCACTTCAGGGAATAAGGAGCAAGTTTTTAGAGGCGAATTGTGGAAGCTCGGGGTTTCTACCACCACCATATGCAAACAGTATACCAAGGAAACTTCTAACTGGGTGAATCCAAGGGCTCATTTTTATTAAAATGCTGCAGAAAGATCAATGGAAGTGGGGAAGCGGATGTTGCAGAAGCAAGAAGAGACTCACAAAGTGGCACTCGCCCAACTGTCCGAAGTTCCAAGAGCCAGGCTAACTATCCTGCTTAAGCTAGCATGGATTTGACTGCCTTGTCATGACCAATGCCCTGCCATGTCCTTCCAAATAAGACTCACAGGGAATGTGACCAGCAAGTTATAGCCCCACCTGGTTACAAAATAAATCTGTATTTGGTTTTTCCCCCTTCCTAATTTCCTGCTGGAAATTGAGTGAGTAAAATCCGCTGATTTAGGAGATTTTGTGAAGCCTGAGCACCTCAGATTTTAAGTTCTGTGGGCTTTGGATAAAGAGCGCAAACATCAGAGCTCTGCAACCCAGCCGAGGACGCCTCCAGAAAAGTATGTACTGTACCACATGGGGTTTGTCAGCAGCCTGATCTGTTTTCATTGTCAGTGGCTCCACCTTAGAACCTCAGTAGTGAGAAACAGAATAGCACTCAGGAGAGCCCTCATCCACCTACTTATGGAGTAACAGCAGCACTAAGCTTGCTGGGCAAAATCCACCCACCTCACCACCCAGCGTGATAACTGGAGGAAACAGCTGGAACTGGCAACTGGAGAGGAGGAAGTTCATACATTTTCAACTTAGTCTGCATCTCTTTATTTCTTTTACATCTTCTTAATCCACAGGAGAAAACAGCTAGTCTGTTCAAAATTCCAAAAAATCTGAAATTTCAGGTAACAGTACTTTTCC
This sequence comes from Felis catus, assembly GCF_018350175.1. Taxonomy (NCBI): domain Eukaryota; kingdom Metazoa; phylum Chordata; class Mammalia; order Carnivora; family Felidae; genus Felis; species Felis catus. Next base: position 74,867,894 of record NC_058371.1, on the reverse strand, counting down.
CTGCTTCATCAGTTTGTGTGTGGTAGAGATCTACGTACTATGTTAAAATATAACAAAGGGTTATTTGTAGGGTTCTTTTCTCCTGCACTTGAGAAGTGAGTTCTTATGATAAACAATTTAATCAGTGTTTTATTATCCCACGTCAGTGGTTTTTACTGTCAAGATTTCATAAGCTAAAACATCTGGTAAAGTTTCTAGAAATGCCATCTAAAGTCTTCAATTACTTTTAGCATGTTTATTGTGAAATATACGTTTAAATGCATAAAGCAGTTGTTCAATATAATGAGTAGTTCTAAAAGAAACCTGCCTGTGACCCATCAGGTCAAGAAATGGAACCTTGCCAGCATCCTAGAAGCCCCCCTGGTGACCTTCCTGAGCACAACTCTTTCCCTCTCTTTTAGAGGTAGCCATTATTCTAACTTGTTGTGATAATCATTTCCTTGCTTTTCTCTATTGTTTTTTCACAAGCGTACATCCCTAAACAGTAGATTGTTTAGTTTTGCCCTTTCTTTTGAACTTTATTAAATGGAATAACATAATATGTAACCTGTTTGCTTGCTGCTTTCTCACAGTGTCGTTTGGAAGCCATATGTTGTTCAGGTTGTTCATATAGTTGTGATTTGTTCATTTTAATTGCTGCATATTACCATGTTGCATCGTAGCAATATGCCATAATTTATTTAGCCATTTTATTGTTTATGGACATCTGGATCGTTTCCAGTTTGGAACTGTTAAAAACGCTGCTGTGAACATTCTCCGTGTGTGTATTCCATCACATTTATACAAGTTTCTGTATGATATATACCTAGGGGCGGCTTCTAGAGTGTTATACTCATGCCAGCCACGTACGTGAGTCCCATTGCTCCACACCCTCAGCCACACTCCGCACTGCCAGTCCTTTGGCCAGTCTGGTGGGTGTGCAGTAGGATGTCATTGTGGTTTGAGTTTACATTTCTGTGAGTACTGATGCTATTGAGTTCCTTTTCATATATCCAGTAGCCATTTGGATTTCCTCTTGTGAAGTGTGTAATTGACTTTTTCATGCCCAGTATCTGAGATGCCTGATTTTCCAATATCCTTTTATAGTCCACATTTGAACAATTTATTTCAGGTAAGGCAATGCTACCTAATGAATTACATTTGGGACGACTCTTTCCAAAATATAGCTTACCTAATTATCTTTTATGAATTTGATTATAAACTTCTTAAAAACAGGATGAAACTATTTTTTACTTTATTTTTTACCCTCCAAAATAATGCCATGCTTTCAACTATTATTGCTGGAATTTCTTGTGGTGGTTTTGGGTTTTGTTGTTAGTTTCCCTCAAGTATGTAAAGGCAAATTTTATTCTCTTGAATCTATGTAACTGAATTCTGTCCTTTGTTACTTTGTATGTTATAGGCAACTATGTAACAAATTGTTTCCCCTACACACTTCTTTTTTTTCATTTCCCAGTTTCATTCATTTTATAAGCCACAGTGACTTTTTCTTTCCTTCTGAAGTCCCTGCTAACATACATGGTTTATTGGGTTTATTTGTTTTCTAATTTTACTCAGGAATATTGAATACATACCACACATGTCTCTCCTGGCAAATTTTCCCAACATATTCTCTTTGGTTGTCTTTATCATTTTCATATCTGTCAGTTCTTTGTGTTGAATCAGTGATATTTTATTTTTTATTAATGTTTTTATTCATTTATCTTGTGAGAAGTAGAAAGTGCATGTGAGTGGAAAGGGGGCAGAAAGAGAGAGGGAGAGAGAATCCCTAGCAGGCTCCACACTTTCAGCGAGAATCCCGATACAGGGTTTGATCCCATAAACCATGAGATCATGACCTGAGCTAAAATCAAGAATCCCACGCTTGGGGTGCCCGAGTGGCTCAGTCAATTAAGCGTCTGAGTTCTTCTCAGATCATGATCTCACATCTCATGAGTTCAGGCTCCATGTCAGGCTCTGCTGACAGCTCAGAACCTGGAGCCTGCTTTGGATTCTGTGTTTCCCTCTCTCTCTGACCCTCCCCTACTTGCACGCTCTCTCTCTCTCTCTCTCTCTCTCTCTCTCTCTCTCAAAAATAAACATTAAAAAATTAATAAAAAAAAAAAAAGAATCAGATGCTCAACTGACTGAGCCACCCACACACCCCCAAATCAGCGATATTTTAAAGCTGGAGGAAGATGAGACCCAGAGAAATTAAGTATTTTACCTAGAGTCAAAAGGGCAAGTAAATAGGATGCCTGGACTCCACCCCAAGTCTCCTAATAAGTATTCTTGCCATTATATCCCACTGATTCAGTCTTCTGGAGCAGTAAGATAAATTAATTCCAATGGTCTGTAGAGTATTGTTCACTTCCATATGGCAAACTTCTTATTCTGTCATTGAATAAGATTATTTTATTTTAGGGGCGCCTGGGTGGCGCAGTCGGTTAAGCGTCCAACTTCAGCCAGGTCACGATCTCGCGGTCCGTGAGTTCGAGCCCCGCGTCAGGCTCTGGGCTGATGGCTCAGAGCCTGGAGCCTGCTTCCGATTCTGTGTCTCCCTCTCTCTCTCTGCCCCAAAAATAAACGTTGAAAAAAAAAATTTTTTAAAAAAAAAAGATTATTTTATTTTAAGTCTGACAGCTTTAGAATCAGATTAAGGTTGATATAAATAAAAATAAATAAATACAATTTTAAAGATTATTATAAATAAATTCTATAAAGGGATTGCATGGAAACTTGTTTTTTAAAAAAATAAGGTTTCTCAGGAGTGCCTGGGTGGCTCAGTCAGTTGGGTGGCCAACTCATGATTTCAGCTCAGGTCATGATCTCACAGTTGTGGGATCAAGCCCCACATGGGGCTCTGTGCTAAGCGTGGAGCCTGCTTAAGATTCTCTCTCTCCCTCTCTCTCTGCCCCTCCCCCCCCCCAAAAAAAAGAAGAAGAAGAAGGTTTCTCCACTCTTTCCTTCACTAAACCTTATGGCCTCTTCAGAGAACCACCATACTTTCTCAGTATCCAAGAAAAAAATTGTGCAAAAGAAAGCAATGGTTAGTAGTGAAAAATAATTCAGAGAAGGCCCTTGGATTTCATGATCAGCTCCCTAATAATTTAATAATGCTGTTTAAAAATGTTGAATGTCAGAACATAATGACATTTGTAAATCCAAGAACAAATCAACCTAGAAAACCTATCAACTGCCTGATGAGATCACCCCTGTGTTGCCTTTATTATCAACTGGATTTGCAAAAAGATGTAAAAATGAATTATAGATGATTACTAGTTTTAACAGAAAATAAGTAAGTCACTTATAATCTTTGATAACTTAACCTCAGAGTTTCAGAAAAACCCTTCGTTTGGTTTTATCATTAATAGTCACAAAGTGTGTTTACCTAATAAAATCCTGATAAGGTAGGATTAGATGTAACTTAACTCTGAAGAGCAAAGGCTTTAAAATGTTCTGGCTTGAAATTCAAGGCTGAGCTATTGGATTAACAGTAAGGACTAGCCAAAGGTACTGGATACAGCAATATTATATGTCTATTTTTACCATAATTTCCCAAAGGCAGTGAAATGTAGAAAATATAAAAGTGTTAGAATACCTATCATAAGCATAGAGTTTTCCCATTTACTTGACAATTCAGTGAACAAAAATTTACTTATCATCTACTATTTCCTAGCACTTAAGTAAGTGCTGAACATGTAATGGCAAAACAGACCTAATCTCTAGCTTTGTGGAACTAGTCTACTCCCTAGTATGTGTCAGGTTTGATACTTGACTCCAGGCACCACCAGAATATATTTTCATGTGATGATCTATAAGTAAATGGGTGACTACTTTTATTCTCTTGATAAGCAAGTAAATGATTACATGCTAGAAACCTTCAATTTTGTTGTCATTTTTCAGAATTTCATTATGACAATTTTTTTAAAATACAGAAACACTGAAAAGTAGTATAATGCATATTTATTTAGCTAGATCCAGTCATTGTTAACATTTTGCTCTATTAGCTTCACACTTTCCTGAACCATTTGAAAGTTAAGTTGCAGGCATCATATTGCTTCACTCCCAGGACTTAAGCAGGTATCACCTAAGCAAAAGGATATACCTAACTTCAGTCTTTAATCTGACCTAAGAAAATGAACAGAAATCTACATCGAAATATGTACTTCATTTTTAGATTTCCCTAATTGTCCCAAGTTTTTTTTCCAGTTTTATTGGAACATAATTTGAAAACACTGTACAAGGTTAAGGTGTACAACATGATGATTTTATATACATACATATTTGTGAAATGATTGCCACATTGAGGTTAGTTAACACATCTATCCCCTCACATAGTTACCTTTTTGTGTGTGTGGTGACATTTAAACATTTCAGATCTCTCTTAGCAAATTTCAAATATAAACGACCAATAATATTTTTGATAGTGTGCGCCCTCCCCCAATCTGGATCCAATCAAGTTTCACACATTGCACTCTTCAATCATATTTATTTTTTTCTTCAATCCTATTTAAATGTAGATATTTTTGGAGTAACTGAAAACTGGACTCTCCAAGAATATTTGGAAATAATTATTTTACATTGTGTCATTTCTGTCTTTGACAATGTTATATTTTAAGAGCATTGTATATTTTTTTTTCTAAAAACATTATGCATTTTTGTGGAGGATGGTCTCCCTTTACCCGGTAGCTTTTCATTCACCTTTGACACCACTTTAGTGCAGCTTTAATAAGTGGGGAACTCACGGAGATACTGAGCATTCCCCTATTTTCTGAAAGTAGCCTACACGTTTTCTTAGACACTGCTTCCTTCCACCTTCGCCCTACCATGCTTTTCCTGGAAAGCTCTGTTTTTTTCTCCCAGCCCAAACCCTTATTACCTCTTTTGCCTCTCCTCGAATTTGTCCTAACTTTCCAGGAACACTTTCAAGAGCATCTAACTGCACAGTTCTTATCTTCTCTTATTCTCTGCCCACCTTCCAGGCTACCACAACCTCTTCTTAGCTCTACCAGAATCTACCTGATTTCCTTTACCAACACCCTTTCACTAGGAGTCCTCTGCATCAGAACCCACCACCAGTGCAACCTGCCACCACCATGAGTGTGTACTGAGCTGACCTCAAAGGAGGGAAAGGGCATAACATTTGTCAAGAACCTAGAATGTGCAGTTATTCAATCTTCACAAAACCCTGCAAAATAGGCACAAGATGCCCACGTTCCTTTTTCCTCTTCCTGACCACATAGGAAGACTCTATTCCCAGTTTCCCTTGCTATTAGGCTGGGGTCATGTAACTGGTCTGACCAAGGGAAAGTGGGCAAAAGTAATAGAGCCACTCCCAGGTTTGATTCTAAAGTCTCCTTTGAGACAATCAGCTTGTGACTTCTCCCTTGTCTACAATGCTTAAAAGCAAAGGATGCTAAGACACTAGATCACATGCTAAGAGTTCAGATTCTTTAGTTGCTCTGCAGGGGAGTTCTATCTGACCTCAATCAGACAGTGAACTGAGCAGAATGTAAAGTTATGTGAAGTTCCTGACTTTAATGCCGAATTTGCATTTAGAAACATAAAGAATAGCAAGTCCTTATGTTAGTATTCCAGTCTAGTGAGGTTGGGTTTTATAAGCCTTTGTGACCCGACATGAGAATGCAAACCCCCTTTGTTAAACTGTTTTTATAGAAACATGAGTTCTGAGTTCCATTCTCAGTTCCAAACTATCAAAGAACTTCTAGAGAAAAGAAAACAAGAACTCTAGGGATTGACTCTTCCGTGAAAGAAGTACCACATATTAGAACACCAATACCCTCCAGGTATTTCTTTAAGGCTGCCTTTTCAACAAATAGGCTGCCATTCCAGAGATGAAATTCTCAAGTTCTCCAGCCTTTTATTCCAGGGTTGACATTTCTTTTAAAACCAAATAAAATGTCATGACCTACCATCTGATAAGCTATGAAAAGTTCAGAGCCACCTCTCTCCACTGTGGCTGGCTTGTTCAGATTATTTCAATGCCATGCCCTGCCCTGGACACTACTATTTCCATTCATCAACATGAGACGGTTCTATGTAGTGCACTTTTAGGTTGAAGGGTAACAAGTGGTTATTATAGTATAAAAACCAACTTCTATAGCACAGGAAACAACTTCAAAATCAATGTCAGAACTTTTCCTAAAACTGTTGGCCAATTGCAAACTTAGGGATTTTCTTCACTGATTATGTATTTTATCAGGTCTCTTTCCATCACCCTATATCTGCTACTCTAACCCCCCCCCACACACACACACACACACATTCCTCATATCTCTCCAAAACAATCTCCTTAAATACAAGATTCCTTTTATTTTATTGAGCAAGCCATTCAACTCTCTTGGGTCTCCACCTTTTATGAAAAATCCCATCAAACTCATTTTTAATAATGTACACAGGGATGCCTGGGTGGCTCGGTCAGTTAAACGTCTGACTCTTGCTCTCAGCTCAGGTCTTGATCTCAGGGTCATGAGTTCAAGCCCAGCATTGGGCTCCATGCTGGGTGTGAAGCCTACTTAAAAAATAAAATAAAGATAGTAATAATAATAATGTATCTTGGGGCGCCTGGGTGGCTCAGTCAGTTAAGCGGCCGACCTCGGCTCAGGTCATGATCTCGCGGTCCGTGAGTTTGAGCCCCGCATCGGGCTCTGTGCTGACAGCTCAGAGCCTGGAGCCTGTTTCAGATTCTGTGTCTCCCTCTCTCTGACCCTCCCCCGTTCATGCTTTGTCTCTCTCTGTCTCAAAAATAAATAAACCTAAAAAAAAAAAAATTAAAAAAAATAATAATAATGTATACAGATGCAAATAACAGAAAACCCAATAGACATAGACATTTAGAGGATTCGTTCTTTCTCTTAATGAAAAATCCTCTAGTAGGGAATCCAAGATTGGCATAGCAGCTCATAGTACCATCAGGTACCTAGGCTACTTTTCTTTTTTTGCCATCCTTATTGCCATCCATGTCACACTGACTTTTATCATCAAGCCTGTTGCCTAATGAGTCACAAATAAGTGGCTGTTTTTCAGGAATCACATTTAAATGCAGACTGGAAGGAAAAGGAAAGGGTGGTGCCTGTATAAGGAAATGAAGATTCTCTCCCCAACATTTCCAGCACAATTCTGTTTAGGTCTCACTGAGAGAACTTGAGGCCATGCCTAGATCCAAAGAAAGCTGAGAAGCCTTTTTGCTGGGCATTGGGGCTCCAAGTGAAGTTGGAATTCCATTAATAAGAAGAGTGGGAAGAACAGACAAGGAGTAGGAAATCAGCAGTGTCTGACACACTTTGTCTTAGTCCGTCCTGACTGCCGTAACAAGAAACCATCGATCTGGGTGGCTCATAAACACCAGAAATTTACAGTTCCAGAGGCTGGAAGTCCGAGAGCAGGGTGCCACCATGCTCAGGTGAAAGCCGTCTTGTGGGTCGCAGATTGTCCACTTGTTGTAGCCTCACATGATGAAGAACAAAGAGCATCAACCACTCTCGTAACTCTTACAAGGGTACTACTAATCCCATTCATGAGCCCTATGCCCTCACAACCTCATCTACTCCTAATAATCTCCCAAAGGCCTCACCTCTTAGTACATGGCTGTGCAGGAAGTGGGGGTGGGGGCAGTAATATTTCAACATGTGAACGTTCAGTCCATTACACCCTTAAAGATGTTTTTCTTAAAAGGACTATGTACCCCAGAGATGAAATGCCACTGTCTGAATCCCAGTAATAGCTTCGATTTGTTTTTATTTTAAAGAGCAATTTTCCTTCATGTTTTGCATGCAGGTATCAGTAATATACAGAATCTTTTTTTGCTTCTTGTAGCTGAAAAATTCTAGCAATTTAATTTCAAGAGCATTTTTAAATAAATGAATTTGTGATCTCCAGATGGTTGGCTTTTAGTCTTTTACATCATCATTGCAAACTTATTAGTGGCATTTTAAGCTCTGTTTTTAGACCTATGTGTAAGAATGATTGAATATTCATTTCCCTATTAAAACCAAAAATAAACATTTTTATTTTCAAACAATCTGAAATTTATGTAAAAGTTGTAAGTACAGTTTAAAGAACTTCTTTATCTTGACCCATTTGGGAGGAAATTGCCAACCTAATAAGGACATTAACATTGACTATATTAACATTAACTACCACCTAGTCCTGAGTCCGCCATTAAATTTCGTTAATTGTCCCAGTAATAACTTTGATAGCAAAATAGAGTACACTTCAGAATGTGTGTTGCATTTGTCACATCTCTTTAATCTCTTTAAAATGTTTCCTCAATATTTCTTTGACTTTCACAACTTTGATATTTTTGAAGATGATAGTTGTTTTGTAGAATATCCCTCAGTTTGGGTGTGCTTATGTTTAGCACAAATACCACCAGAGTAGTGCTGTTATTGTATTGATTCAGTTTCAGTTTGTCCTTTTACTGATGAAGTCCAGTTTAATTATTCGATTAAAATGGAGTCTGCCAGGCTTTGCCACAATTAGGTAACTCCAAAATAAAGTTACTGTTTTTTCTGTTTGGAATTAATGAGTATTAATTTTGTGAGGAGATATTTTAGCTCTAAATAAATATTTTATTCCTTATCAAATTTTCATTTTACTCTTTTATTTATATCTGTATGGGCTCATGATTTCCTTGTTTAATGAGTTATAATTTGTTACTATTATTATTATTTATTTTGATGCTTACAGTGTCCTATATTTGGCCAGTGGAGACCCCTCCAAATTGGCTTCTATGTTGTTTTGTCCCATCATTTTTTTTAGTATTTTTTTTTCCTAGCCCAACAAAATATTCCAGGCTCATCTTGTACTTTCCCTTCCCCAGTGTTGGAAGTAATCATTTCTCTGAAGAATAGGGGTTACCAAATAAAATAAAGATTCATCAGTTAAATTTGAATTTCATATAAATAATGAATTAAGTGTTTAGCATAGGCATGTCCCATGCAATAATCTCTTATTTGCTAAATATTTACTGTATTTCTAGATGATAAATCTGGCACTCTACCAAGGAGCCTTGCTCGGTCCCTTTAAGTGGAGAACAGTATTTTGAAGCCACAGTCTGGGTGGGTCTGCTGGTTATATTTGGAGTTCACAGGCTCAGACTCTCTTGATGGACAGAGCTAGGGAACATGTACACATACACACACATGCATACACACATTTACATCTGTTTTTATATATTAATATCAATGCCATATAAATATAGATACGGTAAAATTCATGAGTTCACACTGAAAATGTCTAATTCCAATCCAATACCTGGAAGTTTAAACATTTAAAAAAAATTTTTTTTAATGTTTATTTATTTATTTTTGACAGAGACAGAGCATGAGTGGGGGAGGGGCAGAGAGAGAGGGAGACACAGAATCTGAAACAGGCTCCAGGCTCTGATCTGTCAGCACAGAACCCTACACAGGGCTCGAACTCACAGACAGGGAGATCATGACCTGAGCCAAAGTCCAACGCTCAACCGACTGAGCCACCCAGGCACCCCTAACACCTGGAAGTTTATTCTAGTTTTTTCCGTTTCCATATTTATGACTTCATTCTCCTAGGGTGAAAAACCTGACTTGCATTATTCTTAATATACTCACTTATTTGATCAATCACTTGGTATATAACCAAAATCACACCACTGCCACTGCCCCCTTGCAGGTATCCCCTCCTTCCCCGTAGCTGCTTGAGCTAGGACCCCTGTGCCAGGCTATTTCCAAGTCAGACATGCCCTTCAACAAACCTGGCCTCTGACACCTCACCACAGGTTATCCCACAGTATGGATGCCCTTTTCACCTTACATGGAATCTGTCCCCCAACTTCTCAGGGCATGCCACCCCTCTGGATGGATCTTCTCCTCCCCCCATTCAGGCTTTGCCACCAGGTGGAAGGTCACCACGTGGAAGGCCTCCTCAGCCCGCTCAGAATCTGACTCCACACTGGTCCTTCTCTCCATGTGTTCACCCTCCTCACCTGGCTCTAAGCATGAAAGTTTTCAAGTGTAAATGACACTTAAGTATAAAATATTATATTACTCTTATTACTCATAACACACAAGCTGAGGTTTTCAATATAAAAGAGGCTTGGACAGAGGCAACTGGAAAAATAGTTACTCACAGATATTTTTATTCATTGTGCACTGTGCATTCATATTTTATTCATTGTGCATTGAACTGATACTAACCATTGCTTATTGACTAATAGTAAAAATCTTAAAAAAGTCAAAATTAGAAATGTTGACCTCTATTTAAAGACCTATGTTTGTCTCTATTTCCTCCCAAACCCCCTAAAATAATAGTAATGGTAGAAAAAGTACAAACAGAACAGGAGATAACAGGAGACAAGAGATGTCAGAAAATTCTAGAAAGTAGTAGGTAGACAGCAACAGCTAACTTAGAGAAAAGGAAGCTAAAACCTAAGTTTCTGTAGCAGAGTGTCCAGCAATAACCAACCAATCCCTGATATGGAACCCTAGAAAATGGAAAAATTGAAGTCACTAGTTGCTTCTGAAGGCACAAATGCAGGGTAAAGCAGAAAACACACTTTTTCTTAAATATGAATGGAAAGCCGAGGATCACCAGACATTTGAGGAAAGCCTAATGTGAAAGCAAGAAAGAAAATTAACCTGGAGAAAACAGATAATACAGAAGAAGAAAAGTATCAAAGACGGTGACAAAACTTTTTAAAGATGAAGGGCATCGGATAATGGTGTGTGTCTGTACATATTGAGATAATTAAAGACTCATCTTTAATAATAGGAACTTAATAGATGACATCTTGGTTTGAAAAACTATGACATACCTGTATTAGCATGTTATTTAGATGCAAATACTAAGAGGAAAAAACACTTGAAGAGTTGAAAGTGGTTGCCTCTAAGGAAGCCAACATTAGAGGAAGGAAAAAGGCAGGTGGCCTTGTTTTTTTGTTTGTTTATTTTTGTTATTGTTTTTTATCAGCCCATATATTACTTTGATAAAAATAAGAATTTAGTTTAAATTAAGTTTATATAGACTGAAACATCTTAATATAGCACAATTTGAAAAGTAACAGGCTATAGTGAAAAGAACCAGAATTTGGCACCTAGATTCAGTTCAGTGGGCAATTCTGCCTTTTTATTGCTTGTGTAAATCTGTGAAGGTCTTAAGCCTTGAGACTCTGTTACACATTTATAAGTTGGGGATAATAATACTTGTCCTACTGTATCAGTTTACAAAGGTGCCATAACAAAATACCACAGACCAAGCCCCTTAAACAACAGAATTTTAGCTTCTCACAGTTCTGGAGGCTGGAAGTCCATGATCAAGGTGTCAGCAAGGTTGGTTTCTCTTGAAGCCACTCTCCTTGTCTTGCAGATACCCGCCTCCTCAACGTATCCTCAAATGGCCTTTCCTCTGTGGGAGCTCATCCCCGGGATCTCTTCTTCTTATAAGGAGGCATATTGAATTAGAGCCCTATCCTAATGGCGTCATTTCAACTTAATCACCTCTTTAAAGACCTTATCTCCAAATACAGTTACATCTGAGGTACTAGAGATTGGAATTTCAACTTTGGGAAAACACAATTCAGCCCATTACACCCACCTTCCACATTTATTCGTTTGCTAAGATTTCTTGCGGCTCTTTCCATATTGCAACCTGTGCTTGGCAATGCAGACTGAATGAGAGGATCAAATGAGACAATGGTCTTTTGAAACTAAAATATTTTTTAAATTAAGGCATAGCCCACCCAACATAATTTTTTGCAGGAAATAATTAAATTGAAATGAAGTGAAATGAAGAAGATGGAAAATTTCTGAATGGGAAGAAAATGGGAAGCATGGACAAATTTACTTAATAGCACCTGATATGTGCCAGGCACTGATTATAAGATTTATATAAATTATCTCATTTAATCCATACCTCTACCCTGCTTGGAAGACATTATCAAAATCATTTTACTGGTGAGAAACCTATCACTCAGGGACTCTTTAACTTCCCTAAGGTAGTACAACCAACCTGACTTGAATCTGGATCTGTCTGATGCCTGTAGTCTCTACTGTGAGTCACAACAGAAAGAAATTATGGTTAGGCTTTATTTCTATATTTTATTCGTGTTAAATATTGAATACATTCAAAAAGCATAATTTATGTGTAAAGGGAATAACAACAAAATGAACACTTGTGTACTCACAACCTGACTTAGATAGAAAGATAGAAAATATTACCAATACCTTAGAAGTCCTATTATACATCTCCCTCCATCCCTATTTTCTTCCCACTTCTTCCAGAACCCATTATTTTACATTATTCTAGTATTCTAGTTTTGTGTTTACTAACCTGTCTCTCTCTCTCTCTCCCTCTCTCTCTCTCTCTCTCTCACACACACACACACACACACACACACACACACGCACATACTTACATTTTCACTTTGCATGTTTTTAAAATCCAAACAATTCATGCATTCTTCTAGAATTCACCTGCCCACCCCCCTCATCAACATTAGGTCCCTAAGATTAATTCATGTTAATATATGTGACGATAATTACATCCCCATTGCCTCTGATGGCCTAGTGCTGCCAACCTGGCCTCTAGAATCCTGTTATTCCTGTTGACTCTGAAGCAGCTTTTAGCATCAATCCTGATCTAGACGACAACCAATTCTGAGCTTCTCAGAATGTACTAGCATAATACTTACCACTTTAGTGAAGGGAGGAGCCTCTGAGCCCTCCTAGGGAACATTGTTAGTGGGTGGGTTCTCTAGTATTACATAATAAATGCATTCTTAATTCTAACCTACCTGAATTTGTTTTAGCCCTTCCTCATCTTTCTTCTAAGAAATCCCAGTATCTCCATCTCATCATCGTTTTCAAGTTTCAAAGAGCCATTTTTTGCAACGTAGTGGTTGCATTCTATCAGGCATTCTACCAGGATATAAAGTCCTGAGTCACTGAATAATGCAGCCTTATTAATAAACTCTGTGCCATCCAGCCTTATAGTATCGTCTATCCTCCCTGATCCAGCACCTTTAAGATCCATTTCCAGGCAAATTCTCCCAGTTCCTGCTGGTATGGATTTGCCAGGTTCTGCAGAGCTTTTGGTGAAGAATACCTTTCTTCACATAGCAGTATTTTCCTGCTGGACTCATAATAAGACTTCTAAGTATTGATCTCGAAGCAATAAAGAGGGACAAGGAAAGGTCTTACACACAAGCATCATCTTGTAAGACATCAGCCCTAGGTAAAGCCTTTGCACAAACCTCAGGCAATCAGAGACTGCTTTCCTCTAGCAAGAGGAAGGGCTCCAGAGAATTCTGACCCAGAGTATCCAGAGGAATCCGGGGAGTTAAGTCTTTAATCCTATCCACCCAGCAATTCCTCTCAGAGGTCTCAAGGCTCCTCTTCTTCCCTTTCAAGTCACTGACTTTAGTATAAGAAACCTTCCGGGCAGTGGATTCAACCTTCTCCTGCTGTACTGAAGATCAAATTTGAGGTCTTGTTTTTCAGCTTATTCTACTCTCTGTCTACAGGAGATGAGACTCCCTTTAAAAGATGCCACACAAGATTTCTGGCCTTCTTTCAAACTATGTTCTAAATTAATGGTTACCTGACCTCAGCCTGTTATTTTCTTCCTCCATGGCTCCTCCAACAGCTAACAATAAACTAACTTCAAAATTCTAATAATTACCATTGCCCCCCCCCATCTATTCACACAATTCTAGAGCTGTTCTATAGGCCAGTGCATTTTCTTACATTTTCACACTATCCCAATTCATCACAGGTAAGACTCTTAGTAAAAATGATGCTAGAACATTCCCGAGATTATCAACAGCAACTGGGTCCTCATTGCCATCTGACCAGCACATGATCCAATTCTGGAACCTTATTCCGAGAGTATCCTTCCTTGCATCACCCTAGGACCCACTGACTTAAGCTGGGTTCCTCCAAAACTAAGGATTTGAGTACATGTAGCATGTTTGAAAAGCAATTGTGATATCAGGGAGTATTGGCAGAGGAACAGAGAAGACAGAAAGGGGAGGAAATACAGAGCCCTTTATTTATTTATTTTATTTATTTATTTTTTTAATAAATACAGAGCCCTTTAATGAGCAGGGTACTGCTGAGGAAAACTGGGGCTCAATCTCACAGGGAATCTCTGGAAAACAGGTGGAATACACATCAAAGTAGGCAGGGAAGCCAGGATGTTTATTCTCTACCTCCCATTGCCATTGGCTGAGGTCTTTCCCCTAAGCATGGGCCTGCGCCACATTCAGATAGAAGCCCTCAGGCCACAGGCAGGGAATCACAAGTGTTTCCAATGAGATTGGTTTGTACTGGATCGTTCCAAAGTACCTAGGGAACACGGGTAGGGTACCAATGACTGCCAGCCATACCTTCCCTGACTTCCTTTCTAAAATCACACACACCCCTACAATGGAATATTACTCAGCCATAAAAATTAATAAAGTCTTGCCATTTGTGACAACATGGATGGACCTAAAGGATATCATCCTGAGTGAAATACAACAAAGATAAATCCCATATGATTTCACTTATATGTAGAATCTGAAAAGCAAAACAAATGAGCACACAAAACAAAACAGAAACAGATTGATAGGTACAGAGAACAATCTGCTGGTTGCCAGAAGGGAGGGAGATGGGAGAATGAGCAATACAGGGGCAGGGGCTTAAAAGGTACAAACTTCCAGTTTTAAAATAAAGTCATGGGGATGTAATGTGCAGCATGAAGAATATAGTTAATAATATTGCAACATCTTTGTATGGTGACAGATGGTAGATAGATTTATGGTGGTAGTCATTTCATCAGGTATGTAAATGTTGAAGCACTATTTTGAAACCTGAAACTAATACATTATTGTGTCAACTACACTTCAAAATAAGTAAATAAATAAAATAAAATGACACACGCCACCTCATTGCCCTTTACTCTTCCACTGTTTTTTTAAATTAATCACAGTAATATTTGTACCTAAAATTCTATTATACTTATATTTCTTTATAGTCTCCCCCCCCCCCAACCACCACCACCACACACACATCCACTGGAATATAAACCAGAGACTTCATTTGATTTATTCACTACTGTATGCTCCATGCCTAGAACAGTGCCTAAAACATGGCATGTACACAATAATTTTTTTTGAGTAAATGGATGAAATAAAGTAACATTTGCAATTTGGCTTGAAAACACTTAGTCTCTGTGGTTAGGAAGGAGAAGGAGGTCGGGGTTTCCGAAGAGGGGCTCATTGAGCAGAGCCATGAAGGATGAGCTCTTCTGCAAATATTTTCTCCAACCTATGGCTTGTCCTCTCATTCTTCTGACATTGTCTTTTACAGAGCAGTTTTTCATTTTGATGAAGTCCAACTTATGGATTATTTCCTTTATCAACTATGCCTTTGGTGTTGTATCTAAAGAGTCATCACCGTTGTCAACATTATGTAGGCTTTCTCCAGTATCATTATTCTGAGGACTCTTCCCCCTCCAACATCAATGATTTGTTCTTTTTTCATTGCTTAATTCCACTGTGTGGAATTTATTTCTTTACCTGTTGTTCATTTCTCTTAGGTCAATATCTAAAGGTTCAATGATGGATCATTTGGTTGGGTATATATTGAACTTGTTAAGAACTGGTTCAACTGTTGCTGTCTAGAGTGATTATATCACTTAGCATCCCCACTAGTGTACATGAGACTTCCAGTCACTCCACTTTTTGCCAAACACTTGGTATCATTGGTCTTTTAAAACTTATCCGTTCTATCAGCTGTGTGGTGACATCTCATTGTGGTTTTAATTTAAATTTTAATTTCTGTGGAGCCACATTTATTGATTTTTTTTCCTTTATAGTTTATGTGTTTTGTGTGTATTTAAGAGATCTTTGCCAAACCCAACGTCACTACAATTTTCTCCTCTTTTCTCTTATAGAAATTTTATGGTTTTAGCACTTATGTTTAGGTCTATGATCAGATTTAAGTTAATTTTTATATATGATCTAATGTGAAGGTTAAAATTCACTGTTGCTCTTGCTTAAAATGTGTGTGCTTATTCAGGGGGCCTGGTGGCACCTCGGTTAAGCACCCAACTCTTGATCTGGGCTCAGGTCCTGAACTGGGTGCAGCGTGCTAGGCTGACAGGATGGAGCCTGTTCGGGATTCTCTCCCTCCCTTTCCGCCCCTTCCCACCTCGCATGTGTGCACGTACATGCACGCTCTCTCTCAAGAATTAGTAAAAAACATTTAAAGATGTGTGCTTATTCTAAATCAGGTGTGGGGTGATGGGATTGAATATAGAGAGGACCAGTGAAAGACTTACAAGTAGAAAAAAGACTTGGCTACAGCCTAGTGATTGACTATAAGCTAGATTTTTCAGGAGGGTCTTGATTTTTAATTTTCTGTCCTTTCCCCTCTCCCCAACTTTTATTATAAAAAAAGTTCAAACATACAGAGAACTTGAGAAGACCCATAAATACCCTTATACCTACAATGTAGATTCAGTAGTTGTTAAAGTGTTTCCATATTGTCTTATTTAATTATCTTTCTGAACCATTTGGGTGTAAATGGCATAAATGCTTCAACATACAATGTTAGGATATTATTTTACAGAAAGTAGTATCATTTTCACGTCCAAGAGAATTCATATTTTTTTCCTTTTTGTCATGTGGTATCCGGTTCTATTCAAATTGTCCCTAGTGTGGTCTTTAGTGTTTTCGAACCAGTATCCAAGTTTCACCTATCACATTTGGTTATGTCTCTTTAGACTTTCTAAGTCTAGCACATTCCTCCACTGTTTTAAAACATGTCTCGTAAAATGTACCATGTTCAGTACACGTTCAGTAATCCCATTTATATAAAACTCTGAAAAATGAAAACTAATCTATGGTTTCAGAAAGCTGTCAGTGGTCACCTGGGGATGGGGGAAGAAGGTCAGAAGGAGGGATAGATTGCAAAGGGCTTGAGCAAACTCTTGGGGTGGTCATATGTGCATTATTCGATTGTGGTGATGGTTTCACATTGTATGAAACCATTGTATGTTTGACAACATACGTCAAAACTGATAAAGTGTACATTTTAAATATTTAAATATGTGCCATTTATTGTACCTCAATTATGACTTAACAAAGCTGTAAAAAGTTGGGGGGGGGCACAATGTACTAATAAAAATAATAAGACAGAACATTTTAAATTGAGACGGTCCTGGAAAGCCCAGACTGCATAGGAATTGTGTTTATCATCAATCACCAAGTCTTTATCTTACTTGGTTCTAAATTTCTAATATTCTATTTTCACTCATGTCACTTTACAGTGGATTTAGAAGAGGCATATATCTTAAACAAGAGCAAAAATACATTTTACGTTTTAAACTACTTCTATGAAAACACTTGAAAATAAATTAAGGAAACATTGAGAATACATTTTAATTTAAAAAACAAAAGAAAAAAATTCAGTAGGCCCTCCCCCCATTACCTCTAGAATTAAACATAGAGGTAGTTCACAGAAGGATCTAAGTCTCTCTTTTCAGCCTTTGCTCCCATTTCTACCTATACGTATTCCATCCCCACATTACTGGGCTTGCCTGCCACTTGCAGACCTCATGCCTGCACTGCTGATGCCCTTGGCTGTGTTGTTCTTTCGGCCCCAGATGTCTGTGTTTCTGGGTTGCTCTCCTCCTCCTTCAACTGTCTCTGACAAGCAGAAATGCTCCTCATTCTTAAAGGCTTCTTCTGGAAACTGCTGATTCTCACTGTAGCCAGACGCATCTTCCTCCATCTTGGACCATGGTGGTTTACACTGCCCCGGGAAATCCTTCCCAGTCCTGGGACAAGGGTGAGGCAAGGGAGGACCCACCTGAGACACACATTTTAAAGGGTAGCAAAAAACTCAGTGATCAAGTATCTTCAAATCAGTACCTAATCAAGTTTCATTCTAGGCCTTTGGTTGTGATCTCTTTAGTCTTTTTAAATCTAGAACATTATCACCACCTTTTAAAAAATGTATCTTGGGGCGCCTGGGTGGCTCAGTCGGTTAAGCGGCCGACCTCGGCTCAGGTCATGATCTCGCGGTCCGTGAGTTCGAGCCCCGCGTCGGGCTCTGTGCTGACAGCTCAGAGCCTGGAGCCTGTTTCAGATTCTGTGTCTCCCTCTCTCTGACCCTCCCCTGTTCATGCTCTGTCTCTCTGTGTCTCAAAAAAAATAAAATAAAACGTTAAAAAAAAATGTATCTTACAGTATGTACCATATCCAGTACATTTTATAATACTTACATACTAATATATTATAAGCTTTTATAATATCTATATTATATCTTATATGAACATTTAAAAAATTTTAAGTTAACACAAATTCTAGATGGTGATACTTGATGATATAAAAATTTTAAATAAAGACGGGATTTTTTTTTATTTATTATTTTTGAGACAGAGAGAGACAGGATCAGTGTGACTGATTTTCCAGAGCCTCAGGCTCCAGTATGGCTCCAAGCGGCACTGGCTCATTCCCACGCTGCCTGAATGAAAGGATTGACTCATCCTGTATCCCCTGCAGTTCCCATCCTAAGACCTGGCAAGTCCTGTACACCCATAGACCAGACCACAACTTTCTGCTTCTTCCATATAAAACTTCCCTCATAAAAGAAGGAAAGAAAACAGCAGCTATGATTAGATGTCTAAGGATAGAAAACTAACGAAGGAAAAAGAAATTATAATAGGCTTGTAATCTAAGAGAATACAGATTGTCTCCAAGACAAAGAACTTCGGCTGCACCCTGCATGTGAAGAAAGACCACAGGGGAAAATACAAGCTGTTACCTTAAATATTTCTCATTTTTAAGCACTCTTTTTTATACCAATAACAGTCATCCCGAATAATTGAAATCGTCATGCCCCCTTCTTATCATTAGTATAGAAATTTTTGTCATAAACAGATGCATATTCTTAGTCTAAAGTTAATAAATATTTTCTTTATTTTTTATCCAGATTTTCTTATCTTTCAGGTATAGATTTCTTTCTTGCAATAGGGTTGAAAACAATGGTCTGTTTGTGGGCGTCCACATTCTTTGTGACTTAATAACCATTTTGACAGTCCTCTTTTGTGGGCCTAAGACTTTAAAATAAAATCTGTGACAGTATTTGCTGACAAGTAGGGCATCTCAGTATTCCCATTGTGTTCGTGTATTAATCACGGATCTAATTATTCCTTTCTTCAGGCATTATGATATCATCATATGTAATCTATCTTCTAGTCTGGTTAAAACCAGTTTGGTTCTCATGACTTGGTAAATACACGGTATAGTACAGAAAACTATAAAGAGGAAAAAGAAAAAAACCTAACTTTCTGCTCCTCCCCCACTCTCACTCTGCCTCTCTCTCTCAAAATAATAAATAAACATTGAAAACTTGTTAATGTTTTTTTATTTATTATTTTTGAGACAGAGAGAGACAGTGCGTGAGCAGGGGAGGGGCAGAGAGAGGGCGAGACACAGAATCAGAATCAGGCTCCAGGCTCTGAGCTGTCGCACAGAGCCCGATTGGGGGCTTGAACCCACAAACAGCGAGATCATGACCTGAGTGGAAGTCGGACGCTCAACCTGAGCCGAAGTCCGACGTTCAACCGACTGAGCCACCCAGGCGCCCCAACATTGAAAACTTTTTATGAGTAAATAATAAGAAACATACAAGCTCAAAAAATCCCCTTAAAATGTGAAAGATTTTTAAATGAAATAGACCTGATTTGAGCCTGGGACTAGACTCCTCTTTTTGTTCATCTCAGGAAATCTAGCACATATAAGAGTGCATCTTGCCAATCTTGGGGGGAAGAAACCAACAAAAGATTTGGAAGATGCCTTATATTTTCATTTGCAACAATATTATTGGTGATTAGAAAATTATCTTTTGAAATTTCAATTACAATTTTAGGTTTTATTGCTGACTGTAGGCAGAAATAAATTTCTATGTGTTAGGCATTAGGTAGGAAGGAGGATCTAGATATGCTCTAAGCTAAGAAAACAGGCCGAAACCACCTTTCGGGGCAGTGGCTTTCCTCTGGTCTCATCAGATTTCAGAGTCAAGAATTAGATCAGGATCTACATTGTGAGTCAGGAGAGTTCATTCCTGATACACAAAGGAGAGGGAAGTGGTACGTCGGGAACATGGTAAATCACTTGTAGATACCATCAGTACCCTCAAGTTGATGATGTAAGCAAATGATTTTCTCAGAAGACCTTCGACACAACAAGTACAGTACTTGTTGCCTTGGAAAATCTGGTGCGGGGTACTGACCATCTGGCAGTTCTGAAGCTTAGATCCAGGGCAACAATCTTGCTTGTCTTGTCTACTGCAGTATACTCAGCACCCATCACTGTGCCTGGCACATAGTAGGTGTTTACTAGCTATTGCTGATGAATTTTTTTAAAGTTTATTTATTTATTTTGAGAGAGAGAGAGAGAGAGCATGAGTGGGGTAAGGGTAGAGAGAGAGGGAGAGAGAATTCCAAAGAGGCTCCATGCTGACACAGCACTGAGCCTGATGCAGGGCTCAAACCTGACTTGAGCCAAAATCAAGAGTTGATCACTCAACTGACTGAGCCACCCAGGCACACCTATTGTTGATGAATTTTTAAAAGTCTATAGGCTCGTAAATACAGGGGGGACACTTAAATGCATATTTCTTTTTTTTTTTAAGTTTATTTCTTTTGAGAGAGAAAGAAAGGGAGCACAGAGAGGGGCAGAGAGAGAGGGAGAGAACGAATCCCAAGCAGGCTCCACACTGTCAGTGCAGAACGATGTGACACTGGTTCCCATGAGCCATGAGATCATGACCTAAGCCAAAGTCAAGAGTTGAACACTCGACCAACTGAGACACCCAGGTGCCCCTTAAATGCACATTTCGAAGTGAAGAGAGGCCAGTTTGAAAAGAGTACATATTGTATGATTCCAACTTTATGACATTCTGGAAAAGGGGAAACTACAGAGACAGTAAAAGATCAATTGTTTCCAGAGGTTCTGGGGCAGGGGGGAGAGATGAACAGGTGGAACACAGAGAACTTTTAGGGCAGTAGACACTATTCTGCGTGGTACTCTAATAGTGGATATATGTCATTATATATTTGCTAAAACCCATGGAATGTACAATACAAAGATTGAACCCTAATGTAATGTAATGTAATGGACCTTAGTTAAAAATGATGTATTGATAATTGGCTCATCAGTTATATGAAATGCATCACACTAATGCAATATGTTAATAATAAGGAAACTGGGGAAAGGGAAGGAGGTATATGGAAACTCTTTGCACTTTCTGCTCACATTCTGTACATTTAAAACTGCTCTAAAAATTAAAACCTATGAGGGGTGCCTGGGTGGCTCAGTCGGTTAAGCATCAGACTCCTGATTTTGGTTCAGGTCATGATCTCACAGTTCATGAGTTCAAGCCCTGCATCAGGCTCCAGTTCATAGTCCAGAGCCTGCTTGGGATTCTCTCCTTCCCCCTCTCTCTCTGCCCCATCCCCACTCACTCTCTCTGTCTCTCAAAATAAATAAATAAACTTCAAAAATTTTTTTTTAAATAAAATAGAATAAATAAAATCTATTAAATAAAAACATCTTAAGGGTGCCTGGGTGGCTCAGTTGGTTAAGCATCCGACTTCGGCTCAGATCATGATTTCATGGCTGGTGGGTTCGAGCCCTGTATCAGGCTCAGTGCTGACAGCTCAGAGCCTGGAACCTACTTTGGATTCTGTATCTTCCTCTCTCTCTCTGCCCCTTCCCCACTCACACTCTGTCTCTCTGTCTCCTAGAAATAAATAAACATTTAAAAAATTAAAAACAAACAAACACTCTTTGAAGCTTTATTGTGCCCTTTACTTCCACTCCAGGACAACATAAAAGGAGCTACCAGAAACTAGATGAATGAGTAAATGAATGTGGCATTTGAATGAATGTGGTACTGGGTATTGAATGAATTTGGTATTCTTTAGAATCTATTTTGAGTAAATAAATACCTATTGAGTGCCAACCAGAGCAATGCTAGGCAGGATGCAGTATAGAAAGAAAAAAGACTGCTTCTTATTCTAAGAACTATATAGAAGAGCTTTTTATTCTCTTGACCACAAGATTCTTCAGGAGAGAAAATGTTTACCTACCACAGGAGAAAAAAATAGAAACTTTAGGGAGTATGACAAGTAAATAGAAATGTAATGGGAATGCAAGCTAGTGCATCCACTCTGGAAAACAGTCTGGAGATTCCTCAAAAAAACTAAAAATAGAACTACCCTACAACCCAGCAATTGCACTACTAGGCATTTATCCACGAGATACAGGTGTGCTGTTTCGAAGGGACACATGCACCCCCATGTTTATAGCAGCACTATCAACAATAGCCAAAGTATGGAAAGAGCACAAATGTCCATCGATGGATGAATGGATAAAGAACATGTGGTATATATATATACAATGGAGTATTACTCGGCAATCCAAAGAGTGAAATCTTGCCATTTGCAACTACGTGGATGAAACTAGAGGGTATTATGCTAAATGAAATTAGTCAGAGAAAGACAAAAAATCATATGACTTCACTCATGTGAGGACTTTAAGAGACAAAACAGATGAACATAGGGAAGGGAAACAAAAATAATATAAAAACAGGGAGGGGGACAAAACAGAAGAGACTTAAATATGGAGAACAAACTGAGGGTTACTGGAGGGGGTGTGGGAGGGGTATGGGCTAAATGGGTAAGGGGCATTAAGGAATCTACTTCTGAAATCATTGTTGCACTATATGCTAACTAATTTGGATGTAAATTTTAAAAAATAAAAAAAATAGAAGAAGTAATTAGTAAAAAAAAAAGCTGAGGATCATTGTTATTTTCTGATCTTATATATATATATATATATATATATATATATATATATATACTAGATCTATACTATATATATATCTATATCTATCTCTATATAGTTATATATATATAGTATATATCTATACTATATATCTATACTGCATATATAATATAGATATATATACTAGATCTAGTATAGATGTATAGATATATAGATATGTATATACTAGATATAGTATATACCAGATCTGGTATATACTAGAACACATATATATATATATATATATATATATATATATATATATATGCTAGAACATCCAGAGTACAGTTGAAAAGATGTGATGGATTTCTTTTTTTTTTTTTTTTAAGTAAAAACATTTGGTATTTGAAAATCTGGGTTCCAGTCTTGTAGCTTTTGGGTAAGCTAACACTTGAGTCAACACGAGTGCCATGTACAATGGGAATGATTGCTCAGAAGGATTACATCAGAAGATGTATATAAATTCCCTGTCGATTCTGACACATAAAAGGCAATCAATGCATTGCCATTGTTTTATTATATTGTTGCAAAAGGCACAAGATATAGATACTGGTATCACTGTCATTTTGCCCAACTTGAATGTATCAAGAAGGCTTGCGGGGTGCCTGGGTGGCTCAGTCAGTTAAGCATCTGACTTCAG